>NC_136070.1:46195272-46795272 GCF_964261635.1 Lissotriton helveticus
TCAACGCTGTGCAAAAAATATCGCACAGCGTTGATAACGTGGAAAAATCTATCGCCGATTTCACATCGCCTGTTAGCAGCGTATTCTCAACGCTAAAGCCAACAGGTGATGTGAAATCATCGATAGGTCGCATTAGCGCGCGCTGTTTTCACGCGCTAATGTGTGCCTTGATAATATGGGGGGGGGTGGATTCAGCTTTATGATCCACCCCCTCATGTTAGCAATGCCTAACACGTACTAAAAGCAGGCGTTGGGAGACCAGCGATAGACGCGTTTATCGCAGGTCTCCTTCTCCCAAGGCCTGCCTTGTGAAAAAGGGCGATCCCACCTCCAACCACATTTTACATGTGGTTAGACGTGCATCTCATTAGCGTTATTCATCGCCCCCAGCGTGAATTCACTGCTTGCAGGGCAGGACGTCACCTTAATGCGAGAGTCAAAATGGCAACTTTTGTCACCCCTCTGCACACGCATGGACGTCTGTAGCATTATGACTCATTATCCAGACCTTTTATAATGTCACTACATCCACAATACAATTCTGTAATGCTAACTTTTATCTGCATCAGTTTGAAACCTCTGAACAAGAATGGACACACCCAGTCTGAGATAAGCCCACCACATCCACAACTACGTGTCAGAGATCAGGACAGGATCTGGCGGACCTGTGTACTGGCATTTCATGCATTTAGTGATGCAACATTAAACCTTCCAGTCAGGAGCACGCCTGGCCGGCCTGTCTAATGAGTTTATGATTTCATTAGGATCATGGTATGAAAACCTATTCATTATTTTCTAAGTATCTTGACTTCTCAGATAAGGAGACTTTTCGATGCAATTTTTTCGTGATTTTGACCTACCCAACTATCTTGTGATGGAAATCTCTGCATGTGGAGCAGAATTTCAGCTGTTTTCTCTCCCATTCGTGGTCGCAAGGAGCCCAAACTGCAGGAGTTTTACCTTTTCTTTCAGGAGGAGTTTCCACTGATACAAGCCAAGAGTCCAGGGCCCGGGAGGCACCTCTTGGGGATGAGGACTCATTCCAGGCCAGAAGTGCTCAGGTTGGTCCGACTGCAGGTCCAGCCAGTCCCAGTTGCAGTAAGTCAACTGGGCAATTCCAAAAGGCCTCTGAAGCTCGTTGTGTCCCTGTACCTAAAGCAGGAGGTTAGCCAAGTAACTCTTGGCATCACTCTAGGTTAGGGGTGGGCGGAATTTGCGTAGTCGCGCTGCACAAAGCAGTAAAAAATCTCCACGAGCACGCAGACATTCCGCAAACACACGGAATTGTTTGTTCCGCCCCTTCGCAATGCTTGTTTCCTGTTCGCAAACACTGTTTGCGTGCTCAGGGGAAATATCTGGCGAACACGCATTTGAAAGCACAAACAAGCAAAAAAAAATGCAAAGCCATGGATCGCAGAATTTTTGACAAGTGCAAGTTCTCCGTGGAACGCGAAATTACCCAAATTCCACAAATTCCGCAAACGGAATGGAATTTACCACCCAGGCCTACTCTAGGTGTCTTGAGATGAAGGCAGGCAAGTCCAGCCTTCCTTCTCAGTCAGCATGGCAGTCCCTAAAGCAGCAGGGCAGTCCTCTGGACACTGGGCAGTCCTTCGTCTGAATCCTCCACAGGTCCAGGAGTGAGCTGATGAGTGGGTCTGGAGGTCCAACATTTACCCCTGGTGACTGCCTGTCCAACCCCCACAACTGGGTCTGGAAAGTTCTTCCACTTCCCCATGTCATATCTCCAAACTGTCTGGGGTGACAAAAGACAGAGCAGGCCTGGCGAGAGGGTCTTTTGTGTGTGTGCGCGTGGGCAATGCCATGTGAAGTGGAAGCGAGGTTGGGTCCAGCTACCTCAGCTATCTGAATAGAAGACGAAGCACACACAGCAGGTAAGAGTCTTCATTTGTTTATTTCAGTCAGTGTGAAATGGACTGGTCAGGGCAGGCAGCAGAACCCAACTGCCTCAGGTCGCCCCGACATTCCGCGTGCCACCGTTCCGTCCCGGCAACAGTAGTCATGGTGGCATGTGCACATATTGACAAAGCAAGACCCAACACTATCCTTTGATGATGGCCCCTCCTGTCCACACCCAAGGCCCTTTTGTCTCATTTTATGGAAGTTAAAATTGAACTCCATCAGTATAGCTATTGGCATTTATGTGACCCAGGCCATAAGTTGAAAGGCACTGTTGGTTTAGACAAGATAATGCCAACTTTCTAAAACTAGCATTTTCAGAATTTGAACTTAAATCTGGATTCTACCATTAAAGAGGACAATAAATTACAATCCATTTGAGTGTAAACATTATATATCTACTTGCTTATCATTTACGGTTAGCACTTATTAAATGTAATAAGGTAAACCAGTGTTAACCAATGGGAGTGATAGGCCTTACAACAGTGAAAAACAACTTTAGAAGTTTTTAACTGTCAGGACGTCCTACTTTTAAATACAACACCCTGCCCAATGAGCCTTGAGGGCCTCTCTTAGAGATGACATAACTATTAATAAGGAAGGTTTATTTTGCCAGGTCAAAATGGAAGTTTAGAACTGCACACATAGGCTGCAGTGAAAGGCTGGGTCACCTTTTACAGTGCTACTTTAGTGGGTGCAAAATGAGCGCTGCTTACTCACTGGTAACATTTAACATTTAATTTACAGCCCGGGGACAGGTAATACCATTTACTAGGGAGTTACATGCAAATTAAATGTGCCAATTAGGTATAGCTCACATGTACCATGTTTGATAGAGCAAGCACAAACATTTTAGCACTAGGTAGCACTGGTACCATGCACAGAGTCCCATAGCCTACAAAAACAAATACATCAGGGGTGAAGGCAAACAGCAATGCACCCAAGACTCCACACTCTTGAACGCCTGTCTTCCTCCTTTCCTTCTGTAACCAGACGTGAAACTCATGATGCCTTGAAGACATATTTATTCCACTTTACACATGAATTTCAATTACCTCTCTATTCAGTCAAGCTCTGATCTGCCTTATGTACTTCAAAATATATTACCCCTATTAGCAGAACCAGAATTGATCCTATTCAAGGTTTTAGTTTTTTGTGTCGGTTGTAGTAGTTCTTTTCTTGTTCTCATGTTGCATCTCTGATCAGCTTGATCTAGAATCTGTTTGGGGTATCCACGTTCTTCAAATCTAGAAATCATGTTGGAAGTTTGAATTTTTAATTCATTAGGTTCTGATACAATACGTTTAACTCTGTACAGTTGAGATATTGGTAAGTTGTTCTTCAAGGGTTGTTGGTGGAAGCTTTTATAATGAAGTAGGTTATTGGGATCAGTAGTTTTCTTATATAGAGTAGTTTCAATCCTGGTGTTCTTGCGAATAAGTAGTACATCCAAATATGCAATCGATGAGTTGTCAATTTGATATGTGAATTGAATACGTTCGTTGATGGTGTTAAGATTCGTGAGTGCTGTTTGAAGTTCTTGATGAGTACCCTGCCACAGTACAAAAATGTCATCAATATACCTGAGAAATACTTTTGCATTTTTCTTTCACAGTTCTTGGTTAAGGATGTATTTGTTCTCAAAGATGTTCATAAATGTGTTGGCATATACTGGAGCAGCACAATTGCCCATTGATGTACCCGTGAGCTGTAAGTAGTATTCGTTATTCCATTTAAAGTAACTCTGATAGAGGGTGAATGTGAGAAGTTCCATGAGAAATATTTGAAAATTGTGGTCCAGAGTTGAAGACAGAAGTGTCTCTTCCATTGATTCTATGTCAAGGTTGTGGGGGATTGAAGTATAGAGAGATTTAATGTCTATGGTGCACATCCAGATTTCTTGATCTTCTTTCAATTGAACCATTTCCATTTTATTGATGAAATCCGTTGTGTCTCTGACATACGTATTCATGGTTTTGACAAAGTTCTGTAGGTGGACATCCAAAAATGTACCTATTGGTTCTTGTATACTTCCCTTTTGGGTTCACTATAGGACGAAGAGGAGGATGTGTTGGATGCTTGTGAATTTTTGGAAGCATATATAATGTTGGTATTTTAGGATGTTCTTGGTTAAGGTATTTCTTAGTCTTATCTGTAATAGTGCCATCATCATGTGCCTTTTGTAAAATCAATTGAAGTTGTTCTTGAAATTTAGTCGTTGGGTCATGACCTAATTCAATGTAGGTATCCTTATCTTGTACATGCTCATTGACTTGTGACATATAAAAGGCGGTGTCCTTCACAACGAGGGATCCACCTTTATCTGCTCGTTGGCATACGATGTCAGGATTATTTGGCAAGTTTCTTAGGATATTCAATTCACTTTTTGATAGATTTTGTAGTTTCGATCTTTTCTTGAAGTTGAGTTAGTTGATGTCATTCTGAACTAAATTTTCAAAGTTATCTAATGTCTTGTGGCTTATTGGAGCCTGAAATGTACTTTTTGGTTTCAAGTTCTTTAGTTGATTATCTTCTTCTTTTTTTAGATTGTGTCATGATGTTTTCGGAGAAATTTCGTAAACGTAGATTTCGCATCAGCTTAAACAGATTCACGTCTAGTTCCAGTTTGTTGGTGTGATGAGTTGGAACAAATAATGTACCCTTTTGTAAAGTTGTTAGCTCCAACTTGTTTGATTTATGTTAATTGCACACCCATTCTAACAAATCACAGCACGTTAACACTAATTCTCCTCATAGTCACGAATTGAGGAGCACGCCCGATTTTAGACATCACACCACTTATATATGGCGACCATTAGCTACCCATGTAGTCTTCTTTCTATGTCCAAACAGTTAGTTAACACGCAAGCGAGTCGTTGTACTTTCAATCACACAAACGGAAGACTAACATACACACGCAATACTAACCGGCAGGTAAGAAACGGACTAGTTAGGTTATTGTAATTTTTACCATGGATTACTTTGATAAATTTATTGAATCACGGAAGTTTCGAAATCATCCAATTTTTTAGGTTAACATGCGCTAGTTTTTTATCACTACTTTATGTTTTGAGCTTCAGATTGTAAAAGATGTGTAGATGCAAAGCTGTTCTTATTTAGATACGGTTATACATGCCCGAAAACCAGTGACTTGAAGACGATTTTTTGATAAATTGTTGTAGTAGACTAATGAATTGCCAGAAACTAAATCTGCATTCTCATGAGAGTCATTATATTTTTTGTTTAGAGTTCCCCTGAAGAAGTGCACGGGCGTGCACGAAATGCATTGGGAATGCCATTTTGAAATTACGATTTACATGTGTGAAAACAACTCGTATACATCATAAAGAATGTGATTTATGATCAACTTGGAAATAAAATTCATATTTGAAGTTACAAAATACGGAATAACTTTATTGAACAAAAGACTATGCACTAATCGCCTTTAGGCATTTTACGTTGTGCCCAGAGGGTTTTCCCCTAATGGTAGGGGATACTTGCTTAGTTTCTTACATTCACACTCGTGGGTTCAGAGAGTGATACCTCAGGAGCACGCCACAAAGAAGAAATTAATACAACTTAACCAGTGCGCAACCAACGCTATTTATAATCTGTTTTAGCACCAAAAGGACCTGTCTGAGTATCTTGGGTTGGCTTCCAGCCCACATACCTTAGTCAAACAATAACTCTGTTTTTCTGTACCCTGAGACTGTTGTTTTCTGTCTCTGGATCTAGTTGTGGCATTCTCAAGCAAGCCTATAAGGCCAGACTGGCTTCAAGGAGCCTGTGGCCTTCGCTGAGGATGTTTACAGCTACAGCTTGCAGGAACAAATTTTCTCCCAGGAATCTGAAGATTCCTTTCTACCTAATGAACATTTGTATACAGCTTAAATATACTTTTCTGGTTATTTGGAAATGAGAAGGCCTCTAGCGGAATTGTTAGACCGGTCAGCCTAAGAGTGGTCTTTCCCCAAAGCTTTTGCCTTTACTCCTCCTTTTTGCTGATCTAATTTTTGTTGGCCTTAGGACCACTGGTGGCCAGTTCTAAAGTGTGTGTGCTCACAGCCTAAAACATGGTAACATTGGCTTTCACCAAATTGGCTCATTTACTTCATTTCTAAGTCTCTAGTAAAGTGCACTACATGTACCCAGGGCATGCAAGCTAAATGCTACTAGTGGGCCTGCAGCACTGACTGTGCCACTCCCACAAGTAGCCCTTAAAACATGTCTCAGGGCTGGAGCCTGTGTGCAGTTTTAAACTGCCATCTTGCCCTGGCAAAATAAAACTTTTGCCAGGCCTAAACCTTTCTTTTAATAGATATGTCACCCTTAGAGTAGGCCCGAAAGAAGTCCATAGGGCAGAGTGCAGTGTATTCAAAAAGTTGGACATGTACTTTTATGTTTTACATGTCCATGTAGTGAAACAAATCTTTCATTCCTTTTCCACTACTACAAGGCCTACATCTCCCATAAGATAACATTGGGTCACCTTCTTACATTTAATAAGTGATATCTTTCAATTGGGAGCAAGTAGGAAGGTCGAGTTTGGTGTCTAAACAATTGTAATTTTAAACCCTCTTTAATTTTATTGTCGAATTTTATGTCACAATTATGAACATGGCACTTTTAGAAAGATGCAAAAACAACAGTTGATGGACAAAATGCAGAACAATGTCATACATTCACCCCAGTACAGAGATCTGGGCCTAAATCCATAATTGTTCTGCTCACCACACCACCCCAGTTCAGACATGGCCATAGGCAAATCAGCCTTGTACCCTGTGCCTCATGGGAACAGTCCAGCCCGAACTGCCAAGCCATGTCTTCCCTGGACCGGAATCAAGCATCCTAGGACCGGGCTCTAGCTATCAGCCGTCTTCAGCCAGGATAGCTTGACTCCAGTGGCGTGGAGAGCACAGAACTCACGTCTGAGCATACCCAACCCTCTCGGGGTGACAAATGCAAAAACAACAGTTGATGAACAGAATTCAGAACAATGTCATACATTCACCCCAGTACAGAGATCTGGGCCTAAATCTATTGTTTTTTTGCTCACGACACCACCCCAGTTCAGACATGGCCATATGCAAATCAGCCTTGACCCTGTGCCTCATGGGAACAGTCCAGCCCGAACTGCCATGCCATGTCTTCCCTGGACCAGAATTAAGCATCCTAGGACCGGTTTCTGGCTATCAGCCATCTTCAGCCAGGATAGCTTGACTCCAGTGGCGTGGAGAGCACGGGACTCACGTCTGAGCATACCCGTCCCACTCGGGGTGACAAATGCAAAAACAACAGTTGATGGACAGAATGCAGAACGATGTCATAAATTCACCCCAGTACAGAGATCTGGGCCTAAATCCATTGTTTGTTTGCTCACCACGCCGCGCCAATTCAGACATGGCCATATGCAAATCAGCCTTGACTCTGTGCCTCATGGGAACAGCCCATCCCGAACTGCCAAGCCATGTCTTCCCTGGACCGGAATCAAGCATCCTAGGACCGGTTTCTGGCTATCAGCCATCTTCAGCCAGGATAGCTTGACTCCAGTGGCGTGGAGAGCACGGGACTCACGTCTGAGCGTACCCGTCCCACTCGGGGTGACAAATAGAAATGGCTGGGTTCAAACTGGAATGGCATGGTGAGCAAAAAAACTAGATTTAGGCCCAGATCTCTGTACTGGGGTGAATGTATGACATTGTTCTGCATTCTGTCCATCAACAGTTGTTTTTGCATTTGTCACCCCGAGTGGGACGGGTATGCTCAGACGTGAGTCCCATGCTCTCCATGCCGCTGGAATCAAGCTATCGTGGCTGATGAGAGCTGAAAGCCCGAAACCAGTCCTACGATGCTTGTTTCCCGGTCAGGGAGGACCTGGCTTGGCAGTTCGGGCTGGACTGTTCCCATGGGGCACAGGGTCAAGACTGATTTGCATATGGCTGGGTTCAAACTGGAATGGCATGGTGAGCAAAAAAACGATGGATTAAGGCCCAGATCTCCGTACTGGGGTGAATGTATGACATTGTTCTGCATTCTGTCCATCAACTGTTGTGTTTGCACTTTTAGAAAGATGGCATTTTCTTGTCCCAACCATTTGGTGCTTGCCGCCTGTATCCTGGTTCATATAAGTGGGTGTAGCTGGCTGATTGTCTTTGTGTTTTATCTGAGACAGTGAGAGAAAGAGGGAATAGGTGTTGGCAGGATAGGCCATCTATGACTTGATGAGGGGAAGGAGCTGTCATCTTCCACATTTGCATATCACAAAGGCTCTGCCTGAGCACGTTCACCAAGAGTTTGACACTAGTCTTTTGTGTCCCCAGACAAGTTTGGGACAGGGCAGGAAGGCAGGAGATTCCAAACACCTCTTGGGATGGAAACCTTCAGACCCTTTTCCTATTTCATACCTGGCACCAGGTATAAATATTGAAGCCTCAGACCAAGCTCTTTAGTACACCTCTGGATCTGTGGAAGACTCCGAAGAACTGTTGGGCCGCTCTGCTACAAGAAGTACTGCCACTCTGCTGCCTGAGTGAAAAGGACTAGACCTGTATCTTGATCCCAGGACCACCGGAGCGACTCTAAGGGCTAATTGGCTGGCCTCCTGATCAGAGCCTCGGGGACAGAAAAGGCTCGACCCACCTTGAACCCAGCCCCTGTACTCTGTCTGCTGTGAGTCTTGCCCACCAAGGGGTTCCACCCCAGTCCTGGGCCGTTAGAAGTGAGCCTTATTGTGCTCTGCCATCTCCTTGCTGCCTCTTTGGAACCACTACAGCACAATGCTTCAAAGGATGCCGTACCTCACATTGCCGCCCACAGCCTCCTTGGAACCTCCGCTGGGCGCTGCATCCTTGACCCAGGCCTTCGCAACTCAAGACTCTCAGTGACGGCATCCTCAATAACAAAGCAGAACCTCTCATCAGAGCCGCGCTGATTCATTTGAACTGCCTGTGCGCAATGCATCCACAACGCCAGACTTTGCATCATCAGCCTCTCATCAACGGCACCCTCGATGAAGACACAGGGCTCCACACCGCAGCCCTGCAGCTTTTCAGACCCGTCGCTGTGTGACGCATCCTCTATGAGGAAATCACGCCACGTTATACAACCAGGATTTAAGGTTTGTTCAACCGGGCTAATTTGGTCCAGCCGAAGCTCCATCGCGGTCGGCCTGAACTTGTGACTTTGTCCGGGTCTGGCACAATCAGATAACCACAGTTGGTGCTTTGTGCTTTTAGGCACTATTTCCACTTAAATCTAAAAAAATGCATATTTCTACAGTTCTACTGATTGGGTGTTTGTTGTTTTTGTCTAGAATTATTTGTTACATTCTACTCTATTTTTCTAAATTGCCTCTAAATTAATCCCGACTGCTCTGTGACACGCTACCAAAACGTTAAGTACAGGTTAATATGGGATCTGCTTTTGGCTACACCCTGGCAGGAATTGTAGTTGCTGCTTGAGTAGAGCTCCAATCACCTCAAGCAGTAACCCAATTACCTACAGAAATTATGTAAAATACAAGAATTAACATATTTAATCTTGTTGTACCTTCATTGTATTCTCTAATGAGATGCAAAGTGGGCGTTCCAGAGCAAAATAATAGGAGAAATGTCGCTAAGCGACATTTCTGCTATTATCAAGCTGCACGCTAACAAGCAGAGCGTTAGGAAAAGTAGCGCTAACCACCGTTAACCCTACTTTCCTAACACCTGCTTGTGACCTTATTTAGCCATGTAATCCAATGGGAGGTGGATTACATGGCTAAGATTACCCTGCCCTATCAACAAGGTTATCGCCATTTTCAATGGAATATCGCTGGAAAACCAGTGAAATTCCATTGAAAACGGCAATAATCCCGACTATCGCTGGGATTTTTATCTCCATGGCGTTAAGCGTTGGTAATACAACGCTAACATGGAGATTATCGCCAGCGATAGCCGGCGATAGATTTTCTCACGCTAACAACGGTCAGCGATAATTATCGCTGCCGCTTTTTAATATGCCCCACGGTTCATTAACACCTTCAATGCTGCAGGAGATTTTCCTGGGTGCTGAACTTTTCAGATTTCCATGGTTCATGACGAGGTCAGCTCGTCATGAGCACACGAGCAGTGTACTGCATGACGAGCTGAGCTCGTCATGAGCATGGAAGGGGTTAAAGAGATCGTACGATAATTTGACACAAGTGAAGGGTCTTTGCTAGGTTTGGGTAGTACAGTAATTAAAGCCTCAGTAAAAGAACCAGTAGTAATTCCCATAGAACCGAAAAAGGGAAAAAGTTTAAATAAATGAGGAATAAGCTGTAACTGAAATTCCTTATAAAATTCAGCGGGAATAGCATCTTATTTTATCAAAGATATTTTATGGCTCATAAAATTTCATCTTGAGTAATAGGTGAGTCAAGTTCAATTTTTATCAGATTGGGAAATCTTGGGTAATCCACATCTAGCTAAAAAAGAATCAATTAAAGAGGTATCAAGAAAATTAGGTTTCATATATAAAGTAGTATATAAATCTAAAAATTCATTAACAATATCATTTTGGGATAAAGCTATTCTACCATTAGAGCCATTAATTACATTTATTTGTGCTTTATCTTTTTTTAATGCGTAAATAATTGGCTAAAGGTCTTCCAGATCTGTTAGCATTAAAACCAAATTTGGCTTTAGAATTTGAGAGTTGAATACCAGCTCTTCTGCTAAGGATTGAATTAAACTTATATCTAAGTCCCTTTACCAGTTAGCAACGTGTGGAGCACACCCTCTTCATAAAGTATTTTCTCCAAGATTTCAATAGTAGATTTGGTCGTAACATCTCTCATTAATTTAACAATCAACCATCTGGAATGGACACCAACAATAACAGCAGAGAAAAACACATATCTGCTGACAGTTCAGATAAAGGACTCATGAAATCAAACCAAATAGTGCTCCAAGTCTCCCCCGGATAACTGATCTGACCCATGGCCCTCTGGCTGCTCACCCTCAATCTTTTTTCACTCTCCTTGCAAAACTACAACCTTCCAACCACCTTTTGATCTGGTCATTCATCCCAGGCCACCAAAACTCCTCCTTAATTCTTCTGATGGTCATGCCCTGCACTAAATGCCCTTCATGAGCTACTCTGAAATTATGTAATCTTAAGCTAACAGGAGGCACAAAATGATCACCTCTCATAATCACATCTAAACCACTCACTGACAAATCATCTACAATCTTCCAATAAGGCCTAGCTGTACAGACACCATATTTTCTCTACGAACTCCCTTCTTGATCATAGCAATTACTTCCTTCGAGATGGTGTCAGAACACATTTTGTCATCCCACGGCAACCTGGAAAAGACACCAAGATTACATTCCAGAACACCACACAAGTGCCACACATTCCTCTGATTCTAGCCTCTTGACAACATTCTTGTCAGCGGCTTCCCAGTTCAATGACATGCGTGACAAACAGTCCGCTTGTGAATTTTTCCATCTATGAATACATTCCACATCATACAGACATTCTTGTAGTCTGGCTGTGAATCTGGCCAAACGTGCAAACCCCTTGCCAGCCCCCCTGCAGATAAGATCTTGATCAATGGTTTATCATCTGTCCCCAAAACAAATCTTGTGCCTCACAAGTACACTCTAAAATACTCTGCACCCCATGTCACAGCTAGAGCATCCCGTTCAATCACAGAATTATTCCTTTTGGCTTGTGTAAGGGTCCGGGAAGCAAAAGATACAGACCTCTTAGTTCCATTTTGATTCTGTGGGAATACCACTCCAATCCCAGTGACACTGGCATCAACCGTAAGAAATGACTTACATTTGATATTGAAAGAAGTTAGGCTGCCTGCAATACATATTTAATCTTTGATATTTTCAAATTACTTTTGTTGTTCATCCTCCCATGTGTACTTATTGCCTTTGCGTAAAAATTTCCTTAAAGCTTCAGTCATATCTGCAAACCCCTTTACAAATTTTGAATAATATTCTACAAGACCTAAAAAAGATCTCAGTTGATCTTTATCTTTGGGGCAGGGCGAATATTAAATCACCCCCAATAAATGTTGTTTAGGCGCTATCCCTCCACTAGAAATGGTGTACCCCAAATACTCTACATGTTCAGTTAAAAATTCACATTTGTCTTTGTTTAAAGTAAAACCCACCTCTTCACGTTTCCACAACACTTGTCTCAGAATGGCGTTATGCTGTTCCACTGTTTTCCCTGAGACCAATATGTCATTTTGAAAATTGACCACGCCACTTACCCCTTGAAAAATGCTTGCTGTCATTCTTTGAAACACACTCGCCGCTGACGCTAAGCCGAACGGCATGCGAGTGAATTGGTACGTAACCTCAGTAGTGAGGAAGGCAGTTAATGGTTTGGAATCAGGGTGCAACATGATCTGGCGATAAGCACTTCTCAGATCTATCTTAGAGATACCGATTGCAAAAGCTCATTGATGTTCGGCAGGGGAAATGTGCCATTCACAATGTCTCAATTAAGTGATCTCAAGTCAATGCAAAATCTCAAGCGGCCATCAGGTTTCTGTGTTATGACCACTGGAGAAATCCATAACGATGCTTCTATTGGTTCTATAACTCCTCCCTTCAACAAGTTTTGCAACAAGTCCTTGAGACTATGTCTCACTGACAATGGCACTCTTCTGAGTTTATGTTGCACAGTGCAAGCTTCACACTTAAGAATCATTTTGTGATTGTACCCCTTAACACACCCCATTCTGTCTTCAAACACTTTGTGTGCTTCCTGTAATATATCCTCGATCTGGAAATCATCATCCACCACCATGACCTGACTAGGTGACCTCGGATTGATTACAATATGAAGATCATACTGTTGCATCCAACCAAGTATGGGAGGACCTTCCTTAGCAATATAGACCTTGCCCTCCGTGCTCCTTGTACCAAAGCGTATGACACCGAACATGTATCCTAAAATGCCAATAGATTGCCCTTTAGAACCAACAGGATTGATATCTCTGCCAATTAATGAGACATTAACCCATAGTGTTTTGAACAAAGCCTCAGGAATGATGGTGAACATGGATCCTGAATCAGCCATGAGACTAACCTCTTGCCCACACACATTAAATACAGCTGTAGGCCTTGTCAAACTCCTTGTGTCTTCACCCACTTCTGAAATTATGCTGTTTATAGCCTCATCAACTACTAACGCTCTATCAGTGTTTTTTTTTCTTCTTTTTTTTACATCAATGCACTGTTGTACCACATTAACTTTAGGCTTATAATTTTCAGCAGTATCACTCTGTCTACACATGCGCGCATAATGTCCCTTATGGTTACACTTTCTACACACTTGGTCTAAAGCAAGGTATCAATTCAAGTCAGCAATATGATATTTACTCCCACATCGCACACATTCTCTCCCTTTGCTTTTTTGGAATTTGGCCAAACACACCCACTCCATTTGTATTTTTTTAAGAGACCGCGTTAATCTCCACATCTTCTTTGAAAACACACTCCAGATTGGCAACATCTGACGTGCTTCTATCCCTCCTCCTTAGCTCCTTGGTACACTTTTTAGATTCCTCAATTACTGTCTGTACAGTTTAATAGCAGCCTGTGTGAAGGAAATCTGGTTAGTTTAGATTTAACTTTTGAGTCTCACATGCACATCAGAAGATCCTTCTTGAAAATGCCAACAGGCTAGTTTTTGGACCAGGTCTAATGATTAAGAGGCGTGGCTGGGACACCTCAATGGAAATCTGAACTTTTTTTTCTTGTGAACTGCAAAAAAACAATGTTCTGGGAAACTGAGGTGGTGTCCGTGGTCCTGAAATCTTACCGTCACTTGTCAACCACTGCGTTGCTGGTTATCTGCAGGCAGTGCAGCTTGCTTTATTGCATCACTTTTATATGTGTAAAAAGAGCAATACACAATTCTTCTGAGAAATGTAAAAAAAAACAGTTTTAAACTACAAATGTGTTTCGTTTTCTTTTAAAGGAAGATTTTGTTTTATCTAACGGGAAATTATGCTATCGTATTTTTTACTCCGCAGAGGAACATTTTAAAATAATCGTTCGGGAACTTTTCCCTTAAACTCGCTTTTTGGACGGTTTCCTAATTAGAAAAAACATGCAGTCCGACATTTAAGCCAGGAAAAATGCAACTTCTTCTTAAGATGTTTCAGGATGAGGATGTGGAGCACTGCCTGTAAATTCAGCCTCTTCTTAGACCGACACAGCCCACGAGCCCATCTGTCCACAGTGCAGCAGGAGCAGTGGCACCGGGACACAGGTATCTGAGGTGCCCACTTCACTCCAATTGTAGTTCTTTTTTTACTACCTGTTTTCCTTGCTTGCATGAGGGCTCACTGAATGAAGCCTTGCTACCCCACCACCCCTCCACCGCTGCTCTTCCTTTCATCCTTCATACATCACTAGAGTCACATAAAACGAAGCCCAGTTGTGATTGTGAATATAAGCCTATTGGTTCTGTAAGGACCATACCCACAAGTGGGTGAATACTCAAACTGTGATCTTCTTATAGTTTTCAAGCATACCTGCGTTTCCTATTTCTCTTTTGAGAGGAAATTTGACAAGTGGTCTTGCAAAAACCGGTGTGTCAGAATTCACAGTGCAGACAAAGTGCTGAACATGTTTTCTTTTTTTTATAACTTACCGACTCTTCTCTTCATTTCTATGGGCTTCCGGGTCCTTTTGGGAAGAGGTATAGCACAGCGGCTAGAGTGCCTAACCCCGGACCTCAGGGTTCACGGTTCAATCCCTTGTGCCAGTGGCAGGTTAGTCCAGCACCATGTGACTCTGGGCAATAGCTTGCTTATTCTTCCTGACGGTCCACAATGCCTTGACACCCTCGGGTAATTGTTCGCTGTACAAATACTGGATTTCATTTACTTATGTTTGTCGGCATGTTCTTTCTCTGCTTCAGCCACTTCACTAAGGTAATGTCATTCTTCCTAATGCAAACTGGCTCCTTTCCATTGAGGATTAGTAAGTCTAACCAATCTATCATAGGTGCCTTTCTCCCTCATTGGTCACTTTGGGTTCCACTGTCTTTATTTTCTATTTTTTTGCTGTATTAAGGGTCTGGAACTGATGCTCATAGTACCACAAATCCTCAAGTAACTCTGAACGTAGGCTTTTCCCTCCTAGTTATTTGTTCGATGAATCCTGTATCACCTCCTGGAGTCTTGTTTCTTCTTTTTGGGCCAGATGTAGGTAGGCTATTACCAGTCGGCAACGGCCAAAATCGGCCGTTATCGACCAGTACTAGGTTTTCCAGATGTAGGAGGTTAAAAAAGAAGGATTCGGTAATTTACCGAATCGGTAATTTAAGGAATCGGTAAATTACCGAATTCTTAAATACCGATTTGGTAAATTACCAAATCCTGATATGTAGGGAGCACTCAAATGAGTGATTTTCCCATTTTTGGATTTGTTATTTACCACCAACTACAAGTTGGTGGGAAATAATGAAAACCTTTGAAAAAGCATTTTTTTTTGCTTTTCCAACAGTGCCATGTTGCAGACATACATGCCCTTAGGGCATGTATGTCTGCAACATGTGCACCCATACACAATTGAGGGGTGCAACAGGGTGTCAAAGTGACACCCTGACACCCTTCAATGTTTCCCCCAATTACCGAATCGGTATTTACCGATTCGGTAATTGACATTCATTCCTATGGGTCTCCAGGCCCATAGGAATGAATGGCAATTACCGAATCGGTAAATAACGATTCGGTAATTACAGAAACTTACTGATTCGGTAATTTTTATAGAAAAATTACCTACATCCCATTTGCCTGTTCTTAAATACCGCATCGGTATGATTCGGTATTTAAGAATCGGTAATCTCGGATTACCTACATCTGGCCCTTAGTATCTTGCTTCACCTCCTGAAACCCTGCTCTATCTGGATCCTCTCTCCATTTACTCAGATCCAGGATTTGTGAGTATTTAGTTTCCCTACCTGATCTCTTCTTGGATTTTCCTACCAGCTTAAAGATCTTTTATGCCACTTGCTTTTTACTCTGTAGTGTGGCGATTCTTGAGGCACTGGTCACCCTTGCAAGACATAATTTGCAAGATGACACAGTGGCTCAAAGAAAGAGTCACATCTACCTCTTGCAACATAGAAGTGTAAGGAAGACACAAGAACTACATTCAGCCTCCGACGTAATGTGCTTTGTGCCACTCGCAAGCTGTGTTGCGACCATGGCCGGACCAACCATGCGGCTTCCCCAATGTCTTCCTAAATTAGAGATATTTCTATTTTAAAGCAGTGCCTTTCTCTGTAATGGAAATTGAATGTTTTTTTAAAATGTATGTTTTGTTTCGGAAAAATGAAAGGAAAGTACTTGTAAAGCGCAGTGCTGCCCCAGCAAAGGGGCGTCCTGGCGCTGTACTCATACTGCTGTGGAACCCTTCCTGGCTTTTCCCTGTGAAGTGTCCACTCCCAGGATGAAGCCAGGCATCCTAGGGCTGTTGGAGCCGTTGTGGAGAGTAAGCAAGCTATTGCCCAGAGTTGCAGAGTGGGACCCATGATTAGAATAGGCACCGAGGCGAGAATTATCAGGTCCGAGGAAATTGAGCCCAAGACCCGCCGAGGCGGGAACTGAACCCTGGCCCTGGGCCAGAACTCTGCATCAGGGTCTGCCGCTCTAACCATTGAGCCATGCTTCTCCACAAAGCTGGAATTCTGTCTCTTTCAGGCCACCATTCCAGAAGTGACACAAAGCCAATATTGATACATTGACTTTGAATGTCTAGGATAGTGGACAGTCGGTGTATCAGTTGGTGCAAGACAGAAATGCCTCATAAGGGAGTATGAACAGAATCATGAGCAATGCTCAGCACATGATTAATGTAGACTACCTTTATTGGACCCATTCCATCAGAGCTGAGCAGAGCAAGGTCAGGCAGATGGGTGAACATGAGTAATTAAATGTGGCATTAGGTCGGATGTGAATACTAATTATCGAAGTGAGACTATTGATGATAGAAATACCGGGGACAAATATCGAAAAAAATATCTCCAGGTAAGTAATTCTAAACTTTCGATAGCTTACTGGACATATATGTACCTATGTGGAACACATATCTTCAAGGTACATAGACGTGGAGATAGGAATAGTAAATCTATACTTCCATATATGCACTCGCCTTTCGATATGTGCTACCATATTCTATGTTCTAAATTCTTCATGCATATATTTAACAGCACAATCATTAGGTAGTGTTAATTACTTTGATGAAGGTGGATATGTCTCCACCTTTAACACTCCTCTCATTGTGTTCTAACCAGAGTTCTGCCACTGTGTCACTTTTTCTTGAAAGGCGATGACAGTCTGAGATGGTAACACCTTTTCCGTATGATATAGTGAGCTCAGGGACAGAATGCCAATATCAAGTGTTATCTTTTTGTAAAAGGTAAAGCAAGAGGTTTATGAATTGCAGCAGGGACATGAGCTTGATGATCTAGTGTGCCTGTAATTTGGTGGAAAATGTACACTTTGCTATCCAGCCTGGAAGCAAGTCAAAAACCAATAATGGTCAGGGGTGAGCAAGAAATCCCGTTCTGCTGGTGGAGTTTGTAGAGTTTTATCCACTCTGCTTACGCATGGCAGAGTTTATTCAATTTATTCTAAAGAATGGCTTGCCAATTGTAAGTTGATGAGCGTGACCTACAATTTGCGTCTCCTAGCGTGATTTTCAGGCACTTGAATGGCACCCGGCAAGATTTTGTTAATGCGGGCAGTTGTGACCATTCACTTTGAGAAAGCTACTGAAAATCTACTCAAGTGGCAGTAAAGAAGCAGCACCCTCTAGCACGCCACATGATGCTGTTTGCACTGATTTAGCAGCGCAGAACAAGCTCCCACTGTATTCTGCTGTGCCCTATTGCCTGCAGAAACACATGTTACATGTGCAACACGGCGGCCATCTTGGTTTGGGGCCGAATTAGTTGTTCAACTTGGATTCTATGTCAGGACGGAGGCGAGGATTATGCAGTCCTTTCTTCTCTTTATTTCGACAGCACATTCAAAGTATAACCAAAACAAAAACTTCAGACTACAACTCCCATGAGCACATGGGGCACAGTGTCCATAGTAACAGCCAGCCAATGGAGATGGTGTCCGCTGTATAACCGGTGCTGACGTCCCTTCCACTTCCTCTTTCTTCTCTGCTCGTCAGATAAGTGGCATTTATTTTCTGACGTTTTTATATATTGTTGTGGCCTTAATGATTATTAGCCTGGTTTTGCCTGTGCTTTTCCCTGCTCTCTTCGCGCGCTACCTCGCGCGGCTGAAGTGACACGCGACAGGCTCTGCCTGCGTGTTCTCCCGCATATCGCGGACCGTGTCAGGAGCGCTTCGCGCTCTTTCCCGGCTCTGTGGGGTGCCGCATCTCACGGGGACGCTGCTCAGCGGCCTATCTCCGCTGTTTACGGCGCACTGAGGCAGAATTTCTCTGTCCTCACCAACCCTCGCCCTGACACCGGCTTTCGGTGATCCCTCACGCGCTTGTCGCGCAACGCCCTCTGGTGGCGAATTGAGGTACCGCACCTCATTTTTCTGACAGATTGTTGTCTGGGCACCGGCGAGGGGGCTACCTTTGGTAATAATTAAGGTGTTTGGTGCCTACACCCTCCATAATGCAGTCTTCGGACCAAAATAAAAATGTCACCCAGGAGGCGGAGGAGTTCCACCTCGCCCAACCCTTCCCACCTGCGGTGGGCCACGCGTTGTCGCAGGCCCTGGACTCGGTGCTTGTGCCGCTGCGGGATAGAGTGGACGCCCTCGTCCAGAGTGTCCCCGGGGTGTTTGGCACTACAGGACCTGCTGACCGTGAGTCCAGGGGCTCGCAGGGGGGGGGTAAAAAATCAGCTAAACGTCCTGCGGGGCACTTGGAGGAGTTCGAGCGTTTGCGTGACTCTTTCCGCAAAAGTGCGCGGACGCTGAAGCCGGCTCTTACCCGGAGATGATGGCGACGAGGTCGCACGAGACACGGACCAGGAGGATGGTTTCCCCTTGGAGGGAGAGGGTGTCACGGGGGACGAAGGTTCCTCGGATGAGGATGATGGCTACTCGGGTAGACCTTGGCGCCCGACACCTCATTCCTCGGGATCCCTGGAGGGAGAGGACCCTCCCTTGGACATGTTTGATCCGACGAGCATTTACCACCCTAGGTCGTCGGAATGGATACCGGATCCCAAGGTGGCGGCTTATGCTGCAAGCAAAGTGTGCCAACCCCTAGACAGGGACGTTAGGACCCGCATGCGAGGTGAATGCCCTCGCCCGAAGCTAGAAGGTAGGGTGGCCTCCACGCCGGATATCGACGAGAAGCTCTGTGCGTTCTTCGCAAAGTTCATGCGGGACCCGAAGAAAGGCATAGATCGCTCCTGGCGAGCCTGCCAGGACAAACTCCTGGACGCGGTAGGACCCGTGACGCAAATTATCCAACTGGCTCAAAGAGCCAAGGAGTCGGGAACTCCGATGTCCACGGAGGTCGTGGCGGGTTGGGCCCAGCGAGCCCTGTGCTTCCTAGGGAACGCGAACTGTGCGTTAGCGGCCGAGCGGAGACGATCCCTCCTCATCAAAATAGACCCCAAGCTGGGTGATTTGGCCACCTCAGAAGCAGGGATCATTGCACAAGGCAAGCTTTTCGGCGAACCTTTCATTAAGGAACTTAATAAATTCGTCACCACTTTCTCGGCCCTGGACAGGGCTCAGACGACTGTCAAAAAGATTTTCCCGGGGCGGGTTTTTGCCGGGGCCGGACAAGGACGGGGCCGCTCCTCCGGCCACCAACCCCAGCAAGGCCCCCATAACAAAAACCAGCGTCGAAACAACGGCTGGAACGACGGCCGCCAGGGAAACTTCTACCCCAGTAGAGGCAAGGGGCGCGGCAGAGGCTACCGGGGTGGCGTCAACGCCCCAGGAGGTCCATCCGGTGAGTGTTACCCTTTTTTCCCCACACGCTCTGGGGGAGAGGCTACGGGAACACCTTTGCAACTGGCGCAAGATTACTTCGGATCCTTGGGTCCTACAGACAGTTCAAGGTTTTCAGATCGAGTTCTACGGCTTTCCCCATCAAAGGGTTCGCCCTCGTCCTCTTGTTTTCTCACAGGAGGAAAGATTTCTGATCGCCGACGAGGTCGCGGACCTCCTCAGGAAAGGGGCGATCTACAAATCCCATCTTCATCCTGCGGGATTCCTAAGCAATATCTTCCTGGTCCAGAAGAAGGACAAGGGTTTTCGCCCAGTGATAAATTTGCGGGAATTCAATGGGTGGCTGGTCTACCGCCACTTCAAGATGGAGGGGATTCATCTCTTACGAGATATTCTCCTTCAAGGGGATTGGATGGCGCGCCTGGATTTGAAGGACGCTTATCTCACGGTCCCCATCTTTGCACCACATCGACGGTTCCTCCAGTTCCTTTGGGACGGGGAGGTCTTCGAATTTCAGGCTCTCCCTTTTGGCCTATCATCGGCCCCTTGGTGTTTTACGAAACTCCTTCGGCCGGTGATGGAAACCCTCCGCGAATGAGGGGTCCGACTGATCATATATCTGGACGATAAACTGCTGTTGGACCAGTCTCCGACCCGGCTCAAATCCAACTTGAACATGACTATTGCTCTCCTGCAGGACCTGGGGTTTGTGCTGAACACCCAGAAATCGGAGTTCCATCCGACCAGACAGATCACGTTTCTGGGTTTCCTGATAGACTCAGAGACGGCATCTCTCAGCCTTCCTCAACAGAAGGTGTCCAAGATCCGCAAGGAACTTTCCCAGGTCCTGAAGAAGGACAGGATATCTCTTCGGCAGTTAGCCCGCATCGTGGGACTACTCTCCTCGTCGATCCAGGCGATCTTTCCGGGTCCCCTACACTACCGGGCCCTCCAGCGGTTGAAGGCGCAGCACCTCAGGAAGGGGCTGACGTACTCCGAACTCATCTCTCTCACCGACGAGACGAGGACGGAGATTCGGTGGTGGATCGAGCACATGAGTGCGTGGAATGGGAGAGCGATTTTCGGATCCAGTCCGGACCTGATCATCGAGTCGGATGCCAGCAGGTCGGGTTGGGGCGCACGTTGTGGCGACGTTACCATGGGGGGTCGCTGGACGGAGGAGGAGTTGCAACTCCACATCAACTGTTTGGAGCTACTAGCGGGCTCGTTTGCAGTGAAGTCCCTGACTCAGCATCGAGTTTCGTGCTGTATTCTGCTACGCATGGACAATGTGTCAGCAGTACAGTATATAAATCGCCTGGGCGGCCCTCGTTCGCGAGCACTAGCAAATCTGGCGAAAGACTTCTGGCACTACTGCCTGGAGAGACAGATTTCGGTGTCAGCGGAATACCTTCCGGGCACTCAGAATTCGATCGCGGACTGGCACTCCAGGAACTTCCAGGACTTCAGCGACTGGCGACTGGAACGTTCAACCTTCCTAGCTTTGATGGCCAGATGGGGTCCATGCTCTATAGATCTGTTCACATCGCAACTCAATCGACAGCTCCCGAGATTCGTGAGCTGGAGACCGGACCCGGAGGCCTCGGCGGTCGATGCCTTCTTACAGGACTGGACTCGGGAATTGGCGTATGCATTTCCCCCCTTTCTCATGATTCCACGAGTGGCAGCTCAAGTCCGCAGACAACAGGCATCCATGATCCTGGTGACTCCCTTCTGGCGGGCCCAGGCGTGGTTTCCCTCTCTATTGGAACTGTCATGGGACTGTCCGATTCGACTACCCTGGTTCCCTTCGTTGCTCTCGGGCCCTCAAGGGGAACCTCACCCCCTGGTGATTCAGGAGACCCTGCACCTCATGGCGTGGAGGATTTCAGGGGACGTTGGCAGGACGGACGCCTTTCGGCGGACGCAGAGGACCTCATCCTTAGAGCCTGGGCTCCAGGAACTGTCAAGAGGTACCGCATGGCTTGGCAACGGTGCCGTCGTTGGTGTCTGGGAAGACACGCCGATCCCGTGGGGGCGGACGTTAGCCACATCCTAAATTTCTTGGCTGATTTGAATCGGTCGGGTATGGCCTACCGGTCTATTAACTCTTTCAGATCCGCCATCTCGGCGGGGCATGCCCACATCGATGGGAAATCGGCGGGTGAGCACCCCTGGGTTTGCAAACTGATGAGAGGTGTTAGACTTTCTAAACCCCCGGAACCCAGGTATGACAGTCTCTGGGATGTCAACATTGTTCTGCGTTTCCTCTCCTCCTGGAGAGATAACCAGTATCTTTCTAGGAAGGAACTGTCAGCCAAACTGGCGATCCTTTTGTGTCTGGTTTCGTGCAAACGCGTCTCGGATGTAAGGGCACTGGACATTACATCTCGAATGTTTACTCCGGAGGGGGTCACGTTTACGGTGTCTAGAAGGACCAAGACAAGTATCAGATCTGTGTCGTATCCTTTTTTCCCAGACCAGCCCAAGCTCTGCGTGGTACGATGTCTCAAAACATACGAGGACATGACGTTGGAGTATCGCCCTCCTGGAGAGCGCCAACTCCTTATCGCCTTACAGAAACCCTTTAAACCGGTTTCCTCTCCAACCATCGCCAGGTGGGTCCGTTGGATCATGACCGAGGCGGGTGTGGCTGTAACCAGATTTGGAGCCCACTCCACGAGAGGAGCAATGGCTTCTAAGGCGGTGCAGGTGGGCGGTCGGCTGGAGGACATCATGGCAGCGGCGGATTGGTCCTCCGAGTCCACGTTCAAGAAATATTATTTCAAGCCCATCTATGGCGCAGCAGATCTGGTGGTGAATAAGCTTTAAACATGCATAATCCTCGCCTCCGTCCTGACATAGAATGAAAAATGTCCTAGCTAACGTAACGGAAAGTTTCAATTCTATTAAGGACAAGGAGGCGAGGATTATCCCTCCCGAGACTTGCTGGTCTCACCCACCCGTATCTACGTACAGTCAGTAAGTAACACCTTATGTCTGTTATGGGTCTTTTCTGCTGCTGTGTGGTATTCATAGTTTGTAGAATGATTTGGTACAGTTACACAGTTTTCTCTTGGTATTATGTTTTCCTCAACACTGCTCATTACTAGGAAATGTCGTACACAGTTTTTTCCTGATGCTTCCTTGTAAGGAAGAAGAACGAGGTAACGGTTTATTTTGTGTTGCTTTAGGACAAGATCAAAAAGACTAAGGAGCGTTCCCGGGAGTTTTCCTCACAGAGAAGAAGAGGAAGCGGAAGGGACGTCAGCACCGGTTATACAGCGGACACCATCTCCATTGGCTGGCTGTTACTATGGACACTGTGCCCCATGTGCTCATGGGAGTTGTAGTCTGAAGTTTTTGTTTTGGTTATACTTTGAATGTGCTGTCGAAATAAAGAGAAGAAAGGACTGCATAATCCTCGCCTCCTTGTCCTTAATAGAATTGAAACTTTCCGTTACGTTAGCTAGGACATTTTTCATTGCCTTGGGAAACATGTTAAGTGTGCAACGTGGCCACCATTTTGCTTTGGGGTCCCTTGTTTTGCCTCATTGTTCGGTGACAGGCACACCATTCTTATTAAACCCTGCACCATTATTTTCTTGACATCGGTGACAGGCATAGCGACACGGACACTGACGCTGCTGAACTACCTGCGTCCCAGTAATGCGATAGGTTTCTTACATACTCCTACACACTATGGATGGTGCCCTCCTACACGCTCACAGATGAACTGCTACTGCACTGATGATGGGTGGGTCGGGGGGGTCGGAGGGCGGACAACATATACAAACTACCCCACGAACATTTGATCCTATGCCTAAGCTGTCTTGCCTTCAAGTTGTTGGGTGGGCTTTGCTGCATTAGGGGAGGGGGAGGTGGGGGGCTGTTTTTCTTGGGTTGTTCCTTTATTACGTTTTCTTTATTTACAACCAAAGTAAAAGCAGGACTGAGCCGCAGCGTGAAAACTGTCTCTCATATTTTCAAAACTCTGCATCGGGCTTCTTACTAGGCCAGTGTGTTTATGTCGTTTACAATTTGCCGCCCGACCTCTGGGTTGTGGGCTGAATGGCTGTGTATCTGTTCTGCAATAAAAATACATTTAAAAAAAACCAAAACAAAAAAACGGTGACAGGCACACTATTCTACATTTTCCTACGTATGGCTGCACCACTGTACTAATTATGGAAGTGCAATTAGCATCCGTGACAGGCACACTCTGAGCTATAATTATCACTATACTGAAAGCATTTTGTACACTGTATTCTAGCACATGGACGTGCTTGTCCTTTCACCCTAATAATGGTGTGTCCAGCCCTGAGCCACTTGTGCCCTCATTTACTAAAGTTTGTGAAGACATTTGTGTAATACAAAGGGGTGTAGGGCAAACCTTTAAAATATAAAGAAATAAACACCTGCATTTGTGACTCGGTGCATCGCACAAGTCCTTTCATAACATATTAGCACTTTCCTGTCCTATATTAGTCATTTAGCTGAAACTGCTTGTGTTATTACATAACGTGCATTTGTAAAGCGCACATTCACCACTATGGGTATCTTGGTGCTGAATAACAGATGTTTGTTGTTACCCAACGGTACTCATTTTATTGACCTCAGATGGATGAAAGGCTGAGTGGACCCGCATCGATTAAAACCTGTGACCATGAGGTCAAACACAGGCCCCTGCAGTGGATGCATTAGTCCACTGAGTCAGCAGACCCAGCTTATAGAGAGGCAAGAAGTGTTTGTGAATTATTTAAAGAGATTACAAAAGTTATGGAAGGGTTTCAACCGGAACCTTTGATGCGGCTCAGCAGATGTTTCCAGGGTCCATATAACCCAATGGAGCTTGAAGTTTTGAAAGAGATCTAGGGGTTTAAATGCAAGTCATCCTGAGAGAGAGAAGACCATGTATTGATACCAAACTGGTTTTGATGGCCAGCAGTAATGAAGGCATGGATGAGCATGCACTGTTATCTTCTTTATAGATACATCTAATTGTTTTGTCACCATAAACAACATGACATAATTTATAAATATATTTAATCCAGATCAATCAATCAATCAATCAAAGTACTTGTAAAGGGCACTACTTACCCATGAGGGTCTCAAGGCGCTGAGGGGAGGGGGGGGAGGTGCCGCTACTGCTCGAAGAGCCAGGTCTTGAGGATTCTTCTGAAGGCGAGTAGGTCTTGGTTCTGCAGTGGGTGGGTATGGAGGGTGTTCCAGGTCTTGGCGGCGAGATAGGAGAAGGATCTGCCGCCGGAGGTCGTTCGTTGGATGCGGGGGACAGCAGCGAGGGTGAGGCTGGTGGAGCAGAGCTGGCGGGTGGGGGTGTTTTGGATGGGTTGTAGTCGTCGTAGGTGTTTGGCTGGGATTCCTGCGTAGAGTTCGTAGCCGTAGTCCAGTCTGCTGCTGACGAAAGCCTGTGTCACCGTTCTTCTTCCAATGGCACTGAAATATAGTTCAGCGCAAGCATACCACCCATAGGTCCTCACATATTTCGCTCACAGTGATTTTGCTTCAATGTATAAAATGACAAAAGTGCTGTATTTTTCTTATTACCATTATAATTAGCAACATTTTACGTCCCGAGTCTCCGATTAAAAAATAAAGACATCAGAACTCGACTATTACAAGTTATTACAGTCGAGTTCTGATGTCAAAATGCCTGCTACCAGAGCCAGCAACCAAGGTGAAAGGCAGGTTATGTCATAGTGCAAAACTGAACAGCTGTTTAAAGCAGCAACAAAAACAGAACTTTTCTTTCTTCTGCTCTATTTTTTAGCTTACAATGACCGGCAGAGAGAACGTGTTTATTTTTTGCACTCCTTAGTTACAGAGATGCTAGAATCATTCTGCATGTTCCTACAATTTCTGAGCTACTACAGCATTTTTTTCTTCTTTTTTTTATACTGACTTGTATTGAACAGTTTCTAATATCTGTTTGCAACAAATAACTAAGAGGTTTTTGTTGTGTTAAATTTTTCAATAGAGGTTTTATTTTTGTTCATGTTTGCAGACATGCTCACTCTTTCATATTAAAGAGCAACGCACCAAGGTTTTAAGTAGTTTGGGGGAAAGGTAATGGTGTGACCAGGTATTATATGGGATAAAATACCTCCTGGCATACAAGATAAGGACATTGTAAATCTCTCAGAGTTTCATAACCTTATATAGGAACTCCTTTGTGACTTGCAATATCCTTACAATATGCGGCAGGGGGTACTAATCCCTTATACTATCAATGAAATTGCCACAGGCATTTCTTATAGAGCTATGGGCCTGATGAATTATTATTAGGTTGTGTTTTTGAGTAGCTTCTGTTTTTCCCCCAAAGAATATTTAGCTCTGTGATGGATGATCTGCTATTCCATCTGAGCTTACAAATGGGAATTTTTGGGGATTTGCAAAAACCCTTCCACATCATTATTAATGAGACATGATTTCTTCTGCGACTCCTACCATCTGTTTGTAAACGCCAACAAGGGACAACAGGCCTCTAGCACTGCATTCTCATTTCCAAATTGCCTTGACGACAATACAAACAGGCACCGGCAAAGCCGATAAGTCGTGTCCATGACACCCCTAGGCTTTAGCAATGCCTCTTGTTTTTCCTCAGATAGCTGCTACACGGGGAACATCCTTTTCAAATCGGATGTTACCCCGCAGTGCTTTTACGACACGTCCTTTACAAAGCAAGTCGTAACCACGACTTGCGCTGGAGGGCGCTAAAGGATAAAGAATAGTATATTTACTATTCCAACACCTTCCCTACTATCCACGGGGACTGGTGTTAGAATAGTAAATTATACTATTGGATGTATGACGTTACAACGCATACTTTTACAACGCCTACCTTTACAACGCGTTTTTTACCACGCATACCATTACAACGCATAGCGCTTTGGGGTGCTGGATAGTGAATAGTTTAATTTACTATTCCAACTCCAGGCCCCGTGGATAGTAGGGAAGGTTATTGGATAGTAAATTAACCTATTCCCTATCCTAGAGCGCCCCCCAGAGCAATGCGTTGTAATAGTTTGCGTTGTAAAAGTTGCGTTGTAATGGTAGTTCATTGTAAAAGTTTCGTTGTAAAGGTTGTATACCATACTATTCACTATCCGCGCCCAACGACGCAAGTCGTTGTAACGACTTTCGTTGTTAAAGACGCGTTGTAAAGGCACGCGTTGAAACGGTACGCGTTGTACCGTCATACATCCCTGCTACACATGCACAGCCCCATCTGTGAGTGATTTTTGTTGCAGCAAAAAAAACCTCACCATTGCCGGATGCTCATCATATATGCATGCTATGGAAATACTTTCAAGAGTCACAGAGCAATTAGGGCTTACTCGTTTAACTGTGGAAGACAGAGTATTTATTACCAGTGTCCTGGAACTTAACCCTACTGTAGAGCCTCAAACTAATCACCAAGTGCACCCCTTGAGAACCGGACCCTGTGGTCAATCAAGCCAATCAGACAAAGGCTTTCTAAGGAAGGTGGTGTGGGGTTAAAGACTTAGGGGCTTATTTACAAGGCCCTTACGACACTTTTACCTCATTTTTAACATGGGAAAAGTGACACAAAAGTGGCGCAAGGGGCATGTAAATCTGCCCCTTAGAACTCAATAGACCATCCAATAGCAAGTAATACCTCGATGTCCAGTTAGTGTTTTCTCTTGTAAAAGAGAAACTACTTTACTATTCACAAACCATACAATACTGTAGCAGCATCCCACCCCCCCCCAGTGCATTGAGACCCTCACGGGTGAGTAGTGCGCTTTACAAATGTTCTGATTGATTGATTGATTGATCAATATATCCTCTACATCCACTCTCATTTATCCCAAACCCCAGACCACTACTATGATCCCCAAAATAACCCTTTCTAGACTCTCTCCTCTACCCCTCCGTGCATCATCAGACACCTCTTGTTACTTTACCGATCCCTCAAAACAAACTTTTCTAAACTCTTCCCTCTGACTCTTCCCCTCCAAAACCCCTTTTAACTCATCCAAAAGCCACCTACTGCTATGACACCCCCAAAAAAAGATATCCAAATCCTTCACTCTTCTATCCCTCCACAATCCCTTTCAATCAAAATAACAGACTAACATGTTCACTTCTCAAATTCCATATTCCACTATACTAATTCACCACCACTAATAAAGCGTTTCTACACCCCATCAGGGTTACAAGCGCTATGTAAATGCAAACCTTTTTCTCTTTTCTACCCCTTCTCAATCCAAATAGTTGACTGACATATCCACCACTCAAATTACTTTCATGTTTCACCATACTAATTCAACACTAATCCTTATGGGTTCCAGAGTAGCGTGCTACTCACCAAAAAAAGTGCTTCAAAACCCCACCAGGAGTAGCAAGCGCTATATAAATGCAAACCTTTTTCCCGCCGCCTACCCTTCTCTTTCCAAATAACTGATATAACACATCCACCACTCAAATTACTTCATATTTCACTATACTAATTTTCAACACTAATCCACCCATCAGGAGTAATAGGTGCTATATGAATGCAAATCTTTCTTCCCCTTCTATCCTCCACTATTCTTCTCAATCCAAATACCTGACTAATATCCACCACTCAAATTGCTTTCATATTTCACCACACAAATTCACCACTAATCCTTTATGGGTTTCCGGAGTAGCGTGCTACTCACCCAAAAAAAAGTGCTTTAAACACCCCATCAGGGGTAACAAGCGCTATATAAATACAAACCTTTTTCCTCTTCTATACTTTTGCTATCCTTCCGAATCCGAATAGTTGACTAATCTATCCACCACTTAAAATTACTTTCATATTTCACTATACTAATTCAACATTAATCCTCTATGGGTCCTGGAATAGCGTGCTACTCTTTGACGCCTCGTCAGGGGTAGTAAGCGCTATATAAATGCAATTACAATACAATACAATACATACACACATGCAGGCCAAACACCACACAACAAACATTAAACAAAAAAACATACTAGTCACAGTAGTGATCTCGGGTGGCAAGAGTGAAGCCTCTGTAGTTCCTGGAGGATTGGGCTTCCACCTCCTCTCATTGGCTGATCTTGTTGTAGGTCTGCCAATGAGAGGAGGTGCCAGTCCCTCAATCTTCACAGAATGAGATGTGGTCAGTGAGACCGCTGACCCCGTCCCGCTCTGTGACAAGTCTCTCTGATGGACAGTTGGCCCTGGGCACGTAAGGATTTAAAACTGAAGCGCACATGTCTGAGCCTATCAGTGAAGCTCCCCTTCATCATGGGGGGGGGGGGGCATCAAGTGTTTTGCCAGACTGAGGAGGCCACGCCCATGGAGCTGTGACATTCTCAGCCTGATAAAAGAGTGTCCGTCAGCCAGACCTTTGCTCAGCCTGACAGACACTCTTCATGTCTGCAAAAAGGTGGCTGGGCCCCTCTGTCCTCAAGGATGAGCAGCTGCTCTTTGCTCTCCTTCCATAGAGAGTAACAGATTAACCCCTTCGCTGCGGGGGTAATTCCCCCGCTGTGCTGGGAGGAGGGGTGCTCGTGACGAGCTCAGCTCGTCATGAGGCACGGCGCTCCTGTGCTCATGACGAGCTGAGCTCGTCACAGGTGCACCGGCTCCTGTGGAACGCTCAGCACAGCAGGGGAATTATCCCCACGTGCGAGCGTTCCACGGCTCATGACGAGCTCAGCTCGTCATCAGCACCGGAGCACCGTGGCTCATGACAAGCTCAGCCCGTCATGAGCATGGGAGGAGTTGAATATGTGCATGCTGGCATTCTTGCTCAGGTCACCTCAGGTTTCTGTACAACTCCCAGACAACAAGTGCATCCCAGAGCTCGTCAGCCCAATGACTCAACAAGGAGCCAATGAAAAGCATTGGGTAGAGTACCGCTGCCTGGCATGCCAGCACAGAGTTCGCCCAGGTGCATCGTGGGTGTAAGTTGCTGTCTTCTTTTTGCCAACACCTGTGTCTGATGAAAGAGGCCTTTGCTCCAAAAGCAGTCACTTGTGAGAGTGGATCTGGAGGGGTGCAATGCGTGGTTGTTGTCCACATTATAGTCCGAACTTTCGAGAAGCAGAAGTGACAAGGAACAGGGAGGACACAGAGCACTGCATGGCTTATTGAGCTTGGAGTTGGAAGACAGCTGATTTGTACTTCACACCGGACTGTGTAATAGAGTAACTTGGATTAGGAGCATGACCAAAACCCTGAGCTTCAAGCCATGAGCCATGAAAAGATACTAGCATTGTGTCATGCTTCCTGTATGAGGGTCACCGTCTTGGGTGGCCTTCACCTTGCAATGTGGAAACAATCTTCTAAGGGATTGGCCCATATTAACCGATTAACCACGGTGTAAATTCCGCCGCGGTGCGGGCGTTTCCGTGCGTGGGTGGGGCGCATCAGTCAACGGACATAAGCAGCACTACGGAGGTAGTGCTCGCGATGGCTGTTGGCCAACGCATGCAGTGAACGGGCACAGTCCCGAAGTGCTTTCCACTTGTTTCAGTTCCTCTGCTTTCCCAGAAGCCTTTCGCACAGGTGAGCAATTTATTGTCTGTCATGTGACCTCAAGCCCCAATGGGCATACTGCTCGAGAATGTGATAGTCCTATGGTCATCAATTACCCATAATGCACCTCGAAGTTCAAAATTAAATACACCTCCCAGGCTGCAGCACAGTGTATTCAATCGCTGTATAATACATTAAAAGGCACAGCAGAGTATATATATATATATATATATATATATATACTTGTGGATATATAATACACTTACATTTATACTTACATTTTTCGTGGTAATGGCATGCATTACAAAGGCAGGTCGTGGTAAAAATCTGTGTGGTAAAGGCATGTGTGGTAAAGGCATGTGTGGTAAAGGCCCATTCGTTGTTAAGCTTTTGTTGTGATGGCATGCAAGGGTCAGACCACTTTGTAATTGCTGTTTCTCCTGCCAGACTTGGTGCATTATTGATTGGCATCTGTCAGTTGGGCAGACTCAATTACGACCAAAATTGAAGATAATGTAGATGTACAGAGCCTCTGTGAAACTACTGGTCTCGGCAGTAATTACACACTACAGGCTTTGTGTATTCTGTATCTCAAATCACAAAATTAGATTGCTGTGACTCCTGGCCATAGCCACTCCAGTCTTTCTTTCTTCTCCATGACTCAGCCAAAGCTTTCCTAATCTTTCTTTAGTTTCTTGTCTCGAGTTCAGTCTCTCTCCAGTTTTTCTTCGTCTGGGTGGCTGTGGCTGTGGCACACGGCCAGAGCCCCTCTAATCTTTTCTCCATCTCCGGACCATGTCACTAGTCTCAGGGCTACAGATGTCCTAATGTTTCTTTAGTTTCCTTGTCTCGAGTTCAGTTTCTCTCCAGTCTTTCTTCGTCTGGGTGGCTGTGGCACACGACCACAGCCCCTCTGATCTTTTCTCCATTTCCATGTCACTAGTCTCAGGGCTACAGATGTCCTAATGTTTCTTTAGTTTCCTTGTCTCGAGTTCAGTCTCTCTCCAGTCTTTCTTCGTCTGGGTGGCTGTGGCACACGACCACAGCCCCTCTGATCTTTTCTCCATTTCCATGTCACTAGTCTCAGGGCTACAGATGTCCTAATGTTTCTTTAGTTTCCTTGTCTCGAGTTCAGTCTCTCTCCAGTCTTTCTTCGTCTGGGTGGCTGTGGCACACGACCACAGCCCCTCTGATCTTTTCTCCATTTCCATGTCACTAGTCTCAGGGCTACAGATGTCCTAATGTTTCTTTAGTTTCCTTGTCTCGAGTTCAGTTTCTCTCCAGTCTTTCTTCGTCTGGGTGGCTGTGGCACACGACCACAGCCCCTCTGATCTTTTCTCCATTTCCATGTCACTAGTCTCAGGGCTACAGATGTCCTAATGTTTCTTTAGTTTCCTTGTCTCGAGTTCAGTCTCTCTCCAGTCTTTCTTCGTCTGGGTGGCTGTGGCACACGACCACAGCCCCTCTGATCTTTTCTCCATTTCCATGTCACTAGTCTCAGGGCTACAGATGTCCTAATGTTTCTTTAGTTTCCTTGTCTCGAGTTCAGTCTCTCTCCAGTCTTTCTTCGTCTGGGTGGCTGTGGCACACGACCACAGCCCCTCTGATCTTTTCTCCATTTCCATGTCACTAGTCTCAGGGCTACAGATGTCCTAATGTTTCTTTAGTTTCCTTGTCTCGAGTTCAGTCTCTCTCCAGTCTTTCTTCGTCTGGGTGGCTGTGGCACACGACCACAGCCCCTCTGATCTTTTCTCCATTTCCATGTCACTAGTCTCAGGGCTACAGATGTCCTAATGTTTCTTTAGTTTCCTTGTCTCGAGTTCAGTCTCTCTCCAGTCTTTCTTCTTCTGGGTGGCTGTGGCACACGGCCTCAACCCCTCTAATCTTTTCTCCATCTCCATGTCACCAGTCCCAGGGCTACAGATGTCCTACTGTTTCTTTAGTTTCCATGCCTATGGTGAGATATACCCATCTTCTGAAACTGTGACTATTCTAATATTTCTTCCATCTTCCTGACTCAGCTTTCCTGCCTTCCTTTTCCTATTCTTTCTTCAGTTTCCATGGCTCGGGCCAGGCTGTTCTGCTGGTACAGCATTCTTTGTTTTACAGGGTTCGTGCTCTTTGTTGCTTCTCAGTGTGTGGTTCTTCCCAGTAGAGTCTTGTTTCCAAGAAAAGCATGACAATAAAAGTAGTGCTCCAGGGGTATGTATTATCAAATGATCCATGTGTGTCATGAAATTAATTTTTTCAGCCTCTTTTCGTTGCTGCTTGTGATTTCAGTGTGCCTTCGAAATCTGAATTGTTGCAATGTCAAAATGGTCCTTTCTCTGATATCCTAAGGCGTCCTGGGGAGATTCCAAAAATCAGGCTCATTATATATCCTATATGCGTGCGTAAAAAGATCCCCCCGCGTCGAGGCGCGCAGCGTGCGCCATCGAGCCCTGCAACCTCCTCTGAGGAAACAAGAGAATTCTATAAGATCAAAGCACTCCGCGAGCTCAGGAGCTGCAGGCTGATCTAAATGCAAGACGCTAATAGTGTGACGTTGAAATGCAAATAAAGTGTGTTCCAATGACTGGGCCTTTCGTCTCAGGATGCAAGTAACCAGCAGAGTCACAAGAACGCGCATTCTAACGGGAAAAAAGTGGGATGTAGCAACACTGATCGGTGTGAGCTAAAGGAGCACAATCACACCTTTGGGAGGAATAACACTTTACTTTGTGTTCTAATCTATCGAATCTGTCACTTTGAATGAAATGTGATGGAGTTTTTTAAAGTCTGCTACATTACATCATATGGCACAGCCCTGAGGTACATATGTTTTTATTTCCTGATAACTTCAATGAAGGGGTGATTAAATGAAAAAGGAAAGGCATCCATTGTAGTGTGCAGGAGACACATTTTTTTTTCTGATTGGCTACTCAACAGGGAACCTCCCACCACCTAACGATCATCCATTTGTGGCTAGAGGATCACGTTCAGGCTCCTCACCCACGCACACAAGGCCCTCCACGACCTGGGCCCCAAGTACCTCAACAACCGCCTGACCTTCTACGTGCCCACCCGCCAGCTACGATCGACCAGCCTCGCCCTCGCCGCCGTACCGCGCATCCGTAAAGCCACCGCCGGAGGAAGACCCTTCTCCTACCTGGCAGCCAAGACATGGAACTCCCTCCCCATCCACCTTCGACTGACCCAGGATCACCTTTCCTTCAGGAAGCTCCTCAAGACCTGGCTCTTCGAGCAGTAGCGGACCCCTCCCCCCCAGCGCCTTGAGACCCTTCCGGGTGAGTAGTGCGCTATACAAATGTCCATGATTGATTGATTGATTGATTGAATTCAAACCACAATAAAATACGTAAAGGGAAGTTATGTGTTTGCATTTTTAATAGTAAACATCCAAACCTAAGTGCAGGGTATTTAAACGCACCTGTGTCAAGGAAAGTCGTATCCATGCAATCCATCCAGGAGTGACGTCATGTAGTCTTTTACCCTTGAAGACGTTGCAGCGTTATCCCCCTTTCCCACGTTAGCTCCTCAACAGCCTCTGATTTGTCGCTGGTGAGCTAGAGGAGGGCACAGGAAGTGAGCAGGGCTCCTCCTGTCCCAGCCACATCTTTCATGACTCCTGAGGCCAAGGATAGCATGGGCAGGGCTTACTTCCATTGCAATAATGTTTCTGTTACTTACCGGTAATCGCATTACTCCTTGTCTCACTCTCGCTTATCTCCTTTACGCAATGAGGCCACTGCACCTCGTAGACACACCCCCTACAAATATAAAAAGGCACCACCCCTCTACAATACCTGTATGTACAAAGCCACTGTAGACACAGGTGGCCTGGCCACTGGTAGGGAGGGTGGGCCGTGATGGAGATAAGCGAGAGTTGGACTAGGAGTAATGTGATTAACGGTAACTAATAGAAACATTACCTCCACGTCCCTCTTGCTTATCTCCATTATGCAATGAGACATACCAAGCCAAGGAAAAAAAACAGGCCAACTGTCAACGCACAAGCCCAGAACATCAGAACAAAATGCACAAAAGAAGGCCAACAAATAGGAAAAGACAAGCCAGACCCAACACAGCTGACTGAGGTACGCCCGGCCCCAAACACAGGAAAGAAGGAAGGCCCACAAAAGAAGGAGCCAAGGACCCCTCAGGCCTGCAAGCCAACACAACAGGAAGAAAAGTAGCAGAGCCAGAAGGCACAACCTCCCACAGATGAAAGAAAAAGGGAAAACACCAGAGAGCCCGCCAAACCAGAGGGATATCCCCACAAGGGCGACATACACCGAGGGAAGGACCACCCCACACAGAACCGGGAGACCCAACCAACCAACAGACCCCGGAAAGGGGATTGCAAAGCACTGAAAAGCTAGCCTGGAACACCAGAGGCAGAGAAACAGAAAAGGGAACCACATGCGCACAAGCACACCAAGCCCCCAACCAACACTCCATGCAGAGTGGAGGAAGAGCAGGCAGACCCCCAAAGAAGCGCTCGCACAGAAGAAGTAACAAAAGCCGAGAGACCAAGGCATCGGCTGCCACCACACCCCAACAGCAAGACACCAACCCTGGAAGCGCTTAGGATAGCACCTGGTGAAAATGAAACCACAGGCCACAGAACCAGAGAATCCAGACCTCCACCACCTCCAACAACAGAGGAAACAAAGGAAGAGGACAGGCCAGAAGCCCAAGAAAAAACGGACTCTCAACCCTCTGAACTACAATCCTGGAACAAGACCAACAGGAAAGCCACCAAGAGGCCGGCAGGCCAAGGAAACTGCAGGGTAACCACCCCCAAACGGACATCCCCCCAACATCCGCAATCCGAACCGGGGAGCAGTGGAAAGGAGGTGCCTGAACAGCCCCAAGGGCAACCCACACTCAGGCCCCTCAGCAAACAGCACAGAGCCCAAGTGGTAGGAACTGAAAATGCCCAGACCGAACAGCAAACCACAAAAACCGCATGAGACTCAGAGAAATGGGAATGTGTAGGAACGCAACCCGCAAAAAGAAAAGAAGGCAAGAATGCCCCAGAGGCAAGATGCAAACACCCCCCCCCCCCCCCAAAGACAGCGGAATGGCGAGCCGGCTGAAAAACAGCAGGGAGGAAGAGCCGGAGCCCCAAAAGGACAACCACACCTATGAGAGGGAAAGGCAACCCCCCAACAGGATGAACCACCAAAATCAACCAGCCACAGGGCAGGCTCTCACTGGACAACTGAAGCCAGGAGCACAGCCCGAGGGTACCTGCAGCAAGGTGGAAAAGCAGCCGCCAACCCCCTCAGGGCAGAACCCGCCTCCCATAAGGAAAAGGAAAGGGGAACCGCACACCGGCAAAACCCAGGGGACCTATGCTGGCCATCAAGAAAAAAGGAGCTGAGAGAAGACCAAAAGGAACAGGTGAGCAGCCAAGCCAGACAACCTGGAACACCAAGCAACCAGACACCCAAAAGCCAGGCACTTCCAAAGACAGAGCAAGAAAGGCAGAGAGGCAGCCCAACCACCAACCACCACCCAAAGAAACTAGCCTGTCAGGACAGCAAAAGATGCATGAAGCCACAGGAGCCCCACGAAAGTCCAAGGACTGAAAGAAGCTGAGGCAACAAGAGGGGCCAAGAAGAAACCAGGAAGCAAACAGAAGGAACGAGGGCACAGAGCCACCCCAACTACCCATGATCTGGAAACGCAGGACATGGACACCAGAGCCCTAGCATGGAACCGAAAAGGGCGAAGTCCCAAACAGACCCGCAAAAAGCCACAAAACACAGCCCACCAAGCAAAGAAGCAGACAGACTGAGAGAGAGAGAGCACCCAAACCACAGGAGACCAACCTGGAGCAAAGAAGCGACCCCCCGCCCCCCAGAAAAAAACAGACCGTGACACACAGAAGTGCCAGGACAGCAGAGGAGGAAGTCACAGACACCCACAACAAGACCCATAGTTGCAACTCCCAGGAAGACCACCTGATGAGACAACCGCACAAGGGACACTGGCACACAAGCCCCCCAGACACAGCATGGCAGACCAGGCACAAAACCAGAGGCCAGCAAAAGACATATATGCCACTACTACCCAGCGATCCACCGGAACAGAAGGCAAAGAGCACCAGGACAAGAAGCAGTCAACAGGTGGAACCATGACAGAACAACCAGGCAGAAAGAATCAACAACAGCGCCCCACCAACCAGTAAGCAGGGGAAGCCGAAGACATAGACCACCACCATAGCAAAGGGGAAGAAACCGCAAAACAGTGGAGCTCCCGAAGTGAGTTGCAACAGTCCACTCACTGACACAGCCCTTAGGAAGCAGAGAACAGCAGAAGCACAGAAACGAGGAAGACAGGCAGGCACAAGACACAACCCAGCACACAACACAGGCAGCTAGAAGCCCGGGGGACGCCTCCAGAAACAACAGCACCAGGCCAGCATGCACCGAAAAGCAGCTGCTGAACCAGAACACAGAGTTCAAGGAGAAAAGTACAGGCCACAGGATAGGAAACAACCCAACAACTAAAGACCTAGCACAGCCATATTAAAAATAAAGAAGCTCAAGCAACCAATAATGCCATAACAATGGAGTCACCAACGGGAAAGGAGCACGGCAACCCCCACCGACAGACCCCCCACCACAGAGGTCTAGAGGCCCAGCACTCCCACAACAAGTGAAAAAGAAGGGCCTAAAAGACAGCAGCACCCACACTGAGGTGCCTATCCAGTCACCGCGACAGCCTGAGCACCACCATGAAGCCAAGGGACAGACAGACGCCAAGGAGTTTCAAAAACACCGGAACCACAGCACAGCCAAACCCGAACTACAAACAGAGGACTGCCTGACACAGGCAGACAGGACCACCAGGACACAGGGAGGCCCTGGCAGCCATGGCCAGGAGACAAGCACCCGCAAGGAAGGAAAGTGCCGAAATCCAGAAGAAAAGGCCAGGCCGCCAGGGAAACTCCTCCGACTAAGACGACCGGGCAAGACCCAAGACAGAAAAGCAACACCCGTTGAGGCCACAGACCCCATAGACCAAAGGCCGACAAACCACCGTAGGAGCAAGGCAGCCCAAACCCCTGCGGCAGGGCCGTGACACCTGGCTACAATGCCAAGCTAAAGCCAGCGACAGGTGCCAGATCCATGGAGCCACCGCTGATGGCTGCAAGAGGGTCCACACCTGAAGAGAAAGTGCCACACCCAGAAGGCCAAGACCCCCAGAAGCACAAAGAAGCCAGAGAAAGCACCGCAGCTCACGCCTTTCGCAGGCCAGACAACCATACCATCACCCGCTACCACCGGACGGGCACAGCAGCCATTGAGACCCAAAACTCACCTCCAAAGCCTGCAGCACCTCAAACAGGTACAGAGAGGTGCAGAGCACCCTGTTCAGGCACACTGATCAAGCTGCTACCATCCCACATGCACAGCTATGCACACAGATAGCAAAATGAGTAAAAACAAAAACAAACGCTGAAGGCACCACAGAGAAGCAGCTCACAGACCTGCAGAGATTGCAGAAGAGCAACAGACTACCCCATCAAGACAAGCCCTCACCCACCCGGAAGACAACATAGCAGACCTCTGGCATGGGCACACCGGAAGGGGGAAGGGAGGAGGATCAGAAGCTGCAGCACAACCGGCAATCACCTCCACCAGCACCTGCCGACACAGCCGGAAACAGCACCCCAGTGTGAGTGCATTGCCCATATGTGTAACACAGAATGTTCAACCCATTCAGGGAATAAGCAGTCAGCAATCAGGAGCACTGCACCCCAACAGACTGACACGCATACCGGCCGGAGAAAGGCACCGCAAACCTCTGGCGGCAAAAACCAGGCCCAGCAACAGGCCACTCCTATTCTGACCTGGGAAAGCACTACCGACCCCAGGCCGAGGTGTAGAAGGGGGCGGGCAACCACAAAAAGCCCAAAGCAGGCCTGCAAGCACCGCAATGCAGACGCTGAGGGCACAAAGAAACGACCCAGCTACCCTGCTATTCTTACTCCACGAAGTGACAAAAAAACTTAGCGGAGTTCCGCAAGAACTGCCATTTGCGCTTGTCTTCCTGCTGCTTGGGTAGAATTTCTACCCGAGCAGCAGCTCACACTTGCGGACTTACTGTTAGCAAGCAAGAGCGGGGAAAAAACTCAGCTGCACTACGCGGAGCGAGTTTTCTGCATTACGCGAGCTCCGCGCAGTGCGGAGTGCAGAAAACTTTGCAACCTCCAAGAACGGAGTAGAGTACACCACCGTGGCCTAATTACTAGACCTCGCTAATATTAGTGGGAGAGTATTTTGAGAAAATTGAGAAACCACAGCATAGATTCATTTTACTGAGGTTCCGTATGAACCGGGGCCATATTATCAAGAAAGGGCGATACATTATCGCCGCTTTTATCAGCAGGAAACTGCCGCTTAAGCGGCGATAATGGGCTTGATAATATGACCTTGTAAATTCCTATAGAAGCCCAGGTTCTGGTGTTAACCTGGGCTTCTATGGGAATTCACAAGGGCATATTATCAAGCCCATTATCACCGAATTAACGGTAGTTTCCTGCCGATAAAACCAGCGATAATGTATCAACCTTTCTTGATAATATGGCCCTTGGTCCCTCTGACGGTGGGCTTTCTGGCAGGGAGGTTTAATTTTTCCGATCTGTCAGTTTGCCCCTGTGATAACAGATCAGAGCAGTCAGACCTTCACCTAGTTTTATTTTGTGATTTTTACTAAGAGTAAAGAGCGAGGTATATTTTACCAATTTTAAGACAATACAATTTTAGACAAATTAGGCAGGCACTATGCTTTCTTAAAAAACTTAGCAACCCATATATATGTTTCTCTATAGCTACCTTTCTATCGGCATTTTTAAGGAGGAGAAACAGGGTCGTACTGGGAACAGAAACCGGCCCTGGCAAACTGCTCAGCTGCCCCCCCCCTGGGGAGAGGGGGAGAGCAGCCGAGCAGTTTGCGAGGGCCGGTTTCGGCCGATTTTGTTACAGGGGGCCGATATTGCAAATCCCTGGTAACAAAAACGGACCCCTTCAGGGACCCAAAACCAACCCCCACCCTAGCGGCCTACAGGGGAAACACCCGGTGCCCGCTATGGCCAGTCCGGCCCTAAGGAGGAAACGCTGTTGATTTATTTATCTTTTAGCAACCGAGGTATGAATCTGAATTTGCAAAAGTGGTGCTTTCTTTTTTCATAGTCTATTTAACCTCTTTGATGCTCATGACGAGCTCAGCTCATCATGAGCGACGGCGCTCCAGTGCTCATGACAAGCTGAGCTCGTCATGTCCGTGCCCGTTCCGTGGAACGCTCGCACGTTGGGCTGATTCCCCTGCTGTGCTGAACGTTCCATTGGAACGGGCGCGGTCATGACGAGCTCAGCTCGTCATGAGCACCGGAGTGCCGTAGCTCATGACGAGCTGACCTCGTCGAGAGCATGGGGGCGCTGTACGCCCTTCCCCGCCCCCCAGCACAGCGGGGGAATCCCCCCAGCTGCGAAGGGGTTAACGTATAATATTTATTGTTGATTATTGCAAAGTTTCTTTTTTATTTGTAAGGGTTGTATTGGGCCAGACGACTCTGTATTATATTTAGGCTTTCCTGTTTTCAGTTTCTATTTTTGGTAAATTCTGGTGAGGTTTTATCAGTGTTTTCAACATCTTAAAAAAAAGTTATCAGTGGATACACATTTTTGCGCCACTAAAAACAACAGAAAAAGTGTTTTTCCGGTGTTTATAGAACGTTTCGCTTTTATTATTGCTTGCATTCTGCACTGAAGGAACTTGGTATATAGACAGTGTACTTATAGTGTATATGAGGTCCAAATAGATTTTGCAAATTAATCTTATTGTAGTACACCATACAATACTTCTTCAGTGAGTCTGTTGTTCATGTGCACTTGCTCTTTCCTTCCCATGTAATCTTCTGTGAAAAGGCCCTCTCAGCATTCATAGCCCCATGGGCTGAGAACCATCAGCTAAGGTACACAGTTGGGATGACTCTTTCATTGATGCCACATAAAGCAGGAAATGATAAATATTTGGGTTTTAGTTCCTGTGCATAAGAAAACAGTGCACCAGAATGGACTAAAAAGTCAATAGCATCCCTCATTAACTCTGAAGATGGTAAAGATGCTTTCAGCATACCATCTAACAAGTGGCAAGGATCTCCTACAGGGAATCACTTCAGCTCGGGTATCAATTTTGACAGGCCATCACACAACCTTTTTATATACGTAGCTAAATCACTGCAAATACAAACAATATCACTCCAATCTTTGTTGAACTTGGAAAGAACCTTTTTTGCAGAGTATTACAAGTGACACTGAGTTCAGTGCTTTCCAAAAGTCTGGTGTCATGTTTTCACCACTATCCCAGATGCTTGGTGATATATATGCTTGTCACTATACCTTGCATTGAATGTTTAAAGCCTGAGGTGTTGGCAATTCACCGACTATCAATACTGACCCACTAGAAACTATGGTCTGATGTATTAAGGGTTTTACCCATCCTCTGTGGGTAAATGTGATGACACCTATTAGGAAAGATTTTTATGAAACCGGCCATTTTACCTATCAGTGAAAGAATCAAATGCAGCCAAAATATCAAATATGAGTTTGATATTTTCTGATTCTCTACAGTTTATAAAATAATTAAACTAGTCCTAAAACATGAAACTAAACCCTGCATCTTTAGACCAAAGGGCACAAAACTGAAAAAAGTAAAAGGAAGAAGAAACAATATTTTAATGGCATCCCTAAAGAACAAAACTCAAGCAGAATAATGTTAGCCAGTCTTCCTTACTGCTAGCTTGTATAACAAAGTTACATTGTATTGACACCTTCAGGAAGAAAATAATGATTCTCACTCTCTTTTTCCTTTCTTTGAATGGCATTTAGTTTGTGGTTGTGCTGGTGTTTTTCCAGTGTTTATATGTTTTCACCGGTGGAGTTTTATCAGTTATTATAGGTTTAAACCTAAAACCCCACAGCCTAATTATATTTGACTATGAAAGTATTGGGAGGTTAATCAATTTACATAATTCTATTTTAGAAATTAATAACTTGTCATATCAACCTGTTATTTTAATTAGAACTGTTCTTTTATGAGTAAAGTTTTATTGGGAAGAGATAGCCGCAGCCTAACTGAGTTGAAATATATGCACTGACACTTTATGAGTATGTAGGCTATGAAGTACTATACTTTTATAATCTTTGCTTTAAGATCGAATAAAGTTATTTGATTAATTGATTGATTGATTGAATATAGAGCCATCAAATTTGACAAGCATATTTGTGCCTAAGGGTGTTTCAGATCAAAAAGAAATGACATCCAAATTTGATTACATAATATATAGGTACATAGTGATGTGCGTGTGTGGGGTATGTGGGTGTGTACATGTGTATTTTTTTTACACTCTTGCCATCCACCCATCCATCACTAATTCTTTCCAGCTATCACTAACTTTCCTCTCCATCCAATCATCTCTATTCATCCTTCTCTGCATTAATCCTTCTTTCAATCCAAGTATCATTAATCCTGCTCCCATCCATCCATCCATCCATCCCTTCACCCTTCTCTCCAACTACCTATTTCTGCATCTATTGATCTATCTCTACATCCACTGATCCATCTCTCAATCGATGTATCTCTTTGTTCCCTCACTGTTCTTTTTCCTCTTGAACCATCACTCCATTCTCCTCTCCATCAATCCCTTCACTCATCCACCTGTCCCAGCTCCACCCTTCTCTCACCCCTCTTTAACTCTATATCCTCTTCCTCCCTTCCACACAAAACATATATATTTATGAAATTGTTTGAGACCAAAGTTTACCATCAAAGTCAAAGAAGCCATAAATAACTTAAATGTTTCAGGTTACCAGAACTGCCCTGTGACACCCAACCCTGCTCAACCTGCTAAAGTGTGGCACTAATGACGCCCCTGGGGCCAACTCAGACCCTCTCCTAAGCCTACTGGATCTGCATGTGTAAGCATACCATACACATGTTCAGGTTAAAAATGAAAAGGTTCTCTCATTTTCACTTTGCCTGTTTTCCACAATCCCACCCTATGCACGTTCTCCTTTTTCCACTGCTGATAATGCCTAGTTTCCTGGCTCAAAATATCCTCTACCCCTTTCCAAAACCCATGGGAAATGGGTCCCTGGTAACAGCGACTAGTAGGGTGCTGACATTCCTTCCATACTTGCAAGTGATAGGGTAGTGTGAAAGTGAGAAGCAAAACCACCCGGGACCCCTTAACAGAGTGAGCTATCAATCCTCGTATAGTAACAGGCCCCTGTGTTCACCTGGTTCTAACCCGGGTTCTGGGGTATCACAGTCTTTAGAGCAATGTCATGCAGCCTGGAAGCCCTGAGATTGTGTGGAAACAAGAAATGGGGTCATTTTGCAGTCTGCGTGCACCTGATGTTTTCTGATGAGAGGAGTCTTGAAACGAGACCTGGCATCACCCTCATCTTCCAGCCCTGCACATCTTTGCAGGGTGACACAATAAAGTTTACAAAAAAGTGATGGATTGAATGCTTGAATTAATCTCAACCACTGGAAATTACTCAGGCCGTAACCCAGTCCATCATTATATATTTTTTGCATCTTTGCAGGGAAGTATACATAATATACCTTCAAACATTCCAAGGTATTCGTTGTGAACCTCAGAATATATACCTCTATATTAACCTCTGCACTGTCTGCACTGTCAGAGTTCAGCTGTCTGACCCAGAGTGCATAATCTGATTCACCAACAAGACCCAAACCATCTCTTCCATCTGTTATGTTGTGTGTATTTGTGCAATGCACGACTCGCCCAGGAGTGTGTCCTGGTCCTGAAGCAGGAGCTGTATGGGCTGAGCCTGGCCACTGGTTAGGTGAAGAGACAGGTCTTACGTTTCTTGTTGAATTCAGTTCAGTTCAGTTCAGTTCAGTAAATCTTTATTTCGATGATTAAAAACCATCATAAAAATACATTTGCAAAATTCATTAATTACATTTCTGAACCATATTACATTAAAAACAAAATTTATACAATTAAAACATGTGGTAATATGTACATCATTGCTCAACCTCTCGTATTTCTTAATCTTACTGCTACTTTAAAAACACTCATATTAGAGCATAGGGTGCGCATATCATTTGCTCTTTGCAAAAAAAGTAGTGCAGTTCCACAAGAAATCTGCGACGAGGAGTCCGATAAAAAGAACACAAAAGTACAAAATGAAGGGTGTCCTGCGGAGACCTATTGTCGCAGCCGCAGGCACCCTTCTGCTCAATTGCTAAAGTAAAACCTGAAGGATAATTGTTGAATTCAAAAACTGAGGAGGCATCTCTGATGTGCAGATGCAGGTCATTCCAAGCTGTAGAAGGGAAGGTTTATCCTCAAGATCTGGATCTGATATGGGGGTGTTTTTGAGTAAGAGTCTGGCGGAGTCTGGCGGAGCGGAGGTGTCTGGTAGGTTTGTGGAGGTTTATGTGGTTGTTGAGGCATGTGAGGCCATTGTGTATAAGACTTTGCATGAGTGCATGAGGAGTTTGAATAGTGCTTGTGTGTGGATTGGGAGGCAGTGGAGCTCTTGGAGATGCTAGGTGGTGTGGCTGTGGGTCGGAAGTTGAGAATGAGCCGCGTTTTTTATGGTCTGGAGTCCTCTGGTCAATTGAGCATTGATACCGACATAGAGTTTATTGCTGTACTTGCTTGCTAGTGATGAGGGCCTAGGGGATGGTTTTGCCAGTGTTGGAGCCATTTAATGATCATCTTGAGCATCCCGAGTGTGTGGAAGCAGGAGATGGAGACTGTGTTTACTTGGCCGATCACTGTGAATTTGTTGTCAATTACTATTCCTAGGTTCTTTGCCTGGGTTGCTGGGAGTGAATTGGGTCAGAGTTTGGCAGGGCACCAGGTGGATTCTCAGAGGAAGGTGTCTTTTCCAAAGACTACTACTTTCTTGTCTGGCAATTTCTGTCATGGAGGTGGAGAAATTGGTCAGGGAGTTTGGTGTCTTGTCAGAGAGGGAGAGTATGAGGTGGGCATCATCAGAGTAGATATGATGTTGATTCCATGAGCGAGGACTAACTGGTGAGTGGGGTCATGTAGGCATTGAAAAGGGCGGGTCTGAGTAAGGATCCTTGTGAAACTCCACAAATTATGTTGATGATTTCTGAGGTGAAGGGGGCCAGGCTGACCTGTGGCCTGTTAGGAAGGAGAAATTCCAGGAAAGTGCGGATCCTTCAATGCTGGCTTCATGCAGTCATTGGAACGGGTGGGGTGAGAGACAGTACACAGGCTGTGGGAAGGTTGAGGGCAGCTGTGTCACCTCTGTCCATAATCTGGGAGGGGAACAATTCCAGCAAATTATTATACCAGGCCAATGGAAGTCTCGTCTCACCACTGCAGTCATTCCATGATCGGACATTTGTTCCCCAGCACTGAAAAAAGTAAAGTTCCTACCAGGCTGGAGGTCCAGCTCTGGCTTGGTGCAAGTGATGGTGACTCCTTCAAAACAAACCTCTTGGACAAGATGCAACTTTTCACTGCTGCTCCCAGATCTGACAAGCCAGACTCTTGCATGCCCATGCCATTATCAATGCTCAACAGTGACAACTGTGTTACAGTTCACTTTTATAGGCGCAGCACGGGTTTCATATCTAAATTCTTTAACTTTTACTGGCCTGTGGTCATTAATTGGCTGCATTTTTCCCTCCTTCTGCTGCACACAAGAAAATGCCATCCAAATAGCGCCTAGTCAATTGTGATTCATCCCCTTTCCAGCAATGTAACTCCAAAAACACTCTGGACCGTCCGCAGCAAAGCCCATCCAGGGGTGGCTCTAGGCTCATGGCGGCCCTGGGCAGGGAGCGTAGATAGGGAGGGCCCGAAGGAACGCAGGCGTAGAGGCCAGTGAAGAGGGGGTATCAGGGTGTTTGGAAGTGTAACAGAGCCGGAGGCCGCCAAATCCCTGCCAGGGGCCGCCACGCAAATATGTATCCTTCCTCTGAGGGTATTATATATCTCTCTTGGGATACTTCCGCTCTAGGCACCGATCCGCCACGGCTTGTGCCGTTTGCAGCGGCGGGGCCATTCGAGCGAGACTCTTCCGGCCTCACATACTCACTTCCGCCCTGCAAGCTCATTGGCAGGTTAGCGGGCCAGTGTGCAGAAGAGGCTGGGGCTACTTAAACACCAGTGCAGCCTCAGTTGGGGGCTGACAGTCGGTGTAATAGGCCGCTAAGGCTGGGCGCATGTATTTTAAATAATTTACTTTGTGTTTTAATCTATGTGCTGCTCCTTGGCGCTACGCGCTACCTGGTCATTTTGTTGATTTAAAAAACAATTTTACCTGTAAAAACGCCGCTCTTCGGCACAACGCTCTCTCTTGGGATACTTCCGCTCTAGGCACCGATGCGCCACGGCTTGTGCCGTTTGCAGCGGCGGTGCCATTCGAGCGAGACTCTTCCGGCCTCACATACTCACTTCCGCCCTGCAAGCTCATTGGCAGGTTAGCGGGCCAGTGTGCAGAAGAGGCTGGGGCTACTTAAACACCAGTGCAGCCTCAGTTGGGGGCTGACAGTCGGTGTAATAGGCCGCTAAGGCTGGGCGCATGTATTTTAAATAATTTACTTTGTGTTTTAATCTATGTGCTGCTCCTTGGCGCTACGCGCTACCTGGTCATTTTGTTGATTTAAAAAACAATTTTACCTGTAAAAACGCCGCTCTTCGGCACAACGCTCTCTCTTGGGATACTTCCGCTCTAGGCACCGATCCGCCACGGCTTGTGCCGTTTGCAGTGGCGGGGCCATTCGAGCGAGACTCTTCCGGCCTCACATACTCACTTCCGCCCTGCAAGCTCATTGGCAGGTTAGCGGGCCAGTGTGCAGAAGAGGCTGGGGCTACTTAAACACCAGTGCAGCCTCAGTTGGGGGCTGACAGTCGGTGTAATAGGCCGCTAAGGCTGGGCGCATGTATTTTAAATAATTTACTTTGTGTTTTAATCTATGTGCTGATCCTTGGCGCTACGCGCTACCTGGTCATTTTGTTGATTTAAAAAACAATTTTACCTGTAAAAACGCCGCTCTTCGGCACAACGCTCTCTCTTGGGATACTTCCGCTCTAGGCACCGATCCGCCACGGCTTGTGCCGTTTGCAGCGGCGGGGCCATTCGAGCGAGACTCTTCCGGCCTCACATACTCACTTCCGCCCTGCAAGCTCATTGGCAGGTTAGCGGGCCAGTGTGCAGAAGAGGCTGGGGCTACTTAAACACCAGTGCAGCCTCAGTTGGGGGCTGACAGTCGGTGTAATAGGCCGCTAAGGCTGGGCGCATGTATTTTAAATAATTTACTTTGTGTTTTAATCTATGTGCTGCTCCTTGGCGCTACGCGCTACCTGGTCATTTTGTTGATTTAAAAAACAATTTTACCTGTAAAAACGCCGCTCTTCGGCACAACGCTCTCTCTTGGGATACTTCCGCTCTAGGCACCGATCCGCCACGGCTTGTGCCGTTTGCAGCGGTGGGGCCATTCGAGCGAGACTCTTCCGGCCTCACATACTCACTTCCGCCCTGCAAGCTCATTGGCAGGTTAGCGGGCCAGTGTGCAGAAGAGGCTGGGGCTACTTAAACACCAGTGCAGCCTCAGTTGGGGGCTGACAGTCGGTGTAATAGGCCGCTAAGGCTGGGCGCATGTATTTTAAATAATTTACTTTGTGTTTTAATCTATGTGCTGCTCCTTGGCGCTACGCGCTACCTGGTCATTTTGTTGATTTAAAAAACAATTTTACCTGTAAAAACGCCGCTCTTCGGCACAACGCTCTCTCTTGGGATACTTCCGCTCTAGGCACCGATCCGCCACGGCTTGTGCCGTTTGCAGCGGCGGGGCCATTCGAGCGAGACTCTTCCGGCCTCACATACTCACTTCCGCCCTGCAAGCTCATTGGGAGGTTAGCGGGCCAGTGTGCAGAAGAGGCTGGGGCTACTTAAACACCAGTGCAGCCTCAGTTGGGGGCTGACAGTCGGTGTAATAGGCCGCTAAGGCTGGGTGCATGTATTTTAAATAATTTACTTTGTGTTTTAATCTATGTGCTGATCCTTGGCGCTACGCGCTACCTGGTCATTTTGTTGATTTAAAAAACAATTTTACCTGTAAAAACGCCGCTCTTCGGCACAACGCTCTCTCTTGGGATACTTCCGCTCTAGGCACCGATCCGCCACGGCTTGTGCCGTTTGCAGCGGCGGGGCCATTCGAGCGAGACTCTTCCGGCCTCACATACTCACTTCCACCCTGCAAGCTCATTGGCAGGTTAGCGGGCTAGTGCGTATCTTCTTCTGAGGTACTTAATGACGCAGTGGAGGAAACGCAGCGGACGAGCGCAGCGGGAGCGCCGACTTCGCGCCGAAGTCGTGCCAAGGTCCTGCCCGTCTGCGCCAGGACGGGACCAGGGGCTACTCCATCTGCCCCTGGCCTCATAACATACTTCCGCTCTGATTTACTGGATCTACAGACCCCTCCCTGTACCTTTGCTCCGACTTTTAATTGCCAAGATGCTCCATTAAAATGTCAGGAATGCGCCCTAACCCTAGACTCAATCCCTTCAGTTACAGACTCCTTGTCCTCTTCCTTTTGGACTACTACTCCTGCCACGCATTTCGCTTCTTCTGTTACGCCTAAATCTTATCCTACTCTGAACTTTATCAGCATAAATTGCCGATCTCTTTCTAAACACAAAAGAGATATCTTCGACCTCCTCGTGTCTGCAAGTCCAGCTGCCATGTTTTTAACGGAAACGTGGCTTAATGAGAGTTCCGGTCCTGACATTGCCATGGCTCTCCCCAATAATTACACCTTTTTGGGGAGAAACCGTGTTCTCAAGGAGGGAGGAGGTATTGCGATAATTTTTAAAAGAGAATTTTCATGCAAATGGGAAGACTTAGATTTTCCCAATTGCGAAGCTGGTCTTTTTAAACTTTCTCTCACTCCTTATTTCACCTTGACCGGAACCCTGATCTATCGTCCCCCGGGTTCGGCCAACACATGGGCCTCCTCTTTCCCTGAGCTCATTGCCCCTCTTATTTTACAATCCACTCATTTTCTAATAGTGGGTGATTTAAACATTCATTTTAATCTCACATCTTGTCCCATTGGCATGCGCTTACTTCAGGATCTAGCTGCCCTAGACCTCCACCTACATAATTCCGGCCCTACCCACAAAGCCGGCAATTTATTAGATCCCATTATTTCGAACCTCAACTGTATTACTTATCACTCTTCCTCTCCTGTTATCTGGTCTGATCATTTTATCATTAACTTTTCAATCAAGATATCGGCTCACAACCCCTCCACTAGTTCTCACCCACATAAAGCTAGTAGGAACTGGAAACGACTAGATTAAGATAAACTGAATCTCTGTCTTGAAAACTCCAAACCAACGTTCCCTACTATTTCTACCAAGGAGGTGTCTGTTATCAACTCTTGGCTGTCAACAGCCCTTGATTCTTGTCTGCCAACCCAGAGGAATAAGTCACTGATCCATCATCCTCCGGCTCCCTGGTTTAATGACTCACTCCGCCAGGAAAAATCCCGTTGCAAGAAACTGGAGCGCATATGGCGTTCCGACTACTGTACAGTTAAGAAATTAAATTATAAGGCTGCCCTCCAGGCGTACCATTCTGCCTGCGATACCGCCAGAGCTAATCATGCAAACAGTACTATACTCAATGCCCAAAATAGACCAAAGGCCCTGTTTAAAGTAGTAAAAGATCTTTCTGGCATGTCCTCTGCCCCTAAAGACCCTTCTTTGGATACTTTACAATGTAACACTCTGGCAAAATTCTTTCTGGATAAAATAGACAAGATATATGCTATTTTTAGCGCCACTCCTACCGTATCTACTATTCCTGAGCCCGTACTTCCTACTCCCTGTTTCGCTGCTGCCGTTGGTGGTTTTCCTACTGTCTCCCAACTCCACTCTTGGGAGCAGATATCTCCCTTGCTATTTCAAAAATATGTACATGAAATAAAATCGGGCTCTCCCCTTGATCCTATGCCCCCTCAAATACTGTGCACCCTGGATCCAGCCATACTTCAGATCATTTTAGATATGTTGAATGCTTCATTGAGCGAGGCTACGGTCCCTAATGAATGGAAACATGCGATGGTGGTTCCACTGCTAAAAAAGGCCAATGCGGACCCAAACAACCCCTCTAACTTTCGTCCCATTTCTCTTCTCTCCTGCTACTCTAAGATTCTTGAAAAACATGTTAATTCTCTTCTTAGCTCCTATGTTGAATCTTCTAATCTTCTTCACTATTCACAGTCTGGGTTCAGGGCTGGCTTCTCCACCGAGACCACGCTTCTTGGTGTGTCTGAGACCATCAGAAGACAGGTGGACAACGGGGAGACAGTGGCACTCATCTTGCTCGATTTGAGTGCCGCATTTGACACCGTCTCCCATTCCATCCTGTTGTCCACCCTGAAATCCGTGGGGATCGATGGTACAACCCTGGCCTGGATTGCTAGTTTTCTCTCTAATCGCACCTTTCAAGTCTTTTCCTCCACTTCTGCTTCTTCTATCTTTTCCTCTCCTCACGGTGTTCCCCAGGGGTCTATTCTCAGTCCCCTCTTTTTCAACCTTTATGTGAGACCTCTTGCTTTCTTGGCAGAGCAAGCAGGCCTTACAATCTATTCTTACGCAGACGATACGCAAATCGTCTATTCACTTTCCACTAATAAACATTCTCCCACGTCTTCCTTGCAGTCTGGTCTGGAACATATCTCCAACTGGATGCACAGACATAAACTAAAACTAAATGGGGACAAAACAGACCTGCTCCAATTCGGCCCAAATACATCCCTCTGGGGCCCGCAACATTGGCCTCCTCAGATGGGCCCTTTCCCTACCCCCTCAGCTACAGCCCGCAACCTCGGGGTTCTTCTTGACAACCAGCTGTCACTGAAGCAACATGTTGTAAAGGTCTCTGCCACCTGTACTACCATCATCAGGTGGCTTAGAAAAATCACATGGATGCTTCCAGCTGACACCCTGAGGACCGTGGTCCAGGCCCTTGTCATCTCACGGATGGACTACGGGAACATTCTACTTCTGGGCGCCTGGAAGGAGGTAATAAAGAAACTTCAGGTGGTTCAGAACATGGCAGTTCGCCTGATCTGTAACTTACCTGTCAGGTCTTCAGCTACCATCCATCTGCGCAAGCTGCACTGGCTGCGAATTGAGAGCCGAATCAAATTTAAAGCCCTCTGTATAATGCACCACATTAAAATGCATAAAGCTCCGAAATACTTGTCCTCTTTGGTTCAGCAATATGTCCCCTCCCGCACATTAAGATCTTCCACACAAAACAAGTTTCAGATCCCGCGTGTCAACAGAGCCAAAATGGGTGGTCGCTCATTCGCCTTATTGGCACCCTCCCTATGGAACTCCATGCCTCAATTCTTGCGCTCTGAAGTCTGTTATCTGACATTCCGTAAAGGAATCAAGACCTGGCTTTTCAATACTTAACATGCATGCTCATAGTCTTCTCAACTTGTTCATCTTCTGTATGCTTTAGCGCCGGGAAACCTCCGGGTAGCTGTGCGCTCAACAAATGCAATTATAATAAGGATATATATTGGCGAGGTGGCCCCTGGGGTTTGGCGGCCCTGTGCAGGTGCACAGCTTGCACATGCCTAAGGACGCCCCTGGCCCATCGAATGGTAACTTTAAGTGTCCACAGCCATAGTGAAGAGTTTCTGTCCGCCTTGGCCAGCATGGTGTTCTGTCCCCTCTACCTTTGTAGCCTTGCTGTTTGTCAAAGGATGGGTAAAGCACATGCCACCCTCCTCATCACACAGTTAGCCTCCCAGTGTAAGAGGTGATAGGCCATCTCTGATTCACTTTTCCTTCTGCCAGCAACAGTGAAATCTTTTGAGCTTTGATTTTCTCAGTGACGCGTCCACTATTCCTTCTCATTAGGCGACTGCAAAGTCAGGCTCCCCTATTGCTTACAGGTAGGTTTGCTATAAATGCAAACATTTTATCAAAAGAAAGAAGGAGATTTTGAAAAAAGAATCGTAATAATGCATTTCACCTATTGAAATACATTTACTTAGAGGCGATTTGAGGAAGGAGACAGGTCAAATAAAGCCATTTTTCACTCAAAAAATTGGGAGTTTTATGTCTGAATTGGGTCTGTTGGCCTGTACATCCACCATTCCTTCTCCTAGGGTGATGGCCATGTGAGGCTCCACCGTTACTTACAAACACCAAGCCCTTCCCCAATTGTCCTGGCCCTTGGACTCTTCACACACTTTTTCCTTCTTTGCGATCTTTGCTTCCTGCTTTCTCTTCTCCCATGCCTCCTCAAGTGTCCTTACCCTATTGCCATGTTTGTTTTCCTAGCCTAGACTAAGGGTTGGCAGAATTTGCATGTGGCATGATCACGCAGAATTACCCAAAGATTCAGCGAGATTATGAAGAATTATGTAAGAAGAGTAATTCTGCATTTAGCACTATTTTCATACTGCAAAAAATTACCTCTCTAGTCCAAAACAGACGCAAGGATACGTTTGCACTCAGAAATAGTGCTAAATTGACAGAACATAAATACCGAGCCGCCACTCGCCCTCGCTAAATGTGCTCTCTCCGTAGGATCTTTCCCCCCAAATTACTCTTAGTTACACGAGTGGGCGTAATTGCGTTATTATTGGTAATTCCATGTCAAAGGGTAATGTGAAATTACCAAAATTACTCAGATTGCTCCGGTATGTTTGAAATTCTGCCCAGGCCTAGTCTAGACTCACTGTGCCTGCAGAGGTCTTACTGTCGATCTCGAACCTTCGCACTTTCTTTGTTATTCCATCCTGTCTCTTCCATCCTACCTTCTTGTTGCCTCCCTTTCTGATCCTGATCTGATCCTACTACTTGCACAGAGCGTGGACTCTCTTTTGCCCCCCATGTCCCACACATTCATGCTTTTTTCACCTTTCCTGCTCTCCTTGCTCCTCCTTCTTCCTTGCACTGGTGGTCCCCACCCTCACATCCCTTGCCCTGTTCCCTGAGAGCAGACGGTGGTAGATTGCGGCAGAAGCCTGCCTTGTACTTTCTTTGGGTTCATAAAGGGCCGGATACACTTCCAGCCTGGATCACCCTCAATTTTCAACCACCTGCTAAAATATTCTGTGACAAACTGGAGGAAGGGCCATTGCCACCATGTACAAGCACCTGGATAATAAAACACAGTTCAAAATCTGAAATTGTAGGTTTGTGGACCACAGGAGGAAACTATGGTCCTGATATAGATCTCGGTGGACGGGTTACTCCGTCACAATGGTGAGAGATATCCCTTCTGCCGAAATATATAAATCTCATTATATCCTACGGGATTTATATTTTGTTGGACGGGATACCCGTCACAGTTGAGACGGACCAAACCGTTCGCCCAGATCAAAATTAAGCCCTAGGAATACGGGTGCGTGTAACGCTTGTAATTTGCTGTAGTGTAATTTCGAGAAATCAGAAAAAATGACATGAGATTGCATGGATGTATGTGAGGAGCATAATCCTGCAATTAGCACTATTTTTAGCGCAAAATGCATCCTCGTGTTCAAAATGGACCCAAGGATAAATTTTGCCGATAAGAAAATATCCCTAAATGCAAATGAACATGAACTGCATCAACTGCTCACGATCTTTTTTTGCGGAAGACATTTTTGCCCTAAATTTTGGAAGCTGGCATACTTGTGTAATTTTTTTTCAGTAATTTCATGTCACAAGAGTTAAAGAATTTACTTTGATTACTCCAGCGTAATTAACTTTTCGCCCAGGCCGAAGTAAGACATCCTGTACAGAACCTTGAACGTCCGCGGGGCAGATTTACGAGCCCTGTGCGCCACATTTGTGCCTCACTTTTGTGACGCATCGGTGGCGTAAACCATGTACCATGTTGCGCCCTAATTCCAATGTGACACATCTAGGGAGATGCGTCACGTTGTAAAGCCCTGCGCCACATGAAACCTACATCAGGTTTCATGTGGTCGTTCCGACGCAGGGAGAGCGTTCCGTCGCAGGAACGCCTCAGAAAAGTACAAGATTTCAATCAGTCACTTTTCCGACACCGCTGCCTCAAAACCTTGCGCCTGCTTGAAGCAGGCGTAAGGGGTGATGCGCCATGTTGAGGATAGGCCAGGTGACAAAGTGCTGGAGTTGCGTCTCGCCCGCAACACAACTCCAGCACTGTGCCAACCTTACGCCGGCATGTCCGACATGCATCTGTTTATCCTTGCGCCATGATGTGCCGCATTGTAAATGCGGCACATCTGTGGTGGTGCAAGGGTAAACTTGCGTCACGCATCTTTCCTGGCGCATCACTGCTGATTTGCAGGGATGCGCCAGGAAACGTAAATCTGCCCCCGCAGGTGCAACAACATCAAAAGGACTGAGCCAGCTCGGACCGGGCATTAGGAGGCCAGTCCAGGGCGCGCCAGGCCGCTAGATTTATGAGCCCCTACGGCCAGTCATTTTAAGAAACTTTAGCTGAGATTAAAGTGTCTGGACACCAGCCACAGGCGCTTTATTTATTGCAATATTGATCCAGCATCACCACCACACTCAGAACTCAAATAGATGTATTTATTTAAAGGGACCTTTCAGAATGTAAACACGTTCAAGCATTTTATAGTCATTATCTCCACAATATGTTCTGCAAATCAGTGGCTGTGCAAATCTGCTGACATTCAAACGTGCTCCTTTGTAAATATTAAAAGAAGTGCCGCGCGTGAACCCTTCACGGAGCAGGGCAGGTGGCACACGCGCCTGCGCCGCGCTGCATGCCAGCAGGACATCGCCTTATTAACAAGATGCACCGGCGGGCTCGGATGCCACCATCACCCCAGCGGCCAACAAACAGCTGCTGCGTTCCGCGGCGTCAGCACAAGCGTGCATCAGTAAACAGAGCACGCACGCGCATTAATGAGCCAGATCACCCATCTCATTACTGCACAAACAGCCCCATCTTACCTCATGCCAGTGCTGAGCTGTCACACTTCTGGGATCCAGTGGCTAATGTATTGAGAGGGTGACTAGGGCAGCTGGGTTAAATCCCTGCTCTCCTATTGACGAAAGTGTGACACTGGGCGAAATATTTTATTTACCCTTATAACAGAACATTTATTGTTGCTGTTGGCATTTTAATAGCGCTCAATGTGGCAATATTATCCATCGAAGCGCTTTCTGAGGTTATCATGAGCCTGGTGTGTCTCGCGATAGCATTCAGTCACTAGTTTGAGTGATATCACACATTTATTAGGCGAATTGGGGGCCATATTATCAAGAACGGGCGATAACATTATCGCTGCTTTAGCGGCAGGAAGCTGCCGCTAAACCGGCGATAAGGGGCTTGATAATATGCCCTAGAGAATTCCAATAGAAGCCCAGGTTCTGGTGGGAAGGACATCAAACCTGGGCTTCTATTGGAATTCTCTAGGGCATATTATCAAGCCCCTTATCGCCGCTTTGTGGCAGTTTCCTGCCGCTGAAGCAGCGATAATGTCACGCCAGTTCTAGATAATATGGCCCAAAGTTATCAGTCTTACACGGCTAGCAAGAGGATTGTACGGCATAGGCCATGCGGCATAGCTGGAAGCGGCTAGAAACTGGTGAACTTCCCCATCACTGAGACATTCAACGCGCTCCCACAATGCACCTCTGCTTTACTAGATGTATGCACAGGAATATCAGTGCTGGGACAGTCACAGAGCTCTTCTAATACAAATATTTTGTGACGTCCATCCCCGCTGTCCCACCATCACGCAACTGAAACAGTGACTGAATGCCCCAATTAACAATTCTATTTTCAGATGACAACTATGCACTTGGGGTAGTAACCTGAACTTGTCAACAGAGTTCAGGATGGGTAACTTCTTTTTTTAAGATAAAGCAGCTTTATTAGACAAAAGTAACATAGCACAATTACATTACAGAAACTTGAATAAACTGCAGGAGTGTCATAGACAAAAATATAAAGAATTTAAGCTGTTGAATGATTTTGAGATAGAATGGGAAAAGGGATGAAAGAAGGGGGTATACAGGAAGACCAAGTTAACAACAGCTTAGAGCAATACCTGAAAAGAAAAAATAGCAATATAATGTAATACAATAAAGCGAACAAGGAGTAGCAAAATTACTGGCAGAGAAATAGAAAAATCATGGTGGTTTAAAAGTTTCAGATATAGTACGTAGAAGAGATGTATGGGTTACATCATCTAAAAAAGAAGTCAAAGGTAACCAATATAAAACTATCATCAGATGCAGTGTACAAAGAGGAAAAAGCAGTATCTAAGCTATGGTAATGACAAATATTATTCCACCAGGCTTTATAAGAAATATTTGAAGCACATTTCCAATTAATGGAAATGTATTGAAAGGCAAGAGCTAGCATGAGATCTAACAACCGTAAGTTGTTGCATTGCGAGTGGATATCTACGGAGAGACTACCCAACATGAGTATCAGGGGAGTTAGTGGACAATTTATATGAAATATGAGAGATAACTGTGACCAGACCTTGTCCCAGAAAGAAGCTGTATGGGGGCAGTGAAACAGCATATGTATAAAGTCACCAAATTGGTGGTCAGAAGACCAACATTTAGAAGAGGAGTCCATGGAGAATCTTGCTAGTAAGAAAGGGGTCAAATATAGTCTATGATATAGAAAGAACAGAGATTGAGAAGTTGAGGCTGTTCTGGAGGTTTTGTAGAGTTTATCCCACTTCATAACACTAAGCTCTACTGAACTTAAGAATAGCTTGTTTTTAAGCCCATTTCCTGTACATCAATGTTCACAACCGGGCATCTGGGTATGCTAGAATATGTGGGGTGTCCCGTTTTTCGTCTTTACTTCCTTCCTGATTGTAAATAAATGTCCTATTCCTTTTTGAAAACAACAACACTGGCAGGAGTTTGGCCGCAAGGAAGGAGCTGCCGGGCTGAGCTCCTGGTCCGGGATCATAACTGTGCAAATCCCGCCCAGAGCAACCCCCCTGAGCCCCACCTAGGACCGGCAGAAAAACCAGAGGGTCCCGTGGGTGTCGCTCAGTGGACCCAGGAGCCGCCGGACACGGAGGTGGACGCGGGCGTCACTGGGGCCTGATTGCCCCTGAGAAACGGACTTGGGATCACCGGAACCCGCCTAGCGGCAGGGTCACGTGAGCGCCCCCCACCCACAGCCCCTGCTAAGGCGCTGAACCGGAGGCATCACTCACCTGGCCCCGGACCGGAGAGGAGCAGCCTCGGGAGCGAGCTGAGCACCGGGAGAGACACGGGCTGCCTCGGGGGCGGAACCCCCACACGATGACGGACCTGAGCTCGAAGGATCGATGTTGAAAGTGTGACGACCCTAGCGGTTTTGAGAAGTGGCGACGTGACCAGGTAGCATCCGTTTGGGAAGACGGCAGAAGCAGAGCCCCGTCGCGCACCAATGCACCGGTACCGCCTGACTCCAAAATGGCCACCCATATCGATGTAATCCAGAAAATAGGATCCCATTTGTGACGGAGATGGACTGGGGAGCACCGGATTATTGTTGACGGGGGGATGACCCCCGCTTTAGTCTAGGGGGGCGTTAAGAGCAGGAAACCCCCAATATATTCGTAGCCCCATCTCACACTACTGATATGGGGCTGCCTGACTCCGAAATGGCCACCCGAAATGACGCAAGCATTGAATCCCAGAATATGCATGTGGCAGGTTTTCATCCACTCTGAGGAGGGCATAGACTGAGTGACTCAACACTCTCTAGCAGGACAAGTTTAACCCCCTGGCAGGAGGCATGTGCTTTTGATTTAACAAGAGGGCCTTAAGCTAGAGGGAAATCACGCAAGATGGCCGCAAGGAAGGAGCTGCCTGGCTGAGCTCCTGGCCCGGAAGCATTGCCCACAAACGGTATTGACCACTGTTAGCAGGATCCCCAGGTTAGCGGGGACCCTCTACTAATTGTCGATGATGGTCTGAACCAGGAATAGTGCTCCAGGACCCAATAATGAGGCAGTCCCAGTCGCTTGACTTAAAAATGGCCAACACTCTTCTAACATGAGTTTAAAACAAGCCCCCGAAATAGCCACACAACCAATGCCACCTCTGTCTAACCTGTGACGCTTGGCCAAAAAAAGCAGACACCCCCCTAAAGCTGTATGAGAAGAAGACATACATCAGGAGTACAAGACGACCTCAGACTGCCACGCTTTGCTTCCCAAGTGGGGATTGAAGCCTTGGATTACAACACGCTAGGAACACCAACGACACACCCCTAGAGGGGTCATCAATGTAAAGAAAGTCCAGCAATAAAGCAACAAGAAGATCCCTGACAATCCCGGAGACCTCTGCCTCAAGAACTCCAAGGTTAGTGCTGACAGCCCCTAAAGGCCGGTCTATCAACTGTCATCCAGGGCTCTAACAAGGCTCGGTCAAACGGGACCCCCAACAACTGGACCCACACGGCAGAGTAGCCAACCCCCAGCTGCACTCCCAATCCCAACCTCCTCGATCCTCAATCCTCGACCCCTCTCTACGCCAAACTCAGCCCTCTCCTCAAGAGAGACTTTCCCCCCAACATCCCCCACCCTGACAATCAACTCTGCCCCCGGCACGGCACTCTCCCTCCTACACACAAAAGGAACGCCCTAGAGGACCCCTCTGACGCCTAGCTAACAGCCCTCTCCCCTAAAGAGACTTCCCCTCTAACTCCCCTACCCTCCACCCTGACAATCAGCTCTCTCCCCCCGGCACAGCACTCTCCCTCCTACACACAAGAGGAACGCCACCTCTTTTAACCTAGCTAAGATGCCACCACCACGCAAATGGATGGTGACCCCGAACACCTAACTACCTGACACCCCACGGACCGAACTAATTTGCTATAACTTCCCCCCACAGACTCTCTAGTAAAGCAAAAAAACACTTTAAACACAGAGTGATCAGACAACACCCCAAAACGCTAGTCGTTGACACATACCACTGCTCCTCTAGAGGGCAGCGAAAAATGGACTTCATCTTCCACACTGACAGTCCCGACCACTGGGTCAACATCCTCAACTCACACCTCCTCGTCTCCAAAACCACCATCACAGCCCATAGCCGCAAACTAACTATCTCGCTCCCGAAACACCAGACCCGAACCGTCAACATCGCCATAACCATCTTCGAGAATGGCACTATCCTGATACAGGCAAAAAAGGATAACCTGGAGGTCTTTGACTCCCTCTTCCTCTTGCTAAAGAAGGCAACAGTTCATAATACACTTCACGTGCGGACCCCTCCCCCTGGGAGCCTCCAACATCCATCAAGTCAATGGTCCCCGCCCGCGCCCTCTCCCCGATCTCCGCCCCCGCCTTCCAATGGCACCTACCGCCACTCTTCCCCTCCGAATAAGGTTCTACCCACCGTCCAACCCTGCCCCTCCACGAATCACAGCCATCCTCCCAGAGAGGAGCCCTACTCCCAAACACAACCTCTCCACAGCACCCCCGCTCCCAGCCCTAACGAAGTTTGACACTCGACCAGAGACAGCTCACCCCTTCCCTGAGCCCTCTTAGAAACAACAATCCGAACAACTCGCCCACCATCATCCAACAAGACTGGACCACACCCCCTCCCCAGCGCACAGCACCACCCATATTACCCTTCCCACCCCCACAGATAATATGACGCAACGCCTCAACCTTCTGGAATCTCGGCTCGACACCTTGGAGCAAGGCCTGAACGAAACCCTATCCTCCCTAGCTAAAATCTGAATGCCCACGCAACATTCCGTAGCCCCTCCAATCTCCTCATAACCCAAAAGGAGCAAAACTCCTTCCCCCAGCGGTACCCCTGTCCCCCAAATCCCGTCCTTCAACCATTAAACCAGGGACCGAGATCCGAGCAGACAGACCAAGAAGAACTAAACCCACTCTCTCCCCTCAGGAAGCGACAACTCTCATCTCATCATATGACCCCCCCTGCGAACCCCTCCCCAAATCTGCACAGTCCTCACAGGAAGCGATACCACCTGCCTTAGCATATAACCCCCCCCCCCCCGGTGAACTCCTCACCCAAATCCACGATTCAAGTAATTACAGGAGTTGGAAGGGAACATCCCCCCCCAAGAGTCCCTAGACACCCAGCTCACCTAACCTCCCTTCTGGGAGCCCAACCCAGCAAGTCGAGGGCCGAAGAGGAAACCCCCATTAAATGCATGCTCATCAACAGCAGATCTGCCACAAGACATGGAACAGAATTAGCAGAAGCTATCCTCTCCCATGACCTAGATGTAGCTTTCATCACGGAAACCTAGCTAAACACCCTGTCTTACCCCAACATGGACATGCTGGTGCAGCCCGGATTTACAATAATCCACAAAGATAGACAAGAGCAGAGAGGCGGAGGCATAGCAATCATTCACAAAAGTAACTTCTCCATCACGGAAAGCACATCTTGCCTATATAGCTCCTTTGAATGCCTTTCAGTCAACATCAAATCATGCACAAACAGATCACTACTTTGCCATCTCCTGTACCACCCACCAGGCAACTCCAACAAATTCGGAGTGCACCTTTCTGACTTGATCACCCAGTGCGCACTCAACAACGCCAACAGCATAATTCTCGGCGACCTCAACATAAGATGGAATGAAACAAAAAATCAGCTTGTTCAATCTCCTAACAGCCTCCTTCTGGAAAACAATCTGACCTAACATTGCTCAGAAGAAACACAACACAGAGGAGCAATCATTGACGCAATAATTTCTGAAAGAAACACAATCACTATTGACTATATCATTCCCGTGGACTGGTCAGATCACCACATCATTCTTTTCCATATCAACCAACCGGTCCTAACTCAACCCCCTAAACAGGCCCCACCCAAATGGGTCAGGAACACAGCTCAAGTCCCTCGGGCCAACCTAGAAGAAGGACTAAGCTCGCTCCTCCCAAGCATGATGGAACACCGCTCAACCACCGAACTCACTTCTCTCTACCTCTCCAACATGACGCGTACCCTGGACCACCTGGATCCCTTGAAACTAAAAAAAACCAGGAGCACCCCCTCCAGGTCATGGTTCACCACCGACATCAATGAAGAAAGAAGACATCTTAGAACCTTAGAAAGAATCTGGAGGAACAATCCCTCCACCCTCCACCGTGATCAACTTAAGACAGCACACAGAAATTACAATAAGCAAATTAAGAATAAAAAGAGAACTTTCTTCTGCTCCACTTTAGACAACGCAAAAAAACGCCCCAAAGAACTCTTTAATATCATTAGGAGCCAAACATCCAAACCATTGTCATCCGATATAGTGCCATCCAAAGAACAATGCGACAACTTTGCCATCTTTTTCAACGAAAAAATCGCCAGGATCGATCTCTCTCTCAGCACAAATCCCTCTCCTCCCACCGAGATCAAGACACCGGCAATTAAGGACAACGCCCCCTTAAATCCACCTAAACACTGGTCCTCCTTCTCCCCCATCCAGGAAACAGAGATAGTCAATCTAATCGCCAACGCTAAACCCTCATCCCACTCCCTAGATCAGCTTCCCACGAGCCTGGTTAAAGACCTGAAACTCATCTTAGCCCCAATATGGTGCAAGATCATTAATAGCTCACTGAGCCCAGGAACCATCCCAGACTGCCTCAAAGTAGGCCAAGTCACGCTGCTACTAAAAAAAAAACAGGGCTAGACACTGAGGATATGAACAACTTTAGACCCGTATCGAACCTACCGCTTCTATCCAAAATACTGGAAAGATGTGTACTTCCGCAGCTAACCCAACACCTGGAGAACATCAAGCTCTTAGACCCACACCAATCGGGCTTCAGAAAGGGTTGCAGCACCGAAACCGCAATTCTAAATGTCATAGACGATCTACATAAGTCACTTCACTCAGACCAATGCTGCCTTCCCATTCTCCTCGACTAATCTGCCGCTTTTGATACAGTTGATCACACCCTGCTCCTCAAAGTCCTCCAAGATAGAGCAGGCATTGAAATGACGGTCCTCCACTGGCTCTCTTCCTTTCCCACCAACTGCTCGCAAAGAATAAAAATTAAAAACTTTGAATCAGACCCCCTACCCGTCAACAGCGGTGTTCCACAGGGGTCAGTACTCTCCCCCCAACTTTTCAACATCTACATGGAACCCCTCACCACACTTCTCAGGAACTCTAACATCCCCTTCCACCTCTATGCGGATGATACACAGCTTTATCTGGAAACCACCTCCATTGATGACATACACAGACTAAATGTCACGCTCAAAGAGGTCCAACATAGGCTCACAACAAACCACCTAAAATATAACCAAGAGAAAACCGAAGTACTTCTCATCTCCAACAAAGACGACAACCACCAAATCGAAGAATGGCTCAAAGTCATTGACACCCTCAATTGCACCCTCACGCCAACGGACTCTTTGAAATCTCTAGGTATCACCCTAGACCCCAAACTGGACATGAAAAAACAGATCACAAGATCCGCCAAAAATGCTTTTCTCAATCTGAAACTTCTATATCAAATAAAACCCTTCCTTCCCCCGAAAGACCTTCAACAGGCCACCCAAGCACTGGTGCTCTCCAGAATTGATTAGGGAATCGCAGCCTTGACCGCGACAACAAAATCTCACCTAGGTCCCCTGAAAACTACCTTCAATGCCGCAACAAGAATGGTCACAGGAACTAAGAAATTTGAGCACATCTCTCCCGCACTCAAGGAACTTAATTGGCTCCCAATTGAAGTACGAGCCAGCTTCAGAACGGCTTGCCTCACGCATCAAGCCCTTCACACAGGCAAACCAGAATACCTGGCTGTCAAACTCAAAAGGGCTGGCCAGTCCAGGAATCTCAGGAGTTCCAAGACGCTACTACTCATTCCGCTGAAAACTCGGAAACACAAAACCGTAACTAAATCTTTTGCAGGAAATGTACCTAAGATCTGGAACTCCATTCCTCTCTACGTCAGAACGACCACCTCCTTCCCGAAATTCAAGATCTTACTCAAAGCCCTCCTCCTAGAGAGCTTTCGAACGAAACGATAAGAACACAAGTTACACCGGAAATAGTCTGACACCTTACCAAAACTTCGCTGTGTTCTAAAACGACCCTCTCAGAACTAAAAAACGCCGGGAGCACCCGTCATACCTCTTCTGGATCGATAGACACTCCTCTTGCTATTTGCACGTTAACTCCTTTATATGAAACCTCGCAACCCCAACCTTCGCGTTCAAACACAATATCTGTATTGTTTACATGTGTTCGACCACAATATCTGTATTGTTTACATATTTATAACGCTCATAATTGTGCAAGTAGCAGATTCGGTTTATGCCATTAATGCTCATAATTTTACATGCTGTGAAGTGCTCTGATACCCTCGGGTCCAGATAGCGCTATACAAAAACTTCTAAATAAATACATTCCTGTGTCAGACTCTAACTGGAAGTAAATCTTGCCCACTTCTCAGTGTAAGCCTAGGTTACCATTGTCAGGACTAGTGTAGGAAAGGTCCTTACCTGCCCTTTGACAGTCCAATAGTACCCCGGGCACCGGGGCAGTTGTGGCAACTAGAATACCCACCAGGGATACTGCCCACTAGTCATTAATTTCCCCAGCATCTGCACAAGAGGCCTGGCACTTTCAAGGGTCTGACTCACATCTCAATCTGAAGTCACCCCACTGCTGCTGGTGCAATTCTGTGGCAAAAGGGGAAGCAAGGAGGGACCTCTAGGCACTAGAACTTACAGGTGCTGCACGTGCTAACAATTCTCTCACCTAGCAGTATTTACTAACAGTGAAATTAATGCAGAAATAATGCAGTTGCAGCTTCAGAAAGAGTAGCATGTGTGTAGGAAATGGCGGTTTGCAAAAATGACCGAAAAAGGGGATCAATTTGTCACAAGCCAGCGACAATGATAGATGCATTCTTGAAAATCAATATATGAACAACATGATTCACGAGAAAAACAATTTATGTGTCACAAACATGAATCATTTTGTTATAAAAAATGATACACAGCTCACAAATGTAAATCTGGATGAAAAGGCTCTATTCCCAGAGTAGCAAATAAGTGATTTTTCCTTTTTTTAATGTTCGATTTTTCACACAAATCAACATTTCTGCCAGTCCCGGTTGCAAACCCATGCAGCTTGGCTTGGGAAGCTGCTGCCTCTAGTCTGTGTCACATACAGTGGGGTGACGTGCGTCAGGGACAAGCACGATTGGCTACCCTGTTCGAGTGGCTGGTCCAATGGGGAGTGACCGCCTTTTGGAATGTCAGCTAAAAAACGTCGAATGCTTCAGACAGAGGCAAGTGTGGTGCCAGGGAGGCAGGAAAGATGCTGTCAAGGTGGTACTCACATATTCACTCGGAGTATGTTCCTTGAAAGATGACGTGAATGAGGTACTCCTTCAACGCTTGGAGTATGACTCCTTGGAGAAATGACGTGAAGGTGGTACTCACATCAACTCTATCAGTATGACTCCCTGGAGAGATGACGTAAAGATAGTACTCACATCAACTCTCTCAGTATGACTCCTTGGAGAGATGACGTGAAGGTGGTACTCACATCAGTACTAAGACACTGCCTCCGTGGAGAGATGATATGAATGAGGTATGCTATTAACGCTTGGAGTATGACTCCCTGGAGAAATAACGTAAAGATAGTACTCACATCAACTCTCTCAGTATGACTCCCTGAAGAGATGACGTAAAGATAGTACTCACATCAATTCTCTCAGTATGACTCCCTGGAGAGATGACGTAAAAATAGTACTCACATCAACTCTCTCAGTATGACTCCCTGGAGAGATGACGTAAAGATAGTACTCACAACAACTCTCTCAGTATGACTCCTTGGAGAGATGACGTAAAGATAGTACTCACATCAACTCTCTCAGTATGACTCCCTGGAGAGATGACGTAAAGATAGTACTCACATCAACTCTCTCAGTATGACTCCTTGGAGAGATGACGTGAAGGTGGTACTCACATCAGCACTAAGACACTGCCTCCGTGGAGAGATGATATGAATGAGGTATGCTATTAACGCTTGGAGTATGACTCCCTGGAGAAATAACGTAAAGATAGTACTCACATCAACTCTCTCAGTATGACTCCCTGGAGAGATGACGTAAAGATAGTACTCACATCAATTCTCTCAGTATGACTCCCTGGAGAGATGACGTAAAAATAGTACTCACATCAACTCTCTCAGTATGACTCCCTGGAGAGATGACGTAAAGATAGTACTCACATCAACTCTCTCAGTATGACTCCCTGGAGAGATGACGTAAAGATAGTACTCACAACAACTCTCTCAGTATGACTCCTTGGAGAGATGACGTAAAGATAGTACTCACATCAACTCTCTCAGTATGACTCCCTGGAGAGATGACGTAAAGATAGTACTCACATCAACTCTCTCAGTATGACTCCCTGGAGAAATAACGTAAAGATAGTACTCACATCAACTCTCTCAGTATGACTCCCTGGAGAGATGACGTTAAGATAGTACTCACATCAACTCTCTCAGTATGACTCCTTGGAGAGATGACGTGAAGGTAGTACTCACATCAACTCTCTCAGTATGACTCCCTGGAGAAATAACGTAAAGATAGTACTCACATCAACTCTCTCAGTATGACTCCCTGGAGAGATGACGTAAAGATAGTACTCACATCAACTCTCTCAGTATGACTCCATGGAGAGATGACGTGACGGTGGTACTCACATCAACTCTCTCAGTATGACTCCCTGGAGAGATGATGTAAAGATAGTACTCACATCAACTCTCTCAGTATGACTCCTTGGAGAGATGACGTGAAGGTAGTACTCACATCAAGTCTCTCAGTATGACTCCCTGGAGAAATAACGTTAAGATAGTACTCACATCAACTCTCTCAGTATGACTCCCTGGAGAGATGACGTAAAGATAGTACTCACATCAACTCTCTCAGTATGACTCCCTGGAGAGATGACGTAAAGATAGTACTCACATCAACTCTCTCAGTATGACTCCCTGGAGAGATGACGTAAAGATAGTACTCACATCAACTCTCTCAGTATGACTCCCTGGAGAGATGACGTAAAGATAGTACTCACATCAACTCTCTCAGTATGACTCCCTGGAGAGATGACGTAAAGATAGTACTCACATCAACTCTCTCAGTATGACTCCCTGGAGAGATGACGTAAAGATAGTACTCACATCAACTCTCTCAGTATGACTCCCTGGAGAAATAACGTAAAGATAGTACTCACATCAACTCTCTCAGGTATGACTCCCTGGAGAGATGACGTAAAGATAGTACTCACATCAACTCTCTCAGTATGACTCCTTGGAGAGATGACGTGAAGGTAGTACTCACATCAACTCTCTCAGTATGACTCCCTGGAGAAATAACGTAAAGATAGTACTCACATCAACTCTCTCAGTATGACTCCATTGAGAGATGACGTGACGGTGGTACTCACATCAACTCTCTCAGTATGACTACCTGGAGAGATGACGTGAAGGTGGTACTCACATCAGCACTAAGACACTGCCTCCGTGGAGAGATGATATGAATGAGGTATGCCATTAACACTTGGAGTATGACTCCCTGGAGAAATAACGTAAAGATAGTACTCACATCAACTCTCTCAGTATGACTCCCTGGAGAGGTGACGTAAAGATAGTACTCACATCAACTCTCTCAGTATGACTCCCTGGAGAGATGATGTAAAGATAGTACTCACATCAACTCTCTCAGTATGACTCCTTGGAGAGATGACGTGAAGGTAGTACTCACATCAACTCTCTCAGTATGACTCCCTGGAGAAATAACGTAAAGATAGTACTCACATCAACTCTCTCAGTATGACTCCCTGGAGAGATGACGTAAAGATAGTACTCACATCAACTCTCTCAGTATGACTCCCTGGAGAGATGACGTGACGGTGGTACTCACATCAACTCTCTCAGTATGACTCCCTGGAGAGATGACGTGAAGGTGGTACTCACATCAACTCTCTCAGTATGACTCCCTGGAGAGATGACGTGACGGTGGTACTCACATCAACTCTCTCAGTATGACTCCCTGGAGAGATGACGTGAAGGTGGTACTCACATCAACTCTCTCAGTATGACTCCCTGGAGAGATGACGTGAAGGTGGTTCTCACATCAACTCTCTCATTATGACTTCCTGGAGAGATGACGTGAAGGTGGTACTCACATCAAATCTCTCAGTATGACTCTCTGGAGCGATGACATGAAGGTGGTTCTCACATCTACTCTCTCAGTAGGACTCCCTGGAGAGATGACGTGAAAGTAGTACTCACATCAACTCTCTCAGTATGACTCCCTGGAGAGATGACTTGAATGAGGTACTCCGTCAACGCTTGGAGTATGACTCCCTTGGAGAAATAACGTAAAGATAGTACTCACATCAACTCTCTCAGTATGACTCCCTGGAGAGATGATGTGATGGTGGTACTCACATCAGCATTCAGACACTGACTCCCTGGAGAGATGATATGAACAAAGTACTCCATTAACGCTTGGAGTAGGACTCCCTGGAGAAATAACGTGACGGTGGTACTCACATCAATCTCTCAGTATGACTCCCTGGAGAGATGACGTGAAGGTGGTTCTCACATCAACTCTCTCAGTATGACTCCTTGGAGAGATGACGTGAAGGTGGTACTCACATCAACTCTCTCAGTATGACTCCCTGAAGAGATGACGTGAAGGTGGTACTCGCATCAGCGGTCGGAGTATGACTCCCTGGAGAGATGACGTGAAGGTGATACTCACATCAGCGCTCAGACTCTGGCTCCCTGGAGAGATTATATGAACAAGGTACTCCATCAACGCTCGTAGTATGACTCCCTGGAGAAAGAACATGAAGGTGGTATTCTCATCAACAGTCAGAGTGACTCCCTGGAGAGATGAGGTGAAGGTGGCACTCATATCATAGTTCGGAGAATGACACCGCGTAGAGATAACATTAAAGAGGTACTCACATCAACTCTCGCAGTATGATTCCCCAGAAACATGACATGAAGGTGGTACTCACATGAATGTAAGGAGCATGCCTTGAAAGCATAGATGTTGGGAAGATGGTGTGGGAGCAAAACCGTACCCCAAAATTTGGACACTCCAAAATTTTACCTCATTCAGTTCTACTTTTTGATCAATAGGGTCTGTGATGTTGTGGGGAGAGGGGCCATCACAGGCCCTGGGGAGCCCACCCCAGGGCTAAAACGTCTCAAAGTGGACAGGGGACTGTCTAGTCTCCCTCACCGAGACATCACAGTGAGCCCACAACTATGGACAAAATATGTCAAAATGGGGAGGGGGACGCAGCTCCCTCCTCGAGCCATCACGGGCCCCAGGGAGCCCACACCTAGGACAAAATATGTTAAAAAGGGAAGGGAGGATGCACGACCCCCATCCCCAGTCCTCTAAAGCCCATAGACCCCATCACCTGGGGCTGCTAAACTCTTTAAAAGGGAAGGGGGCATGCAGCCCTCCTCCCTGAGCCATTAATGGCTCTCATCCCCTATGCCCGACTCACTAGCTATGTCCCGGGGACCCAACCTCTGGGACAGTTTCCCTGACTGCAACGTTGCTGCAGGGAAGCCTGTACGTGCTTCCGCTTGGCAGGATTTTTTTAATCTTCCACCAATTGGGAGCAAACACCAAGTGTGTTCCCTGTGGCCAGGAGCTTTAAAAATACTCCTGCCAACTTGGAGCAGGCTTTTGATCTGTTTCCCTGATGCAGGCAGGGAAACAGATAAAAATATTGCTTCCACCCAGAGGGAGCAGCATAAGTAGCTGCCCCCTTCGGATGGGAGCAATGCCGGTTCCCGCTGCATGTGGGGAGCTGGCTGGGGCCACGGGTGTATGTGGGTGCCCTGAGTGGGCACAGGGGCACCAGCCTTTCATGATACAGGACCCGGGGGATGGAGTCCCCAGGGCCAAAATAGGCTTGGGGAGGAGGGCTGCATGGCCCTTCCCCTTTATTTTTAGTAGTGGCCCTGGTGGAAGGGACCCCAGGGCCTAATAAGATTTAAGGAGGGGCGTTGATTGGCCCCTCTCCCCTTTAATTAAAAAAAAAGTGCCCTGGGGAAGGGGTTCCCAAGGCCTAATAAGGCTTGGGAAGATAGAGGTTATTTGGCCCCCCTCCACTTTAATATAAATAAATCGCCCTGGGGACGGGGTCCCTATGGCCTAATAAGGATTGGCCAGGTGGGGCACGCAGCTCCTCTCCCCTTTTATATAAAAAGGGACTGTAGAATGGGGTCTCCAGTAGGGGGCCCGCCGACTCTCCCCTTTTATGTAAGTTTTGGCCCCAGGGGTGGACTCCCCGGCCTATAATGACTTGGGGAATGGATCCCAGCGTCCCACTCCCCTTTAAAAAAAGGCATGGGGAGATGGGGTCCCCAGGGCAAAATAAGGCTCTGGGAGGGTGTCAACTTGAAAATGCACAGGGGGATGGAGGCTTAGGGAGGGGCACATGACCTCCCTTTTAAAAGTGATAAGGCCCTGGGGATGGGGTCCCCGGGAACATTTACAGGCTTTGAAAGGGAGGCCTTGCATAATCTGCACCAAATTTCAAAAGATATTCCACAGTTGGCATCATCAAGTCTGAGGCCTAGACTTACACATACTCAGAACATGTTCCAGGCACCTTCCATGAAGTTCATTTACATTTGCACCACTCCATGCCTGAAAGGAAGAGTGCCCATATTGTTTTCAGAAACATTTCACCAATAATCAGGCAACTCGCAGATACACCATAACCAGTTTCTGGGCAAGGATTAAGCAGGAGTATTAACAAGTCTGTGACTAACACTTTAATGTAGAATTCAAATATGTAACTACTTTCTGAGAATCAGTCAGTCAAAACACATTATTTCAGTTACACAAGTAACCATAAAAGTGCATCGAAATCACAACATTAATAGACTCATAACAATCCATTACGCAAAACAACACGTAGAAACACCAAGAGAAAATATAAAGTATGGACTCGATAACAGACAAAATATTTATAAAATGCTTAAGTCCACCATCTTATCGGGCTGAAGCCAGGCCAGTCCTTATCGGATCCTTTCTTCCAGCTGGTATGATAACAAGCAAAGTACAAATGAAAAGTAGTGAAGGGTTTCACAGACCCAATGAAAACTGATAAATATCTATAAAAAATATAATGTTGAGTTAATGACAATGTCTGACAACAAAAGTTCTTGTGCCGATTTATTTATTCATTCACTTGATTATTTTCTTAATATAACCAACATGTGTTTCGCGCACACTGCGCTTCTTCAGGGCTATATAAACATAGAACATATACAATTCACTATATGGAAAAAAACACTTGAATTCATTACACCTTTATAAATAGCATAGTTCCAGAACAATTCTTTATGAATAGCTTGATGGACATTTTCTCCTTACTTAATACAAGTAATTTTCAAACACACAATACCTAATATCATAGTACAATGTAGCATCGTGAAACTATCCACTGTACTCTTACCTAATGGATGAAACTACAAATTAGGTTAAAAAGTTCGAATTGTTATCTCCTCCTCAATTTGTCTGCAGATCACTTATTCTGTAAATTAACAGATTCCCAGGAGCTCCATTTAAAATAAGAAGTTTCCAGTGTACTCTCACCTAATGGATGAAACTACAAATTAGGTTAAAAAGTTCGAATTGTTATCTCCTCCTCAATTTGTCTGCAGATCACTTATTCTGTAAATTAATAGATTCCCAGGAGCTCCATTTAAAAGAAGAAGTTTCCACTTGAATTTGGTGCCCTTCCCACATGTTTGTAAGCCGAAGTTTATTTTGTTCACCCTCCCCCTTGTACAGGCTCTCTTCCTAATGAATTTAGGTTAGGTTAATCTAAGAAGAAGGACACAAAATTCTAGAGGAAAATTCTTCTTTTGAACTTATGTATTACAAATACCACTCTAGTAGGGTACCAGTATACTGAGAGCACAGCACCGGGCAGTATTTCTGTTACCCATAAAATATTATTATGCATATAAATATATGTCAAACAAAGACAAAAAATCATCAAAACCAACACAAAATCACTTCATAGGTAAAACAACAGGCACAGGATTTTCCTAAAGTGCTGATGTGCTGGTGCCAGCCAATAGAAAAATCCCACTAATTAGAACAACATACTTTTTCTTTTATTAATAACACATTTTAAGAAGGAACACACATTGTCACAATTCGATGGAGAGTAAAGTAGTTCCAAATAAAGCAGGGCAGCACCACAATGTCTAATACCCTGTTCCCTGATCTTTGGATTTAAAATTCCTTTAATACAAAAAGAAGAGGATAGGCAGAGAAAATTAAAATGAAGCAGACTCTGTGGGAAAGATTCATCTGATGGGCATATTAATATTTTGAAGAAAAAGTGGAGGCAGCACCAATCGCAAAATAAATTGCAGGAAACCAGAATTTTGCAAAAATAGAATTTTCTTTTATTTTCTTTTTTTCAAAGTGCACAGGACAGCCAACGCATTTCACTCACCAACCATGGGAGCTTCATCAGGGCAAAATTCAAAAGATAATAGTCCAACGCCAATGCAGTATTGGGAATGTATGAAAAGGACGAGATGCACCATTATAAAGGTGCAGCCAATCAAAGGCTCCGTGATGCGACTGAATGAAGGGCCACAAAATATGTTGATGCAAAAAATATATCAAATTGTCATCCTTGGGTATATATGTATACCCCGTGAGATGTCTCAGTACAAATAAGTGAGAAAAAAGCAGTCCTTGATAAGCCGCTAACTCAGGTATCTCGAGGAAGAGTTCCACGCACACCACCGGTCCCAGCAAATTATGGTATGGTTAAATTGGCCATGTGGGAAATCAAGGGGCTATCGCATGAAACGTAACATGAATTGGGCTAATAGCATTCTATGCCATGTGCTGTCTACCCACTCTAGATACCACTCCATGGATGGTGTAGTTTGGAGCACAGCATACTCCCTTACAGTAATTATTGGGGGTTTCAGGTTCCTAGAAAAACACGAGGTAATGCAGGGCTAGAGGGATGTTTATAGACCAAGCCTAAGTATTATCCCCCATAGGAATCAACTCACAACTACAAACTTAGGGGTCTTATTAAGGATTCAACCGTAGTCCTCTGCTCATCCACACCTTGTCTATAGTACAAGGGTATGAATAAAATAAACTAACAAACCAGATCACAAGATGTGAAGAACCAGTAACGTGAGTCCCCCCTGGTGTAGGATTCCCATCAACAGTCTTGTAATGATCAATATTATCATTTGGTAGTCCTAATCGGGTATTGTGTCTCTAGATCATTGAGACCGGCATACCCCGATAACCAGATATGGGGTAGCGACCCACAATCACTCGGTGCTACCACATGATGTTGATGTGATGGGGAGTGCAGTGTAAACAAAAAAATATAGTAAGTGGTGATCTTAAAAAAGGATAGGGAGCTCAACCCAGAAACCTTTAATAATTGTTTGCCCCTTCCTTACTAAAAACAAGAACAGTGTAATATCGTCATCGCAGTCCAAACAAATAGCTGCGAGGAGACCAACATGTTTCAGCCACTCAGGGATGAGTCCTTCGGCTTTCGTCAGGGTCTCTGTTCTATAACAATACTACTGCATTAGTTGTGAATAAGGTGTGAAAAATATATATGAAAAAAACACACAAGTGAAAAACCAGTAAAGGATATGATTTTCCTTCAGCTGTTTCAGCTCCTCTCTTCGGCACCTGGTTGAATATGTACTGTTTAGAGAGGACAAACGTACAGGAAAAACACCATCTATTACCCTGGTCTGTATAAAACATAATGTATTGTTTAACAAAAAAGTGTATATCAGCTTCTTTACTCACCCAGTGTGTCCGGGGAGTGGACCTCACCTCTTCCTGGACCTGGCTCAGGATATATGAGACCCCGCTCTACAATAACAGAAACCGCCTGCGTCAGCTACACACACCGGACAACCAAACATGCAGCTACTCTGGTAGTGTCTATGTCTACGCAAACCAAGGTTTTCTGTACATGGAGTCCATTGACCCCCATCAGTAGGTTCACAACACACCTACCCTCCACCTCCCTGCAAGCTACAGGCTAAGTTAATATGGATTTTCAAAGTTCCCAATATATAGCATATAGCTAGCACAATGGCATGCCCAGTGTATCAGGCTAGCAAGGCAGGTAATCATACCTGTCCGTTGGTATCCCTGGCAGTGACTGAGTCAGGGGGAGGCACAGTCCCCAGTGCGCTCTGACTACTTCACTGTTAGGCTATGGAACACTCAACCAATCGGTACCGGTGAGGGAGGGGCTAGCCGAGTCGCCGCCTCCTCACACAGCACTATGTATTGGCATTGTAGTAGTTCCTATGCCGCTTACCTCGTTTTCAATGTCCGCTGATGGTTCCTGGACATGATCACACATCTGTCCTAAACGGCGCCCGCACTCGATCGCGGCCCCGCGCGCGTCCTCTCGCGAGAACGGGCCGGTAGTAAACTACAAAGTGACGTCACGTCATAGATAATTGTAGTTCTTCACACAACCACGGATATATTTCCGCATTACTGTTTCTTGCGTGGCCTGGAGCAGTATCTCCTAGAACGCGTGAACCCAGGACCGATTGGGATGCCACTCCACCCTAAACAGAGTACTACCAAGTCTAGGTGTATGGACAAATCTGGAAATAGTCACGCGCTCGTTCAGCCAATGGTATAGAACTACACGATGACATCATGACATTGGTGAGTGTAGTTTTCTTAGTTGTTATGGGCTGTAAGATTAGAAACAGACTCTCACCATTCTAGTATTAATAGGCACGGCGTGAAGAGTCACAATTCGCGTCTTAAGTGCAAATACATTAAAACAGAATAACTAATTACTGTTGGGACATTACCAAGCGCAATGCTCGATCAAACGTGGCACGTGGCGAAACATACATCACGCTCCACAGGGATTCCTCGAGGCCCCAATACTTTAATGCTGGAATTGAACGAGGAGTATTCGCAAGTAACGAACCCCTAGCAAAAGTCGGTGCAAACCAAAGTAGACAGGTTCACCGTCCCAAGTGACAGAAAACGCTAACTAAGGCGTCCTGTCATGAGGGCAATGATGGAAACAAATGTGCCCAGACCGGAGCACACCGTAGGCGACGTGCTCTTAAGAAACTCAATAGGTCATGGGCTAAAGATGTAATAGCCAGACGCCAACTAATGTGTCGCCCAAGGACAAATCCTCTTGTCATCTGATGTAAGGTGTAAGCCACGCATCCCACTATCTATAGAGACACAGATCAAGTTGATCAAGACAAGGAGACCCATGGAATGTCGTCGTTCAGCCCTTGTTTGTGTGTCCCCAATTTGAACACCCACCTCTGTTCACGAACGAAAAGATATCTAGACACATCACTCACATGTGGTGGAATGTATGGTTTCTCAAGAACATGCCATTTAAAGTCTGTTTCGGCATGATTACACGTGAGAAAGTGCTTGGTGAGTTTGGAGACATCTTTCCTGCAACGGAAAGTACTCTTGTGTTCCTGCATCCTCACACGTACCTTTCTCGTGGTCATGCCCACGTATATTTCGTTACACGTGCACGTGATGAGGTAGATCAGGTTGGTGCTGTTGCAGTTAGTAAACTGCCGCAGCTCCCAAGGCTTATCTGTACCAATGTCCACACTCGTGACTTTAGTTGTTAGAGGGCAAATGGAGCACCCCCCGCAAGGATGATGCCCTACTACCGGCGGGAGATCCCATAGTGTTCCTAGCTCTCTCCTGGGTGTGATCTTGGGTCGTGTATGTACCAGACGGTCCCTCAGGTTGGTTGAGCGTTTGAAGGCGAACAGAGGAAAGGGAATCTTTTCTTTGCCACTGTTCAAAATTCTCCAGTGTTTTTTGATCACTTTCTGGACATAGTTCGATTTGGTGTTGAAGGTGCTCACTAGGGTTAGGCGATCCAGTGGTGGTTTCTCTATGCGTGGTTCCAAGAGGGCAGCCCGATGGTTGTTAGCTGCTCGTTTGTATGAACGTTGAACCAGTTTCTTGGGGTAGTGCCTCTCTCTCAGCTGTTTAGAAAGCTCATCTGCATGGAGTTTAAAAGTATCTGGGGTAGAGCAGTTCCGATGGACTCGAAGAAACTGTCCAAAGGGCAGATTGTCCCTCAAAGACTTAGGGTGTTGACTTTCATACATGAGCAATGAGTTCCTTGCCATTGGCTTTTTGTACAATTCACTCTCCAAGCCCCTCAACGTGCTGTAGATAGAGAGGTCCAGGAACGGGAGTCTGTCTTTACTCATTTCCATCGTGAACCGGAGATAATTGTTTTTGCTGTTAAGCCATTGGTGAAATTGTACGGCAGATTCGCTAGTCCCTCTCCACACCATCAGGATATCATCAATATATCTTTTCCACCAAATAATGGATGGAAAGAAGGGATTGGTGGGATGCAGGACTGTCGACTGTTCAAATTGATGGACATATAGATTCGCCAGCGAAGGGGCAAAAATACTCCCCATGCTGGTCCCAGAGACTTGATGGTATATCTGGTCCTCGTACATGAAAAAGTTTTCCTTCTTGGCTATGGTAGCCAGAGCCATGATAAACGGTACTGGAGTGATGGAATTCAGTTCCGATTCACCCAGGATGGACCTGATGGTATCCAGGGTCGCATCCTGGGGAATTGAGGTATACAGAGACTCAACGTCCAGAGAGATCAGGTAATCTGTCTCTCGATCGAAGGCAATCTCGGGAATCACTCTCAGGACATCAGCAGTGTCCTTAAGAAACGTTGGCATCATGCTCACCAAGGGTTTGAGAAAATAATCAGCAAATGCTGAAAGCGGTTCAAGTAATGAGCCCTGGCCTGAAATTATGGGCCTCCCTGGAGGCGGTCTCTGTGGCTTATGCACCTTAGGTAAGGTGTAAAAATAAGGCATGGTGGGATGCTTAGCCTGCAGAAATGATGCCTCTGCGGGGGTAATCCAGCCTTCCGCCAAGACTTTGATCTCCCTCGTCAGTCTGGGAGTAGGGTCGATAGTCAGTGGATGGTAGGCATCGTTGTTGCTCAGCTGTCGGAGACACTCTGCCCTATAAGTATCTACATTTTGTACCACAATGGCGCCCCCTTTATCAGCGGGCTTCACAATTATGGTACTGTCTTGCGTCAGTGATTTAAGACCCTGTCTCTCTGCAGTGGTGAGATTATTGTACCGTGGTCTAGAGCTGTATTGTATGAGATCTATTTCATTCTTGACAGCTAGTTTGACTCCGAGTTCCTGCGTGTGGGCCTGTTGTATCCTCCCATTGGAACTCGGAGTCAAACGAGACGGAATGCTCAAGAACAATGAGCAAACCCAAACAGAGTTTGGTGGTCAATCTCAGTTCAAGAACTTTAACGGACATAGAGGAAGCGGTGTTGAATAAGGGCCTAGGCTTTGTGACCACTGATGAGGGCGATTTTCTCAAACCCTTGGTGAGCATGATGCCCACGTTTCTTAAGGACACTGCTGACGTCCTGAGAGTGATTCCCGAGATTGCCTTCGATCGAGAGACAGATTACCTGATCTCTCTGGACGTTGAGTCTCTGTATACCTCAATTCCCCAGGATGCGACCCTGGATACCATCAGGTCCATCCTGGGTGAATCGGAACTGAATTCCATCACTCCAGTACCGTTTATCATGGCTCTGGCTACCATAGCCAAGAAGGAAAACTTTTTCATGTACGAGGACCAGATATACCATCAAGTCTCTGGGACCAGCATGGGGAGTATTTTTGCCCCTTCGCTGGCGAATCTATATGTCCATCAATTTGAACAGTCGACAGTCCTGCATCCCACCAATCCCTTCTTTCCATCCATTATTTGGTGGAAAAGATATATTGATGATATCCTGATGGTGTGGAGAGGGACTAGCGAATCTGCCGTACAATTTCACCAATGGCTTAACAGCAAAAACAATTATCTCCGGTTCACGATGGAAATGAGTAAAGACAGACTCCCGTTCCTGGACCTCTCTATCTACAGCACGTTGAGGGGCTTGGAGAGTGAATTGTACAAAAAGCCAATGGTTAGGAACTCATTGCTCCTGTATGAAAGTCAACACCCTAAGTCTTTGAGGGACAATCTGCCCTTTGGACAGTTTCTTCGAGTCCATCGGAACTGCTCTACCCCAGATACTTTTAAACTCCATGCAGATGAGCTTTCTAAACAGCTGAGAGAGAGGCACTACCCCAAGAAACTGGTTCAACGTTCATACAAACGAGCAGCTAACAACCATCGGGCTGCCCTCTTGGAACCACGCATAGAGAAACCACCACTGGATCGCCTAACCCTAGTGAGCACCTTCAACACCAAATCGAACTATGTCCAGAAAGTGATCAAAAAACACTGGAGAATTTTGAACAGTGGCAAAGAAAAGATTCCCTTTCCTCTGTTCGCCTTCAAACGCTCAACCAACCTGAGGGACCGTCTGGTACATACACGACCCAAGATCACACCCAGGAGAGAGCTAGGAACACTATGGGATCTCCCGCCGGTAGTAGGGCATCATCCTTGCGGGGGGTGCTCCATTTGCCCTCTAACAACTAAAGTCACGAGTGTGGACATTGGTACAGATAAGCCTTGGGAGCTGCGGCAGTTTACTAACTGCAACAGCACCAACCTGATCTACCTCATCACGTGCACGTGTAACGAAAGATACGTGGGCATGACCACGAGAAAGGTACGTGTGAGGATGCAGGAACACAAGAGTACTTTCCGTTGCAGGAAAGATGTCTCCAAACTCACCAAGCACTTTCTCACGTGTAATCATGCCGAAACAGACTTTAAATGGCATGTTCTTGAGAAACCATACATTCCACCACATGTGAGTGATGTGTCTAGATATCTTTTCGTTCGTGAACAGAGGTGGGTGTTCAAATTGGGGACACACAAACAAGGGCTGAACGACGACATTCCATGGGTCTCCTTGTCTTGATCAACTTGATCTGTGTCTCTATAGATAGTGGGATGCGTGGCTTACACCTTACATCAGATGACAAGAGGATTTGTCCTTGGGCGACACATTAGTTGGCGTCTGGCTATTACATCTTTAGCCCATGACCTATTGAGTTTCTTAAGAGCACGTCGCCTACGGTGTGCTCCGGTCTGGGCACATTTGTTTCCATCATTGCCCTCATGACAGGACGCCTTAGTTAGCGTTTTCTGTCACTTGGGACGGTGAACCTGTCTACTTTGGTTTGCACCGACTTTTGCTAGGGGTTCGTTACTTGCGAATACTCCTCGTTCAATTCCAGCATTAAAGTATTGGGGCCTCGAGGAATCCCTGTGGAGCGTGATGTATGTTTCGCCACGTGCCACGTTTGATCGAGCATTGCGCTTGGTAATGTCCCAACAGTAATTAGTTATTCTGTTTTAATGTATTTGCACTTAAGACGCGAATTGTGACTCTTCACGCCGTGCCTATTAATACTAGAATGGTGAGAGTCTGTTTCTAATCTTACAGCCCATAACAACTAAGAAAACTACACTCACCAATGTCATGATGTCATCGTGTAGTTCTATACTATTGGCTGAACGAGCACGTGACTATTTCCAGATTTGTCCATACACCTAGACTTGGTAGTACTCTGTTTAGGGTGGAGTGGCATCCCAATCGGTCCTGGGTTCAGGCGTTCTAGGAGATACTGCTCCAGGCCACGCAAGAAACAGTAATGCGGAAATATATCCGTGGTTGTGTGAAGAACTACAATTATCTATGACGTGACGTCACTTTGTAGTTTACTACCGGCCCGTTCTCGCGAGAGGACGCGCGCGGGGCCGCGATCGAGTGCGGGCGCCGTTTAGGACAGATGTGTGATCATGTCCAGGAACCATCAGCGGACATTGAAAACGAGGTAAGCGGCATAGGAACTACTACAATGCCAATACATAGTGCTGTGTGAGGAGGCGGCGACTCGGCTAGCCCCTCCCTCACCGGTACCGATTGGTTGAGTGTTCCATAGCCTAACAGTGAAGTAGTCAGAGCGCACTGGGGACTGTGCCTCCCCCTGACTCAGTCACTGCCAGGGATACCGACGGACAGGTATGATTACCTGCCTTGCTAGCCTGATACACTGGGCATGCCATTGTGCTAGCTATATGCTATATATTGGGAACTTTGAAAATCCATATTAACTTAGCCTGTAGCTTGCAGGGAGGTGGAGGGTAGGTGTGTTGTGAACCTACTGATGGGGGTCAATGGACTCCATGTACAGAAAACCTTGGTTTGCGTAGACATAGACACTACCAGAGTAGCTGCATGTTTGGTTGTCCGGTGTGTGTAGCTGACGCAGGCGGTTTCTGTTATTGTAGAGCGGGGTCTCATATATCCTGAGCCAGGTCCAGGAAGAGGTGAGGTCCACTCCCCGGACACACTGGGTGAGTAAAGAAGCTGATATACACTTTTTTGTTAAACAATACATTATGTTTTATACAGACCAGGGTAATAGATGGTGTTTTTCCTGTACGTTTGTCCTCTCTAAACAGTACATATTCAACCAGGTGCCGAAGAGAGGAGCTGAAACAGCTGAAGGAAAATCATATCCTTTACTGGTTTTTCACTTGTGTGTTTTTTTCATATATATTTTTCACACCTTATTCACAACTAATGCAGTAGTATTGTTATAGAACAGAGACCCTGACGAAAGCCGAAGGACTCATCCCTGAGTGGCTGAAACATGTTGGTCTCCTCGCAGCTATTTGTTTGGACTGCGATGACGATATTACACTGTTCTTGTTTTTAGTAAGGAAGGGGCAAACAATTATTAAAGGTTTCTGGGTTGAGCTCCCTATCCTTTTTTAAGATCACCACTTACTATATTTTTTTGTTTACACTGCACTCCCCATCACATCAACATCATGTGGTAGCACTGAGTGATTGTGGGTCGCTACCCCATATCTGGTTATCGGGGTATGCCGGTCTCAATGTTCTAGAGACACAATACCCGATTAGGACTACCAAATGATAATATTGATCATTACAAGACTGTTGATGGGAATCCTACACCAGGGGGGACTCACGTTACTGGTTCTTCACATCTTGTGATCTGGTTTGTTAGTTTATTTTATTCATACCCTTGTACTATAGACAAGGTGTGGATGAGCAGAGGACTACGGTTGAATCCTTAATAAGACCCCTAAGTTTGTAGTTGTGAGTAGGTTTCAGGTTCCTCCCTTTGATAACGCTTCAACACCTTAAAAGTGTTTTTCACCCAATCCATATTGGTTTTTTGTCATGGCAGTGGGACTGGAAAAGATGGCTGGCATCCCCAGGTTCATTAATTCTGTCTTGATATATTTGAACCTTGAGATTCTCAGTCCTCTATCACATGTGTGAAAGTGTCCTTTTCCAATAATACACTCAAGATGAAGTTGTCTTCAAAAGAGGTTTATTCACCAACAAAAATACTCCAGGTACATCATGAAAAGGTCTCCCAGCCAACTGCTCCAGTTTAACTGTCTACATTCTACTAAGAGTTCTCTGCCGCAGCAGAAATTGTCATGGAAACAATCAGAGTCCTTGGAAACACATAATACAGAAATGCCATAATGAACACCTAACACAGGAAAAATAGGGCTTAATTTAATATGCACATTACCACATATCTTCACCCTTTAATAAAGCTCAACCATAAAAGTTAGTTTATTTTCACTACAAGAATACTGTCGTGATTCCAGATGTGGCCATTATCCAATTTGGCCGCCCCCAGAAAACCTGTCATGACATAAGCCTTGCTGAACTGAGGGCTACCTCATTCGGGCAACTTTACTTTGACCATATCATCCACTTTTATCAGCAAAGACTTGGATGCTTTACGGCAATCATATCTCTTGCCCTGCAGGCGTATCTCCCTTGCTTCAGTCTTCCTCATCAACGCATCAGGACTCACTTCACTCTTGCTGTAGCTTTTCATCCAAGCAGGATCCACCACAGAATATGGTGTACGTTTCTTAAGTAAGAGGAATGGACTCGCACCAGTGGTAGAATGTGGGGTAAATCTGTATTCTTCCACCCGCCTCTTGACAGCTTGAATCCAATCCTCCCCATTACTCCTTGAAATTTGAATGGTTTTCTTGTGAGTCCTATTAAACCTCTCAATCATTCCATTTGTTTCAGGATGATGGAGGGCACATTTTTTTATGAACGATACCCCAGTCACCCAGAAACCTTTCTATCTCTCTAGAGGTCAGTTGCAAACCATTATCCATTAGAATCATCCTGGAATTACTTTCCCTTGCAAATACTTCAGCCACAAACCTGATGATCGCTGCAGTATCGATTTCATTAGATATTCCCACCTCTGGCCAACTTGACCCCATGTCCATGGCCACGAGCACATACTTGGAAGAGTTGCCTAAATTTATGGGCCCAACTACATCTAGCGCAAGCTCCTCCTAAATCTCGGTGGCAATTTTTCTACAAACCATGACCTGCGTCCTCACCTTCAAATTTTTGTCACTCAACTTGCACTCACAAAAGTCTCGAACAATCCTTTCACCACAGGATCTATACCAGGCCACCAAAACACACACCTAATATGTCCCTTCTTTTTTTTCAGAGTTCTATATAGAGCGAACTAGACTCCAAGGTATCAGAGCGCTTTACATGAGCACAAGATGCATTACAGATGGACACATACATTTTATTAGGCACAGGGAGATTAAGTGATTTGCCCAGAATCTCAGGATGTTGTGTGTCCCTGCCGAGACTCATACCTGGTTCCCCAGTTTTGAGGTTGACAGCTCTAGCTGTTAATCTACATCCTCTCCCCTTGGTTTTACTGATGCACTGATGAACTTCATCAGCCAACTGGATCAAATTTTACCTGATTCCCTGTGGAGGAACCAACTTGCCACCTCTCATTAGGATGCCATTGTTTACCGACAGCTCATCAAATATGTTGGCAAACTCAGCAGACCCCATTCAATCTCAGTAACACGTGTTAAACTGCACACCTTAACCTCGTCATCCTTCCACCAATTGTCCTCATCATCCTTAGCACAGCAATTCGCTGCTAACCTTGATAGGCAAACTGCAATTTGTTTTCAACCACAGGCAGATACGAGACCACAAATTGAAAGCCCTGCAACTCTACACGCCACTTGCAGATCCTAGACGAAATGCAGTCTAGATCCTTACTCCCAAAGACCTCTTGTAAGGGTTTGTGATCTGTTTGCACCAGGAGCCTCACACCCGCCGAAAATTGTCTGACCTTCTGAATTGCCAATACACTGCTAGACCTTCTCTCTCAATGCTTGAATAACCCACTTCTGTTTCTCTTAATGACCTGGATGCAAAAGGTATGGTAACATCATCTTTCCCCTACTTTTATTTCAAAACAGCACCAAGCCCTTTTTCACTGGAGTCCGTTAGAAGTATACAAGACTTTCCACAACCAAAGGGTTTTTAAAATTGTGCGGATGACAGTGCAACCTTAAGATCTACATATTTCTTGCTACACTCCTCATTTCAGACAAATTGAACACCCTTCCTGAGAAGACCCCTGCTAGCCATAGTGCGACTCGCAAAATTGGAGACAAATCCGGTGTAAAATTCCACCATACCAAGAAATGTTTGCACCTCCTCTTTCTTGGAAGGCCGGGTCATCTCAGATATCGCAGTGATGAGCACATTTTTAGGTTTAACTCCCTCACCTGAGATGACATGTCCCAAATAGGTAATTTGAGATTGCACAAACTTGCACTTGATAACCTTGAGAGTGATAAACCTCCGGATAAATATGTGAAGGACTTCCTTGACATTGTTGACAAGATCATGCAAATAGTCACCAAAAGTAACACAACATCCTGAAAGAATTTCACTGTAGCCATTCCCTTCAACAAATTCGATATTAGTCTCTGGAAAACTGATGTCACTGAACAGAGCTCAAACGGCATGCGGTTGAAGCGGAACACCCCAAAAAGCCATAACAAAGGCAGCGAGAGCTTTAGAATCGTCACATAACCTAACCTGGTGATAGGCAGATGTAAAGTCAAGTGTGCTAAAATACTTGGCACTACCCATCAAAGTGACCATCTCAAAAATGTTAGGTAAGGGAAACCTATCCTCTATAACCTCTCTATTGGGGGGAGGGGGAGGTCAACACAAAGGCAAAGCCACCACCACTGGAGCCACCCATTGTAAAGCCTCCACAGAATCGATTATTCCTTGAGTGTTTCAAGCTCAGATTACACAGCTCCTTGGATGCTCAAGGAAACGTTTCTAACCTTGCACACAACGGGGGTGGCACATTCCTTGACCGTAATGTGATGAACATAACCTTTATTCACCCCAATCTCTGAAAACACTTGAGGGAACTCACGTTACAACTGTTCAGCCATAGAATTCACTTTTCTGACCTGCACAGGGGGGCTCAAATTAGGACCAAGAAATATGCCCAACAATTTCTGGTGAGGCCAAATCAAGATATCCCTTGACAGGAACGTACACCTTGCCCACCTGATGGGCTGATTGCCATCAAATTCAAAATCAGCCTCGAAGTATCTAACCAATTCCATGGGCTTACCCCATTGCTGTAGGGTGTGACTTCTGATACCCTAATAGTAACCTTTCCTTTGAAATTAGTATCATGGTCACCATCCGATACTGAGGACAATCTGGCACTGAGTCCATCATCATGACAACTTGCAACCCATTCACCATAACAACAGTGGGATGTGAACAATTAGTCTTCGGTGCATCATTGACATGAGAAATTTGCAGCACAACATCCTACTCCTCCACCCCAACTTCATTCACTTTTTATATGCCTAAAGTAGACGCCTTGCAACAATTGGCAAAATGTCCCCTCCTCCCACACTGTGAACACCCCACCCAAGCAGCGGGACAATCCTTGAAATTTGGCAAGTGATTTGGATTGCCACACCTTAACAACACCCTTTTTGCTTGGTAAAATCAGGTTGTTTTCCCTTAGGAGTGGCAATCGCATGTATTGCAGATGTTTCTACCTTTGTCTCATTTTTGCCCTCATTTGTTTTTGTTTAGCTATAGAAAGCACCTCTGTAAGACTGGGGTCCCTCTTAACCCACAATCCTTCTCTAACTTTATCACTTTTGCACTCCAACATAGATTGGTCACAGATTCTCTCCTCCATGGTTTCCTCAAAGTTGCAGAGGACAGCAAGTTTTCTGAGTGCTGTCACGAATGCCTTCACAGACTCTTCATCATTCTGTTTTTTCTTGCAAAAGTAATATCTCTGCAATGTTATGGAAACCTTTGGCAAATAATGCATACCTAATGTTTAAGCACTATCTCAAAATCACTCAAGGTATCACTATCCCCTTACTCAGAAACATCCAGTAAATTCTCATATAGCTCTTGGTCCTCTGCCCCCAGACAATGAACCAACATGAAAGTTTTCTTCCCAGCAAACAAATTTGGTCCTCTAACTTTCAAATAGTTGATAAACACCTTCTTCCATTTTGATCATAGTAAGGGAGCTTCTCCAGGAGGGGTGAGAAAGAAAGAAGGAGGTGCAATATGTTGCATCTTGTGCACACAAAAACAATTCACAATATATCATTGACAATGTTATGCAAACTTTAGCAGAAGTAAAACACTATATATTCTTAGAAACCCTCACCGAAATGCGAGGCGGTATCTGAAGACCACCTGCAGGAAATACATTTTTGTTCAATACAGAGAACTAACAGAAATATGAGAAAACATGTACTCAAATACTTGCCAAGGAAAGCAGTGAGAAGAGAAGATAAGTGCAATATGTGATATCTAATACATCCAACATAGTTTACTTAGTGTCATTTCTAGATTGAAATGCTTTGGACTATTGGTAGTCCTTCTTCTCTCGCAACATAGTAGATAGTGAAGTACTTCTTCTATTGTTAACACATAGTCAGTGAAGTCCTTCTTCTGTTGCCACTGAAAACGAAGGAACCAAAGGGATGAGTGACAGCTGAGGCAGACGTAAGTGCTGAGGCAGCAAGAAAAGAGTTAAAGAAGCCAAGAAGTTGCAGATGGTACACACGTAGTGAGTAGTATCCATGTCTCAATATGTGTGAGGACAGAGCGTGTTGAGTAAAGGTACACCATGCCTGTTAGTGGGTGCCGTGTAAGGTGGATGCTTACAGGCACTCACTGAGGGCCCTGCCTTGCGGCAGACTGACTAGAATACACAGGCAATCTGTACTGAAAGACCATAGAAAGCACACTGCCCAGAACTTCGGGATGCCCAGTGATAACAATGGGAGCACATGAGCCCGACTAGGGACGAGACGTCACAAGCAAAGTAGCTCGAGCTGATGGTCTCACAGTCACCATGAGTCTTCTCCCAAGGCGGCACCATGAATCTTCCCCCAAGGCAGTACCATGAATCTTCCCCCGAGGCGGCACCATGAAACTTCTCCCTTCTGAAGCACCATGAGTCTTCTCCCAAGGCGGCACCATGAATCTTCTCTCTTCTGAGGCACCATGAATCTTCTCCCTTCTGAAGCACCATGAGTCTTCTCCCTTCTAAGGCACCATGAGTCTTCTCCCTTCTGAAGCACCATGAGTCTTCTCCGAAGCCGGCACCATGAATCTTCTCTCTTCTGAGGCACCATGAGTCTTCTCCCTTCTGAAGCACCATGCGTTTTCCCCCAAGGCGGCACCATGAATCTTCTCCCTTCTGAAGCTCCATGAGTCTTCTCCCAAGGCAGCACCATGATTCTTCTCCCTTCTGAAGCACCATGCGTTTTCTCCCAAGGCGGCACCATGAATCTTCTCCCTTCTGAAGCACCATGAGTATTCTCCCTAGGAGACACCATGATTCTTCTCTCTTCTGAGGCACCATGAATCTTCTCTCTTCTGAGGCACCATGAATCTTCTCCCTTCTGAAGCACCATGAGTCTTCTCCCTTCTAAGGCACCATGAGTCTTCTCCCAAGGCAGCACCATGAATCTTCTCCCTTATGAAGCACCATGAGTCTTCTCCCAAGCCGGCACCATGAATCCTTTCTCTTCTGAGGCACCATGAATCTTCTCCCTTCTGAAGCACAATGAGTATTCTCCCTTCTAAGGCACCATGAGTCTTCTCCCAAGGCAGCACCATGAATCTTCTCCCTTCTGAAGCACCATGAGTCTTCTCCCAAGCCGGCACCATGAATCTTCTCTCTTCTGAGGCACCATGAGTCTTTTCCCTTCTGAAGCACCATGAGTTTTCTCCCAAGGCGGCACCATGAATCTTCTCCCTTCTGAAGCTCCATGAGTCTTCTCCCAAGGCAGCACCATGAATCTTCTTACTTCTGAAGCACCATGAGTCTTCTCCCTAGGAGGCACCATGAATCTTCTCTCTTCTGAGGCACCATGAATCTTCTCTCTTCTGAGGCACCATGAATCTTCCTCCTTCTGAAGCACCATGAGTCTTCTCCCTTCTGAGGCACCATGAGTCTTCTCCAAAGGCAGCACCATGAATCTTCTCCCTTCTGAAGCACCATGAGTCTTCTCCCAAGGCAGCACCATGAATCTTCTCCCTTCTGAAGCACCATGAGTCTTCTCCCAAGCCGGCACCATGAATCTTCTCTCTTCTGAGGCACCATGAGTCTTTTCCCTTCTGAAGCACCATGAGTTTTCTCCCAAGGCGGCACCATGAATCTTCTCCCTTCTGAAGCTCCATGAGTCTTCTCCCAAGGCAGCACCATGAATCTTCTTACTTCTGAAGCACCATGAGTCTTCTCCCTAGGAGGCACCATGAATCTTCTATCTTCTGAGGCACCATGAATCTTCTCTCTTCTGAGGCACCATGAATCTTCTCCCTTCTGAAGCACCATGAGTCTTCTCCCTTCTGAGGCACCATGAGTCTTCTCCAAAGGCAGCACCATGAATCTTCTCCCTTCTGAAGCACCATGAGTCTTCTCCCAAGCCAGCACCATGAATCTTCTCTCTTCTGAGGCACCATGAGTCTACTCCCTTCTGAAGCACCATGAGTTTTCTCCCAAGGCGGCACCATGAATCTTCTCCTTCCTGAAGCTCCATGAGTCTTCTCCCAAGGCAGCACCATGAATCTTCTCCCTTCTGAAGCACCATGAGTCTTCTCTCTAGGAGGCAACATGAATCTTCTCTCTTCTGAGGTACCATGAGTCTTCTCCATTCTGAGGCAACATGAGTCTCCTCCCAAAGTGGCACCCAATATCCTCAATCAGGCACTTTGCAAATCAAAAGACATGAAATTCACATGCCTGAGAGGAAATAGAGGGCCAGATGTAGGAAACAAAATATCGCTTGCAAACGCTGGAAATCGCAGAATCTCATTGTTTGCGACTGCAAAATAGCCATGTGCAATGTACAGAGTGAAAAATCCAATCGCAAACAAACAGAGAAGTCAATTTGCGAGTCCTTACATTGTGAATAAAACCTACCAAGTCCCAAATTGCGTCTCTCAAATTGCAAAATCACAAAACAAAAATCGCAAAGAAATGTATGAAAAATCGCAACTTGTGATTTCACCAGAAATCGCAATTTGCGAGTCGCAAATTACCACCAATACGAAGCAGGTAGTATCCAGGTGCATTGCATATAAACTGCCCCAGAATGCGTAATTTTCCACAGAATGGCAGCCCTGTATGTCACAGCAAGGAGGATGCCGATGCAAGCAGCAGCACAGAGGATGTGGAGGTGACAGGAACACATATGCAGAGTACGCATTACCCTTTTCCAACTTACAGAAGAAGAAATACATGAGAGGTACAGGCTTCACTCCACTACCATCCTAGACCTGATACGTGACCAGCATCCAATCCTGGCACATCAGCTTCTCAGGGCGCACGCAATTCCACCACATGTGCAGGTCCTGTGCTCCCTGCACCTACTTGCATCAGGTAGTTACCAGGGGGTGATAACTGTAGCTGGACGGGTCTCACAAAGTTGCCTGTCACACTTCTTCAATACCTTCCTGGATGCAATGCTTCAAAGAATGCACCATTACATCCGGTTTCCCACCACGCAACAGGAACTGCATAAGACCAAGATGGATTTCTATTAACCCTGGGCGTAGTATGCGTAGTGGGGCTACGCGAAGCTATGCAAAGTGGGCGAGAAACTACGCCCACCTACGCACTTCACGTAGCCCCACTACGCGCCGCCTGCCCCCCTCCCCTACATACCTAATTTTTGTAAATTCTGAAATAAAAGTAAATAAAAGGCACTTACCTTGTCCGCTGCGTCCCGAGTCTCCCTCTGCTCGTTCGCGCCACCATCGCCACCATCTTGGATACCAATGCGCATGCGCGGCCGCCCGCGCATGCGCATTTCTCGCGAGAATTTACAAAAATTAGGTATGTAGGGGAGGACGGGAGGGAGGCGGGTGGCGCGCAGCTTCGCTCGGAGTGTTGCCTTCTACGCCTACTTTGCAAAGGGCGAAGTAGGCAACACCACGCCCACTTCGTGGGCGTAGTGAAGTCCTTCGCCCAGGGTTAATTTCTATCAGATGGCTCAATTACCACATGTCATTGGGTGCATTGATGTGACACATATTGCAATCTTTACCCCTCTGCTACTGAGTATGTATATCGGAACAGAAAATCATATAATTCAAACAACGTCCAGGTCATTTGTGATGCGTCACACATCATAACTGATATAGTAGCAAAATTCCCAGGAAACACGCATGACTCCAACATCTTCAGGCATAGTAGAATCTATACACGTCTGACTGGGGGATAATTTGAAGAAGGATACCTGCATGTGACACACTCTGATGTATACTTTGAATGTTTCTGTAGTTCCTGTGTTTGATGTATCATCCTTTCCCATTTAGGTGACAGCGCATATGCAATGCATGCATTCATACTCACCCCATTCCCCAACCCATCTACCGCAAGTGAGAAGTCTACACGGAATATGGTGGAACTTACATTTGGACTCCTGAAGAGCAGGTTCTGCTGCCTCCCAAAAAGTGGAGGTGCACGGCAGTACCACCCTGAGATATGCTGTAAAATCATTGCTACCTGTGCCATGCTACACAACCAGGCCACTAAGAAGGGAACGCCAGTGGAAATCACAGATTCAGACTCAGAGGATGAGGTATGACCACAGCCACATCACAGAGCAGCAGGTGTTGTAGGTGCCGCCGATGGGAGACACAGACATGCTGAGATCACACGCAACTATTTCTAAGTAAGTAATGACACAAAGCCGATACTGATATTTCTATAACTGTGTTTTATTGTCCTTACTTCATGCAATATGCATGCACAACACCTCACAATACTGGCCTCTGTGTCCCTTGAGTTGCCCATCATGGCATGTCCACACTGCATGCACATTGTCAACCACTTCCACTGGGTTACATGGGTTACCTCACCCATCAGCAAATGTCAGCCACAGCATGGACTTATTTCCTCCGCTCATAACTGTTCTGCTGCTTGCATACACCATCCGGGCTCAGTGACAGGTGGAGTAATGCTGCTGCGGCTGGTGACCTCCTCACTGTCTCCACCATCCCTTGACCCTGTGGCAGCTATGTTGGCTGTCTGGAGCAGTTCAACAGCACTGGTGACCTGCACCAAACCCCTAGCAACATCCTGGCTGCAGTGGGCCATTTCCACTTGCATGGCAATTTGTGTCTGCTCAAGACAGCTGTAGCATTGCATAGGCGGTTGACTGCCTTTGTGTATCCATCCAAGCACTGTTTTTCACGGCACCTTGCGCCACGTTCACTCAGCAATTTGCTGCATAACTGCTGTACTGTCACAGTCATGTCCCTAATGCACTCTGCATTGGCCCTATGACCCTCAGCAACAGTGGTGCTCAGTTCATTGATGCCCTCCTTAATGTCCCTCATGTTCTTGTTCAGAGACACCAGCTGCCATTACATTAATCTCAATGTCTTCATTTGCAGCCGCTGCACCTTCTCCATGGTGCCCTCAAGACCCGCAAAGACACTGGTTACCTCACCCTGCTCAGACAGACTTTGTGCCCTTGGTCTGCGTCGGAGACCACTGGTGTGGCTACGCTGCATGGGTGACTGTAGGTCAGGAGACTGTGCTGGCTCTTCAGGCATGGTCTGTGGAGCTTCCGGGGTCTCCTCCACTCGCCCCTCCATCTCGTGTAGTGTTTCCACAGTGTACCTCCCAGGTCTTGGTGGTGGTGCAGGTGACGTCTGTGGCTGTCTGAAACTCTTCCTCCCAAATATGTTGTTGCCCAGGTGCCTCATGTGTCTCCCTCTCTTCTGCCTGTGGCGCAGGTTCACCTGGGGATACAAGATGTCCATTTACTGACTTTCCTTGCAGCATTTGTACTACATTAAATTTACATGATTTGCTATTCACACTAACAGTTCTCCGCTTGGTAATTGACTGGTGTGAGTCCCCTGTGATTGTGTTGACAAATGTCATTGCTATGCTATATGAGTTTTGGGACTACATCTCCCAGGATGCATTGCTAGTTGTTATCAAAATGTGGACTGGAGTGGAATTCTAACTTGCTCTTGGGGGATTGGGGAGGGTGAGGGTTCAGGACAGGCTGTGCATGCATCTAACCTTGTCCGGTGTTGTCTCGGGCTGAGCTGTCCACGTCTCCTATGCCACTTATGGTCTCAGGGTGGAGGGTGGACTCCCCCAAGTCATCCACGGGTGTTCTGTCTGCTACCCTCTCCTTCGCCCTGGAGCGCAAGTCATACCAGCGCTTCTTCAGGTCGTCGATGGAGCGCTGTGTGACCCCAATGGCATTGATCTTGGCTTCTATTTCCAGCCAGATCTTTCTCTTCTGCAATTGTGGTACATGCAGGGATTTCTTGTCAAATAATTGGTCATGTGTCTTCACCACTACCTCAATGGGGATCTCCAACTCCTTTTCACTAAACTTGTACTTCCTTTTCCTTTCTGCAGGCTCCTTTCCCTTCTCCTGTGTGTCCATCCTGTCAGTTGGTGTCTGCCTGAGCACTCCTGTGCAGCTGCTGGGTGTGTGCTCCTGCTCTCGGCCTCTCCCACGGCCTCAGGCACTCAGAAACAGCATGGGTGTGGTCACTTCCTCTACGTGATGTCATCAGGAAGCACCTGTATCGCAGATTTGCTAATTTGCGATTTTTAAAAATTGCGATTTCACAAATACGGAATAGGTATTTGCGATTCGGTATTGAGGATTGCGAGCTTTAGGGAATCGCATAATATTTGCGATTTTTTGCTACATAGCGGTTTGTGATTTCTTAATAGCGATTCGGTAAAAATCGCTTTTAAGAACTCACTAAAATGATTTTACCTAAGAGACTCTTAGGTGATGTTTATAAATGTATATGTTATGTTATGTTATGCGATTTATAGAGCGCATGGCTGTCCCAGCAAAGGGACGCCCCAGCGCTAAAGAGCAGGGAGAGAGAAGAGCGAGATAATTATAGCTATTGAAATAGCCATGTCTTTACTGCTTTCTAAACACCAAGAGATTGGGAGTGTTCCTGATAGCCAGAGGCAATGAGTTCCATTGAGTAGGAGCTAACACCTTGAAAGTATGGCCTCTGGCTCTGGCCCTACGGAAGCGAGGCACCCACATCAGATGTAAATCCGCAGAGCGCAGGGCACAGGAGGGAACATAATGGTGGCCCAGGTTTCTGAGGATCACCGGACCAAAGCTAGTCAAAACTTTATGAATAACACAAAGTGCATTGAACCTGACTCTTTGCTCCATGGGAAACCCGTGTAGTTGGCGCAACACCCCTGAGACCGAGCTGTACTTAGTCTGTGCAACTAAAGGGAGAGATGCCGCATTCATGATGCATTGGAGCCTATTTATCACAGATTTGTTAGCACCTAACAGGAGGCTGTTAGAATAATCCAGCCTAGCCAGGATGGTAGCTTGAACAACCAGCTGGCACGTATGAGGGTCAAACAGGTTGGGTTTAAGTCCGTGAAAAATACCAAAACAGGTCCCTGCCACAGACTTGGCATGCTCCTCAAATGAGAGTGCAGTATCCAGCCATATGCTGAGATTTTTTTACCACGGTTTTTGGCGTAGGGGGATTACACAACATTTGCGCCCACCAGTTGTTGCCCCCACCGGTGTGAGTCTCTGCAAAGCAAGACGTTCTCAGTTTTGGATGAATTTTATTGAAGACTGTTCGGCTCCATCCACCCCGCTATAGCTGCCAGATCCTCCTGAAATTTAGTCATGTGCTGGCTGGAGTCTTTGGTACAAGAAAAAATGTGTTTCATATCGTCCGCATAAGATACCCACTGCATATTACGAGTGTTGGCCAACAAGGCCAGTGGATGAACGTAGATATTAAATAAGGTCGGACTCAGTGCCGACCCCTGTGGGACTCCACAGCGCACACGGTGTGTCAGAGAGTAGAATGGAGGAGCAATGACCTGGAACGATCTGTCACACTGTGGTAAATAAATAAATAATACCTCTCTTTTTGAATGCATAAATGAATAACAGATAGCTCAATAAATAAGAGTCAAGATTCGAGGTAGTAGGAGTTTTGCAGGTTTAATACAGCATAAAGGACAGGAACAGGGCAACCTGCACAGGAACAGAATGGCAAGCCCTGGCAGCGCTGCCGGGGTCAGGATCGGGGGCAAAAGGCAAGGAAGGAACGAACTTTTTAATAACAGTACATGAGCATATATACATAACGCAAACACATAGCATTACATTGCAATAGGCGTAGCAGTGGGTGGAGCAATAGGCGTGACGCGTAGCAGTCGCGAAAGATAAGGGTGAAAATGGGTGTAACAGGGCGTATACATAGACATGTGATGCAAACGTAACAGAATATGTCATGGATGGGGCGGAAACCATGGAGGGGGCTACCTGAGGAGCCGGGACCTCTAACCTGGTGGTGCGCGAAAACTGGCAATGACGTATCACTAGGAGAAGCTGGGGGCTATGAACTCTGTGCTAGGAGCAGAGACTGAAGTCTGGAGAGTCAGGGCGACATGTACCTAAACCCTATCTAGTATCTGATGTTTAGGGAACATGTTGATATAAACTAGAAGTCAGGAGGGGAAAGGCTAACAGACTCTAAGACTGGAGCATGCATTATTCTACATGTAGTGCGTGATGAAGAATATTAAATGACCATTAAATGCAGTATTTCTCTTACATGGAGACGTAAAAGCTAGACAATGACGGATACTATTGATGCGATTCAGTAACTTAGGAATGCAGAGAAGGAGGACTGAACTGATAACTGGAATCATAACATACTCTTGGCAGACTCAAAGGCAGAGCCAGGCTGAACCGGGCACTGCAAGGCAGGAAATAAGTGAAGGGTCGAGGATACAGGTGGGGGCTGTATTGCTCCTCAGCGAGGGCTTCAGGAGACAGGAGCTGAATCTGGTGTCCGGGCCCTTTTGAGGCCTAGAAACGGGGACTTTTCAATGGAATAACGTGCATACTGAGAAACGTGGCAACGTAGCTTTACATAGGCCTAATACTCGTATTATTCACGAGAACTGGAAACTGGCATACTAGAGGTGGACACAACTATAATTGCGTCTTTAATCAAACATGGGGAATACATATGCATATTAATCATGCACACATAACATATGATGGATGACACGTAGGGACACAGAACATGGCAAAATTTACTTTTCCACATTCCCTCCTTGTCACTACGTTTCCATCAGGAAACATCAATATTCATGATACCATCTATCATTTCATACAGTATCATTTGCTCGTCTCGAATTCTTTTTGAACGGGATTTAGAACGGGACTTGGGACTAGGAATACATGATGTAGCACAAATGCCGCAAATCGCAGGGCCACATTGTATACAGAGGCAGCAGCTGAATATGATCGCTACTGCAATACCTAGAAAGGACAAGACTTTCCATCCCCAAGCGGAAATTATACTCCAGAGCCAACCGGACCATGTCCAGGTGCCTGGATTTTGATGTAACAGATGGGCAATTTTATGAAGTCTGGTTATAGCTGAATAAACAGACGGCGCGTTATTTGGAATGAAAATGCAGCAACTAGATCCGATGACTCTACATGCCCCGCCCCTATCGGCCAGTATGACGTCAAGGACGAGACGATTTTGCAAAACTACAAATCTCATAGCAGATTGCTCTTCGGTTAAGTTACCTAGAGCAGAGGCAGTCTCATTTACTACAGCTTCAAGGGTTCTGGTTAATCTACGGATTAGCTTACTATTCTGGATAGGTCCTATAAAGAAGAAGAAACCTCTATTGAAATCTGTATACTGTTCTAGAGCGGTTTCAGTATAATCGACAATTGGGGACTCGATCTCCCTTCTATGTCTAATGTGTACTAGATGTGTGTTTCTATGATAATCAGATGGGGCTAGGAAAACTGGTGGCAGTAGGAAGGCAATGTAACAGGTTCCCTCCCAATCGAGGGGCAGACGAACATATGCGGTTTGACCACAAATAAAATATGAATGACGTGAAGCTTTGAAAATAGATTTCCCACTGTCACTATACTTGACAATAGTAGTACAATCACTATGTCCTACATGTACGGAACCATTATTTCGGACACATAATTCGCCTTTGACTGGTAGTACTGAAATAGCAGGTAAGTCTGGAGTAGTATCAGACTGAACATTCAGGACCATAAAATTCGAAGAATAATTACCTAAATTGTAAACTTCATTTTCTAGATCTAACCCGGTTCTATGGGAAAGACCTTGCTTGTCTGGAAAACATGTACTGTTAAGAAAAGACATATCTGTTGAGGATGACGTTAACGTGGACCATGCTCCACACGAACCATTATGTGAAAAAGGATAAGGAAAGAGTGGCAGAACTCCCTTCGGTGTCTGGAAAGGGGGGAGTCGACCACATACCCAACAATTAGTGGCATTGCTGGTCTGGTGTGAATGATGTAACATGCGGATAAAAGAATTATTTCGCATAGCGAGGCGGTAAGAGAGTTCATGAGGAGGCAGATCACTAAACGTGTGCTCTACTGTAACATTAGAAAACTTATTTACATGAGAAACTGGAAAATACAGATAAAATGCATAACTGGTGCAGGAAATCATAATGCTGAGAAATAAAACGAAACTTAGAAAAACGATACATCGGATTGAGTTTTGACTAACTCTCTCACTATGGGGGTCTATTTTATACATGTCAGAAACAGTCTAACCGTTTCACCTAGGGGAGGACTTAGACAATCAAACTGGCTGACTTATTTTACTAGACCGAAGTTTCAACTTATACTCCTGCTGCGGAGTTTTCTCTAACGGGGAGGGTGCAGTATCATTGTTCTTTGCGGGACAGTCCTTGAGAATAGTATTTTGGCATTCCTTCAAATCCTGGGAAATGTTCTTTGAGACAGGTTTCAGTCCATAAAATTTCTTTACGTGCGAAAGGTGCACCCAGCCTTTGCGACCCTCCAACTTCACGGCTGTACGGGTGGCGAGGAGGACCTGTCGGGGCTCCTTCCAGCGTGGCTCCAGCGGACTTGAGCGGTCAAAATTGCGAACTAAGACCATGGATCCGGGAACGATTTCATGCGGTGCCACCTCGGTATTGTCTGGAAATGCGGCGGCAACCTGTGAACGACAAGAGTTGAGGGCAGACATCAAGGAAGCTAGGTAATCTGTCAGCATATTACTTGAAACATCGGTAATACTTCGGGGTCTAGGAGTACCCCACATGTTAGGGGGGCGGCCGAAAACGACCTCATACGGGGACAGACCTGATCTGGAATGTGCGACCATGCGCATATAGAATAAAGCGACTGGCAGAGCTACTAGCCAGTCCACACCTTTCTCTTTACATACTTTGGCGATGCGGATTTTCAGGGTCTGATTATGTCTCTCTACGAGACCAGCTGCTTCAGGATGGCGTACACAATGGAACTTCCACTGGTACCCTAACAAAAGGGAAACGTGCTTCATTAACTCTGAGGAGAATGGCTGGCCGTTATCAGAATATACGACCCTAGGCAGTCCATAACGGGGGAAGAACTCACGAACCAACTGCTTGGCAGTGGTCGCGGCTGTGTAATCTGGGACTGGATAGGCTTCTGTCCACCTGGACAAAGCGCATACAACTACAAGGACATACTTGAAACCTCGACATCGCTCCATCTGAATGTAATCCATCTGGAGGACTTCAAAAGGGTGGTCAGGAGGCTGGAATCCCCCTTGTTCCACCGGGACACTTTTACCTGGATTAAACTGACAACATATCATACAGGTACGGACTTTCTGCTTGGCTGCAGCTCGTAAATGCTTGTTGAACCAAATGTTCTGGATACTGTCTAACATTGCTTTTTCCCCTAAATGTGCTGGACTATGTGCGGTGTTGATCATGACTTGAACCATAGAGTCGGGGAGAAACCATGTGGTTTTACCCTTCGTCACCCATCCCTGATCTGTCTGGACCCCTCCTTGTTCGGACCATTTCTTGATTTCATCGGGAGTAGCATGTAACTGGATATCTATGACATCCTGAGTAGGGTCCTTAACTGTCATACATGTAGTCGGATCTGGAGTGTGTGTCTGTGTCGGGTTAACTGGAATGTCTGGAGTCTGTGCTGTAAGCTTGGCTGTGCGATCTGCTAGATCGTTACCCTGGGAAATAATGTCAGTAACTTTCGTATGTGCTTTGCATTTCATGATAGCAATGGATGTCGGTAAATGTATTGCATCTAACAGAGCTTGAATAAGGAGACCATGCTGAATCTTGGTTCCATGAGAGGTCATGAAACCTCTCTCCTGCCAGAGCACTCCAAAGTCGTGTACGACTCCAAATGCGTAGCGGGAATCTGTGTAAACATTAACTTTCAGGTTCTTGGCATGTATGCAGGCTTGAGTCAGAGCAACTAGCTCTGCTGCTTGAGCGGACAGAGTGTCAATACGGTGTGTCTCAATAACTTCAGTGTCAGTAGTCACTGCATACGCGGCGACTAGTTCTCCTGTACTTGTTCTCATGCATGAACCATCCACATAAAGTGTCAGGTCAGGATCTGGTAACGGAATATCTGTCAGATCTTGTCTTGGCTTTGTCATGATGTTAACTACTTCCACACAGTCGTGTGTGTCCGGACTTAAAGTAACTGATGGTAACAGTGTAGCAGGGTTCAGGATGTTGCAGCGTCTGATTTCTATGTGTGGCTGGAACAGTGTCAATTCATAACCTGTTAAATGTGCAATTGTCAAGTGCTGAGTTTGTGTTCGGTTTAAAAGAACTTCCACGGAGTGTGGAACTTGTACTGTCAGGGAGTGTCCTAATACTATGGAATCACTTTGTCTGATAGCTAGTGCTGTGGCTGCAACTGACTTGAGGCACGCAGGCAGAGCCTGGGCTACGGGATCTAATGTGCTCGAAAAATAAGCACATGGCTTGTATTGTCCTGCTTGATCTTGTGTGAGAACAGATAATGCTGTACCTTCACGTTCTGTGACGAAAAGTGTAAAAGGCTTACTGTAGTTCGGTGTAGCTAGAACTGGAGCTTGGCATAAAGCTTTCTTTAACTCATTGAAGCTAAGTGTATGTTCAGATGTCCAAGGGAGGACAGTCGGTGCGGCTGCCTCCTGTGTCGTTAACTGTATCAGTGGCTTGGTTAGAAATGCATACTGAGGAATCCATTGTCTACAATAAGAAGTAAGGCCGACAAAAGCACGTACCTCCTTCTGGGTCTTGGGCTGTGGAAGACCCGCTATTAACTGGATACGGTCTGGTGTCAACTGCCTACCCCTCTTGGACAGTAAGTGTCCTAAGTATACCACTTGCTGGACACAGAATTGAAGCTTCGAAGGGGACACCTTGTGCCCCATCTCGGCTAGGAAATACAGAACCGTCAGTGACGCTCGCTCGCAGTCACGTTCAGAACGGGCTGTGATCAGTAGGTCATCGACATACTGGAGCAGGGCAGTGTCAGTTGGCATGTGAACATTATCAAGTTGTCTCTTAAGTGCTTGACTGTAAATACTAGGACTTTCTGTAAAACCTTGAGGAGCGCGTGTGAACATATAGCTCCTTCCATTTAAACAGAATCCGAAAAGAAACTGGCTGTCTGGATGAATGGGAACACTGAAAAATGCGTTCTTGAGGTCTATTACAGTAAAGAACGTGGCTTCGGAATCAATGGCTGTCAATAGGGAAGAGATATCTGGGACAACTGGGTACTGAGGAATAATACATTTGTTAAGTTCTCGTAGGTCAATCACTAATCGATATACTGGCGGTGCATTGGGATCAGTACGTTTCATGACTGGAATGATCGGAGAATTGCATACATTGGAGTCAGTTTCTACAACTACTCCTTGAGCGATGAGCTCGTCAATAATTTTGGATAAGGCTGCTACAGCCTCAGGTGGCAATCTGTACTGTCTGATTCGTGGTAACACTACACCTGGCTTGAGAGTCACACGATGGGGTGTGATTTGCATGTACCCTACATCAGTTGGACCTTGCGCCCATAAATGCTGCGGAACATTAGACAATCTGGGATCAAAATCTCGTAATACATAGTGACCCTTAAAGTCACGTAGGAACAGACGTATTCCCTCTGGGGAACAGCATATAACTGCACCTAACTCTTTCAGTGTTTTAATGCCTAATAGATTTTCTGGACATGACTTAGTAAGTAACAGATCAGTAGTACGGGACAATGGACCTACTTCTAGAGTAACTGGCTTTGATATTTCATTTACGATAGGCTTTCCTGAAAATCCAAGGGAAACATTTCTACAGCCTGAGAGCGGAGCCCCTGGAACTTCGGCGTGACTAATTGTGGTCCTACTTGCCCCTGTATCAATCAAAAACTTTCTGTCTTTCCCTAATACTTGACTATGAACATAGGGACCTTCTTGATCTACAGGTATCTCGATGAGAGGCAAGCCTACCTCCCTCTCTAGGCTGTTTCATGAATACTGTTGATACTCTGGATACTCAGACTGTGCATACTGGTACATCTGTTGTGTAACATGCTGTGTTGCAGCAATAGGCTGCGGTACTGTAACTGTCTGTGGTGCATTCTGTGGCTGAGGAGTCTGTGAAACTTGTTCTTGTCTAGGCGGACGTGGTCTTTCTTTAGTCTTACCGGTAGCTATATTGTGTTTCAGAACTGCACACTCGTTTATAAAATGACCTGGCTGTTTACAATAATTGCAATTCCCTTTAACGGGAGCTGCAGGATGACTGGCTTGATTCGGACCCCTCTTCTGACTGTCTTGAGGAACAGATTGTGCAACTAGTACTTTCATTTTCGTGTCTTTCATACGTTTTCTCTCGTGTTCTTGCTCTTCTCTGATTCTATTCTGGTGGTATTGGAGCATCTGTAACATCTGGGACGGGGTATTAGCTTGCCAGGTACTTTCGACTTTCAAAACTCGATTTTTAATTTGAGGACTTGAGTTCTCGACTAATTTAGTAACAAAGAGATGAGGGTATGACTCACTACTGGTCTTGAGGCCACTGTTGATGCTAAAACATTTCTCAAATCTAGAATAAAAATCACTAATGTCTTCATCTTGTTTCTGTTTACAGGCTGAGATTGCATCCCAGTCTTCCTTTTTCGTTGTTAACAATCTGGGTAAAACTTGAATCAATAATTCAGGTAATTCTTTACATTTCGCTCCAAGACCGGTACCTGGTACTCGTGCCTTGTCTTCAGCTTCTAGAACTGCCCAATCTATCTTTTTCTCTCCCACCTCCCATTCTTTTTCCTTGAGCTTTTCATACACCCCTGCGGGCAACAGAACTTTTAACATTTTAATTATATCTGGATACGTGTATTCTCCCATACGGAGCATGTCTTTTAATTCTCGGTGGAACCCTGCTGGATCTTTATCATGACAGGGAATTAATTTTTTCATCTCTAAGAGTTCCATCTTTGTGATCGGGGTGTAAACAAACACTCGTTCTAGTTCGCCACCCGTTCCTCTAACTGGGTGGACTTCTCGTAACGGATTCTGTCTCTCCATGTAAAATGGTTTACTTTCTGGGGGTGAGACATGAACAAAATGCGGGTTCAAAAACGTTCTATATTTGTGGCGCTGTTCTAGAATGACACTAATTAAATCGGTACCTAGACCTTTCCATCTATACTGGAGTAACTCGTTCAGGATATCATGCAACGGACCTGGATCAGAGTGCTGACCCTCATACAATGTAATGAGGTGCTGGATCATATACATACCCACCAGTCGTTGCTCGGCTGGGGGCAATTTCAGAAACATTTGTGCCACTATTTCGTCTGGAAAAGTGGTAGAATCAGTAATCCATCGGACTGCTGATCGGGCTAGTTCTTGTTCATGCATAGTACTTAACTCACTATAACCGATTCGTGATTTCAGAATGTGATCGGTAGCTTGAAACACTTGTTCTAGAGAACCTTGTTCTGGTGCTGGATGATGGAAAGTAGACTTGTGTTCTAGGCGTAAATGGCGATCTGGAAATCTAGATTTTCCTACATACGCTATTCTGGCGGGATTCTCGTCGTCTACCTCTTCAGTATCAGAGTTACTTTCTTTCTCGCTTACTTGTGCTGCTTTACGCTGTTCGTGTAACTTTATTATTTCTTTACGGATTTTCTTGTACATACTCTCCATAGCACTGATGGTCTTGTGCTTACCCTCGGCTATATTATCACTCCACCTTGTCAGGATTTTCATTTCGGCCGGATCTTTAGACGGGTAATCTTGTTCTCTTATTAGACAATTGATCAGAAACTTCAGTATCATGAGCTGGATCTCAGATTTCCTTTGAGACATGGCTTCGCCAATGCTTTCTGGATCATCCCCTGTACGGATGAAACGATATATTCTGTCTAGATCTTCTTTCATATTCGGTAGGGTGACTAGATACTCGGCCACCTTTCTTACGCGTAATGAATATAAAACCATATTATCCTCGCCTGGGACTGGATCATAGCCACATTCGGTAAGGGTTCTCCTTATTTCCGCCACAGACTGATATCGGGGCGTACGCTGTGACGCTTGCGCATGTAATTCGACTGACGTTAAACGCTTGTGTGGCGGCGGGGTCTGAGGAGGACCTCCTCCCGCGGCTCCTAAACTAGAATCGTCGACTGATCCTCTTCGTACTAGTGTGGCGGGAAATTGAAATGCGGGCTGAACTGGTATGGCGGACTGGACCTGGGGGACCGTAGCAGGTACTGCAAGGGGTGCCCCGGTGTCTGGAGGAACGGGAAGTGCCTGATTTACAGGGACTGGCGGAGCGCGAACAGGATTTGCATATTCTGGGACTGTGTCGTCCAAATAGGACGAGATAAAAATATCAGCTGCGGTCGGTTTGTGACGTAGCTTGGTCGGAACTAATGGTGGCGGGAAATTACTGGATGCCTCCGGGGTCGCTTTTGGCAAGCCCTCGGCAAGAAGAGGGTACATACCCTTAATAAGGGCATTCCTCCGTCTGTCTGACTGTTCAGTTTTAACTTGTTCACCTATCTCGATTAATTCTTTTTCTTGGGCTCGCTCCAAGGATTCTCTACTTAATTCTGACTTTCTGATTTCTTTTTCGGTTCTTTTATGAGATTCTTTGCGCCATAACTCGATGGCATCTTTCTGTGACTGTCTGGCTTTCTTTTTCCATAATGCCTCTTCTACTCTCATGATGCACTCGGCATCCCACGTACCTGATACGGGCCATCTATACTTTTCTTCCAACTCTTTGGTGTACTCTACCCATAAATCTAGATATAATATGGCACTTATGCCATGCTTCTGATACATAAAGTGACCTGGACTGTCCCTAGGCGGGACCGGAACTGCTGCTTCCAGCAGACCCTTTCTAGTTTTTAACTGACGTAACTTAGAAAACAAGGGCATGACTGAACTGTAACTGAGACACAATACGTAATTCACACAATAAACACGATAATTACTTCGCACTCATACCACGACATTAAAATACATGAAGAACATTTAGAATAACAATTCGAACAGAATACTACCTGGAATACGGAACACAGAATACATGAATTTTCTCGAGAACAGAACTGACTAGAACAGAAACTAGATGCACTGCTGAAACAGTACGAAACTTACCGGTCTCATAAAGAGACACGTCAGGACCCGCATCCACCGAAGTGGACACTTCGTTTGTGGGTCTGTGTACCACCAACCCACGGACCAGAGTCAATTAAATTGACCCTGTCTAGATACTACCCCATTAACGGTACTCACCGGGCAGCAAGAACGGAAGGCCTCTGACTGGACTGGACTGCTACGACGACGGACGACGAACTTCGGACTTCAGTTACGGGTGGACCTCCGGATACCTCGGACCTTGGACTCTCGGCTTGGGCTCTGGTCGGGACTCGCCGCGTTCCTCCACCGTCTCGTCTGGATGCTGGACCGCCTCCTCCGTCTCCTCCGTGGGCCTGAGGGATACTTGAAGCAGAAATATCTGCCGGTGCGCAGAAGAGTTCCGTCACGACTGCAGAGGGTCAGGGGGTCGGCGTGGCTTCACCGACGCGTGGGGAAAGGGCAAGTCCCTATTCGGGCGCCATTATGTGGTAAATAAATAAATAATACCTCTCTTTTTGAATGCATAAATGAATAACAGATAGCTCAATAAATAAGAGTCAAGATTCGAGGTAGTAGGAGTTTTGCAGGTTTAATACAGCATAAAGGACAGGAACAGGACAACCTGCACAGGAACAGAATGGCAAGCCCTGGCAGCGCTGCCGGGGTCAGGATCGGGGGCAAAAGGCAAGGAAGGAACGAACTTTTTAATAACAGTACATGAGCATATATACATAACGCAAACACATAGCATTACATTGCAATAGGCGTAGCAGTGGGTGGAGCAATAGGCGTGACGCGTAGCAGTCGCGAAAGATAAGGGTGAAAATGGGTGTAACAGGGCGTATACATAGACATGTGATGCAAACGTAACAGAATATGTCATGGATGGGGCGGAAACCATGGAGGGGGCTACCTGAGGAGCCGGGACCTCTAACCTGGTGGTGCGCGAAAACTGGCAATGACGTATCACTAGGAGAAGCTGGGGGCTATGAACTCTGTGCTAGGAGCAGAGACTGAAGTCTGGAGAGTCAGGGCGACATGTACCTAAACCCTATCTAGTATCTGATGTTTAGGGAACATGTTGATATAAACTAGAAGTCAGGAGGGGAAAGGCTAACAGACTCTAAGACTGGAGCATGCATTATTCTACATGTAGTGCGTGATGAAGAATATTAAATGACCATTAAATGCAGTATTTCTCTTACATGGAGACGTAAAAGCTAGACAATGACGGATACTATTGATGCGATTCAGTAACTTAGGAATGCAGAGAAGGAGGACTGAACTGATAACTGGAATCATAACATACTCTTGGCAGACTCAAAGGCAGAGCCAGGCTGAACCGGGCACTGCAAGGCAGGAAATAAGTGAAGGGTCGAGGATACAGGTGGGGGCTGTATTGCTCCTCAGCGAGGGCTTCAGGAGACAGGAGCTGAATCTGGTGTCCGGGCCCTTTTGAGGCCTAGAAACGGGGACTTTTCAATGGAATAACGTGCATACTGAGAAACGTGGCAACGTAGCTTTACATAGGCCTAATACTCGTATTATTCACGAGAACTGGAAACTGGCATACTAGAGGTGGACACAACTATAATTGCGTCTTTAATCAAACATGGGGAATACATATGCATATTAATCATGCACACATAACATATGATGGATGACACGTAGGGACACAGAACATGGCAAAATTTACTTTTCCACAACACAGAAAGGAGGAGAATCAATCAAGGGCACTGCCTGTGACACCGATCTCATGCAGTCGATGGATCAAAATACTGTGTGAGACTATATCAAAGGCCACGCTAAGGTCAAGCAGGATGAGCGCAGTCAAGTTGCCCTCATCCATGGAGGCTTTTAGTTGTTTTGTTTTTTTAAATGTCTTTATTGCATTTTAGAATAAGAAACAGCAAAATGGAGTTACAAGTCCCCCTCCCCCAGCACAAAACGGTTGTTGTGTCCCGCATACACAGTGTAAGTTCATCATGTTCATTAAAGAGATAGGTTTACACAGCCATTCAGTCAAAGGGAAATCCCTGGGTGCACACTTGAGTATGGACTACTATATTTTCATACCTGTCTATCTAGGCATTCATTCATCAAATTTAAAGAGCTAGGCTAGTATGCTCTGAAAAAAATTTAAATTTCCACACTAAAATTCAAACGTTCACAGTCTTTTTAATTAAAACATAAGAGAATTTACATCAATTAACAAATTAAAATTCCAAAGAGCGATCTTTGAAAAAGTTATTTTAAAAGGAAAAACAAGTAATCACAACAATCCATTGCAATTCATTACATACATTCAAGAATTGAAATCAAATTTTAACCATCCACGTAATATAAGGCAAGAAATTATCACAGGCAAAAATGACATTTAGTCACACTAAAAAACATTAAAAAACATTAACAACCCCCTACACAATGTGGCTAGCTGATATCTTTACCACTGTTAATTACTGGATCCAAAGGTCATTAATTGATCAAGGAGTGACGTCAAAAGTACCACTTATATGTGCGTATCAGTTGCTCACTAGACCTATCTTGGATTCTACATAAAAAGAGTGCGTCGACGCGTTTCGGTGCACGGAACACAAGATACTGTAGCACCTTCCTCAGGACTGCTGTTTCTTTGGGGTCACCGGCTTCAAGGAATATTGCTTGACACCCTTTCGTATGGGTTTAAGGCAGAGCACACTTTCTGATGTAGTGTATTGGTTCAGGTCCTGGCTTCTGGCAATAGGTTACTAATTTTCCTTTTGAATATAGAAGGGAACGGAAGGCTTCTTCTCTTCCTTATTTCTAAGTGATGGCTCCTCTACTTTCCTGGGGCCGGCTGTATGAAAGTCTTTAGGCAGGTATCGGATGTGTAAATGGTAGAACTCTCCAATCTTTATTTGATGTGTGAGGGAACTTCACGTGTTCTTGGTCGATGTGGGTATTTATCTTAAAAAGTTAAAAACATATCTTGAACGGGCATATATCTGCGCGATATCGTCGGTGAACTGGATATGTTAGTTTTGAAGCATAGATCGCGCTTCTGCCTCGTTCTCTCGCCTTTACACAGCCATTCAGCCAACAACCCAAAGTCGGGCAGGCGGCGTTTTGTAACATCTATTAAAGATTTTTCCATTGAGAAATATTCCGCATAACAGCCTGCACAATTCAAAGGGATCCCCCTGGGTCCTATCACCCTCGCTCCTGGCAGTAAACATTCCCACATTCTATTCGTGTGTGGGTTCAACAGTGCTCTCCTTGCTCGACAAGAATGTGTGATACAAACCCCAGAAGTTCTTGGGCTTACTAGTGGGGGGTTGCAGTTCACTGTAGTTTTCTGACTGTGTACAGCAGTAAAGCATGTCGTGCGCCCAACGTTTCAGAGTAGGCAGCGGTCCCTTCATCCAGCAGCATGCCAGAACTCGGCGGGCTATCAGGAGGCCCATATCCACTAGGTGTCTAATCGCCCTAGGAAGTTGTTTAGTGTACCCTAGCAAGGCCATTAAAGGGTTAGGTGTAACGGTGACCTTCGTCAGTCTACTTATGTCTGCAAATATCTTCTCCCAAAAGTCCCAAACCCCAGGGCACTGCCAGGCAAGGTGTAAAAATCAGCTTCTGGGGCATTGCATCTTTCGCAGCGGGCAGAGTCCCTCAACCCATATCTGCAGAGTCGAGCCGGAGTGTAGTATACTCGGTTTACAAATTTGAAGTGAATCAGCCGATGTCAGCCATTAAGTGAAGCTTTCTTGGTAATATTGCAGCAGTATCGCCACGTGTCGTCGTCTAGGACAGTGTCTAAGTCAGTCTGCCATGACAATCGTGCCTTAGTGTATGGGTATCGTGTGTCTGTCTGTGTTAGCTTGTATAGACTGGACAGTAGCCTCCTGGGCGATGTGGTTTTGATTACATGCGTGAGCTCAGGAACCTCCGGAGGCTCCGCCATGTCGCTACCCAGTAGGTCGCCCAGAGCACTGCGCACTCTGTGGAATTGGAATCGTGTTAGTAGAGGGGGCGTTTCACAGGGTCCCAGTGCTTGCTCCCAGGTTTTAGCCACTCCGTCAGTGAACAGATCACCCGCCATATGTATGTTCAGTTTATGTAAGGCAGCAACTACCCCTTTTTCCGTAAGCGGGGGCAGCCATCTTGCCCAGTCTATCGGCATTACCAGTGAATAGAGCAGCGCACCGTTTTGTATCTGCAAGAGACTGTGCCATGCATGGTTAGTAGCCGTCAATGAGTCTAGTATACCCGTTCTTCGATCTATAGGGCGAAAAATTGTGTGTTGGAGTGCATCAGGGATGGCGAAGAGGATCTCCATGCGTATATGTGGGATCTCCCGGTCTCCATGGAGCCACGCGTGCAAATGTGACGCCTGGGCCACTCGGTAGTATGCCACCAAGTCAGGGGCGCCACGCCCCCCCATGGAGTACGGCATGGTAAGTGTCGTCCAGCAGACACGCGGTTGTCCGCCCGCCCTGGCCAGCTTTGTCATTTGTTGTTGCAGCCGTGCAAAGAAGGACCTGGGGAGAACAAGTGGCAGGGTCGTAAACAAAAACAAAAAACGGGGGAGCACAACCATTTTCATTATGGATATGCGGCCCATTAAGGACAACGGGAGCTTGCTCCAAGCTATTACGTCATCCTCCAGTTTGCTGAAGGCCGTGCCATAGTTGGCTCTAAAGAGGATGTCTGCATCGGTATGTAGCTGTATCCCCAAATAGCGGACCGCATCTGTGGTCCATTGGAGGGGATATTCCATTGTCGTTGGTTGTGTAATCGGCGTGAGTGGAAAGGCAAGCGACTTAGTCCAATTGACCCGCAAGCCAGAGAGTGCCCCAAAGCAGACTACTTCCCTAAGGACTGATGATAGATTGTTATCGGGGTCACGTACATATAACAGGGTATCATCCGCGTACATTGACAATATGATCTTGTATCCCGGGAAGCCTATGCCCTCATTTCCGTGGTATTCTCGCAGGGCACATGCCAGCAGTTCTGCCACCAGAGCATAGAGGAGAGGCGAGAGCGGGCACCCCTGCCTAGTCCCTCTGCTAATGGGAAAGGAGTCCGTTACCAGATCTCCCATGCATAGCCGCACCCTCGTTTCGTGATATAGCGCCCCTATCATTTGTATGAACAGCTGCCCCAGGCCCATACGCTGCAATACGTTGCGCATGAAAGGCCACTCTACGGAGTCGAAGGCCTTCCCCATGTCTAGGAAGACTGCCAGTGCCTTTCTGTCAGGACGCACATGTTGGATCACCCCCAACACAGTTCTTATGTTATAGACCAGGTTTCTGCTAGGAATAAATCCTGCCTGGTCCGGGGCTACCAGGCTACCAGCGAGGAGTGCCAATCGGGTGGCCAGCACCTTAGCGACGAGTTTGGCATCGACATTTAAAAGCGACAAGGGCCGATATGAGCTGCACTCATCATGCTGCTTCCCTGGCTTCAAGATGGAAACCAGAAGTGCCTCCCTCATAGATTGCCCTCTACACAGATGTCATCAAATAGTGTCGATAGGTGTGGAATCAGTTTGTCCTTAAATGCTTTATAGAAGCCGGCAGTGAGGCCATCTGCCCCTGGAGCACTACCCGATTTCATGCTGGCCAAAGCGTCTGAAATCTCATCTTTATCTATAGGTTGCATGAGGAATTCCCTGTCAGAGTCGGGTAGGACGGGGAGGTCAATGTGGCCTAGGTAGTCCTGAATTTCCTCTTCCATATTGCCATTTTTAGAGGAGTACAGGTCGGAGTAGTATCTTTTAAATACCTCGGCAATGTCCCTTTCGTCAGTGGTTGGTTCCCCCTCTGGGGTGTTAAACACTGTGACGTGTTGACGCCGTCGCGCTCCCCTCATGAGGTTTGCTAGTACTGCACTTGGCCGCTCCCCCTCGCCATATACCCTAGCAGTGGAGTACTTGCTCATGTGTTTGACCTCCCTGTCTGCTTCATCATGATATTCCGCAAGCAGAGATTTAATCTCTTCACCCACAGTGTCGTCCTCGAGTCTACATTGCCTGCGCTCCAACTGTTCCAATTGTCTCTCAAGGTCCGCCAGCCTCCGCCGAATGGATTTAAGGATGCCCGAGTGCTTTGACATTGCGACGCCTCGGATATAAACCTTGAAGGCCTCCCATACCACCTGGAAGCTCTCTACTGAGCCTACATTGTGCTAAAAAAAAGTATCTATGGCCTCAGCCAGCTCTGTCTTAAATACTGGGTCAAGTAGCGAGTTAGGCGGAAACCGCCACGTAAATGGCGGTATCGATTTACCTGGAATACCCAATTCCAGCAAGACTGGTGAGTGATCAGACAATGTTCTAGGCAGAACTCTGCAGTCTTTTATACGACTTATTTGGGAGGAAGAGGCGAGCCAGTAGTCGATCCTAGTGTGGATATTATGAAATGCAGAGTAATGCATGTAACCCCCCTGATGTGCATTCCGTGATCGCCATACATCCTCCAACCCCAGGTGAGTTATCGCACTCCGGAGTTCTAGCGCAGCGGCCGTAGGCCTGCGAACAGGGCCGGCAGACCGGTCTAGGGTCGGGTCAAGGACCAGGTTAAGATCGCCCCCCCCAGAATAGCGGGCTCCTCTGGTCAACTCGCTTGATCTTGACGGTAAGGGTCTTGTAAAATTCAGGGCGAGTCAAAGTTTGGACCGTAGGTGTTTATCACTGTAAGTTCCACAGCCGGACCGTGACACCTAGATATCACGAATCTGCCATCGGTATCCGATTCCAGGGTCTGAATCTGCAGTTTGGATCTAGGGTTAACCCATGTCATGACTCCTCTGGAGCTAGTGGTGTACCCCGCTACCGAGATGTTACTGATGAAGCAAAGCTTCGCATCGCGACTTGCTTTAGTCATGAACCTCTCTCATGTGTAATCAATTAATAATTTGTACGTCTTACTAATCTTTATTTCATGTATGAACGAAATAGATGAAGCTTGCACATGTGTATTTCTAATACAATTAATTCGAGTCTATAAAATGGCCGCCGCTTTGAAATAGCTTCTGCGCATGCGTCAGTCACACTCACGTGACCTGACATATTCGCAGGTTTGGAGGGAAAAGATGCGCATGCGTAATACATAGCTTTGGTAATAACGTGGTACTGCTCGTGCAGTCGCTCTTGTGCCAGTGTATATGTTGCTAACCCGTAACCTGCATAGTATATTTTTATAATGATAAGTTCAAAGTACAAAACCAATGATGTGTTTTCATATTGTCACTTCTATGTTTTAATTTGTTTTCGCTTACTTTTCATGTATCCTCAACTCGGAGGGGTGCTGGGCTGGGGAGTCCATCTTGGAGGGTACTTGTGCGCAGACTCGCCAGGAGCCATGATGGCATTGAACGGAGGCCAAAGAAGGTTGATACCAGAGCCACCCTGGGAAGCTGTACCTTCGCCCCGCAGCATCATGATATTGTTCCATTATGTTGCTAAAATGTATTCTTTCACTGTATTCTGCGCGATTTTCTCATGGGAACCCCAATCTTGCTAGGCGGTGCCCAGAGATGTAAATAAGGCCTCCAAATAGTCTGTTCTGATTGGTGTGTTACCCAAAGCCTACCTTAGGACCAATCCAAATTGAGGGATTCTGACACTTTGCAACATTGGGGGGTGGTACACCGCCTCAAAACAGTATATCTACCCTGGGTTCACCTAGGGAAATTGTCCGACTTGTCTGGTTTAGCTGACCTGTCACTGACCCAACGCACTCAATAGGTGACTGAAGATACAGAGAGCTGCGGAGCACTCTGTCCGAAATTGACCATAGACTAAGGTTTTACTGAACCTTAAAAGTGCTGGCGGAGCACTTTGCTGGGAGTTCGCTGATCCAATCGGGGTCTTGATCGATAGCTGCAGAGAGGGTGGAGCGCAGGCGTTGCTTCCGAACTGCGGGTGCGGTCCTGTCCTGAGGGGTTCCTGTCCTGAGGGTCCTGTCCTGATCCTAATCTGGTCTTCCTGTCCTGTCCTGGGTGTCCATTCTGCACCTGCTGTCCATTGAGGGGTATCCTTCCTTGAGGGTTTCCTGTCCTTACCTGACCCGTGGCCAGGGTTTGGTTTCCACACCAGTCTAGGTAAATATTGCTCTGAAATCTTTAAAACTTGCACCTTTCTATTTTTCTGTCTTTTGCTTTAATAAAGACATACCTTTGCACATGTTAATTTTCCATGCTTTTGCCGCAACCATTGAAACGTAAAGTCATTGCATATTTTCATAACGTGTTCCCATGTTACCCTACCTGTTAGAAATCATATTTTGCATTGCAGTTTGTCATTTCCTGATATGGTCTAGGACTTCCTTACTTAAATTGTCTGAAGAACTTTTGCCTTAAATCATAGCATGTCTCTCTCCATAGACTCTCCTAGTTGTATAAATGTCCCAAACTCCTGTCTCATTGTTCTGAGATAATTCTAGAATACCAGTCCTAATCGAAGTCTGTCCTATCTCTAGTGATTCATCTTAAACGTTCTAAATTCCTGATCCTTCATTCGAACTGTGTCCTGATTCCCTTAGATTATAAATGGTTGCTCTGACTTATTTGCTATTTAGCTACATTCTCTATGTTATTCTGATTATCGATTGCTTACTTACTGTGAATTTGATGTTTTCCGAATTTTACTAAATTAGATAAAGACTTTAAAACTTCCAGTTGTCCGTGGTCATTTTACAAGGATTTTGAATGTTAATTGGGTTGGTATTTTGCTGCCTTTCCTTTTACAGCTAGCTCCCTGATCCATTGTGCTCATAGGTACCCGTGTCGGTGGATGGTAAGTCGGGTACGCTGAGGAATAAAAGTAGGGAATTCACACAAATTGGTAGTAGAGCGTGAAGTCACCTGATCAATGTATATGGTGAATTGAAATATATGGGCCCGAAGCCGGAAGCGGCGAAATTATTGGTCGGGTGACCTCGCGCGCTCTATCAGTTTTTCTGGTAAGCAGAGGATGGTTAGGGACTAGTTAAAGGTTAGGCAGGATTAGTTAGACTAGTTAAGTCGGTAGCTGCTAGTATATTAATGCTGCTATAAGAGCGGCCGTTCCGAGGGACCTGATCATTCTCTTGAGAATACGCTGCTTTTGAAATGTATGAATTGTTTGGAAATTGTTATTCTTGTTCTTATGTTGTTATATGTATTAATCCATGCGTATGTAAACCGTCTCTTTAGGTGTTGTCAGAACTCCCCGGGGAATTGAATAGGCAAGTGGTGAATAGAATCCATTGCCTTGAGGTCGCAGGCTCAAGGAAAGTTAGGTGCAGGTTAGGTACAACCAGGAAGCACTAACTAGGGTTTTTCCTGAATACATGTGTGAATAAATGTTAGTAACGAGGTTCATTGGCAAAATTCCAATAGTGGCGTAACCTAATAAGGGTCACATCGGAAGAGTAGCAGGTTCATCGGAGCTTGGGTGAAAGCAAAGGGGTCCGCTGGGAAACCTTAGACTCGGATATATCCCGGAAAGAAGTGGATGAGTTTAGGGAAGTAACAGGTTCACTGATGCTAGAGTGAAGGGTAGGCGGAAGAGATCGACTCGCAGCGTGTGAAAAGTAAATGGAAGTAGTTTACTTGCAGTAAAACAAAACTCTTTTTCTGTCTAGACACTTGAGCACTGTGGCGAATGTGTATTCATTGTAAAATAACCAAGCACTGAGCACTTTTAGAAAGAAAGAAAGAAAGTTTCCGTTACCTTGTGAAGGGAGGGAGTCAGCCGCGAAGTGTCTCTGACGTCACTCCGTGCCGCGCTGGGATTGGTAGAAACAGCGGGCGGGTAGCGGGGCTGGAATTGTGAAGGAGGGGTGAGCGCCGAAGCGTGAGAACTGTCTCGCGAAAAGGCCGCGCACCCATTGGTCGAAATTATTTGAACGCGTGCACCCCATTGGTCGCACGGAATTGCAAGACGCATTCTGATTGGAGGTAACTTTGTAAACAAAGTTAAGCGTAGAAATCGTATGTGGCACTCGTATTGTCCAGAGACTAGACCCGATCCAAGAAACCAAGGGTTTGAAAGGGATCAGTGGAAAGCCAATAGATACGATATTATGTACGGAACTAAGAGAAAAATGTCCCTTGTAAATAAGGTGAAGAATTACTTCAAAACGGACAAACCGATTAAAAACAGAGAGGGCGTTATTGTTCCACCACCCAATACTCCCGCCTCTTTCATGATGTTTGACCGAGGGTACAATACCTGTGTGTGGTTGGAAAATTGGGTAAAGTACACAAAAGATGACGGAATATTGGCTTTTCCGTTAGACGGTACTTTCAATGGTAGGATCTTATTTAATTTGAGAACCCGAATGAATGAATTACATCCCAGACCGAGACTAACACAGTATGAGGCATTAGAGGAATGGGAGATTGAGGCTTTCGAAAGAGAAAAACCCCGAATGGACAAAGGTCTGACCAAGTGGTACCCAAGGCTGAAACAAGAAACCAGGGATAAAAAGATGAAACAGTGGAGACAGAGCATGATTGTTGAGGGTCTGTTTCCCATGATGCCAGCATGTAACCCTTCTGCGGGAGAGAAAAAGACAGAAAAGTGTAAGCATTGGGGGGCTCTTGGGGAGTCAGACGATGAATTATTAGATGACATCTTTACGAGAAGTCCGCCCCCTTATAATGAGGGAGCCCGACCTTCCAGTGCAGGAGAAAATCCCCGACGTCCGTCTATTAAGGAGGAGGACAGATCCCTAAGTAGGGGAGGAGGTTGTCAGATACCGCCCTATTTTGAGAAGCCCGGACCCGCGGAGATGAGGGATATATATCCTAGAGTGCCCGCGAGCCAGGAGGAAAAATATTCCCGTGAGAAAGTGTTTTTCCCCAGACCGCTTTATGAAAACGAAGAAAAACAATCAAGTTCAGGAATGCCCTTTTTACAGCCTCCATATGAGGAAGAGCGTAGGTCATTTGGCACCGGAACTTTGTTCCCAAAACCAAATTATGGTGGGGGACCAAGTGAAACGCATCCTACTGCCCCGAGCTTTACCCCTCACCTGACCCCACAGATAATACCTGACAGAACATTAGGAAGGGTACTGTATGAAAGGGAGCAAGAGGCTCTAGCTAAACAGAGAACAGATATAATTCAGAAAATCTCCCAGTTAAATACCAGTCCTGAGGCTTTGACTATCCCGGTAACAATTGGACCAGTGGTTACGTTATATGGGAATAATCAGGGAAGTCCAAACCCTCCAGTTATTACCCCAATCATGGCACCACCAAGACAGGAACCCATAATCATAGATGATCAGTCCAGTGAGTGTGAGTCTGAAGTTGCGTTCTTGGACCTGCCAAACAAACAGACCGGAAAGGGAATACAGAAGAGGCCTAATCCTTTTAATACGAAAGAAATTAAATTAGAGTCAACGTCAGGTACTAGGAGTGTCTCTCTGGTAACTCCGGAAGAAATTGAAAATTGGAGTCGTGAATTAGAAAAACAGACTCCGCAGACGAAACCTTTAGATCTCTACAAACTGAGGATAGAAATAGAGGAATTAATGGCAGGAAATGTGGGATTAGACAGATTAAATACCTACTCAGAAGAAGAGTTGCTGTTTATGTGTAAAAGCCTTACCAGAAGTACCAGAGTGCTCCACGAAAAGCTGACAGACACTGCAGCTAGTATGGGGGTAGATATTTCAAAATCCAAGCCCTTGCAAAAACCTTACATAGCTGATTTCTCAGACAAAGATATAGAGAACCTGAATGTGTCAGGGAAAAAGTTGCAGATTAAAGAGTTGCTAGCAATTGTGCAAAAATGGGGAGATGTGGACAAATGGAAAAACAGGTGGGCATGAAAGAAAGATGAGGCTCGATCCAGACATGCGACCCCTGAGTTCGCTTTGAGAGAAGTAGACAAACCTGAGCAGTTATGCCCCATGCGTGAAGTACCAGGTGGGAGGTATGTGCACGTTCCATGGTCCAGACAGGATATTGTGTCCTTTACTAACGATTTCCCCAAATTGCGTGAAAAGCCAGTTGACTGGTACAGACAGGTGGAAAGGTTCGTAAAGGTGCAAAAATGCCTGTGGAAAGACCTGGATGGGTTTTTCGACATTGTAGTCCCGGTAGATCTATGGACCGAGTGTAAAATAGCCATAGCCTGGCCTAGTGAGGAGTACCCGAGGGACTCTAACACAGGGGAACCGTCGATTGAAGTGATGAAAAAATATGAACAAGTAATTTAGCATTTGAAAAATAAGGTGCCCGCAAAGGAAACTGATTGGACCAAGATAGATAGAACCACGCAGGAAAGAGACGAGACAGTGCACTCCTATTATGAAAGGCTGTTGCAGGTGTTTAAAACATACAGTGGTATAGATAACATCGAGATGAAGGCTATGACGCATTTTATTTACAGGTTTGTAAATGGTTTAAGGCCTGAAATTTGTCAGTGGATAAAAGATAACAAAATTTGTTGGCAGTCCAAAAAGATAGACGAGGTCCTACGGTATGCAAAATACTGTGAGGACGAGATGGCAGAAAAGAAAAAGGCTCTCAAGGAGAAGGTTATGTGGGCTCAAGTGAAGCTCGCAGAACAGCAGGAAAAACAGTTGAGTAATATGGCCAAAAACACTCAGAACCAAGGTCCTGGGGGTGGGGGAGGAGGTAAGCCCCGGCCCAAAATGAGCAGAGAAGAAGCTAGGAAGAAATTTCCCTGCCACCAGTGCGGAGAAATTGGACACTGGCGAAACGAGTGTCCTTATTTGCCAGATGATAACCCCAAAACACCTGATTTAACTCCACAGACGCAGAAAGAAAGACCAAGAAAGACTCAACCACAGGTAAAAACGATTCAGGTGCCCCGAGCTCCAAAGCAAGTATATAAGGGAAAATCCACAGAGGGTGATGAGGTAGAAGTCTGGGAAAGCAATGAGAACAGAAATGCAGCAACTTTGCAGTATTTGCTAAATGATACCTTCCTTTGTGATGACCAGTACTGACGGGGCCTGAGAGGGGAGGACGAGGAGTGCGTACTTGGCGCCTCCTTGCCGGTAGACCAGTCCGGACCATACATTGAAGGAAAGGTTGACGGAAATGATGTCACTTTTCTGTTGGACACTGGCGCTACCCGTTCTACTGTGAGAACAGTGGACGTTCCAAACCTACCCCTCTCGGGAGAAGCCATCCAAGTAGTGGGTGTATCTAATCAATTGATTAGTACTCCTGTTACCAAACCCATGGAGATCTCAATTGGAAACTTTAAAGAAATGCATAGATTTGTCGTTTGTGACACCAGTCCAGTGAACTTACTGGGACGTGATTTGCTGTGCAAAATGAACTGTACCATCTTTTGCACACCAAAGGGAGTTGAAATTCAGACCCCAGATGAAGATGGCATTTATAAATTAATGTTAATCAGACCTGACTCAGAGATTAAACGAATGACTATGCAGGATTTGCCCAAAGAACTCCAAGAAGCAGTGAAGCCAGAGGTATGGGACTTTACTGGGAAAGATGTAGGGTTAATGAAAAACGTGTACCCCATACAGATAGCAATAAAGGACAATGCAGTATACCCCAATACTAAACCCTACAGAATGAATGCAGAAGTGAGAGCAGGTGTTACCCTGGAAATACAGAAATTGCTAGAAGGAAACATCATACAGGAAGTAATGAGTAGCCCATGTAACTCACCGATGAAGCCTAGTGGCAAGTACAGAGTAGTGCAGGACCTAAGAAAGGTAAACAAGATAGTGGTTCCCTGCTGCCCTATTGTCCCGAACCCAGCAGTGATTCTGTATCAGATTCCCTTGGATGCTGAGTGGTTCACTGTGATAGACCTGTGTCATGCATTCTTTTCCATTCCCTTGCATCCAGACAGCAAATTTCTTTTCTCATTTGCCTTCAATGGTCACGTGTATGTCTGGAACAGGGTCCCCCAGGGGTACACAGAGAGCCCCTCTATCTTTAATCAGATCTTGAAAAAATGTTTGGAAACTTTGGTCCTACCTGGAAACTCTGTCCTAGTGCAATACATTGACGACCTCTTGGTGGCGTCCAAAAGTCATAGAGATTGTGTGATTGACACCATTGCCCTACTGAATCACCTGAGTGAGAAGGGACATAAAGTGGCCCCTGAAAAATTACAGTTCTGTGCAAAATCAGTGAAATATCTGGGGCACCAGATAGAGAAAGGCGTCAGGAAGGTAACGTCAGAAAGAGAGAGAATAATTCAAAAGATGCAGTTACCCCGTACTCAGAAAGAGATCAGAATGTTCCTGGGAGTGATAGGATACTGCAGGCAATGGATTCTGGGATTTGCAGTCCTAGCTAGGCCCTTGATAAAAATGACCAAGAGAGGAACACCGGATATTGTACAATGGGATGATGAAAGCTTAACAGCCTTCACAAAACTACGGGATTGTCTGTGTACAGCCCCTGCGTTGGGAATGCCAGACTATACCAAGGAATTTGCCCTGTTCTGTGACACTCGCGATAATTGTGCATTGTCAGTCCTAATACAAGAACATGGCACAACCAGAAGGCCTGTGGCGTATTTCTCTGCCACCCTGGATCCAGTGGCTGCTGGATTACCAGGATGTCTGAAAGCAGTGGCTGCTACCTGCACAAGTTTAGAGCAGAGTGAGTCCATTGTCATGGGACATCCTGTAACTGTGTATGTTCCACATGGAGTGGTAATTTTACTGACCAGAACGAAAACTCAGTATCTCACCCCTAGTCGGCTGACTAAATATGAGAGGATTCTTGTGGGTGCTGCAAATGTAAAAATTGTCAGGTGCAGTATTCTGAACCCCGCCACTTTGCTCCCCGACCCAATGGATATGAAAGATGGGGAGGAAGATGAGCATAACTGCATTGACTTAACAGAATTCAGCACAAAACCACGCCCAGACATTAAAGAAACACCTTTGCCTATACATGACAAGGAATTGTTTGTGGATGGTTCATGCCTAAGACATGAACAAGGAGGCCTGAGTGCTGCCTATGCAGTAGTCTCCTTAACCAAAATTGAAGAAGCAGGTTATCTCTTTGAAGTAAAGTCTGCACAAGTAGCCGAATTGATCGCTATGATAAAAGCTTGCAAAATTGGGAAAAACTTACGCCTAACAGTGTATACTGACAGTCAGTACTGTTATGGAGTTGTGCATGACTTTGGCCAATTATGGCTACAGAGGGAGTTCCTGACTTCATCAGGTACCCCTATTCGAAATGGAAAGGTGGTTCAAGACCTTTTAGAGGCAATCCAGTTACCAAAGGAACTGGCAGTGGTAAAGTGTGTTGCTCATAAGAAGGGCATTGACACTGTATCATTGGGAAATGATTTCGCTGATCGAGTGGCCCAATGGTGCGCCAGAGATCGATATATCATAAATCCAAAACGAGGGGGGTCCGGAACCAGCTGCCAACTTCGAGTGTTTGAAGAAGTGCCTACATGGGATGAGGTGAGAGAATGGCAGCAGGCGGCACCCTGGCAAGAGAGAGAGAAGTGGAAGGAAGATGGGTGTAGACCAAGACGTGAGGATGGTGTCATCTTGGGCCCAACTGGTATGCCTGTGTTACCTAGACACTTACTTGGCACAATGGCGAGATTGATACATGAAGGATCACACATTGGTAGGGACGCCATGATTCTAGTGTTCCAACAGACTTGGTACAGTAAAAAGTTCAGGAAAGTAGCAGAGTCCCTCTGCCAGAGGTGCCTGCCATGTCAAAGGATGAACGCAGGAAAAAGAACAGTGGTGGAACTGGGAAAAATTGGGAGGTCAGGGGGTCCCTTTGTGAGAATACAGGTTGATTTCATCACCATGCCACGTTGTGAAGGGAAGCGATATGTCCTTGTCATGGTCTGCCTATTTTCAAAGTGGGTGGAAGCTTTCCCTACTCCCCAAAATGACGCACTGACAGTTGCTAAGTGTTTACTGAAAGAACTGATACCTAGGTTCGGGGTTCCAGTCACTATTGAATCAGATAGAGGCCGACATTTTCAGAATGATGTAATCGACGAACTCTGTAAGGCCTTTGGAATAACACAAAAGCTTCACTGTGCGTATCGTCCAGAGGCTTCTGGAATAGTGGAACAAATAAATGGAACTATCAAAAACAGACTAGCAAAACTGCGTGATGCATCTGGCATGACCTGGGTGAAGGCCCTGCCCTTGGTCCTGATGGGACTCCGAAGTGTTCCTGACCGCAAGACAGGCCTAAGTCCCCATGAAATCCTGATGGGAAGAGTGATGAGACAAGCATGGGTACCAGGAAGCAAACTGTTGAGTATTACTGATGATTTGGTGCTTGAATACTGCAAGAGATTAGGTGACCAAGTGCGTTATATCTCTCGCCAGATCGGAGAAGACGCCATCCTCAATCCAACGACTCCTCTCCATAGACTGGTCCCTGGGGACTGGGTCAAGATAAAGAAGCATACTCGGAAGAGCTGCCTGGAACCAAGGTGGGGAGAGAAGCGTCAGGTGATCCTGGTAACAACCACAGCAGTAAAGTGTGCAGGGGTTCCACATTGGATACACGCCAGCCACACCCAGAAGGTATTACCAGACGAGGATCCTGAAGAAGAAGGGCGTCCAGCAGAGGACTCTGCAGGAGCCAGACCAGAAGTAGCTGACGACGTACAGCCCAGTACCAGTCAAGCTGCGGGATCAGCAGATGTTGGCCCAGGAATAGTTGATGACGAACTACCAAGAGTCCAGCCTGCTGAAGGGGTCCAAGAAGATGAGCCAGAAGTAGCTGAAGACTAGCTGCCGAGCATATGGCCAGAGGAGTGGATACCATTGATTGATCTCACCGAAGACCCCATCAGAACAAGAGAGCGACTTTGGGAAGGTAGAGAGTGGACTAGAGAGGAAAAGCAAGGCACAGGCGAAGAACCTCAGGCTCTTGAGATTCACATCAAAACTGAGGAAGGAGAAGGTCAGACAGGGACAGAACAAGTGATTGATACTCCTCCACTGACTCCTGATGTCGAGAAGGGACAGACTAGACATAGAATAATAGTTCGAGCAGAAGAAAATCAAGAGATCGAAGTGCTCGAACAGGATCAGATAGGATTAGAAGAACGTGTTCAGGAAACAGAAACAGAGACATTTGAAAGGCAAACACAAAACTGTCCTGAACAAGGCCAGATTAGTAACCAGGCAGAAGAAATAGATGCTAGCCCTGGAACTAGTCAGATAGAAAAGGGAGAAACTGAAGCAGAATTGCCACAAACGAATGAAAACAAGAGGGCAAGAGAAGAAAACGAAGTCCAAGTGCCAACTAAAAGACTTAAGAAAAGAAAGCACATTGAGCCTGGCTTCGTAAAGAAATTGAGGCTAAGGATAAAAACGGTGGAAGAAAAACGTGCAGAAGAAAGGAGAAGTGCTCGCATAGCAGGGCAACAAGAAGGTACCTCCAAAAGAAGGAGTGATCGAATAAAGAAACAAAACAAAAAGTACAAGTCTCCTGAATGGACGCTCGTTTTGGAGGAATTTGAAGACCTTGATATAACTGACGAGAGCGACGGAGAACCAGTCGCTGAGTACTCTGCTGAAGAAGAAGAGGAGCCACCGTGAATTTGCACAAAGTAAGCTACTCGTGTGAATACACAAAGAGGGGTCGAGAAACTTCTTCTGAGCCAAAATGTCTGATTCAAGCGTGAATGGTAGACCTAGTCGCAGTTGTTGCAAAACATGCTGCAAGGTATGTGTATGTAGTATAGTTATACTGATATTAGTTTGGATAGGACTAACGGTGTTCATTCCCTTTGCAGTGAGCAAAAATACTAATATTTACCCTACTGAGATTGTAAATACTGACAGTGAGGAGCTGACAACACAGAGTGTAGCAAGACATGAGAGAGCACTGAAACAAACAAAACGAGACTTAGAAGCATCAGATGAGGGAGGACTACATTATCATGGAGTTAAAAACAGGACACATTTAAATGTTTTCGCAAACTTGTTAATACACTATGTAGAGACTATGGAAATTGAAGATTGCTATGTCTGCATGAAGCTACCTACCTCTGTAGCTGAAGGCGTGACATACCATCACCTGCCCCTGACATATGGAATATCCTGTAGCATTTTAGCAAGCTTATTTTACAAAAGAGGACCGTTACAGTACTACTACTCTAACAATGATGTGATCTTTTCTGAACTTCCTATACGTGGGAACTTGAATCCTGTACATACCAAAAGTGACGTTACTCGCTATATGGGCGAATACTTCCTGACTACAGGTAATATCGACATAGGTGACGCACACAGAGATAATTTGACCTGTTCTTTGCGTGAGCAGGAAAAGATGTTCCTGAACATGGCAGAGAAGAGGAGAATAAAAATACAAAGAAAGGCAGATGACGAAAAACAGAAAAGGCCAAAATGGGCGGAAAACATGGAAGGCACCTCAAATGGTGGGGCAGGACCTGCTCTGTTGCTGGATTTTGAAAAGAAAGGAAAGCTATGTCTTCACCGCGAGAAGACTAGCTACTATAATAACATTTTCATTGGTTCCAGTGAATGTGAACATAATTACAAGGTAATTGGAGGATGGGGTTTCAAAAATGGGTCAGAGCCTGTGTTTCCTGGAATTTATTATATTTGTGGGGACAAGGCTTATTTCAAATTGCCGGATCACTGGTATGGAAGCTGCTATTTTGGCATTGTCTTCCCGAAAATATACCATGTGAATGAAGTTGCTGGAAGCAGTGAAAATACTAATGGCTTAGTGCGTAGTAAAAGAGAAAGCGTAGGTGAAATAATGGGTAGTATTTTCAGTGCACTGATACCTGGAGTGGGAGTGGTTCTGAACACTCACAGAATTTGCAAATTGTCCACTATAGTGGATGTGTTGTCTACTGACACAGCTCATGGATTTCTGCTGGTCAATACCGAAATGGTTGCGATCAGATCAATGGTTTTACAGAACAGACTTGCTCTTGACACCTTATTAGCAAAAGAGGGCGGAGTCTGCCGGATGTTGAAGGCGCAACATTGTTGCACTTATATCCCGGACAAAAGTGTACAGCTCAAAAGATACGTGAAAAACATTACTAATTTGTAAAGGGAACTCAAACCACTCGAGGTTGACAGTGCCTGGAAGAGACTGGTAGATGGTCTCTCAAATGTAGGTCATTGGCTTGCTAGCTTAGGTAAAAGCTTATTGTTCAAGCTACTGATGCCAATTGGAATTATAGGTCTTATCCTATTCTTCATATTTGTCTGTTGCAAATGCCGTAAGCACACCAGAAAGCATCAAGTGAATGCCAGAGGAGTGAAACGAAGTGTGGATGAACTTGAATTAGAGGAAATGAATAATCAGATATACAAAAGGGTGAAGAATTCTCACCCTACCAAAAATGAGAAAGAGAAGCTGAATCGTTTGCTGGAAGAAATAGAGTTGTATAAAGTGTGAAAAGTTGGCATCTGGTTCCATTATCTTTGTGATGATAGTAAATATCATCAAAGAGGGGATTGATGAAGCAAAGCTTCGCATCGCGACTTGCTTTAGTCATGAACCTCGCTCATGTGTAATCAATTAATAATTTGTACGTCTTACTAATCTTTATTTCATGTATGAACGAAATAGATGAAGCTTGCACATGTGTATTTCTAATACAATTAATTCGAGTCTATAAAATGGCCGCCGCTTTGAAATAGCTTCTGCGCATGCGTCACTCACACTCACGTGACCTGACGTATTCGCAGGTTTGGAGGGAAAAGATGCGCATGCGTAATACATAGCTTTGGTAATAACGTGGTACTGCTCGTGCAGTCGCTCTTGTGCCAGTGTATATGTTGCTAACCCGTAAACTGCATAGTATATTTTTATAATGATAAGTTCAAAGTACAAAACCAATGATGTGTTTTCATATCGTCACTTCTATGTTTTAATTTGTTTTCGCTTACTTTTCATGTATCCTCAACTCGGAGGGGTGCTGGGCTGGGGAGTCCATCTTGGAGGGTACTTGTGCGCAGACTCGCCAGGAGCCATGATGGCATTGAACGGAGGCTAAAGAAGGTTGATACCAGAGCCACCCTGGGAAGCTGTACCTTCGCCCTGCAGCATCATGATATTGTTCGATTATGTTGCTAAAATGTATTCTTTCACTGTATTCTGAGCGATTTTCTCATGGGAACCCCAATCTTGCTAGGCGGTGCCCAGAGATGTAAATAAGGCCTCCAAATAGTCTGTTCTGATTGGTGTGTTACCCAAAGCCTACCTTAGGACCAATCCAAATTGAGGGATTCTGACACTTTGCAACATTGGGGGGTGGTACACCGCCTCAAAACAGTATATCTACCCTGGGTTCACCTAGGGAAATTGTCCGACTTGTCTGGTTTAGCTGACCTGTCACTGACCCAACGCACTCAATAGGTGACTGAAGATACAGAGAGCTGCGGAGCACTCTGTCCGAAGTTGACCATAGACTAAGGTTTTACTGAACCTTAAAAGTGCTGGCGGAGCACTTTGCTGGGAGTTCGCTGATCCAATCGGGGTCTTGATCGATAGCTGCAGAGAGGGTGGAGCGCAGGCGTTGCTTCCGAACTGCGGGTGCGGTCCTGTCCTGAGGGGTTCCTGTCCTGAGGGTCCTGTCCTGATCCTAATCTGGTCTTCCTGTCCTGTCCTGGGTGTCCATTCTGCACCTGCTGTCCATTGAGGGGTATCCTTCCTTGAGGGTTTCCTGTCCTTAACTGACCCGTGGCCAGGGTTTGGTTTCCACACCAGTCTAGGTAAATATTGCTCTGAAATCTTTAAAAGTTGCACCTTTCTATTTTTCTGTCTTTTGCTTTAATAAAGACATACCTTTGCACATGTTAATTTTCCATGCTTTTGCCGCAACCATTGAAACGTAAAGTCATTGCATATTTTCATAACGTGTTCCCATGTTACCCTACCTGTTAGAAATCATATTTTGCATTGCAGTTTGTCATTTCCTGATATGGTCTAGGACTTCCTTACTTAAATTGTCTGAAGAACTTTTGCCTTAAATCATAGCGTGTCTCTCTCCATAGACTCTCCTAGTTGTATAAATGTCCCAAACTCCTGTCTCATTGTTCTGAGATAATTCTAGAATACCAGTCCTAATCGAAGTCTGTCCTATCTCTAGTGATTCATCTTAAACGTTCTAAATTCCTGATCCTTCATTTGAACTGTGTCCTGATTCCCGTAGATTATAAATGGTTGCTCTGACTTATTTGCTATTTAGCTACGTTCTCTATGTTATTCTGATTATCGATTGCTTACTTACTGTGAATTTGATGTTTTCCGAATTTTACTAAATTAGATAAAGACTTTAAAACTTCCAGTTGTCCGTGGTCATTTTACAAGGATTTTGAATGTTATTTGGGTTGGTATTTTGCTGCCTTTCCTTTTACAGCTAGCTCCCTGATCCATTGTGGTCATAGGTACCCGTGTCGGTGGATGGTAAGTCGGGTACGCTGAGGAATAAAAGTAGGGAATTCACACAAATTGGTAGTAGAGCGTGAAGTCACCTGATCAATGTATATGGTGAATTGAAATATATGGGCCCGATGCCGGAAGCGGCGAAATTATTGGTCGGGTGACCTCGCGCGCTCTATCATTACCCTCGAGCCCTCTACTTCTAAGCATGTGACTTAGTGCAGGGAGATGTGTTTCCTAGAGCAGGGCTATGTATACGTGTTGACGTTGCAGGTATCTGAGGACCTTTCGGACCTTGCGGTGGTCGTTTAGGCCACGAACATTCCAAGTGATGACTGTTAGTTTAGGCATATGCACACCCCTCTCGCCTATATCAGTGTCAGCCATCGCGCAGCACAGTAGTGTATGTGTGTAGCTGTTTTGTATCAGCGCAGGCAAAGGATATAATATAAAAGATCGGGCTGGGCAAGGCCTCCAAAGACTTGTAACAAACTTCTACCAAATCAAACAGAGCAATCTTCGGTTGCAGTGAATTTAGTGAAACCCCACTGGATAAGCAAGGAGAGTCCCTCCGCCTAGCTTCCTCCCCCACCGCCCCTCGCTGAACAACCCCAACTCTACCATTAACCCCCCCAACTCCCTCCCACAGCAGACCTACCCCAATTTGGCCTAGCATGTAACAGTCTCCCTCCCAATACTTGCCCAGAAAACTCAAGGAATCCCAGAGGGGGATCAAAAGTGCTCACAGCGCAGGGGCCGAGGTTGCCAGGTGTCTCGATTCCACCTACGCCTACTCCCTGCGCATGTCTCCCCCCACGCCACCAATACCAAGAGTAAGCATCCCAACGAAAGTCATCAGGGGATCAGGTAAATTTGACAACTAAACTTCAAATTGGTGCTCACTCTGCCAAAAATGTCCCAAATCAAGACCAAAAACCAATCTATGCCCCCTCCAATTTACCAGCAGCAGCTTTTCAGGCGAAAACAGCTTATCCGTGGCAGCAATAGGAAAAAACAAAACAGTCTCACCAGCCGGACCAGTCATCAGGGCCCCCAAAGACCCCTCCGCAGTGTCTCGGGCTCCACACGCGAAGGCGCGCAGATGGGCCGTATAGTGGGTCACACTCCTAGTCCGATACAGGGCAGCTAGCAAGTCGACGAACCTCCGTGCAGAGTAGGGCACCCAGTACATGTTGAGTAGTTAGTCCTGTTTATTCAGCTGGCTACAGGCTTCCTCCTCATCATGCTGGCTCCTGGGGCTGCCCCTACTTTCTTTTGTTCATACTTTCAATGCTTTGTGGAGGTCCTTCGGGTCCGTGAAGATGTGTGAATGGCCCTGCCGATTTATTCTCAATTTTGATGGATACAGCATGGCATAATCCAGTCCAAGGTCTCTGAGCTGCCTCTTGTAAGGAGCAAAGTGCCTTCTTTCTTCTTGCACCTTCGCAGTGAAATCCGGGTATATGGAGATGTCCGACCCCTCAAATTGCAGCGTCTTTTTTTCCCGTGCGATCCTCAGGGCTGTGTCTCTGTCTCTGTAATTCAGTAGATTGGCTATGATTGGCCTCGGGGGGGCTCCTGGCTTCGGACGCGGGCCCAGCGAGCGGTGCGCTCTCTCCACTATGAACATCGGGGAAAATGCGTCAGCTCCCAGAAGTGAGGTCAACAACTTCTCGACGAACAGATCCATCTTTCCCGCTTGGGTGGTCTCCGAAACTCCCGTAATGCGTATGTTCGATCTGCGGGAGCAGGCCTCCAAGTCTTCCGACTTCTCTTAAATTACTTGCAGGATTCTATCATGCTGCTTACGGACTTTGTCCTGTTCCGTCGGTGCTTCTTCCACCTCCATTATGCGCCTTTCCACCATGTCCAGGCGCTCCGCATGCTTATCCACTCTTTCGGACATGCGATCCATTCGATAGGAGAGCGCATCGATCTTGGAGCCCAGGGAGGTCATGCTGTCTTGAAGGCCTTTTTCCATTGTCACCAACAGGGCTTTAATGTCGGCGTAAAAAGTGCATTCCACCCCCCTAGGCTGTAGAGTAGACTCCATTTCTGGCGCTCCTGGGGCCTTAGTACGCCGTTGTTCGAAGGGCAGTTTGGTTTGGGTTTTGTCCCCCTTACCCATGCTGTGCCTGATGCGCAAGGCAGCTCCAGACGGGATCAGCCAAAACGTATAGCCAGTGTCACGTCTTCACTTCAAGTAATCAGCCTTGAGCAGATCGCCCTCTCCACTATCTCCGAGATAGCAGGTCAACTCGGGCCCCGGCCCCTTCACACCTCCAGGATCGTTAACTCTGCAGTTGCAAAGATCTAATGCGCTCCCCCCGCCGTTCCTCCAGGACACCGCAGGGGCTCACCACCAAGTATCTACTAATAGCGGGCCGCTCCCACCGTCCGCAGGAGTAGAATGGGGCCTTATCTCCAGCTGCGCAGCCAGAATAACTCAGCAGAGCAGGCCCTCCAGGCTGCAATCAACCACAGGTGTCCCAGGGGGTCTGGTTATTAGCACCCAGGGTCCCATGCCGCCACAGCACAGACACAAGCACAGCGGTGCACGGGCACCAAGTCCTGCAGCGCCGAGTGGGGTGCCACTCGTCCCCGCCAGGTAGGAGGGGGGAGAAAGTGGGAGCTCCAGGTACTCAGGCTCAAGGGCTGCCCAATACAATGTCAGGGAGGCGCCCGAGTGTCATTAAGAGAAGGCTCCCCCTGCAAAGGAAGAGAGCCGCACAGGCAGAGTGATCTAGTCCGCTTCCTTACTGCACCGCAATGAGGTCACTCGCACTCCCCCAGTCACCTCCGTACCACCGGGCCAAGGTCAATCCGGCCGCTGCACGCCAGGGCACGCACGCCGGGCAGCGTGCTAAATCCAGGCTGGGGAGGAGCGGCCCTGTGTGTCGGCACTTGCTCTCTCGCCGTGAACGGCTCCGCGCAGTGCCGCGCCATCGTTTTTGAGTGCAGTCGGTAGCGATGGGCTGCAGCGGTGTTTTAGCACCTCTTTGTCCCCTTCAGGCTTCGTGGGGTCAGGAATATGGAAGGATTTCAGTGGCGATGGATCGGAGCCCCGGGATCAGGCGTCCGCCATCAGCGCTGGCAAGCTCCGCCCCCCCAGGCTTTTAGTTGTTCCGTTACAGCTAATAAAGCTAATGAATATATGTAGGTAATGTGTAATGCACTTTTTTTTACACATAGCATTGCACACCAACAACACACACACACTATTGAATGTACTCCCCACAAGCACTACACCCACAACCACCACCACCAAAAATATTTATTGTGTGTCAATACAGATGTGTTCATAGATGAGTTGTAAGATGAACACTTATGCATGACTTAAAAAATATTGCATGTGAGAGCAATTTAAAATTATGCAAGGTGAAAGGAAATGTTTACACATTATTCATAGTGAGATCAGTGACAACGAAGCCCACCTTAGATTCCTGCGATAACAGAATTGATGAGCATCATGGTGAGGTTGCAGAAGTACAGGAAGGGACTAGACAATGGGGTTGAAGACGGAACCAGCAGTGGGAACCCAAAAGAAGGGACGTTTTCACCTCTTTTTCTTCCATTCCACTTACTCGACTTTGTAGGTTTCCCCACCACAGTTGCCTCGACTGAAAGGCACATCGTAATCGGGATGACTCCTGACAGGACTCCCTCCGAGAAGCTGCTTCTGCCTCTGACGCTATTGACACGGGAGCAAGATTCTGGTGGAGTCGGTGGGACTCCAACAGTGTTCCATCCAGAGACCCGCCATCATTTACATACAGTGGGCCGACTGCCAAGTCGGCGGGTGGGAAGACCATTGAAAAAGAGACGGCGGATCAAGATCTGCCACATCTAAATCAGGCCCTAAGGTTTAATACTCATAGCTTGAGACTTCTGCTATTTTGGCTAGATCACTTTTGCTATTCATTTATGCCGACATCTCCCCACGTGCAAGAACCTACTCTCACGCCACTTTCAATAAATACAAAACCTTCTTGGACTATTTCTCCAATAGAATCCTTGCCTTGCATATATCTCCAAATCCCAAAGCTCCCTCCACTAAGATAACACCGAAAACTGCGAGTATTCAGACATTTTTAACACAAGTCACATATGAAGAACTCTAAACTATCATCAAAAACCTAAAACCAATGGGGCATATTACCAAGGGCCTTATCGCTGCTTTAGCGGGAATTTTTCCTGCTAAAGCGGCGATAATGTTATCGCCCTATTACCTAGCTGTTGCTAACACAAGTTAGCGACAGCTAATAGGCGATAGCGGGCATTTAGGGACCCACTTTGCATGTCAGCGATAATTATCGCTAATGACATGCAAAGTGGGCGTGCCAAGATGTTAGCGACTGGAAACAGTCGCTAACATCGCTATCCGCTATTACCAACTTTTGGAAATAATCGCGCTAAGCGCGATTATCTCCAAAAGCCATCGCCTGCCCAGAGCAGTTCTTAGCCATGTTATCCAATGGTAGGTGGATAACATGGCTAAGAGCATTAGCTCGGTAATGCATGAATATCGCTGACTTTTCAGCGATATTCCTGCATTTCGGCCGATTTTTATCGCTTAGGAGATAAACCTTGATAATATCAAGGCTCCTAAGCGATATAAATAGGCGAAGCTCGACGATATAATTTTGGCCGCTAACCAAACTTAGCGATAATTATCACTATAGCTTGGTAATATGCCCCACTGTTTGCATACAACAATTTCATACCTGCATTCTTTCTCCAGTTCCAATTTTCACATTCCACTGATCCTTGGTGTAAAATCAACTGTTCCGTCAACCAGCGAGGATCCTTTCTAGAATCTTTCAAAATTGGCAAAATCACCCTTTTACTTAAAAAACATAAACCGATTGCTAGATAAGAGATACTCCTGAATCCTGAATATGCTCGACCCTACTGCAGTTTTCGACTCAATTGATCATAGACAAATGCACCTCCTCATCGAACACTACTTTCGATTTAAGGGGGCTGTTCTCGAATGGATTGCCTCCTTTCTCTCCAATTGTTCTAAAATTGTAAAGATGGAAGGCGTATTGTCTTAGCTGGCCCTAATTCTTTTTAGGGGTCCCACAATGATCCTTTCTGGTCTCTACATGCTTTAAATTATAAACCAGCCACTTTTCTGAAATTTCCAAAGGAACACGTTTATCTCCTTATCAATATGTGGATGCCACACAAATCTAAGTGAAGAATCTGACACTCTCAGACATCCTCAACCAAGGAATGGTTCCTTTGAACATTTAGACCTGGATGAAGGAGAATTGCTTCACTCCGCTTCCGAAAAAGAGTGAAGTCATCCTCTCCTGGAATGAAATTGAACACTATGATCACTTTAATCTGTAGTTACTAAAAAAACATAAAACCGCTATTGCCTCCTGTTCTCACCACTATTTCTTTCTCATCTGGATCTGGAAATGCTGATGAGGCAAAAGCCTCCCAATCTGCCTTTTTGTCCTCTATTGTTAAGGTGCAAATTACAGAGTTCTTCATTTAAAAATTCTGCGTTTGCTGGCACACAGGAACCCATTATGAAATAAAATTATCTATGAAGCTGTTGGTCTGGACAGAGTTTCCCTTGCTATAACCCTTGACAGATCTGTGCCAACTTCTGTAGGGCTCAGTGGTGCCACTGGACATAGAATTTGATGGGCAAAGAGTATGAACAGACATTGGTAGAGGCTGGGACTGATGTCAGCTAAGTAGTATGTCCCAACTGCAGCTCCTGATAGTAGTTCCTATAGTTGAATTTACACAATTTTCTGGAGAAGAAAACACTAAGGGAGAGGATGTAGGCTTACGGCTGGAGCAGTCGACCTCGAAGCCGGGGAACCGGGTTTGAGTCTCGGCAATGACGCTGAACATGCTGTGATTCTGGGCAAATCACTTAATCTCCCTGTGCCTGACAAAAATGAATGTGTCCATCTGTAATGAAACTTGTGCTCATGTAAAGCGGACTGATACCCAATGTCTCGGGTCTAGTTTGCGCTACTGTTAACGCGGGGTTTCTGGTCACTAGTTATCTTACCAGATCCCTAATCATGTCGACTGAATCGTTGGTACCTGTCATTGAGTAAAAGACAATCTACTACTAGGTTAGTCAATTAGGAACTTAGACCACTCTAAAGAACCACTTACCACTGGGAAAGGTTAAAAAGTTTTAATTCAAAGCCAAAAGTATCTGGAGATACAAACATCTCAGAATAAGATTCAAAAGGTATACAGGTATTAGTACAAAAAGATACTCTCTAAATATCCTTAAACGACAAAAGGAAATTATCAAAACTACTTCAAAGAGCATCAGTGTTGCAAGAATCGCCGTGAGTTGCAACCTGAGAGTCATTTACAGAAAGGAAAAATACAAGTTAGTCTGTCCCTACACTAGACTAAGTGACATCCCTACTTAACAAGATCTTTACCTAAAAAGGTGTCAGCAGTGGTGACTTCCAAAGAAGATCACACACTTCCCTTAGTCTTTGTCTCAAAATTGAAGTCTGTTAGTTCTCTATCTGCCTACCCATCCGCTCTCTTAGGCTTCCCAGATCATCTGCTCTAACTCCTCCCCGGGGTGCTATCCCTAATACCAAATCACATTTCCGATAGGCACGCCCCTTGAGACGCCTCTCACGTGATGCAGTTTTGAGCGGCAAATCCCGTCCTGGTGCTCCTCTGGACTCTTCATTAAAGTTGACCTTGCTTCCCAGGCTTCTCTCCGTCCAAGCGGTCCCCCCTAAAATTCCTGAAGACTCCTACAGGCCTGTGCCTGGCACTTCTGAACAAGGGCCTATTCATTATTTCTGATTTAAGTTCCCCTTGCACCTGCAAACAGACACCCTCTCGGTAGGCCCCAAATTCCAGTCTCTATCATATCTCGGACCATAAAACATGTATAAGAATTCTCAGTTAGTGCCTAGCACAACTTTCCCCTAACGAGCACATTTTAGATCAAAGAGAATGACTTGGTCTTTTCAGGCCTCATTGATTTACATAAAGCAGGTCTCTGCCCTCTAAAACATTTCCTTTCTTTGGTTTAAACAGTATTTTAACTAACACATATTACTATAATATAATGCAACACATCTATGTAAAACATATACTTCAATACTATGCCTAATAATACATTTGCACTCAAATGACTTTAGAATCCACGTCACTAAAAGTGTAGCAGCATCTTTCGTTTCCTGTGAAATGCCATGTGGCCTACACATTTTCATGTTTTGCAGAATTACATTTCGTTTCCACTTATTCATCTAACATGTGACTCCAACATCATTTTAACATTTCTACAACCTCTACATTAATTTTCCACTCTTATATATGCATCTATTCTAATTAAAACAAACACTCATATATTTTCACCATATAAATTGACACTCTTGTGCAATACAATTTAAACTAACACTACGTGCTTGTAAATATGGTGTACTTATACATTTTTCAGATTTTGTGCTCTCTCAGTCCCCCCTTTGATGACTTTCAGGAGTCATCACCATCAAAACACCATCTCTAAAATGTATTTCTTTCAGACTGACGTTGTTGCAATACCCCCTTGTTTCATTGTCTCTAGAGCCTTCAGACTCTTATATTGTGTATCCTGCATTGCAGTCAGTCTTTTCTCCTGTTCCCTCATGGATCTCTGCAACCTATTTGCTCTATACCATTGGTACAGTCGCACCAATCCCCACAAAGTGATCACACAAATCACAATTATGATGATGGGTTTCAATATGTACCAAACGATACCCTTTCCTAGGTTGGCAAACCAACCTCCAACATTACCCATTCCTTGGCCTACTTTTTCCCACACATTTATCTTTGTCAGATCCTCAATTTCATGATGAATCGCAGTAATATTTCGTATGTACTTCTCTAAAGGTTTTGAATTGTCCGGAATGTAAGTGCAACATTCCTGGACCTTCAAGGCCTTACAGACCCCGCCCTCTTTGGCTAACAGAACATCTAAAGCAAGTCGGTTCTGAAGAACCATTGCTCTTATCGATTGCATCTCTCCCTCCACCAGCATTAAGGATCTAGCAGTACTGGCAGATAACCTATCTACGACTGTAGCCAATCTTCTAATTTTTATGTCATTCAGTATCAATCCCAAGAGAGGGAATGCAGCACCAAATACATCCCCAACTACCTCTTCAGCACCTAGACCTCTCCTCCCTCTGGTTGGTATTCCTCTCTTTGTCGTTTCTAAATTCTCAACATGGTATATTTTGGGGAAGACAATTGCTAAATAGCATGATCCGTACCAATTATCTGGTAGCTTCACATATGCATTTCTTCCACATACAAAATATACATTTGGAATTGCTTGCATCTCTTTCAAAAAATCTTTGGAGTAGTACTCCAATTGGAAAGCATGTTCACAACTGACTTGACCTACATACAGATTCTCATAATAGGAGTAACTCCTGTGAATGCACAGTTTCCCCCGTTTCTCCTTGTCTAAAGCAATTGGACCAAAGCTACCCTTTCTTTGATGTATCCTTTCTTCCTTGGTCCAATCTGTTTCCCATTGTCCTGAAGCTTTTAGAATCTTCTGCCTCCTGTATCTAGTATCCACCTGCCCTATAAACTTTTTCTCAATTTCTGACACTTGACAAGTCAGATTATTTCTTCGGGCATGTGAAGTATCTAACGTTTTCCATGGAATGAAAAATTTCTGTAACCTGTCTTCACTCTTGTAATAGTCCCACTTATTCAGATGCTTATAGTTTGGGACCTCTGGCAATGTCGAGTCAAAATTCGAGAAATAATACTCGAATCCCTCTCGTCCATAAAATATGCTCAACAACAAACTACATGTGATTCCATATGTCAATGGAAGATGATGGTATCTGATACCCTCATCCACAGGAGCTGGTAATTGCATACAAACGTAGCAATTCTTCGCCTCCATGACATCAATGTATTCGTAAAGCAATTTGGCATAAGCATTTGACCTAAAGTTCCCCTGTGATTCATCAACATGTAATCTTTTGATCTCAGCATCTAGCAAAGCCTTTTCTTTCTCAGTGTTTTCTCCTTTTATCTCAGCAACAGTGATAGGCTTTTGTGTTGATGCTTTCTTTGTTTCTGATCTTGTCTTTGTTACGTTCTCATGTCCCACTATATATGATACAGTAACTACTAAAACTATAAGAAAAATCACTAATCCTAAAAGTGTGCCTACTATGCATTTTGCCCTGCGGTTCGGGTTGCCAGTCTCCATGATCTCAAACAGTGTAGCTCTGTTTATCGTTCTCAGCAAAGTCCCTTACTTCTTCTCAATGTCCTTTTTACTTTGCACAAAGACTCTCTTCATTTGAAACACAATGTCTTTCTTTGAACCACACTTGGAAGCTGACAATTCTCTCCCGCAAAAACAGTCATTAAGTTCTGTAGCAATAGACAACCCTAGCCCTTCTCCATCCACTAAAAGGGAAGTCCCTAATTCTTTCTTCTTCCACTCGGCGCTAGGTTATCTTCCAATCAATATTTACAATGTTCTTTACAAAGTCTTTTTAGCAATCTGAAACTATGCGTGGTCCCAGAAGTTCCACCACTAGCTCAAATATTTCCATACGGAGAAGGACTCCCTCCAATATTGGACTCCTTGAACAGCAACACGGAAACTCAACAGTCTCAAAGATCAATTTTCTTATTCCGCTCAGGAGAGGAGGATAGACGATGTTGAGTGTCAGCAGTCTTTCAAACTCCAATCCTGGCAACAGGAATCTTATTTCCACTGTGATGATTGGGTCAGTTCTGGTCAGGGTCACTTCCCTCACCCTCCCAGCTCTGCGTCCCTCGGACATCTGCAGCGAGGTAGGTCCACTCAGGTGGAGAGTATCTTCTGCTAGGCACTCGTACTCTCCTTGATCTCCTTAGACCCTCCTGCTCTTGGTCCGATACACCTTCTTCCAGATCCGAATCTTCGAATATAGGAGCAAGAGTTTCTTCTCGAGCTAGCTTCAGGCTCGGCCTCCTTCTTCTTTCAGGCCAAGTAGCTGCCCCACTTCTTGTTCTCCTATTGCTTTCCCTCCTGCTCGGTTCCTGATCACTCTGTTCCTGATCTGTTTCCAAATCACATTCACAACTGCTCTCTCCTTCCGTTGCAGCTTCAGTTTCGCTACCGCCTTGCCCTTCTTCTTCTGGATCTGCAACGCTCCCAACTTCTTCAGACACCCCCACAGCTTGACTGATCCCCTCTAATGGTTCACCGTCTTCAGCTGGATTCTCATCTGTGAGAGGAGCTGTTTCTTCCAGGGGTGCTGGAACTCTTCGGGTGTGGGAAGCGTGTATCCAATTCGGCAGGCCTCCACACTTGATAGCCGTATTCGTGGTCAGTATGACCTGAAAAGGTCCTCTCCAGCACACGTCTAGGCAGTTTTTCCGGACGTGTTTCTTCACCAGCACCCACTCTCCTGGGCACAGGTCATGACACAACTCTCTTGAAGATGGGACCTCAGCAGCCTGCACCTGGAAGGACACAGAATGAATGGCGTCAGACAGTCCTTTGCAGTAATCCAGGATCAGGTCATCTGTAATGTTTAATAGTGTCGCAGTTGGTACAGAAGAAAGCCTCATTGCCCTCCCCATCAGCACCTCGTGTGGAGAGAGACCTGTCCTCCGGTCGGGTGTGCTGCGCATGCTCATCAACACTAAAGGCAAAGCATCTGGCCAATTCAAGGAAGTTGAAGAACACACTTTGGCAATTCGACACTTTAGTGTCCCATTTATCTGCTCCACAATTCCTGAAGCCTCTGGTCGATAGCTACAGTGCAACTTCTGATCAATGTTCAATGCGGCACAGAGCATCTTCACAATTTCACTGGTAAAATGTGTTCCTCGATCAGATTCCAGAGAGCCTGGCACCCCGTAGCGCGGGATCAATTCTCTAAGTAACAGTTTTGCTACGGTGAGTGTATCGCACCTACGTGTAGGGTATGCCTCGACCCACCTGGAAAATATGCATACGACCACCAACACATACCTAAGGCGGTTGACTCTAGGCATTTCAATGAAATCTAATTGCATTCTGTTGAAAGGCCCCCCAGACCTCCCAATGTGACTCATGGTAACTGGTGTTCTTTTCCCTATATTCAGTTGCTGACATGTGACACATCTCCTACAGACTGCTTCTGCTGCAATCCTGAATTTTGGACAATACCAAGTTTGCCTAAATACTCTCAGCATGGCATCCCTTCCTAAGTGTGTTGGACCATGTATTTGTCGTGCCATTGGATTCACTAATTCCTCCGGTAACACTGCTCTTCCATCTGCTGAAACCCAAAAATCCATTTCACTTCTCACACAACCTGCTACTTCCCAGGACTTTTTCTCTGACTCAGGTGCATTTTCTTGCATTTGTTTCAGATCTTCCCATGTATCTACGGTCTCTAACATCATCTGGACTTCTGTTTTTTCTTTTGCCCCGCCTACTTCCACCTCCGTGAAAGTATACCCTTGCTCCGCACAATTGCGGGCAACTTCATCAGCATATCTGTTTCCTTGTGACACAAAATCTGTATTTTTAGTGTGAGCTGTACACTTGACCACTGCAATTTCAGCTGGACCTTGCAATGCTTCTAACAGTTGTCGTACAAATTCCCCATTTCTGATTGGCGAACCAGAGGAGGTCATGTAACCCCTCTGAGACCACAATTGCCCGAAATCATGAACTACACCGAAACCATATTGGCTATCGGTATAGATGGTGACTCTCTTTTTGCTACCTGCTATACAGGCACGTGTCAATGCAATGATTTCTACTACCTGAGCGGAGTGTACTCCTTCCAGGCAAGCGGCTTCCACAACTCCAGTAATGGTGCAAACAGCATAAGCTGCTCTCAACCGACCAGTATCGTCTCTTAAGCATGAACCATCAACAAAGTAAATTTCGTCAGGGTCGATCAATGGCTCATCCACAATATCTGATCTGGGCTTCGTGCATAGTTCAGTCACATCTAGGCAATCGTGATCTTCACATTCTTCGCCTTCTATATCATTAGGAAGTGGCATCAATGTAGCAGGATTTAAGACCGAGCACCTCTTAAGGGTCACGTTCTCTGCAGCAAGAATAACTTGCTCATAGCGCGTGAGCCTACTATTGGTCAAGTGCTGCGTCTCGGTCCTTGTCATTAACAATTCTACCGAATGCGGTACATACACCACTAATTGATGTCCCATAACAATGTTCTCACACCTCCCAATGCTGACACCTGTTGCAGCAACGGATTTGAGACATCCGGGCAACGCTGCGGCTACCGGATCTAATGTAGCCGAAAAATATGCAACTGGTCTACGGGCATTTCCGTGCACTTGCACCAACACTGATAACGCACATCCCTCTCTCTCACAGCAGTATAATGAGAAAGTTCTCTCATAATCTGGCATTCCCAAAGCCGGAGCACGACACAAATCCTCCCTCAGCTGTAGGAATGCCATTAAGCACTCGTTGTCCCATGGTACCGGATCACTCACCTCCTTGTGCGTCAGTTTCTGTAAAGGTTTTGCTTTCAGTGAAAAGTTAGCTATCCACTGTCGGCAGTAACCAACCATTCCTAAGAACATCCTAACTTCTCTCTGTGTCTTTGGCGCATTCATTTTCATGATGGCCTCTATCCTGTCTGGAGACACCTTGCGCTTCCCCTTCTCTATTCGGTGACCCAAATACTGTACATCTGTCAGACAGTACTGTAATTTGTTCGGAGATACCTTATGTCCATTCTCAGCTAAATGATTCAGTAAAGCAATGGTGTCTTCCTTACACGCCTCCTCTGTTTCTGACGCAACAAGTAGGTCATCTATGTACTGGACCAGAACCGAGTTCTGTGGCAATACCAGACTTTCAAGGTTCTTTTTCAACAGCTGACTGAAGATCGAAGGGCTATCTGTGAACCCTTGTGGAATTCGACACCATGTTAAGGCGCGATCTTCCATTTTAAATGCGAAAACATACTGGCTGTCCGCATCTAATGGGATGGAAAAGAAGGCTTGACAAAGGTCTATCACTGTAAACCACTCAGCTTGGAATGGTATTTGAAACAGTATCACTGATGGATTCGGTACCACTGGACAACATGAAACCACAATGTTGTTAATCTTTCGAAGGTCCTGAACTATTCTGAACTTCCCACTAGGTTTCTGCAAACCCATAATCGGGGAGTTACATGGACTACCCACGATTTCTTTCAGTATTCCCTGTTGAATCATTGAATCAATCACAGGTTTTATTCCTGCAATTGTTTCTTGGGACAGTTTATACTGAGGCGTTCTTGGAAATTCAGCATTTGGTTTTATCATGATCTTCACTGGTTCCACCCCTTTGATCAGTCCAATCTCTTCCCCAGTAAAATCCCATACTTCAGCTGAGACAGCATCTCTTAGGTCCCAAGGAAGGTCTTCCACAGTCAGAGTAGGATACAGTTCTATACATGTTTTCTCATTGGCAATCTTAAAAGTAGCATCATCATCTACGGTCTGTACCTCCACACCCTGAGGTGTGCAGTATATGGTGCAATTCAATTTGCACAACAAGTCCCTCCCTAACAGACATACAGGACTAGAATCACATACCACAAACTGATGTTCATTTGTGTAATTCCCTATTTTCACTGACACTGGTTCTGTCAAAGGACTAGTCATTCTTCTATTTGCGACTCCAACCACCTGAATTGTTTCCCCCGACATTGGTAGGTCAGGAACCACTGCTGATCTCAGAGTTGATCGAGTAGCTTCAGTATCCACCAAGAATGTCATCGGGCACCCTGCTACCTCTGCCTCAACAAATGGCCCTCTCTGATCTACTTCCAGAACTGCCCCGAGGGTACAGTCCTCTTCTTTGTTCACACGTTGACCGGTCATTGGGTCAATGTAATAAAATTTTTCTTCTTCAATAAAAAGAGGCATTTGTTTATAGACTTTTCCCCCTGTCGCAATCTTCGGTGGCTGTGGAAACTGAGCTCGTGGAGCCGAAGTCCCCCCTTTGACCACCTTGCTTCCTGGGACTGTTGCCCTTTGAACTGGAACCTCCTGAACCTCCTGTTCTAATTCTAGTTCTCCACTTTCAGGGTTAAAGGGACACTCGCGTCTCCAATGTCCCACCTGGTGACACTGGTGGCACTTTGTCGTTTTCTTTAAAGTGGCAAAATCTATTCTAGGTCTCTGACTTTCTTCACTATCCTTGTTCTGACCATTCGACTTCCGTCCCATTGTCCCCGTTCCCTGTTTCTGCTGTCCGCCCTTTCCAGCTGACTGCATCTGTACCACCATCAGCTTCTCCTTCATTTTCTTTGTCTTGGAATCTATCTCATCGCTGCAGTATCTGGCATACCTTAAAATTTCATCTAGTGGTTTGTTTTGCCAACAAATTAAATGTTGCTGAATCATTAAACAAATATCAGGTCTCAACCCCAAAACAAACTTTGACACAAACTGTCCTATATCTTTGGGATCCATTACATCGAGTCCACTGTATTGTTTGAATGTTTTCAACAACCTTTCATAGAACTCATGAACTGTCTCCTTTGGTTCTTGCCTTGTTCGGTCTATTTTTACCCAATCTATGTCCTGAGGTGGTACCTTATCTTTCAGCCAAGCTATTACCCTTTCATACTTTTGCATGACAATTTCAGACGGTCCATTTGTCTGAGCATCCCTCACTGGTTCAGTAGTTGGCCATTCAACACTAGTGTTGCACGATGTCCACAAGTCAGATGGGACCACAATGTCAAACAAAGTGTTCAAATCAATCCACAATACTTTCGAGATCTTTACAAACCTTTCTACCTGCTTATACCACTCTACTGGATTGTCCCTTAACTTCGGAAATGAGTTGGTAAATGCAGCTAAATCTCCTCTACTCCAGGGCACATGTACATAATTCCCATTTGATATTTCTCTCAAAGGGAATGCCTCCATCTGCATTACCCTTCCTTCCGGAGACATCACACTCATGCTCCGTCTGACAGTGCCCCTTTTGGACCACCTCTCTTCCCATTTGTCCAGATCCCTCCACGCTCTTATTCCTGCTATCAGTTCCCTTATGTGTGTTTTCAATCCAGTTGTTCTTTTTTCATCTAATTCCTGATCTGTGTATTGTAACCTATGGTTACTCTGTAGGGTCTTTGTTCTGGACAAATCTACCGTATACCTGTCTGCCAGTTCAGACAGTTTCTCATGAGTGGCTCTTGCCTTCCGAGTAACATCTTTTGCTATGAACAGCAGCTCATCTTGCTCGTATAACTCAATCCTTTCTAATGGCAACGTACCATCTATAATCTCATCCAAATCAGATTTTAAACTGGTGACATCAAGTCTTTTCGCCTTTATTGTAGCTTTCAGTACGCTAGCTCCAGGGGGTCCATTCACATCTTTCCCATCCCAGCTCCGAGTCCTACGTCTGGGCTCAGGTGAGTTACGTGGAGTCCTCCCATGCTCCCACCCCTCCAGGTCCCATGCTGTTCCGTCCTCTCTGGGTGGATGATGAAACACTCCATTGTGCCTCACAGTCCCACCTTCCCCTTCATGCCTGGTTTCCCTGGGTGCATGGTAAGACATTCCATTACTCCCCCTTCCTTCACAATTGGTCTGTGATCTCTAATCACCCGATGTATGGCGAGATCTTTCATTGTTCCCCCTATTCCAGTGTTGCACATTCTCCCCTGGCGCGTGATGAGTGCACCTAAACCTATCTCTGTATGCTAGTACCATTTGGTCTCCACCCTTTTCAAAGAGCCGAGACATCTCTTCACACTCCATGCTTCTACCTTCTCGCTCCTGCTGGTCCCTCCCATCATTAGGAGGTATTACTCCTCTATTCTCCTGGCTTTGACCCTCACGTCCCTGACTGCTTTCGCTAGCCCCGCAGTGAGATACTGTCCCATTGCCTCGATTTTCCCACTCAGCTTCTGCACTTGACCTATTGCTCTGCGTTTCTGCGGACCCATCCCATTCTCTCAAGTCAACCCTTAACTCTTTAAAGGATTTCGGACGTGGTCCTCTTAGGTCCATCGGTCCTCTTTGACCCCCCTGCTCTGTTGCGGGACTCACTGTTGGCTCGAATGGGGTATTCCACGTTACCGGTCCTGGCAATTCCTTCCAGGCATTTGTCGTGTTATGCCTCCTTTCCATCTCAACCCTTTCTCTGTCCAACCGTATCTGTTCTTCCTCTCTCCCATTCTCTGGGTTGTAAATCGATACTATGGGTCCTATGGTAACGGGTACTTGGAGAGCATCTGGCAATCTACAAGGTTCCGCCCTCTCTGCGGTTGGCGTTTTCTGTACCACAAACCTTCCGACTACACTCTGTGCTGTACTAGGTCGAGGTGTCTCCCCACCTTTGATAGGTGTCCATTCCGATGTAGGAAGTGGTACATACCCCTCTATGGCAGCCCCATCTTCCCTTGCGAGTCCTCTACTTTCTATCTCCCCAACTCTCGGAGGCGGTCTATCTATCAATAATCTATTTATCACGTTGTCCTCCGATTCGCTCTCCTCATCTTCTTCCATGAGTGTCTTTTCACCTGCCACCTCTCTCACTGTGTACAACTTATCCACCTCAATAGCCTGTACCCTCCACCTCTTGGCGTCCTCATCCCATTTGGAATCTCTCACTGCTCTTACCGATCGCGTCAGCCTTTCTTGACTCCTATTCAGATTCCTATCGTGCGCCGCCCTAATCCATTCGTTAAGGGCCTCAAACTGGGTCGGTCTAGGCGGAGGTTTCAATGCAGACATGGTTGCTTTTAACCGATGTAACACCTCTAATTTAAACGTCCCATACTTTGGGAACGACATTTCCTCATTCCCTTCCGTAATCTTGTTCCAGTACCCAATCCATAATATCGTATGCAGCCCAACATTCGCTGCCATATAATGAGCCGGTGTACCCTCTGGCGGTGCCTCTTGCCCGTAAAAAGACTCTCTCCTTTTTCTTTTAAAAATATCCTTTAAACATTTAAAACACTTCATTTTCAATCTACTAGTTTCTGTTTTCTCCGGTTTGTTTACTTCCTGATGACAATCCACCAATCTCAGCTCGGTTCTCGCCAACTGGCCTATCAGAACGCGACTTCTCACTGACGTCGCACCAGCCGCCCAATCCCGTCGCGGCTCTTGCCGACGTCACACCAGCCGTCCTATCGCGTCGCGGCTCCTCACTATCCACCCTATCTCAGCGCGGCTCTTGCCGACGTCACTCGTCCCCCTTCGCAGCAGTTCCCCTCCTTTTTCAGCTCGTCTCCGCGTTTATGCATGCGTCCCATTCATACTTCGAAAAATGATTACTTCCGTCCAAGCGATCACTTTTCTTTGACTGTACGCCCACAGCCAATCTGTAATTGTCACCTTAACTGGCGAAATGTCTTTCCGTTTCCAGACAATCGCCTTCTCTGATAGGTTACTTACACACAGTAACTTTCGACCAGCGTCCGTTACTAACACACTCACTCTTGCACTCCCCCTATCTCGGTTCTGCGGCGGTCAATGGTACCTCATGACCTCCGTACTATGGTTGGCAATTACTCTTGAGTGTTCGATACACCCGGACCACTTAAGCTCTACCTTGAACTTAAGATTTTTACCAGGTTGCGCGCGCTCACAACCTTCTCACAATCACGCTACAGGCATTCAACTCCGCAAGACATTACAATACAAATACAACACAAAACACCGCAATCTGTTCACGCATGACCCTTGTTATACTCACTCTCCTCCGATACTGCTGCTTTTCTCGCACCGTCAGCACCTTCTTCGGCACGCGATTCTTCCGCTGCTCATCTCTCGATGTCTAGCTCTAGGGGCCTTGGGGTAAGCTAACCTAATCTAGATTACCTTCCTCAAGAAGATAACCATCCTAAACTGCTACCAACTGTTAACGCGGGGTTTCTGGTCACTAGTTATCTTACCAGATCCCTAATCATGTCGACTGAATCGTTGGTACCTGTCATTGAGTAAAAGACAATCTACTACTAGGTTAGTCAATTAGGAACTTAGACCACTCTAAAGAACCACTTACGACTGGGAAAGGTTAAAAAGTTTTAATTCAAAGCCAAAAGTATCTGGAGATACAAACATCTCAGAATAAGATTCAAAAGGTATACAGGTATTAGTACAAAAAGATACTCTCTAAATATCCTTAAACGACAAAAGGAAATTATCAAAACTACTTCAAAGAGCATCAGTGTTGCAAGAATCGCCGTGAGTTGCAACCTGAGAGTCATTTACAGAAAGGAAAAATACAAGTTAGTCTGTCCCTACACTAGACTAAGTGACATCCCTACTTAACAAGATCTTTACCTAAAAAGGTGTCAGCAGTGGTGACTTCCAAAGAAGATCACACACTTCCCTTAGTCTTTGTCTCAAAATTGAAGTCTGTTAGTTCTCTATCTGCCTACCCATCCGCTCTCTTAGGCTTCCCAGATCATCTGCTCTAACTCCTCCCTGGGGTGCTATCCCTAATACCAAATCACATTTCCGATAGGCACGCCCCTTGAGACGCCTCTCACGTGATGCAGTTTTGAGCGGCAAATCCCGTCCTGGTGCTCCTCTGGACTCTTCATTAAAGTTGACCTTGCTTCGCAGGCTTCTCTCCGTCCAAGCGGTACCCCCTAAAATTCCTGAAGACTCCTACAGGCCTGTGCCTGGCACTTCTGAACAAGGGCCTATTCATTATTTATGATTTAAGTTCCCCTTGCACCTGCAAACAGACACCCTCTCGGTAGGCCCCAGATTCCAGTCTCTATCATATCTCGGACCATAAAACATGTATAAGAATTCTCAGTTAGTGCCTAGCACAACTTTCCCCTAACGAGCACATTTTAGATCAAAGAGAATGACTTGGTCTTTTCAGGCCTCATTGATTTACATAAAGCAGGTCTCTGCCCTCTAAAACATTTCCTTTCTTTGGTTTAAACAGTATTTTAACTAACACATATTACTATAATATATTGCAACACATCTATGTAAAACATATACTTCAATACTATGCCTAATAATACATTTGCACTCGAATGACTTTAGAATCCACGTCACTAAAAGTGTAGCAGCATCTTTCGTTTCCTGTGAAATGCCATGTGGCCTACACATTTTCATGTTTTGCAGAATTACATTTCGTTTTCACTTATTCATCTAACGTGTGACTCCAACATCATTTTAACATTTCTACAACCTCTACATTAATTTTCCACTCTTATATATGTATCTATTCTAATTAAAACAAACACTCATATATTTTCACCATATAAATTGACACTCTTGTGCAATACAATTTAAACTAACACTACGTGCTTGTAAATATGGTGTACTTATACATTTTTCAGATTTTGTGCTCTCTCACTATATAAAACAAAAACAATATATAGGGTTGATGGCTTGCCATCAGGCTGGTGAGGAGGAGGTCCAGGTCGTCACATATGCTGGCGGCCTCTGATGAAGATGTGGCTGTGACCTGGAAATGCAAATAGCTATCCTCTGACCACATACTACGATCAACATTTGAGATCTGGGCAAGGGCTGAAAGTTCATCCATGATTGCCCAAATATGGGGATGGCAGAGGCTCAGAAAAGCACCAGGCCTCACCCTCTACCTTCCATGGTCCTTCGGTGCCAGGGTGGTGTGGGCATGGGGGATGAATACCAGGCAGTGGCTTGTCTTTTCTGTGCTTGCTTGTCACAAGGATCTCGAGGTCTCTGTAAGAAGTGTCAGGGTCTTGGCCTCAGGTAGGTGTGTGTGAGAATCAGTAAAAGGGGCAAGATGGCATTTGGGAGATAGTGAGAGGGTCTGGCTGACCCCAGACTGCAGAGGTGGGAGGGCCTGATCTTGGGCATGGCGGTTCATCTACAGTCGTTGATACCAAAGCGACTTCAGCAGCACTTGGCACTTCAAAGTCTTGCTCAACATGGCAGGCTGGTCCAACGTGCGCAGCGTCCAGAGTACACGCAGGTCACTTTGTCCACTAAGACCCGGGTTCATGACATCATCAGCTGGCACAGTGTCAGAGAGGGCAACTGGAGGTACACACAATAGTGTTTCTTTCCTCATCTCTTCTTGTGCATATAAGTAGTTTAAGGAATAGACTCGGAGACCAGGCAGCTTCTGCTTCCAATACCATTCTGATTGATCTGTTTCGGTGCCATTTTGGGCTCATGGCAGTTGAGCGTTGTATTGGGCTCATGGCAGTTGAGCGCTGTATTGGGCTTATGGCAGTTAAGCGCTATATTGGACTCATGGCAGTTGGGTGCCATTTTGGACTCATGGCAGTTGAGCATTGTGTTGGGCTCATGGCAGTTGAGCGCTGTATTGGGCTTATGGCAGTTGAGCGCTATATTGGGCTTGTGACAATTGGGCGCCATTTTAGGCTCATGGCAGTTGAGTGCTGTATTGGGCTAATGGCAGTTGGGCCCCATTTTGGGCTTGTAGCAGTTGGGTGCCATTTTGGACTCATGGCAGTTGAGCGCAATTTTGGACTCATGGCAGTTGGGCGCCATTTTGTGCTCATGGCAGTTGAGCACTGTTTGCCCTCCATTTTGGGCTCATGGTTGTTGGTAACAATCACATCATCTCACTGGCAGGGAAAGGTCCACAGTTCACACCGCTCCAGGCCACTTACATTAATTAGTCCAAGTGTGAAACATTTGCCATGTATCCCATCTGTGGAAGATGTTTTTCCAAGTTTTTATTGAGGTCTGATGATGTGTCACTTGACCACGTGATAACTGATTGATAATTACATTATTTATAAAGGGTAGACAGTGACCTTCAGAAAGATGGGATCTGGTTCTACAAAATGAATCCACTTTTAGGAGATGAAGATCTGTTTTGTCAGCCTGTAGATTTAGCAGAAGAATGCCATTTGTTGGAAAAAAGGAACGTTTTTAATTGGCGTCTGAAAAGGGTTAGTGATCTCTGAGTGGATGGATCGAAAAGTAGTTTGTTCCAGACTCTGGATGGAATTGGAGAATAACAGGGCCGGACTGACTACCGGGCTGGGAGCTGATTTCCCTGCAGTGGGGGCTGATTTCGTTCATGGAGACCTGCGTGTGCTTCGAAATAATGAAAGCAAAACAAATTTTGTTTAGTACACGCAGGTCCCCATCAATGAACTCAGCCACCAGTTCAGCAGCCTTCCAAACTGCCCGGTAGCCAGTCCTGCCCTGGAGAATAAAGAATGCCCCATCACTCTGGATTTCCTAAAGGTGGTCTTGAACCAGCAAGCCGCTAGTGACCAGGGAAGGCAAGAAAGCCGGTACCAAAGACATATATGAGCTTTGATCTTCATTATAAATAGATTTATGATCTAGGCCTAAGGCTTTGAACAGACACTGGGGAATATTCTCAAGGAGCTATCGCAGAGTAAACAGCACTTTATCGCAGCCAAAGTGTTAATAAATGTATCGCACTATTCACAAGCAGGTGCTAATGATAGAGCGCGCGAGGCCACCCGACCAATAGTTTTCGCCGTTTCCGGCTTCAGGGCCCATATACTTTTCAAATCACCATATACATCGATCAGGTGACTTCACGAGCTCTATCAAGTTGATGTGTGTGTGTTCCCTGCTACCAATTTTCGGTGCACCCGACTTACCATCCACCAATGCGGGTGCCTAATGACCACAATGAATCAGGGAGCTAGCTGTAAAAGAAAGGCAGCAAAATACAAACCCAACCAATAACATTCAAATACTGTTTAAATGACCACGGACAACTGGAAGTTTTAAAATGTTTATCTAAAGTTCATTATTTTCTTGCATGAGGTACAATAAAACAAGGCCATCAATAATCAAGATAACGTAAATCACATAGGCATAAAGAAATAATGACAGAGTAATCATCAAAGTACTAATAAAAGGTAACGAGAAAAGATACTATGCAAGTCAGTATTATCTAAACAGGGATAGCCTAAGTGTGGGTGACTATAGGAGAGTTTATAATGAATAACACGCTTCACTTAAGGTGAATGGGCCTTTGAACAATCTAGGCAATGAGGTTCTAGACCATATCAGGAAATGACACACTGCTATGCAAAATATAATTTCTAACAAATGAGAAGACATAGGAATAAACTTATGGAAAAATATAAATGACTTTCAATAGTTGCAGAAAGGCATGGAAAATATCACATGTGCAATGTTGAACTTTATTAAAGCAAAAGTTAGAAATTCAGAAGGTGCAAGATTTTAAGAGTTTTTCAGAGCAATATTTACCTAGAAAGGTGTGGAAACCAAACCCTGGCCACGGGTCAGTTAAGGACAGGAAACCCTCAAGGAAGGATATCCCTCAAAAGACGGCAGGTGCAGAATGGACACCCAGGACAGGACAGGATACCCTCGGAATAGAAATCAGGACAGGACCCTCAGGACAGGACAGCAAACCCTCAGGACAGGACCCTCTTCAGGACAGGACCGGAACCCACAGTTCGGAAGCAACGCCTGCGCTCCACCCGCTCTGCAGCTATCGATCAAGACCCCGATTGGGTCAGCGAACTCCCAGCTAAGTGCTTTGCCAGCACTTTAAGGTTCAGTAGAACCTTAGCCTATGGTCAAATTCGGACAGAGTGCTCCGCAGCGCTCTGTATCTTCAGTCACCTATTGAGTGCGTTGGGTCAGTGACAGGTCAGCTAAACCAGACAAGTCGGACGGTTCACTAGGTGAACCCAGGGTAGTTATACAGTTTGGGGACAGTGTACCACCCCCCAATGTTGCAAAGTGTCAGAATCCCTCAATTTCGATTGGTCCTAAGGTAGGATTTGGGTAACACACCAATCACAATACACGATTTGAAGCCTTCATTAACATATTTGGGTACCGCCTAGCAGGTTTGGGGTTCTCATGAGAACTGTGCAGGAAATTAACATTGTAACACATGAGGAGCAACATTCGCCGTTCTCGTAGCGCAGAGGTGGCTTTCCCAGGCGCATCTTGACTGTGGCTGCCAGCTGGCTGAGTTCCACTGTCCAAAGTGGCCACCTTTCAATGCTCCCTGGTCATGCGCAGAAGAGACCGTCAATATGGCTCCCAATCAGTTTGGACCCCCATTCCCCGCGGCACATGAAAAGTAAGCGAAAACAAGTTAATACATAATAATGTCATTATGAAAATACATCATAGGGTTTGTACTTTTAACTCATCATCAAGAAATAAAATTATTGCCTTAAATGTTAGCTACATTGACACAATCACAAGAGCAGTGGCACGAGCAGTACCACATGATAAGCACAGCTATGAATTACGCATGCGCATAACTTTCCCTCCACTTCTGCAGACGCGTCAGGACACGTGAGTGTGGCTGACGCATGCGCAGTAACTAAAATACAAGCGGCGGCCATATTAGAGGACACGGATTAAATTCATTAGAAATACACATAGGCAAGCTTCGGGAACTTTGCCTAAACAAAATAAATGTTAGTAAAACATACGTTTTTGTTACCTTATTACACATAAACGAGGTTCTTGACTTCGGCAAGCCGCAAAATATGCGAAGCTTTGCTTCATCAATCCCCTCTTTGATGATATTTACTATCATCACAAATTATAATGGAACCAGATGCCAACTTTCTTTCACACTTTATAAAGTTCTATTTCTTCCAGCAACCGTTCTAACTTTTCTCTCTCAGTTTTAGCAGGGTGAGAAGTCTTCACCTTTTTGTATATCTGATCATTCACTTCCTCTAATTCAATCTCATCCACACTTCGTTTCACTCCTCTTGCATTTACCTCGTGCCTTTTGGTGCGCTTGCGGCATTTACAGCATAAGAAAATGGAAAGTATAATAAGACCTATAATACCAATTGGCATCAGCATTTTGAATAATAAGCTTTTACCTATGCTAGCAAGCCAATGACCTACATTTGAGAGACCATCTACCAGTCTCTTCCAGGCACTATCAACCTCGAGTGGTTTGAGTTCCTTTGCCAAATTAGTAATGTTTTTCACATATCTTTTGATCTGTACACTTTTATCCGGAATATAAGTGCAACAATGTTGCGCCTTCAACATCCGGCAGACTCCGCCCTCTTTCGCTAATAAGGTGTCAAGAGCAAGTCGATTTTGTAAAACCATTGATCTGATCGCAACCATTTCGGTATTGACCAGCAGAAATCCATGAGCTGTTTCAGTAGACAGCACATCTACTATAGTAGACAATTTGCAAATTCTGTGAGTGTTCAGAACCACTCCCACTCCAGGTATCAGTGCACTGAAAATACTACCCATAATTTCACCTATACTTTCTCTTTTACTACGCACTAAGCCATTAGTATCTTCATTGCTTCCAGCTTTTCCATTCACATGGTATATTTTCGGGAAGACAATGCCAAAGTAGCAGCTTCCATACCAGTGATCCGGCAATTTGAAATAAGCCTTGTCCCCACAAATATAATAAATTCCAGGAAACACAGGCTCTGACCCATTTTTGAAACCCCAACCTCCAATTACCTTGTAATTATGTTCGCATTCACTGGAACCAATGAAAACATTATTATAATAGCTAGTCTTCTCGCGGTGAAGACATAGCTTGCCTTTCTTTTCAAAATCCAGCAACAGAGCAGGACCCGCTCCTCCAGATGAGGTGCCTTCCATGTTCTCTGCCCACTTTGGCTTTTTCTGACTTTCGTCATTAGCCTTCTTCTGAATTTTAATTCTCCTTTTCTCTGCCATGTTCAGGAACATCTTTTCCTGCTCACGCAAAGAACAAGTCAAGTTATCTCTGTGTGCGTCTGCTATGTCAATGTTACCTATAGTCAGAAAGTAGTCTCCCATATATCTTAGGGTGTCAGTTTTGGTATGTACAGGATTCAAGTTCCCACGTATAGGAAGTTCAGAAAAGATCACGTCATTGTTAGAATAATAATACTGTAACGGTCCCCTTTTATAAAATAAACTAGCTAAAATGCTACAGGATATTCCATATGTCAATGGCAGGTGATGGTATGTCATGCCTTCAGCCACAGAAGTAGGTAGCTTCATGCAGACATAGCAATCTTCAATTTCCATAGTCTCTACATAGTGTATTAATAAGTTTGCGAAAACGTTTAAGTGTGTCTTGTTCTTAACTCCATGATAATGTAGTCCTCCCTCATCTGATGCTTCTAAGTTCTGTTTTGTTTGTCTCAAAGCTCTCTCATGTCGTGCTACACTCTGTGTTGTTAGCTCCTCATTGTCAGTATTTACAACTTCAGTAGGGACAATGTTAGTATCTTTACTTACAGCAAAGGGAATGAAAATTGTTAACCCTATCCAGATAACTATCAGTACTACTACACTACATATACACACCTTGCAACACGTCTTAAAACGGCTGCAACTAGGTCTACCATTCACTGTTGAATCAGACATTTTGGCTCAGAAGGAGTCTCTCGAACCCCTCTTTTTGGCTTTACACAATTAGCTTACTTTGTGCAAATTCACGGTGGTTCGTCTTCCTCTTCAGCTGAGTACTCTGGGACGGGTTCTCCGTCGCTCACGTCAGTTATATCAAGATCTTCAAGCTCCTCCAAAACCAGTGTCCATTCAGGAGACTTGTACTTTTTGTTTTGCCTTTTTATTCGTTCACTCCTTCTTTTGGAAGAGTCTTCTTCTTGCTCTGCTATCCGAGCACTTCTTCTTGCTTCTGCACGTTTTTCTTCCACTGTCTTTATCCTAAGTCTCAATCTTTTTACAAACCTAGGCTCAAGGTTGTTTCTTTTCTTTAGTCTCTTAGTCGGTACTTGGACTTCACTTTCTTTTCTTATTCTCTTGTTCTCTTTATCTTGTGGTAATTCTTCTCCACTTTCTTCTCCTACTTCCCTTATCTGGCTAGTTCCAGGGCTAGCATCAAATTCTTCTGCCTGGTTGCTAATCTGGCCTTGTTCAGGAATATTTTGTTTTTGGCTTTCGATTGTCTCTGTTTCTGTTTCTGTTTCCTGAACCCGTTCTTTTAACCCTCTCTGATCCTGTTCAAGCACTTCGATCTCTTGATTTTCTTCTGCTCGAACTATCACTCTATTTCTAGTCTCTCCCTTATCTGCATCAGGTGTTAGCGGTGGTGTATCGAATACCTGCTCTGTCCCTGTCTGACCTTCTCCTTCCTCAGTTTTGATGTGAATCTCAAGCGGCTGAGGTTCTTCGCCTGTGCCTTGCTTTTCCTGACTAGTCCACTCTCTACCTTCACTAAGTCGTTCTCTTGTTCTGATAGGATCTTCGGTCAGATCAATCATCGGTATCCATTCTTCTGGCCATATGCTTGGCAGCTCGTCTTCAGCTACTCCTGGCTCAGTTTCCTGGACTTCTTCCACAGGCTGGTTTCTTGGCAGTTCGTAGTCAACTACTCCTGGGCCAACGTCTGCTGTTCCTGCAACCTGACTGGTGCTGGGCTGCTCGTTGTCAGTTGCTTCTGGTCTGGCTCCTTCAGGGTCCTCTGCTGGTTGCCCTTCTTCTTCAAATCCTTTGTCTGGCAATACCTTCTGGGTGTGTCCAGCGTGGATCCACTGGGGAACACCTGCGACTTTCACTGCAGTGGTTGTTACCAGGATTACTTGGCGTTTCTTTCCCCACCTTGGTGCCAGACAGCTTGATCGAGTGTGCTTCTTTATTTTGACCCAGTCTCCTGGAACCAAGCTGTGGAGAGGAGTCGTTGGATTGAGGATGCCGTCGTCTCCAATCTGGCGAGAGATAGAACGCACTTGGTCACCCAATCTTCTGCAGTATTCAAGCACTAAATCATCAGTAATACTCAACAGTTTGCTTCCTGGCACCCATGCTTGTCTCATCACTCTTCCCATAATGATTTCATGGGGACTTAGGCCTGTCTTGCGGTCGGGAACACTTCTCAGTCCCATCAGGACCAGGGGCAGGGCCTTCACCCAGGTCATGCCAGTTGCATCAGTCAGCTTTGCTAGTCTGTTTTTGATAGTTCCATTTACTTGTTCCACTATTCCAGAAGCCTCTGGGTGGTATGCACAATGGAGTTTCTGCCTTATTCCAAAGGCCTTACACAGTTCAGCCAGTATTTCATTCTGGAAATGTCCACCCTTATCTGATTCAATAATGTATGGTATTCCGAATCTAGGTATCAGTTCTTTTAGTAAACACTTCGCTACTGTCAGTGCGTCACTTTGAGGAGTAGGGTAAGCTTCTACCCATTTTGAAAATACGCAAACAATGACAAGGACATATCGTTTCCCTTCACAACGGGGCATGGTGATGAAATCAATCTGTATCCTTATAAAGGGACCCCCTGATCTCCCAATCCTGCTCAGTTCAACCATTGTCCTCTTGCCTGGGTTCATCTGTTGACATGACAGGCACCTCTGGCAGAGGGACTCTGCTACCTTCCTGAACTTTTTACTGTACCAAGTCTGTTGAAATACCAGAATCATGGCATCCCTACCAATGTGTGATCCTTCATGTATTAATCTTGCCATTGTGCCAAGCAAGTGTCGGGGTAACACAGGCATACCAGTTGGGCCCAAAATCACACCATCCACACGTCTCGGTCTACACCCATCCTCCTTCCATTTCTCTCTTTCTTGCCAAGGAGCCGATTCCTGCCACTCTCTCACTTCATCCCACGTAGGCACTTCTTCAAACACCTGAAGCTGGCAGCTGGTTCCTGGCCCCCCTCGTTTTGGATTTACAATATACCGATCTTTGGCACACCATTGGGCCACTCGATCAGCATAATCGTTTCCCAGTGATACTCTGTCCATGCTCCTTTGATGAGCAGCACATTTTACCACTGCCAGTTCCTTGGGCAACTGGATGGCCTCTAAAAGGTCATGAACAACCTTCGCATTCCGAATGGGAGTACCTGAGGAAGTCATGAATTCCCTCTGTAGCCATAATTGGCCAAAGTCATGCACAACTCCATAACAGTACTGACTGTCAGTATACACTGTTATGCGTAAGTCCTTCCCAATTTTGCAAGCCTTTATCATGGCTATCAATTCGGCTACTTGTGCAGACTTGATGTTATATAGGTAACCTGCTTCTTCAATTTTTGTGAAAGACACTACTGCATAAGCAGCACTCAAGCCTCCTAGTTCATGTCTTAGACAGGAACCATCCACAAATAGTTCTTTATCATGCTCAGGCAATGGTACTTCTTTTATGTCTGGGCGTGGCTTAGTACTGAACTCTGTCAGGTCAATACAATCATGTTCATCATCATCCCCACCTTCTATTTCCAAGGGGTCGGGGAGTAAGGTGGCAGGGTTCAGAATACCGCACCTAACAATGCTTACATTTGCTGCACCCACAAGAATCCTCTCGTATTTAGTCAGCCGACTAGGGGTGAGATACTGTGTTTTAGTTCTGGTCAATAGAATTACCACTCCATGTGAAACATACACGGTCACAGGATGTCCCATGACAATGGACTCACTCTGTTCCAAACTTGCACAGGTAGCAGCTACTGCTTTCAGACAGCCTGGTAACCCAGCAGCTACTGGGTCCAATGTGGCAGAAAAATAGGCCACAGGCCTTCTGGTCGTGCCATGTTCTTGAGTCAGGACTGACAATGCGCAATTATCGCGAGTGTCACAGAATAGGGCAAACTCTTTGGAATAATCTGGCATTCCCAACGCAGGGGCTGTACACAGACAGTTTTTCAGTCTTGTGAAAGCCATTAGACTTTCATCGTCCCACTCTACAACATCTGGCATTCCTCTCGTGGTCATTTTTATCAAGGGCCTGGCTAAGGCTGCAAATCCCAGAATCCACTGTCTGCAGTACCCTAATACCCCCAGGAACATTCTGACATCTTTTTGAGTACGGGGCAACTGCATCTTTTGAATTATTCTCACTCTTTCTGATGTGACTTTTCTGACACCCTTTTCTATCTGGTGTCCTAGATATTTTACTGATTTCGCACAGAACTGTAGTTTGTCAGGGGCCACTTTATGCCCTTTCTCACATAGATGATTTAGGAGGGCAATGGTGTCAACTACACAGTCCCTGTGACTTTTAGACGCCAGTAGAAGGTCGTCTATGTACTGCACTAACACAGAGTTCCCAGGTAAGATCAAAGTCTCTAGACATTTTTTCAAGATCTGATTAAAGATAGAGGGGCTCTCTGTATACCCTTGAGGGACCCGGTTCCAACAATACACGTGACCTTCGAAGGCAAATGAGAAAAGAAATTTGCTGTCGGGGTGCAGGGGTATCGAAAAAAATGCATGACATAAATCAATCACGGTGAACCATTCAGCATCCCAAGGAATCTGGTACAATATCACTGCAGGGTTTGGGACAATAGGGCAGCAAGGAACTACAATTTTGTTAACCTTTCTCAGGTCCTGCACTACCCTATACTTGCCACTAGGCTTTTTGATGCCCATAATCGGTGAGTTGCATGGGCTGCTCATCACTTCCTGTATGATGTCTCCTTCTAATAATTTTTGTATTTCCAGAGTGACACCTGCTTTCACTTCAGCATTCATTCGGTAGGGCCTAGTGTTAGGATATACTGCATTGTCCTTGATGGCTATCTGTATGGGGTCCACATCTTTCATCAACCCCACATCCTTTCCAGTGAAATCCCACACCTCTGGCTTTACGGCTTCCTGTAGTTCTTGGGGCAAGTCCTGCAGGGTCAATCCTTTAATTTCTGAGTCAGGTCTAAGTAACAATAATTTATAAATGCCATCTTCATCTGGGGTCTGTATTTCAACACCTTTTGGTGTGCAAAAGATGGTACAGTTCATTTTGCACAGCAAATCACGACCCAGTAGATTCACTGGACTGGTGTCACAGACGACAAATCTATGCATCTGTTTAAAATTTCCAATTGAAATCTCCATTGGTTCGGTAACAGGAGTACTAATCAATTGATTAGATACACCCACCACTTGGATATTTTCTCCCGAGAGGGGTAGGTTTGGAACGTCCACTGTTCTTACAGTAGAACGGGTAGCGCCAGTGTCCAACAGAAAGGTGACATCATTTCCGTCAACCTTTCCTTCAATATATGGTCCAGACTGGTCTACCGGCAAGGAAGTGCCAAGTACGCACTCCTCGTCCTCCCCTCTCAGGCCCCGTCAGTCCTGATCATTACAAAGGAAGGTATCATTCAGCAGATACTGCGAAGTTGCTGTATTTCTGTTCTCCCCGCTTTCCCAAACCTCTATCTCTTCATCTTCTGCCTGTCTTCCCCTGTATACCTGCTTGGGTGCTCGAGGCACCTGAACTGTTTTTACCTGGGGTTGAGTCTTTCTTGGTCTTTCTTTCTGCGTCTGTGGAGTTAAATCAGGAGTTTTTTCATTAACATCGACTAATTGGGGACACTCGTTTCGCCAGTGTCCAATTTCGCCGCACTGATGGCAGGGAAATTTTTTCATAGCCTCTTCCCTGCTAAATTTGGGCCGGGGCTTTCCTCCACCCCCTCCCCCAGGACCTTTGTTCTCAGCATTTTTAACCATGTTACTCAATTGTTTTTCCTGCTGTTCTGCGAGCTTCACCTGAGCCCACATCACCTTTTCCTTGAGGGCCTTTTTCTTTTCTGCCATCTCATCCTCGCAGTACTTAGCGTACCGCAGGACCTCATCCATTTTTTTTGTATGCCAACAGATTTTATTATCTTTTATCCACTGACAAATTTCAGGTCTTAAACCATTTACAAACCTGTAAATAAAGTGCGTCATATCCTTCAGGTCGATGTTATCAATACCACTGTATGTTTTAAATACCTGCAATAACCTCTCATAGAAGGAGTGCACTGTCTCGTCCCTTTCCTGTGTTGTTCTATCTATTTTTGTCCAATCAGTTTCCTTTGCGGGCACCTTTTCTTTCAAATGCTGAATTACCTGCTCATATTTTCGCATGACATCCTTTGATGGCTCTCCAGTTTCCTTGTTTCTGGGGTACTCCTCACTCGGCCAGTCTATGTTTATTTTACACTGGGTCCATAAATCTACTGGAACCACAATGTCGAAAAACCCATCCAGGTCTTTCCACAGACACTTCTGTACCTTCACGAACCTTTCCACCTGCCTGTACCAGTCAACTGGTTTCTCTCGTAATTTTGGAAAATCGTTCGTGAAGGACACAATATCCTGCCTAGACCAGGGGACATGCACATATTTCCCTCCTGGAACTTCGCGCATGGGGCATAACTGCTCAGGTTTTTCTACCTCTCTTAAAGCAAACTCGGGAGTCACTTGTCGGGAGCGAACCTCTTCCCTCTTCTTCGCCCACCTGCTTCTCCATCTTTCCACATCTCCCCATTTCTGCAGTACCCCCATTAATTCTTTAATCTGCAACTTCTTCCCTGCCACATTCAGGTGTTCTATATCTTTGTCTGAGAAGTCTGCTCTGTACGGTTTCTGTAAGGGCTTGGATTTTGAGATATCTACCCCCATACTAACTGCTGTTTCGGTCAGTTTTTCGTGGAGCACTCTGGTGTTCCTTGTAAAGCTTTTACATATGAACGACAATTCTTCTTCAGAGTAGGTATTCAATCGATCCAACCCCACATTTCCTGCCATTAATTCTTCTATTTCGACCCTCAGCTTGTAGAGGTCTAAAGGTTTTGTTTGCGGAGTCTGCTTCTCTAATTCACGACTCCAACTCTCAATTTCATCCGGAGTTACCAGAGAGACATTCCTAGTACCTGTTGCTGTCTCTAATTTAATTTCTTTTGTATTAAAAGGGTTATGCCTCTGCTGTATTCCCTTTCCAGTCTGTTTGTTTGGCAATTCCAAAAACGCAACTTCAGACTCGCACTCACTGGACTGATCATCTATGATGATCGGTTCCTGTCTCGGGGTTGCCATGCCTGGGGTCATAACTGGAGTAATCGGATTTCCCTGACCATTTCCGTATAACGGGACCACCGGTCCAATAGTTACTGGAATAGTCAATGCCTCAGGACTGGTATTTAACTGGGAAATTTTCTGAATTATTTCTGTTCTTTGTCTAGCTAGAGCCTCTTGCTCCTTTTCCACTAGTACCCTTCTTAAAGCTGTGTCATGTAATATCTGTGGGGTCAACGGAGGAGTAAAACTCGGGGCAGTAGGATGCGTTTCACTTGGTCCTCCCCCATAATTTGGTTTCGGGAATAAAGTTCCAGTATTAAAGGACCTGCGCTCTTCCCCATATGGAGGTTGAACAAAAGGCAGTCCTGAATTCGATGGTTTCTCTTCGCTTTCATACAAGGGTCTGGGAAAAAAGATTTTCGTACGTGAATATTTTTCTTCCTGGCTTGCGGGCACTTTGGGATATATATCCCTTGTTTCCGTCGGTTCGGGTTTTTCAGGATAGGGCAATACTTGACCACCCCCTCCCAGTCCCAGGGACCTGTCTTCTTCCTTTAGGAAGTGGCGTCGGGGAACATCTCCTACACTGGAAGGTCGGGTTCCCTCATTGTAAGGTGGCGGACTTCTGGTACAGATGTCATCTATTAGTTCATCATCTGAATCCCCCAGGGCCCCCCAATGCTTACATTTTTCAGTACTTTTCTCACCCGCTCCAATGTTATGACATGCCGGCATCATGGGAAACAGACCCTCAACAATCATGCTCTGTCTCCACTGTTTCATCCTTTTATCCCTGGACTCCTGTTTCTGCCTGGGGTACCACTTGGTCAAACCCTTGTCCATTCGGGGTCTTTCTCTTTCAAAAGCCTCAATCTCCCATTCCTCTAATGCCTCATACTGCGTTAGTCTCGGTCTGGGATGCAGTTCATTCATTCGGGTTCTTAAATTAAATAAGATCCTACCATTGAAAGTACCATCTAACGGAAAAGCCAATACTCCGTCATCTTTTGTGTACTTCACCCAATTCTCCAACCACACACAGGTATTGTACCCTCGGTCAAACATCATGAATGAGGCGGGAGTATTGGGTGCTGGAACAAGAACACCTTCTCTAGATTTTATCGGTTTGTCCGTTTTGAAATAATTTTTCACCTTACTTACAAGGGACATTTTTCTCTTGGTTCCGTACATAATATCGTATCTATTAGTCTTCCACTGATCCCTTTCAAACCCTAGGTGCCTTGGATCAGGTCGAGTTCCTGTAGTCTGCGAGTGCCACATACGACTTCTGCGCTAAACTTTGTTTACAAACTACCTCCAATCAGAACGCGCTTCAGAAATTCGTGCAACCAATGGGTGCGCGACACTAAATAAGCTCCGCCAATGGGTGCGCGGCCCCTTCGTGAGACAGTTCCCACGCTCCGGCGCTCACCCCTCCTTTACAATTCCAGCTCCGCTACCCGCCCGCTGCTTCTACCAATCCTAGTGCGGCACAGAGTGACGTCAGAGGCGCTCCGCGACTGACTCCCTCCCTTCACAAGGTAACGGAAACTTTCTTTCTTTTAAAGTGCTCAGTGCTTGGTTATTTTACAACAAATATACATTCGCCACAGTGCTCAAGTGTCTAGACAGAGAAAGAATTGTTTTACTGCAAGTAAACTACTTCCATTTACTTTTCACTCGCTGCGGGCAGATCTCTTCCGCCTACCCTTCACTCTAGCATCGGTGAACCTGTTATTCCCCTAAACTCATCCACTTCTTTCCGGGATATATTCCGAGCTTAAGGTTTCTCAGCGGACCCCTCTGCTTTCACGCTAGCTCCGAGGAACCTGCTACTCTTCCGATGTGACCCTTACTAGGTTACGCCACTATGGGAATTTTGCCAATGAACCCCGTTACTGTCATTTATTCACACATGTATTCAGAAAACCCTAGTTAGTGCTTCCCGGTTATCCTAACCTGCACCTAACTTTCCTCGAACCTGTGACCTCAGGACAATGGATTCTATTCACCACTTGCCCTCTCAATTCCCCGGGGAGTTCGGACAACATACAACTAAACGATTGACAATTGCATGGATTAGTACATATAACAATATAAGAACAAGAATAATGGCAATACAGTAATTCATGAATTTCAGCAGCGTATTCACAAGAGAGTGATCAGTTCCCTCAGAACAGCCGCTCTTATAGCAGCATTAATATAATAGCAGCTTCCGACTTAACTAGTCCAACTAATCCCTGCCTTACTCTCAACTAGTCCCTAACCATCCTCTAGCTACCAGAAAACTGATAGAGCGCGCGAGGCCACCCGACCAATAGTTTTCGCCGTTTCCGGCTTCAGGGCCCATATACTTTTCAAATCACCATATACATCGATCAGGTGACTTCACGAGCTCTATCAAGTTGATGTGTGTGTGTTCCCTGCTACCAATTTTCGGTGCACCCGACTTACCATCCACCGATGCGGGTGCCTAATGACCACAATGAATCAGGGAGCTAGCTGTAAAAGAAAGGCAGCAAAATACAAACCCAACCAATAACATTCAAATACTGTTTAAATGACCACGGACAACTGGAAGTTTTAAAATGTTTATCTAAAGTTCATTATTTTCTTGCATGAGGTACAATAAAACAAGGCCATCAATAATCAAGATAACGTAAATCACATAGGCATAAAGAAATAATGACAGAGTAATCATCAAAGTACTAATAAAATGTAACGAGAAAAGATACTATGCAAGTCAGTATTATCTAAACAGGGATAGCCTAAGTGTGGGTGACTATAGGAGAGTTTATAATGAATAACACGCTTCACTTAAGGTGAATGGGCCTTTGAACAATCTAGGCAATGAGGTTCTAGACCATATCAGGAAATGACACACTGCTATGCAAAATATAATTTCTAACAAATGAGAAGACATAGGAATAAACTTATGGAAAAATATAAATGACTTTCAATAGTTGCAGAAAGGCATGGAAAATATCACATGTGCAATGTTGAACTTTATTAAAGCAAAAGTTAGAAATTCAGAAGGTGCAAGATTTTAAGAGTTTTTCAGAGCAATATTTACCTAGAAAGGTGTGGAAACCAAACCCTGGCCACGGGTCAGTTAAGGACAGGAAACCCTCAAGGAAGGATATCCCTCAAAAGACGGCAGGTGCAGAATGGACACCCAGGACAGGACAGGATACCCTCGGAATAGAAATCAGGACAGGACCCTCAGGACAGGACAGCAAACCCTCAGGACAGGACCCTCTTCAGGACAGGACCGGAACCCACAGTTCGGAAGCAACGCCTGCGCTCCACCCGCTCTGCAGCTATCGATCAAGACCCCGATTGGGTCAGCGAACTCCCAGCTAAGTGCTTTGCCAGCACTTTAAGGTTCAGTAGAACCTTAGCCTATGGTCAAATTCGGACAGAGTGCTCCGCAGCGCTCTGTATCTTCAGTCACCTATTGAGTGCGTTGGGTCAGTGACAGGTCAGCTAAACCAGACAAGTCGGACGGTTCACTAGGTGAACCCAGGGTAGTTATACAGTTTGGGGACAGTGTACCACCCCCAATGTTGCAAAGTGTCAGAATCCCTCAATTTCGATTGGTCCTAAGGTAGGATTTGGGTAACACACCAATCACAATACACGATTTGAAGCCTTCATTAACATATTTGGGTACCGCCTAGCAGGTTTGGGGTTCTCATGAGAACTGTGCAGGAAATTAACATTGTAACACATGAGGAGCAACATTCGCCGTTCTCGTAGCGCAGAGGTGGCTTTCCCAGGCGCATCTTGACTGTGGCTGCCAGCTGGCTGAGTTCCACTGTCCAAAGTGGCCACCTTTCAATGCTCCCTGGTCATGCGCAGAAGAGACCGTCAATATGGCTCCCAATCAGTTTGGACCCCCATTCCCCGCGGCACATGAAAAGTAAGCGAAAACAAGTTAATACATAATAATGTCATTATGAAAATACATCATAGGGTTTGTACTTTTAACTCATCATCAAGAAATAAAATTATTGCCTTAAATGTTAGCTACATTGACACAATCACAAGAGCAGTGGCACGAGCAGTACCACATGATAAGCACAGCTATGAATTACGCATGCGCATAACTTTCCCTCCACTTCTGCAGACGCGTCAGGACACGTGAGTGTGGCTGACGCATGCGCAGTAACTAAAATACAAGCGGCGGCCATATTAGAGGACACGGATTAAATTCATTAGAAATACACATAGGCAAGCTTCGGGAACTTTGCCTAAACAAAATAAATGTTAGTAAAACATACGTTTTTGTTACCTTATTACACATAAACGAGGTTCTTGACTTCGGCAAGCCGCAAAATATGCGAAGCTTTGCTTCATCACTAACAGCCCATATCACCAGTTTACCTGCGATAGCAGCCGCAAAAAACATCTCCAAAGACGACCCCGGCAATTATCGCTAATGAGATTCAGAGTAGGCGTTCCCGTGCAAAAAGCTGTGACAACACCACTTCACAACATTCTCAACGACCAGCCAGATCAGCGATAAGATCCCAAAACATGCGATAATGTGTGTTAGCAGCAGGAAACTAACACCTGCTCCGACTTGATGCAACGTCGGACTACAGCCTGCATCACAAAAGGGAGCCCAGACCAGAGCAACACCTGAAGGGCAACAGAGGCTATCGAGCCACTGATCATGTAGTTCAGAGCCCCAACAGGACCCCAACACCCACCGCCACCACCCCTAGGACCCCGCCCCCCGGCACCTCATCACCAGGCAAAGACATGCCACATCAACTACACGGAATCATGTACCAAATAATCCACCTGATGTCGCACAATCACATCTGATGACATGCATGTGTCACCTCAATAATGAGCATCACACTTTCACCCTCAAATCAACAACTGAAACTTTATTCAAATAAACACAGAACAGAAAAGAAGACACATGGCGGCTCCCATCGTGACAATCCCTAGGTCACAGCCTGCAAGACAAAAAATATTATGAGAAGGTGTGTCCTGCGCACATCAAGGGACAGAGAGAGAGAGAGCGAAGGAGAGAGGGAGACACAGAGAGTGGAGACAGACAGAGAGGGGGAGAGAGTGATAGACGGACAGAGAGGGGGAGAGAGTGATAGATGGACAGAGAGGGAGAGAGAGTGATAGACGGACAGAGAGGGGGAGAGAGTGATAGACTGACAGAGAGGGGTAGAGAGTGATAGCCGGACAGAGAGGAGAGAGACACAGAGAAAGAAAGAGAGGGAAATGGAGAGAGAGTGCCGACACTGCTCACCCGCTGCCACTGGTGTGTCTCCAACCATGTGCCGGTATGTAATGCAGTTCACCAGGTCCCACATCTGAAACGTCTGTCATCTGAAACATCATCACCTGTACGCCCCTGCACACACAGGCAGCTGCACCCCAGGCCCTCCTGCCGCCCAGCGGTGCATTCCCTCCCCTGCGCACCCAGGCAGCTGCACCCCAGCCCACCCCGCCGCCCAGCGGTGCCTGCCCGCCCCTGCGCACCCAGGCCTCACTGCTCACCTTCCGCCACCGGCAAGAAGAAAAGAGGGCCCTCAACGTGCCGCTGCAAGCCCCAAGCCCGGGGCCCGCGGACAGGGCACCCTCCACATCATGCAGCCCCACTCCTCCGCAGGCCATCTAGGTCTCACATTTGGTGCTGGTTCTTGAATGCGTGTGTCCCTGTTGTTGAATCGGCGTCAGAATTCACTGACCCTACATTCATCCATACTACCACACTTTTAAATACCATAGACACAACTCATCTATGTGATTCAGAATGTTTAATGCACATTCAGGGGAGTGTTGCATCTGGAGCAGTACAGGGCCATGCAATCCCACTTTACAATGTTGGCCCGTGGAGGGCCACCCAGAATCCTTCAGGACAAGGGCAAAGGAAAAGGAAGTGTTCAGTCCGCAGTCTGATTGCCGTGTCATTGGCAATCACACAGTATATGGCAGTCCATGTTGAGGTCCAAGGTGAGTGTCGCAGGGTGCATCGGGGGACAGTTGAAGGTGATGATGCAGAGGGCAGTACCAAGCCGAAACAGGCAATATGGCGGAGATGAATGCTACTGTGTCCTTCTTACCACAAAGGAGGTGTCATCCGCATCTTCGGCCTCTGCTGTTTCATATGCCTCACGTGTGGGTGGTGTTGTTCTGTCTCTAGCACTGTGTGCCAGTGACACCTCAGGGGTCGGAGGTGGAATGTCTCCCGCACTGTGTGGCACTGACGCTTCAGGGGGCCGAGATGTGGATGTAGTGGTAGCAGCAGCATGCATCAGTGCCAGGCCTTGTGGCAGCAATGCCATGAGGCTGGTCCTGAGGTCATTGTAGAAACCAGCTACCACTCGCTGGTGTGCAGCCGTGGCAGCCGCACTTTCCGCCTGCGTCCGCACCATGGTCTCCATTAACCTCCGCATGTGTTCCAACTCCCGGCTGACATCGCTGGAGCCACTCTGACTGGCCAGTTTTTCGATTCTCTGAGTCAGGGCTCCAGCGATGTCAGCCATGTTCCATTGGAGAGCATGGAGTGGACTGTGGTTGTCCGTCACGGACTGTGAGTGGTCCCTGATGGGACTTAGACACCCACATATGGCATCTAGTTTGTCTGCCATGCGGTCGAAAGCCCAACACACGGCGTTTGAAGGCCATATGTTCTTCCTGGGGGTCCTGGGAGGCAGCCGTGGGGTGGGTGATGCATGCTGTGAGGTCTGTGCAGGGGGTGGGGTGTCCTTGTTGCAGCTGGGCTGCCCGCCTCCTGTAGATGTGTTGCAGAGGCTGTCAATGAACTCTTGAAGGGGGTCGAAGTCGAAGCTGTGGTGGTCCTCTTCGTCATCAGAGAAGAGATGGTCGGGCTGCTCTGCAGGAGGTTTTGATTCCGCCTCTGCAATGAGAAAGGGGGATACAGTTTAACATTGTGATCAGATGTATGTTATCACATTGTACATGTTTGCATACAGGCTGCATGACTGTGTACATCGTGGATGTTTGGGAGGAGCTGCCTATTTGATGGGGGACAGTGGACATTTCGACAACAGACGTGTGTTATTTGTACTTGTACATTATCAGCTCACATTTCCCTGCAATGCCACTTGTGATTGGCCAGTGTCTACACCCAGTTGGCACCAGTTATGTTCTGTGTTCTGTTGTGGACATGTAACGGTTTGTGCCACATTGTTGTCAGAGTGATGTGCTCTGCCTGTTATGTGTGTGTGGTGCATGTTGTGAGAGTCGCCCCTGCACCTCTGTTTGTGCTGCCCCTTCTCTATTTAATGCAATGTGCCTTTGACTTCTGTGCTTATGCAGTGCTGTGATGTTTCATACTTGGGTACATTGGTCTCTTGGTGGGAGTTGGGGGTCTGGGGCATGGTTTGTCTTCAGATGTGCTCTACTTAATTGTGCATGTGTGCCATTGTGCCCATCTCCCCCGTCCCCACAGTCCCTGATCTTTACTCACGCTGGTGCTGTTGTGTTTGGTCATGTTGAGCTATGTCCCTGACTCCTGCCACCGTGTCCCCACTGATGACTGTGGACACCATTTCCTTCATCTCGTCAAGCTCCTCCTGTGGTGCAGGAATCTCACCTCCAGTCTGCATTGCTGCCTTCCAGTTGTTGGCGAGTTTCAGCTTGGTTTTGCGCTTGACATAATTCCACCACCTCTTCCATTATTCTCTTCAGCATTCCCACTGCATTCACCTTGTCTACGATGGACTGCCATATTCCATTTTTTGGTTGCCAATGACACAGTGTAGGTGACGAACAGTAGTTGATGGTGTTCTACCACCTCCGTTATCAGGATCTTATTTTCCTGCGGACTGAAGCGCTCCTTCCTACTCTTCTTCTCCTTGGGTTTCCCTGACCCCGAGGTCCCAGGCTGCTCCCCCGGGGGGCTTGTGGGGTTCTGGTTCTCCTCCATACTTGCTCCGGCACCATCCATTGTACTTTGCTGTTGTTTGGCATTTGTTTTTTTTGTTTTTTTCTACTTTTAGGTTGATTTTCCCGCCTGACGCATGTGAATTACAGGCCTGTGGCTGGTTTTCGCTGATTGTTGTTCCACGATTGACCTCATCGCAGCTTTTTTTGCGTACATGTTTCGCATTTTTACGGCGTGGTGTTGATTTTAATGCAGTCATTTGACACGTTATCTGGAGACTATTGCATGGGGCCGCCGTGTTCTGAATACTTAGTTAACGCAGCGTAATTTTCCCGAGATAGACTGCGATGTTGGAGGTTGCGCTAAATTACTTTTGCAATGTTTATCACACGTTCTTGAGAATATGCCCCACTGTTTCTAAACCGAGAGCTAGTGGGCTGGGATAGAGGGGCAGACCCCCTAGGCTTAAAACTAAGCGGGCTGCTGTGTTTTGTAAAGTCTGGACTTTGTGGATACAATATTTTGGTGACCCAACTAAAAGGGGAGTAACACTATTCCATCTTCGAGAGAATTAGATCCTGGATAAGATCTTTCTTTCCTAGCAGATGAGGCGAAACCTGTCGACCATAGCTTGCTGATGTAATGGGAACAAGAAAGTACCACAGGGCCCTGGTACTTTTATCAGCACCCACTGTGGAAGTGAAGTGGGAAGGAGTAAGCAGGACTGTCTATGATGGAATTGTGGGCAGGATTACGACCAGGTGTCCAAGGGGAGGGCAGCTCTTCGGCTCTGTATGGCCCCTCTTTTCTGTCCAAAGATGCTGCCCTCTTGTGGAGGCAGTCGCCATCATTTTAATTGTGTTAGAGGGGAATCAAACTGACTTTATAAGGAATTCGGGGTCATATTACCAAGGTGAAGTATCGCCGCTTTTTTGGCGAATTGTGCAGAGAAAGCGTCAATACTTCTAGCGCCCTATTAACAAGGGCATGCTAACGCCTGCCTCAAGCCCACTTTGCATGTCAGCGAGAAACATCGCTAATGACATGCAAAGTGGGCGTTCCCACGTCCAACCACATGTAAAATGTGGTTGGAGGTGGGAACACCCTATTACCAAGGCAGGCGTTGGGAGAAGGAGACCTGCGATAAACTTGTTTATCGCAGGTCTCCCAACGCCTGCTCTGATCAGGTGTTAGGCATTTATAACATGGGGATGTGGATCATAAAGCTGAATCCACCCCTCCATATTATCAAGGCACACATTAGCGCGTGACAACAACGCTTGTTTTCACGCGCTAATGTTATCTATCGCCGGCTGTCGCCGGATTTAATATCGCCTACGTGTTTCGCGTTGATAATGACGCCCTAACATGGCGATAAAATTTGGCGATAGCCGGCGATAGAGAAATGTGCGATGTGCGTTTTTTAACGCACATCTTGGTAATATGGCCCTCGGTTTGGCTAGCATCATATAGAGACGGAGGCGCTTTTCCAATGAATCTAAGTCAGTCTCATACATCCCTGTCCTCAAGTTACCCCACAGGGTTTATTTCTCTGCCAGTGATGCTGCTAGGCAGTTCGTCACACGGTGTGTCACACCAGCGCAGCTGTGACTTGCACCAAATATAAACACCTCTGTATCCTTCCAACGGGAAGGGGAACATCCCAGCACCTCCAAAATAGCACGTACTCGTTTAAGGTGAGTATTGCAGATCCAAGGTGAGATCAGCGCAGGAATAAACAACATCTTTTTAAGCAATCAATGCCAAAGCTAGGGGGCCTGGTGTGCGTCAGAGTGCGCACTGAAATATTTAAAAAGCCTGCTGCAGTGAAAAAACGAAATGAAAAAAACCCGATAGCTATCTCTATACAATGCTTCAAAGGGAATAGGAATTTTATGAGTGATGAGTAAGCTTACTTTTGAGGTGTAAAACAGCCCCTGTCGCAATGCAGCACTCCAGGGCGGAGGGATTCTCCCCGGGCAGCCAATAGCCGAAGATGAGAGAACAATGCTTCTCTGGGCGAAGCCAAAGCCCATCTGCCTTTATTTGAAAGAATTGGTGCAATAGGTCAGCAGGCAGCCGTGATATCTAGCCAGGCCTAAAAACAAGATAAGAGCAAACGTAAAAACAGAAAAAATATACACTCAGTGGGCAGTTGCAGCTGGTGCAAAACAAACTAGAAATGTAGCAAAACATTTTTCACTTTTTTTGTTGCCTGTAAAAGAGAATGCAACAAACAGATTTTCCTGTGGATACAAGGAGTACCTTCTTTGACAAACACTTCGTGAGGCAAATTCACCACACCTACAGCTGTGAGCTGACAGAGGAAGTTAGGGCCATATGTATCAAAATTGTCTTTTGCGATTCTCAAATAGCGATTTTTTGCGAATCGCTATTTGAGAATCGCAAAATGGTATGTATGTAAGATTTGCAATAAATTTTGCGAATCCTACATATTCCTTAATTGCGAATCTCAAATTGAGATTCGCAATTAAGGAATGCCTCCCCCATTCATTCCTAGTGGCCTAGAGGCCCCTAGGAATGACTGGGAAGACATTCGCAATTTGCGATTCTCAATTAGAGAATCGCAAATTGAGAATGCAATTTCAAGGGTGGAAGGGTGTCAAAAGGACACCCTGTTGCACCCCTGAAATAAGCATGGGTGCACATGTGGCACACATACATGCACTAAGGACATGTATGTGGGTCACATGGCATTTTGAAAAATGCAAAAAAGTGAATTTTTCAAAGAAATCGCAAATTACCACCAACTAGAAGTTGGTGGTAATTTGCGATTCCTTAAGGCCAAATTTCACTTTTTTGGTGCTTCTTACATTGCATTTAAGGAATCGCAAAATTTGCGATTCCTTAAATGCAATCGCAAAATAAGGAATCGCAAATTTTGCGATTCCTTATTTTGCACGCAGATTTGCCTCATACATACCATTTAGCAAAAATGCGATCCCAAACGCCGAAATTCTGCCAATTTCGGCGTTTTCGATCGTATTTTTGCTTGATATATATGGCCCTTAATCTCGACCCATTGTGTCAACCAAAGAAGCACATATGTTACCCTAGTGGCAGAATGTTAAAGCTGCCTAGGAAATCCAACCCCATCAATTGCCAAATTCTTTTTAACATCAGAGGCTCACAAGGAGTCACAGTGGAAAGATGTTTACCATTCACAGCACAACTCACAAGATCTTCAATACGTGTTTCCAACTCACTGTCCATGTATTGCCACCGACACTCTTCCCTCATCATCCTTTTACTGAGAGTAGTGTCTATGAGCACGTTGTGATCAACCTCAATAATCTTTTCAGGCAGACTGAGGCCTGGAACTAACTTTTCTCTAAGGGTGGGTGATAAAGTCCGCACGACCGGTGGAGCTAGTGGAGTTTTGGCCACTAGTTCCAGCCAAATTACGCCAACCACCGCGCAGAAGAGTTTTTTCTCATGTGCGGCTCACCAACAGTCGGTTGGTGAGCGAGAATTGGCATCCCCTGGCCTGCTTGTCGGGTGCTAAGAGGGCACCCAGCAAAGTTTTCCCACAGCGGACATTTATGACTGTTCGCTGAGAAAAAGCTGCCACTCACATATAAAATCTACTCGAGTGGCAGCAAAACCAGCTCGAGAAGCAGCTCCCTGTGGCACGCCGCGTGGTGCTAAACATAAGCATGAGCAACACAACATGCCGATTTCTGCCCATTAGGGGAATAAGGCAGAAACTTGTGGAGTTTCATGTAACTTCGCAGAATTCAGCGGAGTGAAACTCCACAACTTCCTCCTACCCGACTTTCCTCTATGATATAGTGTGCCAATTCGTTCAGACAATGTGTTACTGATCTTCCAGAATTGCTCAAAATCTGGGTTTCTACAATGAACTTTAGGAATTACTACATGACCCTGTCTTGGGATAGCTCCTTCCTCCACTTGTTCTCACTTTCACACACAAATTCATTGTGCGTTATTCTATATCATCCAAGAATTCTGAAAGGTCAATAGCAGATCGTAATCTTGGCAAGCAGTAGGCCCACATGTTGTGACCACCTAGATTGTGATATTGTATGCAAGTAATTTTGTGGTCTGTGATCAGTTTTCATAACAAACATTCCCTACGGAAATTACCTGAACTTTTCTACACTCCACAAGCAGATCAGCCTTTGTTTCTTGATCATTTAGTACCTACACTCTACCTGGATCAAAGTTATTGATGCAAAACACAACTGTGAACTCTTTATGGCCCTTTACTTGGAATATAAAAGTGCAACCATTTTGTAAGCACTAACATCAACTGTGAAGTGGCTGACATGGTTTTCTAAATTGGGTTGTGTTGGGATGGAAAAGACCTGAGTGCCAAAACTAAACTGAGGTCTGGGCCTTTAATAAAAAAATGTTGTTGTCATAGGCACACACGGCTCATGCGTGTGCACCATGACATGGACCTGTCCCATGGATTACAGTCTTGTTGGACTGGGAGGGTGTCAGGATGGTTGTTTCCGGAACAGTGAGGACCTGGTTTGGCAGTTTGGGATGGAATAGGGTCAAGACAGATTTTCATATGGCTGGGTCCAAACTGGGTGAGCAAAAGAACAATGGATTAAACCCATTTCTTTATGTCTGGTGATGAATGTTTGCATTGCTCAGCATTCTGGCCATCATTTGTTTCTTTTGCTTTTGTTGCCCTAAGTGGGAAGGACATGCCTAGACATGGGTCCCGTGCTCACTGTGCCACTGGATTCAAGCTAGCCTGGCTGATATGGGGTGATGCCCCGAAACCAGTCCCAGGATGCTTGATTCGGGGTGGGCCTGGCTTGAAAGTTCGGGTTGAACTATTCCCATGAGCAATCTGGGGTAGCGAAGTGAGCTAAAGAGTGATGGATTAAGCCCAGATCTCTGCGACTGGGAGTGAATTTTTGCATTGTTCAGCATTCTGTCCATCGTTGGTTCCTTTCAGTTTTACTCCACTCTATGACACACACTCCACTCTTTGACACTCTACGACACCGTACTTTATGCCACTGTATGCCACTTCACTGTAGGCACTCTACTCCTCTCTATACCACTCCACTCTACATCACTCTACTTTACTCTACAATACCCCACTCTACGATCCTCAACTCTACAACACTCCATTCTAAGACACTGAATGCCACGCAATGACCCTCCACTCTACGCTACTCTGTGCAACTCCACTCTACTTCACTCCGCTCTAAAAGTCTACTCTACTGATACTCAACTCTATGACAGTCCATCCACGACACTCTGCACCACTTCACTCTATGATACTTTAGTCCACTCTATGACATTTTACTCCACTCTGTGCTACGTGACTTCACTCTACTCTACTCCACTCTATGCCACTTCACTCTATGCCACTCCACTGTACTCCACTCTATTCTATGGTTTTCCACTTTAGGACCCTCCACTCTATGACAATCTATGTCATTCCACTCTAGGCCGCTCTACACCACAAAACTCATATATAAAACTTCTTTATTTGGTTTAGAAAAAAACCCATTAAAGACACACATACCACATACAATCATTAAAAATATTGCAAATACCCAATAAGCATACATCACCTTTAACCGTCCATGAGTCTCATTTAAAATGCCATTACTACAAACATTAGAAGCGTGCCTCCTTGTCTCTGATAGTATGCTATCTTTCTCCTAGATTAAAACTGTAGAACGATGCATTTAATACCTAGTGTAAACATTATATGCAACTTTGTTAGTGCTAAAAATGCTTTGTGCGCCGAGTTAGTCCACGGCACTAATCTCAACCTGTTATACCTAATGCCAGACCTAAAAAGTGTTGTGTTAATGGGGTGTATCTAAACTAATATGAAAGTGCTTTTTCATCCTTAATTATTATGAAAGGCTTTTACATCCTTAACTAATATGAAAGTGCTTTTTCATCTTTGTACAACCTAATCACTGATAGCATGTCTATTTTCTTGGACCTCCAAAGATTGTGGATCTCAATTTCCTATACTCTGCGGACAAATAAATGATATCCAACAAATATGCTTTATTTAGGTGCGGCATGTGCAAGGATAAACTGCTGTCTGCATTAAGGTATTAACAGCCTGATTCATGAAGGTAAATGCGCTCGCAAAAGGGCCAGATTCTCAGAATCTGGCCCTTTGCGAGTGCAATTTTTGCTTTTGGGATTCATCATCCCAAATGCAAAAATCGCTAATAAAGAATTAGCAAACATGCGAGGATTAGCATTTAAGGAATCTCTATTAGAGATTCCTTAAATGCTATTCATGACACATTTAAAAATTGCGAATTAGCAATTTTGGGCCGCTATTTACCGAGAGGTCAGACCTCTCGGTAAATAGCAAAAACTTAGAAAAATGCTTTTAAAAGCATTTTTCTAAGTTGCATGTTGCACACACACATGTCCCTTGGACATGTGTGTGCGCAACACCTGTTTCAATTAGCATTTCAGGGGTGCTACAGGGTGTCCTTTGGACACCCCTGGCACCCTTAAAATCGCTATCTTATTTGCGAGTAGCAAATTGCTACTCGCAAATAAGGGATACTCCCCATTCATTCCTATGGGCCTTTTGGCCCATAGGAATGAATGGGGAGTTATTCCTTATTTGCGAGTAGCAATTTGCTACTCGCAAATAGAGACTATGTAGGAATCGCTATTTATTTAGCAATTCCTACATGAATACCGTTTTGCGAGTCCTCAATAGCGATTCGCTATGAATCGCTATTAGAGACTCGCAAAACGGTACCTTCATGAATCAGGCTGTAAGTGCCTAAACAGTACTAAAATGCTTAGGGCCAGATGTAGGTCGCCAAATACCGGTCGGTAACGGCCGATTTCGACCGTTACCGACTGGTATTTGGCTTTTGAGATGTAGGTGGGTCTGAATTTACAGAATCAGTATATTTACCGATTCGGTAAATTTACCACTTCGGTATTTTACCGAATCGGTAAATATACCGATTCTGTAAATCCATATGTAGGTGACACTCCTAAGAGTGCCACGGGCCCTTAATAGTTGGTATTTTACCACCCAATCCCATTGGGTGGTAAAATACCGAATTCAGGTGTGCATGCACATCTGTGGATGCACACCTGTGCCATGTGACACACAGACATGCCCTTAAGGCATGTATGTATGCCACATGGCACACAAGCCTGTACCTGGGGTGCTAGAGGGTGTCAAAGTGTCACCCCCTGCACCCTTGCAGGATTCGGTATTTACCGAATCTGTAAATACCGAATCGGTATTTCACATTGATTCCTATGGGCTGCAAGGCCCATAGGAATCAATGTGAAATACCGAATCGGTATTTACAGATTCGGTAAATACCGACTCTTACAGATTCGGTAATTTTTTACCTACATCTGCCTCCTTCCTATTTACCGACTCTTAAATACCGATTCGGTATGAGTCAGTATTTAAGAGTCGGGAAATAGGAATTACCTACATCTGGCCCTTAGTTCCTTATATATATTATGATGCTAAAATCTGATTTCTTCATCTAATTACTAAGGGGGGAACAACAATACATTTCGCTATATGCGGGTGATTTGTTGATGTTTCTGGCGGATGCGGAGTGTTGTAAAAAAGGGTCATAACAACTGGTAAACAAAGATCCTTAAGTATTGCCCGGCGGTGTCGCCTCTTGAACCCACAAAATATTAATCAATGAAGAGGCAGGTGCTGGAGACTGGAAGGCAGGAAACAAGGGTTTTATTCTCTCCGGAGGAGAACACATCAGTTCGGACAGCAAGTATCGTCACGAGGTGCTCTAATCTCATCTCTGAGGCCTGGCCTCTTATACACAGGTTTATGATCTTTATTGCAGGTAACACATTCTTGCAATGCTTTGAAGTATGAAAGGACATCCTCGGAATCCCCCTTCAGGCCCGTTCTCACACATATTTACAGTTGGAGTCCCCACCCCCGGTCACAACAGGTGATAATTATCGCGCAGCTGGACATTCCGCCGATTCACGGAATGTGTGGGGTTGATCGGATCTCATAGGGTGGGGGCTTTGATCAATTCGAGGGTCCTTTAATGGGGGAAGCTTCCTACTGTACGGGGAGGGGGGGCAATAAACAATATCCGCAGGGCCAGGTGGCGGCCTGGGAACGGGGAAGACAAACGGGCACACAGGAAAGGGGGGTTTGTATCAAAGGGCCTGGGACCATGAAAGGAATGAAGGGAGGTGTCGCGCTGGGAACAGGATGGGATTCCGGGGCAGAGCTGCGCTGAAGAGGGGTTTACGACCCAAGGCATGTGAGAGCGGGGGGTTGTCAGCGTGCGGGGGAATGCTTGCGAGGTTGAGAGAGAGAGAGGGACGCGCTGGCTATCAGCGAGGGGCAGGGAGGCCATGGTGCTCAAAATGGCTGCCGCTTACGTGCACGAATGGGTTCGAGAAGAGCAAGATGGCGCCGATAATGTTGACGTTTGCAGCCTAACTTTTAACAGTCCTCCCTTTTCGACATATCTAGCCAACTTGCCTACTCAATGTCAATCTTCATCAAGTTCCTAACCTCGGCATCATATAATGCTCCCATGCGTTCGCTTCCAAAGTCCACAGTCTTAGGGCAAATACAATTTGTACATAATGAACACAGGGGTGGCAGACATTGAATTCCTGAGCATAGACCGCATATTACAACTACGGGAATCAGGATAATGGTGAACAGTCTCCAGCCCCAGTTCTTAACGGTGTTCCAGAACCAACCACCAAGCGACCATTCTTCCTGATCCTGGTGGACTTCTGAAGAGAGTCTGTGAAGGTGTTCGATGGCTTTGTACACTGAGGGTGAGTTGTCCGGTATGTATGTACAGCAGCTGGACCCAATAATGCGGCATGCTCCACCACGGTCCGCAAGAACCACATCTAGGACAAGGCGGTTCTGGAGGGCCACCAAGCGAACCGCTTGAAGTTCGGCAGTGTTGTTAGCAAAGATACCAGCTGTGATGTTCATTGTTGTCTCGACTGCCTGAGTCAGATGTCGGATGGCACGGATGTTTGCCATCGGGCCCCAGAGGGGGACAAGTCCCTTCATGGCATCGAGGAACTGTGCTCCTGTTGAGTCAGCTTGTTCAATGTCCTTGGCTCGTTTTTGTCTATGATGGTTCGCTGGGGCCACATAAGTCGGAGGAAGGATGAAGGAGATGAAACAAGTGCCCCCCCAGCCTTTGGGGAGCCTGGTGTAGGCCTTTGTGCCGCAGACGAAATACATGTTTGGGGACGACACAAAGGAAGGTGGATCCGTGGAGTCCAAAGTTCTGGTAAAACGGCAAGCACTGCGGCCCACCAGCTGTGTCCCACGTCCTTCTATGCACATGTGGCCTGTGACGTTGATGACTGACAGGGCCACAGTCAGGGTGGCAGCCGTTCGTTTCCGCAGGTAGGAGAAGGTGGGTCTGGTTGGATTGTTGAACACCTGCATTTCAATTCATTCTTTAGCAGAGATGTCCATGTGGATTGAGTCGTTGGAGGTCTGCGGGCAGAAGTGTGCCTTTGTTTTGTTTCGCTAGACCCCGTGGAAGAAATGCGTTACGGTTTTGCTGGAGGTGGCATTGTCCTTATAGCTTTCTTGCAGGAGGATCAGCCAAGCAAGGCAGGAGCCATGAACTGAGAAGGGTGAAGGGATGAATGGTATCGAGTGTCCAGTGGCGTGGGGTAGCAATCCACAGATCCAACAGTTGGTGGCATTGGTGGCGAGATTGTGCTGGTGAAGTAGCTGTACGAAAGAGTTATTCCAAAACTCCTTTCGCCTCTCTCTGAGTTGAGGAGAGAGCGAAATCAGATAATGTTCCTTCATGGTGGTAGGCTGAGCAGTGGTCAGGAATGTTTCGTGAGCAGGTGCATTTTCTTCCACAATCCAGAGTGTGGTCATGAGGAGAAAGCAGAAAAGGATCGTGATGAAGAGTGCAATTGTCTTTGAGCTGTGGAGTCTGTCTGTTCTTGGGTTTCTGTAGTGGGTATTTCCTGTTGCCTCCATCATCTTCTCATTTGGCGCTTCCATCGTCTTCATCTTCAAGGTGCTCGGTCGTGGGCAGAACCACAGACTTAGTTTAGCTTCTCTCCAGGTAACCCTTGGTTGCTTTGGGTCACCGTTCTGAGATTTAACTTAGTTCGTGGTCTACTTAGCCGAAGCTCCCTCCTTTCGACGCAGGAAATACCCTTCTCTGGATGGCACAGTGGGATCAGAGAATTTTGATAGTTCAAGTGCTTCGGTATCAGGATAGCAGGTTAGTGACGGTCGGTCCTTGTTCAGGAGCTCTTCTTGGTTGTCGATGTTTTCTGTCGTGGCCAGGGTCGAGGAGACCTTCTTACAGTGGTGTGCGTGCAGCCAGTGCCGTTTCCCCTCCACACGAAGAGCCGTCCGGGTGGTGATTAACACTTGCCAGGGGCCCGTCCACCGGGGTTCCAAACTCTTCGACCGCTGAAAGTTTCGGATCAGCACGAAATCTCCAGGTTGGATGGCGTGACCCGGACCCGTGGAAGCATCGGGGATGGCCTGCTGCACCTGCTGATGAATGACAGACAGAGTTTCAGTCAATTTATACAGATAATCAGACATTAGGACGTCCGGGACGTCATGAATGGAAGTTGGTTTCGGTGCAGACCAGACACTCATGGGTCGGCCGAAAACGACTTCATAAGGTGTTAAGTGATGTTTGGTGGGGGTGGAACGCATCGATAGCAATGCCAGTGGGAGGGCGTCTGGCCATTTCAGACCCGTGGTAGCCACTATCTTGGCCAGTTTAAGCTTTAGTGTGGCATTGTGTCGCTCAACAAGTCCGGCAGACTGGGGGTGGAAGACTGCGTGAAACTTCTGCTTGATGCCCAACCCCTTTAAGATGAGCTGGATGACTTCGGCTATGAAGTGGGGGCCATTATCGCTCCATAAAATACGACAAAGGCCGTAACGGGGGAAAAACTCCTTTAACAGTACTTTTGCAGTGGCCATAGCAGTGTTGTCACGGGTTGGGTATGCTTCCACCCATTTGCTAAATGCGCATACCACAACAAGTACATATTTCAGGCCTTGGCATCTGTCTAGCTGGATGTAGTCCATCTGCAGGACTTCGAACGGGTGATTTGGGACCCCAAATCCTCCCCGGGGTACTACAGTTCCTTTCCCGGGGTTGTGTTGCAGGCATATCAAACATTGTTGGACCAGACGTTTGGCGGAGTCTGTGATTTTATCATTGTGCCAAACTCTGGAGACAAGTTCAATCATGGGGGCTGATCCTATGTGGGCAGGGGAGTGTGCCATAGTCAGTATGGGAATCAGGTACGAGTCAGGTAGCAACCATTTGTTCGTGTCTCTTGTCCGCCAGCAGCCTTCGTCATCTTTTAACCCCACCCGTGCCCATTCAGTCAGTTCGTGCTGTGTGCTAGCCATTTGAATGTCTCTAATAGTGTCCCTAGCGTCAGTCCATTTTTCTGCTTGTGACCTGGTCACGTACATATGTGTTGTCGTCCTATTTTCAGCTGTCGTTCGGGCAGTGATGTCGGCTAGTGCATTTCCCTGCCCAATGATGTCTGTCACCTTTTTGTGTGCCTGGCATTTGACGACTGCAAGCTTTTTGGGGAGAAGGACAGCTTCGATCAAGGCGGAGACTAGATCCCCGTGCAAAATGGGGGTGCCGTGTGAGGTCAGGAATCCCCTTTCCCTCCAAAGAAGCCCAAAATGGTGGACCACCCCGAAGGCATACTGGCTGTCGGTGTAAATGTTCGCTGTAGTTCCTGCTGCCAGAATGCAGGCTCGTGTCAGGGCAATCAGTTCCGCTGCCTGGGCAGATCGTTGCGTGATGCGGGCTGTCCCGACTACTGTTCGAGCCGTGGTGACCGCATAGGCAGCGGAAGTGGTGCCATCGGGGAGTTTGATGCATGACCCGTCCACCCACAGCTCTCCGTCAGGGTCAGGAAAAGCCGTGTCTCTGAGGTCAACCCTACTTCTAGTCTGCTCGTCCGTAAGAGTCACGCAGTCATGTACAGGGTGCACATTGGGATCGTTCTCTGGTAAGGGTAACAGAGTGGCCGGGTTCAGTGTGGTGCATCTTTTCAGGGTGATATGGGGTGCAAGCAAGGTCAGTTCGTATCCAGTCAGTCGTGCACTCGTCAGATGTTGCGTCTTGGTTTGGTTCAGGAGGGTGTCAACTGCATGGGGTACCAGTACCGTGAGGGAATTCGAGAGCACGATCCCCTCACTCTGTCGGATAGAGATTGCAGCAGCAGCTACAGCTCGAAGGCAGGCAGGCAAGGCTCTGGCTACAGGGTCAAGAGTGGCAGAGAAGTAAGCACACGGTCGTTGCTTTGGGCCAATGGCCTGGGTCAGGACAGATAAAGCGCACCCCTCCCTTTCGTGAGTGTAAAGGGAGAAGGGCTTTGTGTAATCAGGGGTACCTAGGACAGGGGCCGAACAAAGGGCATCTCGTAGTTCCGTGAAGGAGGTTTGACACTCAGGAGTCCAAGGGAGTGGGAAGGGGACGTCTTTAGCTAGCAGAGAAAGTAGCGGTTTCACAATGAGGCTAAAGTTTGGTAACCACTGTCGGCAGAAGGAGGTGAGGCCTAGTAGGGAACGGACCTGTTTCTGGGTCTTAGGGACAGGAGTTTCGAGAATGGTTTTGATCCGGTCGGGAGTGAGTTTCCTTCCTTCTTTGGACAAAAGGTGGCCTAGGTAAGTGACCTGGGGTTGGCAGAATTGCAACTTCTTCTTGGAGACCTTGTGGCCATTTTCCGCAAGGAAGTGCAGGAGTTGAATGGTGGCTGTAACTGCTAATGGAGTGGTGTCGGCTGCCAAAAGGATGTCATCGACATATTGCACTAACACCACTCCATCGGGTAACTGGACTTGATCCAGTTGTCTCTTGAGGGCCTGGCTGTAGATGCTAGGGCTTTCTGTGTAACCCTGGGGTGCTCGGCAGAACCTATATGAGCGGGCTTTTAGGGTGAAGCCGAAGAGATATCGGCTGTCTGGGTGGATGGGGATGGAAAAGAATGCGTTTTTGAGATCAATGACAGTGAAGGTGGTGGCAGTAGAAGGAATCAAAGTCAGGATGGTGGTGATGTCTGAGACCACAGGGTACTGGGGTACCACCACTTTGTTGATCTCTCGAAGGTCGATGATAAAACGGTATGCTTTCTCATCTCCCTCTCCCTGTTTCTTGATGATGGGCAAGATAGGGCTGTTGCAAACGTTGCTAACCACTTCCTCTACCACTCCTGCGTCTATCAGTGACTGAATAATCTTTACCAATGCCTTCTCGCCCTCGGGCGATATCCGATATTGTGGAAGTTTTGGGAGTGTTGCGTCTGGTCGGACAGTAATGTGCACTGGGTCAATCAACATGCGCCCTACGTCCGAATCCGCCTTGGCCCACAAATACGGAGGCAGAGTGTCAAGCAGGGATGTGTCAGCGTCGGTGATGGAAAACATGCGTCGGGGGGGGCAATGTCTAAGCAGAACGGGGTTGTCGTAAAGGAAAACTCGAACTCCGTCTTGAGAACATCTGATCGTCGCTCGGAAGTGTTTCAATAAGTCAAGTCCCATAATGGCGTCAGGGCTATTGGAGGAAAGCAAAAACGTGGTGTCAGTGGTGTTGTTTTCTAAGTCGAAGAGGATCGGGCGGACAAAGGGTTAGTGGAGGGCGTTCCATCGAAACCTGTCGATGTTATAAGTGAGCCAGACAAGGGTGCCCTTGGAATCAGTCGTTTAGATAACGCACTACGTGTTGCGCCAGTGTCTACCAGAAATGGAGACTTTGTACCCAGGACCTTAGCAGTGATGTAAGGGCCTTGCTGGTCAACATAGAGCTCGACTGGATCCCTCCCTTGCCCTTGGCAGTCCTATGCAAAGTAGTGGGCGTCATCGTAGTCAGATTGCTGGCATTGGTTCTGTCTGGGTCGATCAAATGTATTTGATCTGCCTGATCTGTCGTTAGTCGCGTCATTTGGGGGCCCTCGCTGTTGTCCCTTATTTCTCGGTCCACTTGCTATGTCCTGGGGGTCTTTGTTTCTGATTATTTCCAGAAGAACTGGGCACTGGGATTTCCAATGGCCAGTTCCTTTACAGAAAGCACACTGGTCCTCTCTAATGTCTGTACGTCCACTGTGGGGAGTCAAAGTGCGGTCCTGGGGAAGTGCAGTCTTAGGGACGTTCGTCTGGTAGTTTCTCCGGTATTGGTCTCGTCCTATAGTCACCCCTTGCAGTTGGGCAATCATCACCCTCTCTTTCAGGTCCTTCTTCTTTTTCTCTGTTGCTCTATCGTTTTCATTTTTCTGGTGTTCATAATATTGGGCCATCTGGAGGGTAGCCGTAGGTTTGGAGGCTGCCCAACTACTCTCGCTAGCCTGCAGTTTCTGGGAGACCTCCGGCGACAGACCCTTAACATAATTCTGGACAAACAGATGGTGTCCGGTTGCAGTGGTCATGTCCTGGCCGCTGTAATCGGAGAACACCGTTTCAAACCGGGAGAAGTATTCTGATACATCCTCCTGGGGTTTCTGGCGACAGGCCGTTACTATCGACCAGTCCACTTTCTTTTCTGGGATCAGGGTTTTTAATTTCTGTACGATTTTATCTGGCAGGTCTAGAATGGATTTCAAGGGCTTTTGTCCAGGTCCTCGTTGTTTATCAATGTCATCGAGTTGTGACCAGGTATGTCCAAACAGCTCAAGGTGGTCGACTTTCCGGATTTGCTTCCACACATCAGCTGGTAGACATAGCCCGAAAAACAAGTCGATGTCAGCCAGGGTCATAATCGTTGATCCTAGGGCTGTACCCAATTCAGTATAGAAGGCAGTGGGGTTTTTACGTAGGTCAGGCAGAGATTTCCGGAATGTCAGAATCTCTTGCCGGTCCCAAGGCTGGTAGACCCAGTTGTACACTACCCTTCCTTTTGCATCTTGGTGGTTTGCATCATCGTTAGTCCCTGCACCTCGTGGAGGAACCCAGTAGGGGGCAGCCTCTCGTATCGGCATCATGGTGTTAGATTGCTCAGTTTGTGGTTCGGTCGCTACGGATGTCGTGGGTTTAGTTCCTGATTCTCGTTCAGTGAGGTGGCGGAAAACCTCAAGCGTACGCGTAAGGAGGTCCGTCACATCACACTCGCCCTCATCCCCGATATCGACCTTCCGGTACAGAGTCGTTAGGCTCTCGGGACCTTTGTCTCGATATCGGTCCTCGTATGCGTTCAAGGCATGGTAACACAGTCGTACGGTAAAATGTCGTCTGTGATTCCCTGTATACGAGTTAAACATATCCGTGATGTACTCTTCATCTTCCTTTCTTTCTACCAGTGTCCGTGCTATCTTGTCGATCCCTGCTCGCTCATCTTTGCTTAGTCTGCTTGTTCTTGCAGAACCAACCCTTCGGGTCTCAGGGTCGCCTAACGTTGTCGTTTGTGTAGTATTTAATACAAGGAGTTCGGCCGGCACAGAGGCCATGGGGGCCGAAGCTGTGGCGCTACCCTCGTTCGTATCTGGGGGTGGTGGGTGCTGTGCTAAGGGTTGGGAAGGGGCATATGGAGGGGGCATGTAGATGATCGGAGGACCTAACAGCAGATCATCGTTGGCTCGTTGTTTCGAGGGTAAATCAGGGTAGAGCATGGAGGACGTTCTAACCGGACACTGGCTTGATGTCTCTATTTCTAGTTTCTGTTTGGCTTTCTCTCTTTCCTTTATCTCTTCTTCTAGTTTCTGAGCAGCTAGGTGGGCTGCTTTTCGCAGCTCTTTTCCCAACCTACTCTCAGTTTTCTTTTTACGTTGTTCAGTTTCTTTGTGCCACATGCCGAAACTATCAAGCATAGTGGGCGTTGTCTTGTTTTTACCAAGGGCTGTTTCTAGCGCGTTTATTTTGTCATCATCGAAGGATCCTATCAGTGGCCACTGACTTTCTCGATCCTTTTTCGTATATTTATGCCACAGCTTGTTATAGGCTATAGCGATCAATCCATGCTTCATGAACATGTCCTTATTAGGGGTGCCTTCCAGTGGAGACGGATGGTTCACCTCTAATAAGCGGTCCGGGCTAAACAGGCTACCAATCAGTGGGGAGAAGACAGACATGACGGATCACAACGGGGACAAAAAGTCAGCACTGCCTATCTTATCACTGCGTGCAAAGACTAGACAGAATATTCCTATTCTACGTTGTTTGCAGGCAGTGAATACCTCATGAACCAATATCGAATAGTCAACGTTCGGTCAATCAAAACAATTCAGTGGGGAGAATAAGTAGGTCCGCAAAGGTCTGCGTTACCTACCCTTTCACTATTTGTAAAAAGGGGGGCTCTTTCCTGTTTGCAGACAGAGAATCTCCAGAAAACAGTCTGTGAACAATAGTTCAGGTTCAAGTAATTAATCAGTGGGGGAGAAAGATAGGCACGACGGTTGCATTACCTATCCTCCACTGCTTGCAAAGAGAGAGCCTGTTGTTTCTCCGTTTGCAGACAGCGAATCTCCAAATAAATCAACAAAGAGTAATACTAGTATTTTCTAAACAATTAAACAATTATTTCGCAATTCGTCGTGTTTACACGACCTTACCCGGACCGCATGGACAGTTTCTTGTCTTCCGAATCCAGCGCCCGATCGTCCTCTTTTCTTCGTAATCCTCGCGGCACTCCTGATGGTTCCCAGTCAGGACCGTAGATCACTCGAGAGAGGTCTGTTCGGAACCAGTGAAGTTCGGATGATCGGCTGTCAGACGAGGGTCTATCGGACAGGTGCACTTCCCGATCGTTGCAGTCGTTCACTCTGTCGTCAGGACCTCTCCCACTGGATCCACGAGTCACTGATGGGCCCCACGTTTGGGACGCCAATTGTAAAAAAGGGTCATAACAACTGGTAAACAAAGATCCTTAAGTATTGCCCGGCGGTGTCGCCTCTTGAACCCACAAAATATTAATCAATGAAGAGGCAGGCGCTGGAGACTGGAAGGCAGGAAACAAGGGTTTTATTCTCTCCGGAGGAGAACACATCAGTTCGGACAGCAAGTATCGTCACGAGGTGCTCTAATCTCATCTCTGAGGCCTGGCCTCTTATACACAGGTTTATGATCTTTATTGCAGGTAACACATTCTTGCAATGCTTTGAAGTATGAAAGGACATCCTCGGAATCCCCCCTTCAGGCCCGTTCTCACACATATTTACAGTTGGAGTCCCCACCCCCGGTCACAACAGGTGATAATTATCGCGCAGCTGGACATTCCGCCGATTCACGGAATGTGTGGGGTTGATCGGATCTCATAGGGTGGGGGCTTTGATCAATTCGAGGGTCCTTTAATGGGGGAAGCTTCCTACTGTACGGGGAGGGGGGGGCAATAAACAATATCCGCAGGGCCAGGTGGCGGCCTGGGAACGGGGAAGACAAACGGGCACACAGGAAAGGGGGGTTTGTATCAAAGGGCCTGGGACCATGAAAGGAATGAAGGGAGGTGTCGCGCTGGGAACAGGATGGGATTCCGGGGCATAGCTGCGCTGAAGAGGGGTTTACGACCCAAGGCATGTGAGAGCGGGGGGTTGTCAGCGTGCGGGGGAATGCTTGCGAGGTTGAGAGAGAGAGAGAGACGCGCTGGCTATCAGCGAGGGGCAGGGAGGCCATGGTGCTCAAAATGGCTGCCGCTTACGTGCACGAATGGGTTCGAGAAGAGCAAGATGGCGCCGATAATGTTGATGTTTGCAGCCTAACTTTTAACAGTGTGCGCTGGCGGGGGCGGAACGATTGCTCTCAGACTTTGGCGAGGTCTCAGGGCTAAAGGTTAATTGGTCTAAAACATGTTTATTCTCAGTGAAACCAGGGAGGACGGCACCTACGATGCCACGGACCATGCAGTTGGAGCCGTCTTGTTTAGCATACCTTGGTGTACATATCTATCATGAGGCCAATGATATCCTAGAAGGCAACATAGGGAGATGTGTGCGAGCCCTGAAGGGGAGCATGGCATTTTGGAATACCTTTCCGTTATCAGTGATGGGGAGGTTAGCCTTACTGAAGATGGTGGCACTTCCTAGGCTACTGTACTTTTTCAGAACATTACCCATATGGTTACCGTGCTCAGTGTTTGCCCAATTGAAGTCCATGGTCGTGGGGTTCCTATGGGGGTCTGGGAGGCGCAGTGTGGCACAAAAAAAACTGCTGAGGCCGAAAGCGGAGGGCGGATTGGCGGTTCCTGACCTGGAACTTTACTATATAGCAGCACAACTACAGGTTCTTACACAGGCGGTTGCAATAGAATTTCAGGGCCCTGAGTCCTTAAGAGATAGAGGGATACCAATGCATGTCCTATCTTTTATCATATTGCAGCAACGATTGGACCTTAGAGATTTAACCTTGGAAGAGAAAACACTGAGGTTGTGCTGGAATATGAGTCAGAGAAGGTCAGGTGTGCTGCACCCATATGCGCCTGAAATTCCACTGGGGATGGTAACAGCATTACCCATGGTGGAGACTGGTCGTCACTATTGGAGTGGGAGCAGGCAGGGATCCAAGTACTCGGGGACTTGTATGAGGAGGGAGAACTACTGCCGTATCAAGTATTACAGGAGAGATACGATCTCCCTAGGGGAGAATTCCTGGTGCACGCCGCTCTGGTGCATGCAATTCAGAAACATTGGAAGAAGGGATTGATAGAACCTAAAACAACGATGGCATGCAAAGTGGGCGTGCCAAGATGTTAGCGACTGGAAACAGTCGCTAACATCGCTATCTCCTATTACCAACTTTTGGAGATATTCCCGCTAAGCGCGAATATCTCCAAAAGCTAACACCTGCCCTGAGCAGTTCTTAGCCATGTTATCCAATGGGAGGTGGATAACATGGCTAAGAGCATTAGCTCGGTAATGCTTGAATATCGCGGACTTTTCAGCGATATTCATGCATTGCGGCCGATTTTTATCGCATTTGCGATAAACCTTGGTAATATCAAGGTTTATCTGCGATAAAAATCGCCGCAGGTTGGTGATACATTTTTGTCTCTAACCAAGCAATAGCGATAATTATCGCTATTGCTTGGTAATATGCCCCTAGGTTTTATAATTGTGTTATTCTGGCTCTGTTTTAACAGGGGTATTATGAGTGGTAGAGGACTACGCTCTATCCCTGTGATGTACAGTGGAGTTTAGAAAAGGGTAGGTTCTTAGTGACATTATTCATGTGTCTTCTTACTGTCGTAAGTCAATTAATGTATGAAAGTGATTTATGCTCATGGTGTATTTTCCTCTATGTTTTTCACAATGCAGCTATAACACAGCAAGTAGTGTTACACACAGAAGGCACCCCCTTTTATTGAAGTATCATCTTCTACAGGTGTTATTCTTTGTTGTTACAGGTATAGAGTTGACACTATTCAGTAACAGTTGTTGCATGTGTATTTTCTGTGTTTATGGTTAGAAGGTATTTATGATTGTGGTTGTCATTCAGATCCCCCTCCCAGCTGTTCCCTTCCTTTCCTTCCCCCACTTGATCCTTCCATTGACCTGGGCCATTATGGCTATTAGGCTTGGGTAGATCAAGAGGTGGACCATTCCTAGCACAAACCGATCCTGAGGACAGACCGCTGTAACAAACACTCTGTAATCCGCCCACCATTTACAGATTTTAAAATATTTCTGGGGGTACGCTCTCGCCTTAAAGACAGGGATTTCCAGGCCCACGGTGAAGTCTAAGCTCTTTTTCCACACTGCCACTGATGGCAGGTTTTCATCCTGCCAAGCCCTGGCGATATCTCTCTTTGCCAGGGTGAGGCCGAGGAATAACAGGTGATGTTAAATCTGTTGCAGCCCACCCCCACAGTGATATACAACATAACCAGTCATGGAGAAAGCGGGATATCAATACAAACATCTGGTCACCCCTCTCCAAAAACCTCAACACTGTTGTACACTGCCACACCGTATGTAGAAAGGTGCCGTCCGATGTCCCACATCGCAAGCAGTGCGGGGGGAAGAACCTTTACAGCCCAACTTTTACAACGCACTACCATTACAACGCAGTCATTACAACGCAACATCCCTTACATCGCATGCCATTACAACGCAACCATTGCAACACATGATACTACAACGCATACAATTACAACGCATGTCATTACAACGCAGTCATTACAACGCATACCATTACAACACATACCATTACAACGCATAGTACCCTTACACTATCCAACACTTACCCTACTGTTGCCCCCCCTGGAGTTAGAATAGTAATTTTTACCCCTACACTATCCAACACTTACCCTACTGTTGCACCCCCTGGAGTTAGAATAGTAATTTTTACCCCTACACTATCCAACACTTACCCTAATGTTGCACCCCCTGGAGTTAGAATAGTACATTTTACCCCTATACTATCCAATGCTTACCATACATGCATTGTATGCGTTGTAATGGTATGCGTTGTAAAGGTAGTATGCGTTGTAATGGAATGCGTTGTAAAGGTAGTTTTTAGAAAATTCGTTTTAATGGCATGCGTTGTAATGGAATGCGTTGTAAAGGATGTTGCGTTGTAAAAAATGCGTTGTAAAGGCATGCGTTGTAAAAGTATGCGTTGTAACGTCATACAACCCAGTGCGGAGATGTAATCAGGGCGGCGCGCCATAGTCTGTGTCTGGTGTAGTTGGCTCGATGTAAATATTTGAATTGGATGAGTTGCAGGCGGACCGCAATCGCCTCACTGCGCAGGGACTCCAATGCCTCCACCCAATCATCTTCATCCAGGGGACCCAGGTCCTGCTGCCACATATCTCTAGTTTTGTGTAATGTTGTAGGTGTATTCGTTAAGGCGTGTGCAATAAATGTTGGTTATTTTATGGTCTCGCAGCTCACCAATAAAGACCTTTGCCTCTAAGGGGCTGAAATCGTGTATGTCCGCTTGTTGTGCTAAATATGGAGTAGGCATGTCTAAATTGAAGATATCTATAAAATTGTGAGCGGGGCATGAAGTATTTTGTCTGAAGTTCCTGGAAGGACTTTAGGTTTCGACCATGCATAGCTGCACCCACTGTGTCTATGCAGATGGCCTCCCAGCCTCGAAAACCAGTCAACTGTGACAGCTGTCGTAGCTGTCTGTTTCGCCACAGAGGTGTCTCTTTCGTAAGCCTCCCCCACCAGCCCCTTGTTCAAAGTGCACATTGCCATATCGTGAAGACCCTTTTGGTTGTGGGCGGCAGCTCCCTAAGAGCCAGGTGTACGACCTGCCAAATAGCAACTCGCAAATTTTGGGATGCATTTAAAAAAATGTAAATGAAACGTTTTAGTTTTAGTTTTTAAAGTAGGCAGTGGTCCCTGGGACCACTGTCTGCCCTAAAAAAATAATTTTGTATGCATTTGCAAAGGGGAAAGCGTCCCCTGGGGACCCTTTCCCATTTGTGAATGCATTACCACCTACTTGAATTAGGTGGTAATTTACGAGTGTTTTGCAACCGCAAAACATTCGTAAATGTCTACGGAGTCGCTGTTTGGAAGGGAACGCACCTTCCATATACAAAGTCGCAAAACAGTATTTTGTGATTCGCAAATTATTTGCGACTTGCAAAATACTGTTAGTACATGGGCCCATGGTCTTTAAACCCGTCGTACATCTGGCCCCAAGTGTTGATGCAAAATAGAGGACCGTGTGTAGTGTATTATCGCCCAACAGCCAACGCTCAACCACATATGCTGTGACTTCACGATCACCATACCACTAAGGACGAGAAGGTGTGCAGCCGCGTGGTATGCCGGCACATTCGGTGTGGAGACGTCCGTAGAGTATGTGGATTGAAAGCAAGTCCTCCATGCTACTCGTGCCGTGCCACCTCCCACAGAGGAACCAGGCCAGAATAGCATTCAGTTGATGAAACCATGTTGGTTTTATGGAGTATGGATGGTTCTGGAACTGATATAGGAGAAGGGGCAAGGAGACCATTTTAAAAATATCAGATCTGCCAAACAAGGACAGCAGCAGATGGGACCGCATTCGGCTCTGATTGCCCATCTGTGTCCACAGCGGGGCCAGATTTGTATTCCATGCCATAGTCTGAGATGCAGAGAGAAACACCTCCAGATATTTGAAGCCATCTGAGACCACCTTCAGCTCCCGTGACCATCCACCCAGTTGACCTCCACCCGCAGCGGCCACAAGCAGGACTAGCCCCGATTCATGTACAGGCCAGGCGTTTCACCAAAAATGTGCATGATCCTGAGAAAGTGTGGCCCGGTCTTATTGGAAGCTTTAGGAAGCGTTAGGAAGAACAACACGTCATCCGCATACATTGCTATGCGGTCCGAGATTCCCGTCGACCACTCAAAGCCATAGAACTGTGCATCCATTCTGACCCAGGCCGCCAACGGTTCCATGGCCAACATGAAGAGATATGGGGAGATGGGACATCCCTGACATGTTCCCCGTCCAATAGTAAAGCGTCTTGAAACTGAGTTCACCACCCGAATCAAGGCTTTTATGTCTGTATATAACAGACGTATGAGATTCAATAAGCGAGGGCCTATTTTTAAGCAGCAGAGCAAGGCAAAAAGGTAGGTGCAACTGGAGTCAAAAGCCTTGTCGATGTCCACAAGGAGTAGCGCGGCCGGTCCCTCAAGTCGGTCGACAGGGCATTGTGCACGCCGGATATTATACCGTGTAGCACAGCCAGGCATGAAGCCGACCTGGTCCTGACGGACCAAGTCTGTGATATGGGGGAACCAAGCTATTGGCGATTACCTTGGACAGTACCTTAGCCTCCACGTTGAGAAGAGATATCGGGTGATATGACGAGTAGTGTTACGAGGGTCGACCCGGCTTTAGGAAAAAAACTATTTCCGCATGCCTCCAGTCTGGCGGAAGACTGTCGTCCTCCACGGCCGCCTCGAGAGCCGCCAGATAGGGATCCATCAACTGAGAGTGGTATTTCTGAAGAAACTTACCTGGGAAGCCATAAGGACTGGGTGCCTTCCCCGCATGCATATCTAGCAACACGGTTTGCAATTCCTCCACTGACACAGGGGGCATCCAGTGCCGCTCGCACATCGTCTGAGAGAGTCCACGAGGGGAGATCTTCAATGAACTTCTGAACGCGTTCTGCAGGTAAGGTCTCGCGGGGAGCAAATAAGTCCACAAAATACGTGGCAAAACAGTCAGCTATGTGCGACAGGTCTGTAGATATTTTCCCGTCTGGGCCACGTATGCTCGGGAGGGTCTGTGGACATAGTGTCTGCTGACACAGGCGATGCAACAGGACACTAGATTTTTCTCCCCATTGATAGATCCAGCTTTGTCCAGGAGTTTACTAGTATATAGCTGTTGAGTAGTCAACAGCTGCCTGCACACAACGCGCTCATTCTCCTTCCTGCTGGTACGCTCTAAGTTGTGCAGTTGGGCTTCAATCTGCAGTAACTTCTCGCGATGCTGACGGCGTCTCACGGCACAGAAAGCAATGTCTGCCCCGTCTAAGTGTGGAATTCATTGCTTCCCATAAGGTTACATGGGAATCTACTGTGCCCGTGTTATGTGAAAAATAGTCTGTGAGAGACGTATGAATATGCGACCTGTATTGCGCATCCTGCAGCAGCCATGGCGAAAGTCGCCACTGGAACTGGGAGAGTATAGGATCTAGGAACAATTGCAAGGAAACAGGTGAATGGCCTGATAAGCCCCGGGGTAGGATCTCCGTAGACATTAACCTGTGGGCATGGTCTGTGGAAAGGAAAATGTAATCAATGCGAGAGAAGGTCTCGTGAACTCCTGAAAAGTATGCATTCTTGGCCTGCGGGGTGAAGCGCCCTCCAGGAGTCAACCTACCCCATCCCCTGAACCAAGGGCAGTAGTCTAGAATCCTGGATTGCGGCCCCCCACTCTGTGGCATGCCATCTGTCCCTAGCCTAATACATTGTTCCAGTCTCCCCCCCACGAACGTCAGGCCGGATGGGATCTCAGTCCAGAGCGTTGTCAAATGCTCCACAAGGTTCCACGCAAGGGGAGGGGGAGCATAAATACTTACCAGCACAAGGGGTTCCCCATATAATATTCCATGGACCACAAAAAATCTACCCTGGGGGTCCAACCAAGTCTTGCAATGGATGAATGGGACGTTAGGGTGTATGAGGATTGCTACCCCGCGGGATCCTCTATTGAATCCAGCATGAAAGGTTTGAGCATAACCAAATCTTGCCAAGCATGCCCATTAGGTGGGTCTTCCGGAGGAGTAGAATGTCAGCTTTGTACTGCTTGGTCTGGCGTAAGACAGCTCCACGCTTGATCTTGTCAATAAGGCCATTAGTGTTCCAGCTAATGAACCGAAGGTCCCGGCTTCTAACCCCCATCGACGACAGCGTTATTGCTGACATTGAGACATATGGACAAATATTGATACTTAAATGGCTACGGCAACCCAATGATTGCGTATGCAGAAGCAAACAGTGGCACTAATAAAACATAAACATTCAACAAATATTCCCCATACAAACCCCCCCACCCCGATACCTCATAAAAGCAAAAGTATCTGTCACGGCATGATGTGACCGCAGCCCCTAATGGGGGGCAACGGTGACATGCAGCCAATGGTTCACCAATATAAGTCCCCCACACATAGTAAAGGCTAGGGAATGGGGAACCATTGTATAACTAACTAGAGCCTGAATGTTCATGGTATCCAGATCGCATATGGCTCATATAGTTACAGATCTCGGTGGCGCATAAGTTAGGAGGCCGCAGTTTCCAGCTGATTGCCTCCGGGATCTACTACGAGTTTTGGATCGCTTATTGGAGCACGATTGGTGCCGCTGCTTACCAACTGCTTTGGGTGATCCATGTCCAGTTCCCCTGGATGAGGAGTCCGAGTCAAGTCGGGGTGGAGTATGAGGTTTGATCTTCACAGTTTCGTCCATCCAGCAAAATACCTCCTCCGGGGTCTCAAAGAAATGTGTATGTGACTGGCAAGCCACTCGCAGACGAGCGGGATACAACAAGGAGTTTTGAGCTTAAGACCAAAGAGACGGGCCTTGGCCTCAACAAATGACTGTCGGTGCTGTTGTACCAACCTAGAACAGTCCGGAAAAATCATGATGCGCTGAGAGTTGTAGGTCAGGGTATCCTTTATTCTGGCTTGCTGCAAAATAACGTCCCTGTCCTTGTAGTTGAGAAGCAGCGCTACTATTGGGCGAGGACGAGCGCCCAGTGGTGGCCTCTGTAGTAGTGCTGATGGGCATGCTCATTTATGAAACTTGGAGAAAGTACATCAGGTGGGAGCCATTCCCTGAGCCACTTGACAAGAAAGTGCTCTACAATGTTTCTCTCGCATCCCTCAGGAAAGCCATCAATGTGGAGATTATTTTAGAGTGCGCACCCTTCTACATCTTCTACTCTCGCTGCCAGGCCCCTTGTGAGTGTCTCTAGAGTAGTTATTCTTTTCTGGAGCGTGCCTACCGTGTCTTCCACCGTCGAGATCCAAGATTCTGTTTCTGTAATGCGCAGCACTGCATTCCTAATGTCTTGTCGGTGCAACATTACGTCTGAGCCTACTGCGCATATCTTGGCCTCCAGCATTTTCCTAGACTGCGTTATCGCTGCCAACAATGTCGCAGTGTCCTGCATAGCTGCCTCCAGGGCGCTCTGCGCTGGTGCCAGGGCCGCAGCTCCGGCGTATTTGTCCATCGTGCTCTGCTTGGATGAAGGGCCAGGCAGCTTGTCTTTAGCCAGTATGGATCGTGATGGGATAGGGGGTGCTCCAGATGTGGGGCTGCAATTTTCCAGCTGTGTCACATACAGTTATGTCATTATCTTTGGGTATCTGGTGCAATGGGTTCCAATGGAGGACTCCGCCGGAAGGGGGGGTCGCCTCACCCTTAAGCTGAGCCAAATCTCGTCTGACCGCTTCCGTGAGCTGGCCACCCCCACCTCCCCTAGTGGGCGCCAGACCACAATCTCCGGCTCTGATGTATCAAACAGGCAGGCTGTCCAGAATAAGCCCCAACTCAGGGATCCCTATCTGCCACTATAAGGTGCTTCACTTTAGGCCTAGTCAGTCTCACACGTTACCCCACATTTATGACCAGAGGGAGGGGGGGCACATCTGCGCCACGCTGCGCTGAGGCTCGATCGACCGCCTAGGTCCTGATAAGTTTTTAGTATTTTCTCTTCCTTTTCCCCCCTTGTTATGTAAGGTCTCAAATATGGCAAGCACTTGTGTCCCTCACTGCCGTAGAGGATTGGTCTTCTTTGCACTTTCCTCACCTAGGCCGCACGCCAGCAAGACCGGAAAGAACGCCAAGGAAAATTGTAAGTAGGGCTCGGTGCAGGCATCTCGCCCCTGCGCCCCCACTTCACAACAGCCACTTTGCCCGATAGGGGGCAGCATTAGGCAGCGGCCCCAACTCCACCTCCCAGCCACTCACGCCCCTGTAGCACACCAGGCCGATCCAGGGGAATCTCGGTAGGGCCAATCTGGCGCAGCCGGCCCCAGGAGCCTTTAGCGCCACACCAGTCTCCTACACCGTGGTCTGACATAACCACCGAAATAGCGACTGCGCTGCCTCAAGTACCCAATGCCTCACACAGTCAACCAAGGCAAGGCACTATTCAGCTGCATTGCGGGTGCCGAGTCCCCTGCCAGCACGTAGGGCTTAATGCAGGTTCCTTGCCTCTGCGCTCCCACTCCACAGCAGCACCGCATCCAGTCGGTGTGACACAAAGAAGCGGCCTCAACTCCGCCTCACAACCAGGCTAGCTTCCACAATTTACCGGGCTGATCTGGGGGAGCCCCGACAGAGCTGACCCAGCGCAGCCAGGCCCAGAGACCTATGGCGCCCATGCAAGTCTCTTTCACGCGGTCCGAGCTGACCGTCGAGGCTCGGACTGCGCCGAAACAAGCACCCGCGGCACCAAGCAGCCCGCTGAGGCCGGGCACCATTCAGCAGCTCCCAGGCCCAGATCAATGAATGGCGTACGCTGGGCCCCGCACCGTGACACGGTCTGGCCACCGAAGTCCTGACGGCCCAAGTCCAGCACCCTCGGCCACCCACCGCTGGATACAGTCCTCGATGGTCCCTCATTGGGGAGCACCGCCGCTCCTGCAGCACACTGTCGAATAGACTTCCGGGAAGGCTTGTCCCAAGCCGCCCGCTAAGCAGCCCTGGCCTATGCCGTCAAATCTCGGCTATACAGCTCCCGGAGCCCGCCGGCAGCCGTACAAGAGTATCGCCGGGTACCACCATTCTCTGGACGGTGAAAGATAGGTAGGATACAGGATTAATGACGGATTATGTTCAGGCTACGGGAGCCTCGCTAAGGCGTGTCCGCCATGTTGGACCGCCAAGCCACGCCCCGTGTTTTGCAACTTCTGTATGTGCTGCTTAATGCAGCACTCATAGAACTTGCTAAACATCTTTTTTTATAAGATTGTTTATATGTAGGAAGGGATACCTTCCTGCACATAAACAATCAATGGTGTTTTGCGGTTTCCATGTGGACACAATGCAGCACACATGGAAACAGCAAAAACAAGGAGAAATTAAACATTTCTCCTCATTGCACCAGGGTAAGACCAGGTTTTCCCTGATATTAATTTCGATGTTGTCCCATATTTACGCCACCCTTGTAAATATGGGGAAGCGTGAAAATCAATGGGTGCTGCGGTGGAACACCCACAACAACACCCACTGCCCTCCCCTTTCACGCTAAGTATAGCGTGAAAGGGTGCCTTATTTACAAGGCAGTGTTAAGCCACGTTTAGTGGTTTAATGCCACCTTGTGAAAAAGGCAAAGCCCCCATCGCCATCACATCGTGAAAAGTGATGTTGTCGTGGCAATAGGGTCTTGTAAATATGCCTTTTTGTGCCTTAAGCTCTTCAAAGTCCCTTGTCTCTGTTTGTTGTATCTGTTTACTTACTTATTAACATTCTACCAATGGAAAATGCCCTGTTTAAAATACGACATGAGATGTGCACAGATGCTTGGGCATTAAACTTCGTAGTAGCACTGAACACTACTTGCTGATTTTACTTACTGCTTACCATAGGACCTAAAAATATCACATAATTAAAATGCAGTGTATTATTTCTATTTCCTCTTGTCTTTATTTTGAAAGATGGATTACTTATCCAGTTTAAATACTTAGAGATCAGCTAAATCAAACAGAGGCTTGTATATAGGATTATTCGCAATTACAAAGCAAACGGTTGTGGATTTAAAATCTGTCCATAGCATTCCCATATGACTCATTAGAGAGAAGCTCATGGAAGCTTATTTGATTATTCCAACTCTTTAGATGCGAGTCAGAAAACCCAGGGCCTTTCAGGCTAGTTGGACCTGGGTCCCTCCCAGTAGCTTCATTACAGCCGGTCGACATGATCCTATTTGCAGCAGTCTTGAACATGGACGTAGACGTTTCTTCCTGAGCGATAGCAAGGCCGGGCAGATGCACAACAAATGACGCAGTATTTTGCTGCTATATCTCGCCACTCGCCTCTCCGAGCTCGACCAGGACTGCTGCCACGCAGGAGTTAAGTCCTTCAATGGAAGGATGCTCAGCCTGATTAGTGTCAAGTCATGTTTCTTAGGGGCGTATGTATGACAAACCCGTTTTGCGAATCGCTATTGAGGACTTGCAAAATGGAATGTATGTAGGAATCTCAATATTAATTGCGATTCCTTAATATTCCCTAAGTGCGGATCACAAATTGCGATTTGCAATTTAAGAACACTCTTCCATTCATTCCTATGGGCATAGAGGCCTATGGGAATGAATGGGAAGACATTCGCAATTTGTGAGTACCCATTAGGTACTTGCATATTTCAAATGCAATTTCAAGGGTGCAAGGGTGTCAAAAAGACACCCTGTTGCACCACTGAAATATGTGTGTGTGCACAAGTGATGCACATACATGCCCTAAGGGCATTTATGTGCATCACATGGCACTTTGAAAAATGCAAAAAAGTGCATTTTTCAAAGAAATTGCAAATTATCCCCAACTTGAAGTTGGTGGTAAGTTTTGATTTCTTATGCCAAAATTGCATAACTTAGATGCTTCCTGCGTCGCATTTAAAGAATCGCAATTGCAAAATAGGGACTCACAGTTTTTGCAGTTCCCTATTTTGAGATGCCCTTTTGGGATGATAGATCCCAAAAGGCCTTTTCCCGCTCGCAAACGGACTGATAATTGGCCTGTTTGCGAATGGGAAAAGGACTTGATACATATGTCCCTTAGACTCGGAAGAATGTGATGACAGATATGACTGAGATACCCGAACTGTATATGAGGACAGAACCATCAACACATGACGTTTGCTCACCAAAGTGACCTTCTCTGTGCTAAATGATTGAAACTTGGCTGCTTTATTAATTACCCTTTTGAAAACAGAGTATTTCATTGTAGTGCGCCAAGCCTCTTCTAATTGCAGTTCTGCTATTGACTGTTGTGGTATGGAGAACACAGAGATTCCTTGCCATGAGCCTGCATATTTCAAGCGAGCACTGGTCGGCCAAAGAGTTTTCATCAGTTGCCCTCATCCGCCAGAAACATTTTATTGGGGCGCCATTTCGGACCGAGCCCTGCTGTCGCAGACCAAACTCAAGCCTGATTTGAGCTTGAGAAATGTATTGTGGAATCGCAATTTTTTTGACAAATAGGCTTGATTGTAAGATGTTCAAACTGGTTGCATCTTTCCCTCCAAGTCATTCTAAGCTGTATGCTCTGAAGAGGACACATTTCACTCCCGAGACCTGCAAAAGATGGTTTGTAGGGCAATTTATTATCTTTTGTTGCAAGGTTTTGAAAGCAAACATCCATTTATTTGCTGTTACTCGCCTGGATAGCAAATGCTGTTTGAAAATCAAGTGACAGTCTAAATGAACTCCAAGGGATTTGTAAGTTGTGACCAGTTCCAGGACATTGCCATTTGCCCACCAAGTAGACCTTGGCTGTCTATTGTTACATGGGCTTGTAAAAAAACAGCAAAACACACAAGATGATGGACGGAATGTTGCACATTGGCTAAACATTCACCCCCAGTCACAGATCTGGGTTTAATCCATTGTTATTTTGTTCACCACGCCACCCCAGTTCAGACATGGCCATATGCAAATCAGTCTGACCCTGTGCCTCATGGGAACTGTCCAGTCCGAACTGCCAAACCATGTCTTCCCTGGACCGGAATCAAGCATTATAGGACCGATTTCTGGCTATCAGCCGTCTCCTAGGTAATTGTAGGATCAGACGGGCCGCTGCGTTCTGTATCCGTTGGAGTCTGGAAAGACTTTTTTCGTTGGCTCCAAGGTACAGAACGTTCCCGTAGTCCAGCCTAGACGTTATTAGGCTGTGTACTATGGTTTGGCGCACTGATACCGGCATGAGGTCGAGCGTTTTCCTGAGGACTCGTAGTGTCCCGAAACAGGTTCCTGCTACCTGTTTTGTCTGGTGGTCGAGCGTGAGGTTTCTATCTATCCAGATCCCTAAGTTCTTTACTAAATGGCTAGGTGTGGGTAGATCTCCCAGCTCTTCCAGCCACCACGCTGAAGTCCATACTGATGGAGCTTTGCCTATGATTAGTACCTCCGTTTTATTGCCATTCAATCGTAGGCAATTGTCTGCCATCCAGAGTGCCACCTTCTGCATGCAGGCTGCAAAGTTGGAGGCACTTTGCTTCTCAGGTTGTGTAAGGGTTACAGTCAGTTGCGTGTCGTCCGCATACGACACTATTTCAACCCCAAAGGTTTCTGTAATTCCTCCTACGGGGGCTACATATAAATTGAAGAGGGTGGGGCTGAGACTGGAGCCCTGTGGTACTCCCTGATTAAGTTCTATTTCCTTAGACTTGAACTGTCCCTGGGCGACCTGGAAGGTTCGGTCTGTTAGGAAGGATTTCATCCATTCCCAAGCTTTCCCTCTCACTCCGCCCTTTTTCAGGCACTGTAGCAGGGTGTGATGGGCTACAGTGTCGAAAGCGGCACTCAGGTCCAGAAGAATTAGTGCCGCCGTCTGGCCTTTGTCAGCATATCCTCGTAGGGCTTCTGTTGAGGATAACAGGGCTGACTCGGTCGAGTGATGGGCTCGAAAACCCGACTGAGATGGAGGAGTCCATTAGCTTCTGCAAAAGCTGAGAGCTGTGTATTTACAGCTTTCTCCGCGATTTTAGCGAAGTAGGGCAGGAGAAAGATGGGTCTGAGGTTATCCAGTTTGTCAATGCTAATGTTGGGTTTTTTCCTCAGAGGAAGGACAGTCGCTTTTTTCCATGTAGTAGGGACTTGTCCTGTATTGAAAGAGAGAGCCAGGAGGTGTCTGATATGGGGTTCCAGGGTGATGATGCTACCATAGAGTCTTTTAGGGGTTGCTGGATCACTAGGTGAGCCAGATTTGATACTGTTAGCTATGTTGAGAAGGGTTTCTTTAGGCGGGACAGTAAATGCAGAGAGGCATTTATCCTCCTGTATATGCAAGTAGTTGTCTTCCTGTTCCCTGCCTGTTCTGGCTTTGTCTGGGAAGCTAGCATAGATTTTGTCCACTTTGTTAGCAAAAAACTCGGCTATTAAGTCGCATGTTTTAACTGATCCCGTCATGGGTGTGGTTAGTGAGGTAAGGTCGGAAAGTTCCCTGTAAATTAAAAACATTTCCTTCATGGAATTGTCAGCGTCTTTAATTCTGTTGCAGAGGTAGGACTTCTTAGTTTTACGAATGAGTGCGTGGTATATTTTGAGCCTGTTCTTATACTCAGTTCTATCTGCCTCATGGTAATGTGACCGCCATATCCTCTCATAGTTTTTGCATTTTGCTTTTAGGTCTCGGAGTTCACCGTTGAACCAAGGGGCGGATTTGGTTCATCTAACCGGGGCCTTATCCGTCCATGGTGCTGTGTGGTCCAGCGCCTTCACTATCATTTTATTAAGATTTAAGCAGGCGGATTCTAAATCTTTGTCTCCAGGGGGGGCTTCGAGAGTTATAATTCTATTGAAGGCCTCAGTGGAGAACTTATTCCATTTCCTGCGTTTGTTGAAGTGGGCGGGTTCCTTGTGTAGTCCATCATCTGGTACCGACACCCTGAAGGTTACTAGGAGGTGGTCGGACCATATGACTGGGGTCGGAGGATCTAAGGTTAGGGCATCCCAGCTGGCAAAGATGGGGTCTAGGAGATGTCCCTGACAGTGAGTAGGTTGTTCTGATTTGAGTAGCATCTGGATGCCAGCTAACTCCTGTTTAATTTCCTGGGCCTCGTTATTCTTGAGGTCATCAAAATAATAGTTTAAATCCCCTAGCAGGAGAAGTCTTTCATGTTCAAGAGCAGTGAGCGTAAGGGTTTCCAACAATTGAGTGGAAAAAGTGGCTGCGGGGCCAGGTGGGCGATATATAAGATATCCCCTGATGCAGTATCCCTGGTGAACTGAGATGGAGAAGAAACCAGTTTCGCTTTTATCAATATCCCTTCCCACTAACGTACAGGTCAAGTCCTGTTTATGAATTATGGCGATCCCACCCCCTTTTCCCTTTGGTCTGTCTATTCTTTTGATGTCGTATCCTGGTGGGAGGGCCATCAAAATGTCAGGTGCCGAGGTGGCGTTTAGCCACGTTTCCGTAAGAAAGAGGGCGTCGGTTCGGCCATCTGTTAGGTAGTCATGCACCTCCATCTTGTGTTTTCCTAGGGAGCGGCAATTTAGTAACGCCAGGTTCAATATCTTCCCTTTTTGCCTTGATCCCAGGTTTCTATTTACGGAGAAAGCACAATGAGCGCATTTTTTCTCTAGATTATTTACATTAATGCTGTGTCGGCAGGGATGGTCTAGGGGGGACATAGTTTCCGTAGTTCCGAGGCGCTGTACCTTTTACGGAGGTTGGAACCAGCAGGGGGTCCTGCCCCTGCTCCCGGGCGGTCACGGACGGGCACAGACGGGCTTGCCTTTGGCGCGCCTTCGGCGCGCTTCCGGCGCGCCCGCTGCGCCCGTCCGCTGCGCCTCCTGTGACCGTCAGACATTAATTGGAGGTGTGTCTCGGGGTGGGCGTGGCCAGGCAGCAGCAGCGCTCCCCTCCCACCTCCCCAACGATGGTGGCTGTTTCCTTGTTTTTCCTGCCCCCTAGCAGCGCTCAGATCGGCTGCAGGGGGGTCCAGCAGGGGTTTAGAGGAAGCGGAAATCAAGCGCTTTGCCAGTAAGTGAATTTAAAAGATAATGTGAGCCAAAGTCTGCAATCGACAGTTTTTCACATTCAGCAGTTCAAAATAGGTAAATTTAAAATAACAGCAGTTTATCCACAATACACATAGAAGTACAAGCTTAAAAATCTTAAAATCGAGGTTTTAGCTCTCAGCACTATTTCTCTACGTGTCTCTCACCTCCCGGCTTTCCGCCTCAGGAGTAGAGAGTAAGCATTTTACCCAGCGTCGCGAAGGGTGAGGTTTTATGGGTGTGTCTCGGGGTGGGCGTGGCCAGGCAGCAGCAGCGCTCCCCTCCCACCTCCCCAACGATGGCGGCTGTTTCCTTGTTTTTCCTGCCCCCTAGCAGCGCTCAGATCGGCTGCAGGGGGGTCCAGCAGGGGTTTAGAGGAAGCGGAAATCAAGCACTTTGCCAGTAAGTGAATTTAAAAGATAATGTGAGCCAAAGTCTGCAATCGACAGTTTTTCACATTCAGCAGTTCAAAATAGGTAAATTTAAAATAACAGCAGTTTATCCACAATACACATAGAAGTACAAGCTTAAAAATCTTAAAATCGAGGTTTTAGCTCTCAGCACTATTTCTCTACGGCCCTCCACTCTAGGACCCCCCACTCTACGACAATCTATGCCATTCCACTTTCTGCCACTCTACACCACAAAACTCATAACATTAAAGACAAACATCCCACATACAATCGATAAAAACATTGTGAATACCCTATAAGCATACATGACCTTTATCTGTCCAAGAGTCTCATTTAAAACTCCATAACTACAAACATTAAAAGGGTGCTTCCTTGTCTTTGATAGTATGCTATCTTTCTTCTAGATGAAAACTGTAGAATGATGCATTCAATACCTAGTGTAATCATTATATGCAACTTTGGTAGTGCTAAAAATGCTTTGTGCATCAAGTTTGTCCATGGCACTAATCTCAACCTGTTATACTTAATGCCAACCGTAAAAGTGTTGTGTTAATGGGATGCGTCTTAACTAATATGAAAGTGCTTTTTCATCTTTGTACATCTTAATCACTGATAACATGCATACTTTCTTGGACTGCCACAGGTCGTGGATCTCAATTTCCTATTCTCTGCAGACAAATAAAATATGTCCAACAAATCTGCTTTATTTACGTGTGGCATGTGCAAGGATAAAGTGCTGTGTGGATTAGGCTACTAACTGCCTAAACAGTACTAAAATGCTAAGTTCCTTAAATATATTATGATGCTAACCTCTGATTTCTCCATCTAATTACTAAGCTTCAATACATATTAGCCTATTAGTACTTTAGTGGTTTTAAGAAACTTTGAGGCATATTTACAATAGAAGTGACAGAGCACAGAGTTAGCATTCTTGGCTTACCGCCGCACTCCGCCACATCTATAACACATGGCTGCACCGTATTTACAAAAAATATAGCTCCACACCCTTCTAATAGGTCAAATTTTAGTGTATTTCTAAATATCAATCCTTACATAGTTTTGTACAAATTTGAAGATCCACGTTCATTTTCACAAAGTGAAGTCAGTCACAGGCTCTTGAAGTTTAAAACTTAGTCTTTATTCAATTTTCTTTTTAATGAAATAGCCAACGCGTTTCGTCCGTTACCGGACTTCTTCAGGGCTATACAAATACACAAAAACATATTTTACAAATATGTTGACAAACATTTAAATATTACAGAGAACAAAGGTCCTTAGCACTTGAAAGATCACGCAAAAAATACAATATAGGCCATAATAGATAGCTATATTGCTCCTGTGTCCAGCCGTACAGGGGTTTTATTTTGTAGTAAATCACAAAAATGGGAAAAGAAGTGATAGTAGGGCACAGTCCTGTACCATACTTAGGGGGGAAGTGTTGGGAAAGAAACATATACAACGTGCAAAGGTTACTGGCAAAGACTGAGCAAAATTGGCCACTTTAAATCAGTGTCACAAATAGAAGTTTTGCCAAAATGTTGAACCCAACAAATTACACACAATGGTAAGTTGTGAAAACACTAAAAGAAGTCGACGGACGTTTCGATCCCTTGCTCTGCGTCTGCTGTTTAAAACCAAGGATGGTCTTGGATTTGTTACTGCCTCTGCACTTCTAGGCGGCCAAGGGTCCCACGTGTGCTCTGCAGGATCGCAGTCACGATTGGTGACTGCGATCCTGCAGAGCACACGTGGGACCCTTGGCCCAACGGAGAACGAAGCAGATTGTTACATTCGTCGACTTCGAATCGACTGACTCGTATCCCCAGAGTGCTTCGACCGGAAACCTTCCGGCTTCCCGAAAATCGCCCAGGCCGCCTAGAAGTGCCGAGGCAGTAACAAATCCAAGACCATCCTTGGTTTTAAACAGCAGACGCCCAGCTCCTATTAATCTCTACTTCAGCCGGAACATACTAATCATGGGAGGTTCTTATTTTCAAATGCCAGGCAAATGTGTATATTGTCAGTCCTGATGATGATCCCAAATTACTCAGAGCAAGGGATCGAAACGTCCGTCGACTTCTTTTAGTGTTTTCACAACTTACCATTGTGTGTAAATTGTTGTGTTCAACATTTTGACAATACTTCTATTTGTGACACTGATTTAAAGTGGCCAATTTTGCTCAGTCTTTGCCTGTAACCTTTGCACGTTGTATATATTTCTTTCCCAACACTTCCCCCCTAAGTATGGTACAGGACTGTGCCCTACTATTACTCCTTTTCCCATTTTTGTGATTTACTACAAAATAAAACCCCTGTCCGGCTGGACACAGGAGGAATATAGCTACCTATTATGGCCTATATTGTATTTTTTGCATGATCTTTCAAGTGCTAAGGACCTTTTTTCTCTGTAATATATGATTGATACCCACGGTCCTAAGCAAACTGTTCGGGTTCCCTTGTTGTATTGAAAAGGACAAACATTTAAAAGCATTTTTAAAAGACCAGATAATACAGAAAAGTGTACATTTGTTTAAACTTCTAGCACACATATATTCACGTCAGGAAATCGTTTTATAGTACCGTGTATATATAATTCCGGAGATCTCTACATCTTAGTATAACACAATTTCATATTGATATTATGTAATCATGTCTGGAATATAAAGCCAGATACACATATAACATAGCAGAGTACAAGTGTAAGCACAGATAGTTTATATATGCAAACATACCATAACAAGTTTATAATCATCCTAGATGTATGGACCTGTCATCAATCAATTGAGCCTAGTTATTCTCTAAACAAAGTAAAATACATACTTTTATTCTCATCAGGTTTATCATATTCGTTATCAGAACACACTGCCCATAATATTCCATAAAATTCATGTTCATGTGCCATTATGCTACAACCTTTAATAGAAACAATGTATATCACACATTTCCGCCTCATATAGTCCTTTTTGATTAAAAATATAGCATTGATATATCAAGATAATATCATTTGGTTTTATAGTGTAAGACCCCGCATGTTGTTAAGACATCAAAATTGTGATTTTATCTAATGACTCAAAAGCAGGTTTCCTCCCAACTGCGACCATATAAATAGATTATCTATCTTATATTGATTTAGTTATTAGGACCTTGCACTTACTTTTAAAATTGCCTATTGATTCTTTTGGCAATAGAGAGAAGGCATTTGGATTTCAAAAGATACATGAAAAGTGTAACCTAAAATAAACGAGACCTATATTAACCACAAAAATTATATTGGGTGCTCCTTAACTTTTGTGGTTAATATATGTCTCATTTATTTTAGGTAACACTTTTCCTGTACCTTTTGAAATCCAAACGCCTTCTCTATATTGCCAAAGGAATCAATAGGCAATTTTTAAAGTAAGTGTGAGGACCTAATAACTAAATCGATATAAGATAGATAATCTATTTATATGGTCGCAGTTGGGAGAAAACCTCCTTTTGCATCATATGATAAAATCACAATTTTTATGTCCCTTCACATGCTGGGTCTTACACTATAAAACCAAATGATATTATCTTGATATATCAATGCTATATTTTTAATCAAAAAGGACTATATGAGGCGGTACTGTGCGATATACATTGTGTCTATTAAAGGTTGTAGGATAATGACACATGAACATGAATTGTATGGAATATTATGGCCAGTGTGTTCTGATAACGAATATGATAAACCTGATGAGCATAAAATATGTATTTTACTTTCTTTACAGACTAACTGGGCTCAATGGATTGACGACAGGTCCATACATTTAGGACTATTATAAACTTGTTATGGTATGTCTGCATATATAAACTATCTGTGCTAACGCTTGTCCTCTGCTTTGTTATATATGTATCTGGCTTTATATTCCAGACATGATTACATATTATCAATATGAAATTGTGTTATACTAAGATGTAGAGATCTCCGGAACTATCTATACCCGACTATAAAATGATTTTCCGAAGTGAATATATGTGTGCTAGAAGTTTAAACAAATGAACACTTTTCTGTATTATTATTTTTTTAATGCTTTTAAATGTTTGTCAACATATTTGTAAAAAAAAAATGTTGTGTATTTTTAGAGCCCTGAAGAAGTCCAGTAACGGACAAAACGCGTTGGCTATTTCTTTAATAAGAAAATTGAATAAAGACTATGGGCCAGATGTAGGTAATTCCTATTTACCGATTCATAAATACCGAATTTTACCGATTCGGTATTTATGAATCGGTAAATAGGAAGGTGGGGGATGTAGGAAAATGTTCTTTTACAATTACCGAATCGGTAACATTCGGTATTTACCGATTCAGTAAATAACGAATCGGTATTGCCCATTGATTCCTATGGGCCTTGAAGCCCAGAGGAATCAATGGGCAATACCGATTCGGTAATTACCGAATCGGTAAATACCGAATCCTGCAAGGGTGCAGGGGGTGTCACTTTGACACCCTCTAGCACCCCAAATACAGGCATGTGTGACATGTGGCACACAGACATGCCCTAAGGGCATGTCTGTGTGTCACATGGCACAGGTGTGCATGCACACCTGAATTCGGTATTTTACCACCCAATAGGATTGGGTGGTAAAATACCAACTCTTAAGGGCCTGTGACACTCTTAGGAGTGTCACCTACATCTGGGATTTACCGAATCGGTATTTTACAGAATCGGTAAATTTACCGAATCGGTAAATTTACCGATTCTGTAAAATGCTGGCCCCTACATGCCGATTCCTAAATACCGGTCGGTAACGGCCGAAATCGGCCGTTACCGACCGGTATTTCCTCTCCTACATCTGGCCCTAAGTTTTAAACTTCAAGAGCCTGTGACTGACTTCACTCTGGGAAAATGGGCGTGGATCTTCAAATTTGTACAAAACAATGTATAAGGATTGATATTTAGAAATACACTTAAATTTGACCTATTAAAAGGGTGCGTAGCTATAATTTTTGTGCATTTAATTAGAAGAGATAAGGGGATTCCTTTCTCCTACTCTTCATGGGACATAGGGGATTGTGTCTCAGGCTATTAGCACCTTTGTTTTTGTTGCCTAGGACCTGTAGGGGACGTTAGATCAGTGCGGGAATTTGTGCTTAGATCCCCTTTTCTTTGGCTGCATTGTATTTACAACAATATGGTGCAGCCCTGTGTTTTCCCCTGTGCTGGTGATAAATTTAGCTGTCTAGCACCAACGCAGGTACCCTTTCACAATAGTGCAATGGTGTCTGCGTTGCATGGGAAGATTATGTATGTGCAGGACGGTGTCTCTTCCTGCACATAAACAATCTTTAAATGGCATTTTGTAACTTCTATGTGTGCTTCTTAATGCAGCACTCATGGAACTTGCAAAACCTCTTATTTTATAACGATGTTTTTGTGTAGGAATGGACATCTTCCTGCATATAAAAAATCAATGGCCTTTTGTTGTTTCCATGTGTGCTGCACAATGCAGCACACATGGAAACAGCAAAAACGAGGAGAAATTAAACATTTCTCCTCATTGCACCAGGGTAAGACCAGGTTTTCCCTGATCTTAATTTTGATGCGGTCCCATATTTACGCCACCCTTGTAAATATGGGGCAACGTCAAAATCAATGGGTGCAGCGGTGGAACGCCCACCACAACACCCACTGCCCACCCCTTTCACGCTAAGTATAGCGTGGAAGAGTGCCTTATTTACAAGGCAGTGTTAAGCCACGTTTAGTGGTTTAATGCCACCTTGTGAAAAAGGCAAAGCCCCCATCGCCATCACAACATGGTGAAAAGTAATGTTGTCGTGGCAATAGGGGCTTGTAAACATGCCCCTTTGTGCCTTAAGCTCTTCAAAGTCCCTTGTCTCTGTTTGCTGTATCTGTTTACTTACTTATTAACATTCTACCAAAGGAAAAAGCCCTGTTTAAAACACGACATGAGATGTGCACAGATGCTTGGGCATTAAACTTCGTAGTAGCACTGAACACTATTTGCTGATCTTACCTACAGCTTACCATAGGACCTAAAAATATCACATAATTAAAATGCAGTGTGTTATTTCTATTTCCTCTTGTATTGATTTTGCAAGATGGATTACTTATCCAATTTAAATACTTAGAGATCAGCTAAATCAAACAGAGGCTTGTATATAGGATCATTCGCGATTGCAAAGCAAAAGGTTGTGGATTTCAAATCTGTCCATTGCATTCCCCTATGACTCATTAGAGAGGAGATCATGGAAGCTTGTTTGATTATTGCAACAAATTAGATGCGAGTCAGAAAACCCAGGGCCTTTCATGCTAGTTGGACCTGGGTCCCTCCCAGTAGCTTAATTACAGCCGGTCGACATGCTCTTATTTGCAGCAGTCTTAAACATGGACGTAGACGTTTCTTCCTGAGCGATAGCAAGGCCGGGCAGATTGCACAAAAAATGACGCAGTATTTTGCTGCTATATCCGCACACTCGACACTCCGTGCTCGACCAGGACTGCTGCCACGCAGGAGTTAAGTCCTTCAATGGAAGGATGCTCAGCCTGATTAGCGTCAAGTCATGTTTCTTAGGGGCGTATGTATGACAAATCCGTTTTGCGACTCTTTAATAGCGTTTTTTTGCAAATTGCTATTAAGGACTCGCAAAATGGAATGTAAGTAGGAATTGCAATATTAATTGTGATTCCTTAATATTCCTGAATTGCGGATCGCAAATTAGGATTTGGAATTAAGGAATACTCTCCCATTAATTCCTATGGGCCTAGAAGCCTATGGGAATGAATGGGAAGACATTCGCAATTTGTGAGTACCCATTAGGTACTTGCACATTGCAAATGCAATTTCAAAGGTACAAGGGTGTCAAAAAGACACCCCGTTGCAGCACTGAAATATGTATGTGTGCACAAGTGACGCACATACATGCCCTAAGGGCATGTATGTGCGCCACATGGCACTTTGGAAAGTGCATTTTTCAAAGAAATTACAAATTTCCACCATTTTGAATATGGTGGTAATTTGCGATTTCTTATGCCAAAATTGCACAACTTAGGTGCTTCCTGCATCGCATTTAAGCAATCGCAATTTTCTATTCCTTAAATGCAATTGCAAAATAGGGAATCACAACTTTTATGATTCCCTGTTTTGCGATGCCGTTTTGGGATAATACATCCCAAAAGGCCTTTTCCCGTTCGCAAACGGGCCGATTCAGAGAATCGGCCTGTTTGCGAACGGGAAAAGGGCTTGATACATATGACCCTTAGACTCGGAAAAATCTGAGGACAGATATGACTGAGAGCCCCGAACTGTATATGAGAACAGAACCACCAACACATGCCGTTTGCTCACCAAAGGGGCCTTCTCTGGGCTAAATGACTGAAACTTGGCTGCTTTATTAATTACCCCTTTGAAAATAGAGTATTCCATTGCAGTGCGCCAAGCCTCTCTTATTGCAGTTCTGCTATTGACTGTTGTAGTATGGAGAACATAGGGGCATATTACCAAGCAATAGCGATAATTATCGCTATTGCTTGGTTAGAGACAAAAATTTACCGCTGAGCTGCGGCGATTTTTATCGCAGATAAACCTTCGTATTACCAAGGTTTATCGCAAATGCGATAAAAAACGGCCGCAATGCATGAATATCGCTGAAAAGTCAGCGATATTCATGCATTACCGAGCTAATGCTCTTAGCCATGTTATCCACCTCCCATTGGATAACATGGCTAAGAACTGCTCAGGGCAGGTGTTAGCTTTTGGAGATATTCGCGCTTAGCGCGAATATCTCCAAAAGTTGGTAATAGGAGATAGCGATGTTAGCGACTGTTTCCAGTCGCTAACATCTTGGCACGCCCACTTTGCATGTCATTAGTGATAAATATCACAGACATGCAAAGTGGGGCCCAAGATGGTCGCTATCTCCTACTAGCTGTCACTAACTGGTGTTAGCGACAGGTAGGTAATAGGGAGATAATTTTATCTCCGCTTTCTTGGCTTTTAAAGCCAAAAAAGCAGAGATAAACCCCTTTGATAATATGCCCCATAGACTTCTTGCCTTGAGCCTGGATATTTCAAGCGAGCACTGGTGGGCCAAAGAGTTTTCATCAGTTGCCCTCATCCTCTAGTAAAAGTTTATTAGGGCACTTGTCGGTCCGTGCCCTGGTGTTGCAGACCGAATTCAAGCCTGATTTGAGCTTGCGAAATGTATTGTGAATCACAATTTTTTTTTTAAAAGGCCTAATTGTAAGGTGTTCAAACTTGCTGCATCTTTCCCTCTAAGTCATTCTAAGCTGTACGCTCTGAAGAGGACAAATTTCACTCCTGAGACCTGCAAAAGATGGTTTGTAGAGCAATTTATTATCTGTTTTTGCAAGGTTTTAAATGCAAACATCCATTTATTTGCTGATACTCTCCTGGATAGCAAATGCTGTTTGAAATTCAAGTGACAGTCTAAATGATCTCCAAGGTATTTGTAAGTTGTGGCCAGTTCCAGGACATTACCATTTGCCCACCAAGTAAAACTTGACTGTCTATTGTTACATGGGCTCGTAAAAAATAGGACATACATAGTCCCAGCCCAATATTTGTAGTGTAGCCCAGTAATTGGTCAAACAACCATGCAGCCCTATTGGGATTTTAATAAGAAGAAAAATATTGTCCGCATATTACAGGCTTCTGATTTGCTCTTTGATCAGCCTAGCGAGATCTCTCTACACTTTGGATAGATGGTTATCCAAATTGGCTTTATAAATTTTAAAAAGACTGGAAACAAGGACGCACCCCTGCTCTAAGCCAATATTGGTGATGCTTTGGCCATTTCCAACCTTCCTAGCTTTATTTTCACCTATGTATTTGAGTAAAGATTGATAATTGCCTCCAACAGTTTGGTCGGCACTCCCCCTTGTGCCATCTTTTCCCACAACATGGCCCTTTATTGAAGACAGCTTTAGGTCGATAGATTAAGCATAGAGTTTGCTAATTTTAATAATTGCTTGCTCTGCCAAAAGAGTGACTCCTGGAAAGTTAGTTAAGGTACTCATTCCTGCTCTAAAACCGGTTTGGGTTTTGGTGACTAAGGGCCAGATGTAGGTAGGCTTTTACCGGTCGGTAACGGCCGATTTCGGCCGTTACCGACCGGTAAATGGCTTTTCTGTATGTAGGGGCACTATTTTACAGAATCAGTAAATTTACCGATTCGGTAAATTTACCGATTCTGTAAAATACCGAATCGGTATTTTTACCGATTCGGTAAATCTGATATGTAGGTGGGACTCTTCAGAGTCCCAAAAGCCTTACCGAATCGGTATTTTACCATCAAATCCAATTTGATGGTAAAATACCGATTCCGGTGTGCATACACATGTGTGCATGCACACCTATGCCATATGACAGGCAGACCTGCCCTTAGGGCATGTATGCCTGCCACATGACACCTGAGCTTCTTTTGGGGGGCCAGAGGGTGTCAAAGTGACACCCCCTGCACCCTTGTGAAATTCGGTATTTACCGATTCGGTAAATACCGAATCGGTAATGCCCATTCATTCCTATGGGCTTCGAAACCCATAGGAATGAATGGGCATTACCGATCGGTATTTACCGAATCAGTAAATACCAAATTTCTCCGATTCGGTATTCCAGCACATCTGGAATACCTACATACCCACCCCTCTGATTTACCGATTCTTAATTACCGAATCGGTAAAATTCGGTAATTAAGAATCGGTAAATCAATCCTACCTACATCTGGTCCTAAGTTTGTACGGGTGACCCAGTCCTCTAATTCGAGCAACAGATTTGAGGCATAGATCTTAGCTTCAACATTTATTAACAATATTAATCTGTAATTATTAGGGTTTGAACGCTCCCCAGATTTATATATTGGCTGAAATATGCTGCCTCACCAAGATTCCGGAATGATACTTGTTTCCAGGGTGTAGTTGAACAGCGCGGTTAAAATGCGATGACCAGAAGCTAGGATCCTTTTTGAGTAATGCAATTGTGAGGCTGTTTGGCCATGACGCCCCCTCAGACCTGAGCCTATTCAAGGTTTGAGCAACCTGCTTTGATCAATCAGCAAATCGTCCGCCTGGACATTTTCGGAGTTGGGTGAGCCCAGCGAGGTTCTGTGAATCTTGATGGAGAACTGTCCTGATCCTCTTGGTTGTAGACGGTAGCGATATAGATTGTCCATACAGCTTCCGTAATGTCCGTGTTATAATGCCAGTTGCTGCTATTGGCCAATTTATTTATTTTGGCCCAATGTGATTATGATTCTTTTGCTAACTTGCGTGTAACAAGTGGGGGCACTGTGATGCCCCCACTGTGCTTGGCTTTTGCCACCATAATCACTTTTTTAACCTTTTCGACGCTGATGACGGAACCGCTCCGTCATCAGCCGCGGTGGCGCTGTGCTGATAACGGAGCGGTTCCATCATGGCCCGCCCGACGCGCCTGCGCGGTGCTGATTTTGCACCTTCGCGGCGCATTCTATTGAGCGGGTGGGGCCATGACGGTACCGCTCCATCATCAGCACAGCTCACCCGAGGCTGGTGATGGAGCGGTTCCGTCACCAGCATGAGAGCGCTGCGCGTCCCGCTCCCGCCCCCTTAGCGCTGCGGCGGAATAGCCGACGCAGCAAAGGTGTTAAAGGCATGTTTCATTCTAACAATGTTGGCAATTGGGTCTTGACTCAGTTAATTGCCATGCAAGTGTGCACTTCTGAGCTCCCCCTTGTCTGGCCTACTGCTAGTTTGGTGCTTGATCAAAAATGTCATAATGAAAATCTAGGCAAATGCCTCCTAAGCATGTGTCGGGGTCGTCCTGTCTTCATGGCTTGATGAATCTTGAATAATGCAGATGGAAATAAAATCCAGGATTGTCCCTGTCAACTCTCCCTTCCATTTTTTAAGGCGCCTTAGATTGAACAGATGTGAAACTGGGAGCAGACCTCGAGCTCAGATCAAACCTCTGTCACTCTACAACACTCCACTCCACAAAACTCCTCATCACACCACTCTATTCCACTCTACGCCACTCTACGCCACTCTACTCTATTTTACTCCGCTCTACTGCACTATACGCCACTCTACTCTACCTCATTACACTCTATGGTCCTCAACTCCATCACACTCTATAACCCTACACTCTACAACTCTTCACTCTATAACCCTCTACTCCACTCTACAACACTCTATTCCAGGACCCTCCACTCTACAATACTCAAGGCCACTCCACTCTACACCTTTCTATAACACTCTACTCTACTCAGTGCTGCTCCAGGACACTCTACTCTATAATACTCTTGTCCACTCTACTACCCCCACTCTTTGCCCCTCCCCTCTATGCCACTCCACTCTACTACACTTTTAACACTCTCCTCAACACTACGTAACTCCCTCTACGCCACTTTGCTCCCCACTGCGCCACTCCACTCTCCTCCACTGCACTCTACTATAAAGGTTTGGATCTTGTGTTCCAAAGTTGTTGTACCTTCCCCCCAGTCCCTGAACCACTTTGCAGAAAATAGCAACACAAGCGTTGCAATGCCTCCTGGTCTCTGATGCTAGGGAAAGCTAGCCCAGGCCCCTCAATTGTTGTTCCACTGAAGAAGGAGCCAGAGGTGCAGTGGGAAAGGGGTCATCTCCTCTCTGGCGCTCGGCCACGCCTCCCAGAAACTGCACCACTGAAAACGAGAGAAAACATCAGCTGACACGTTCTTTACCACTTGGATGTGTCTATATACTCCACATTGTTGTACAAGCAAGCCTGCACCAATCCCCTCAACAAGCAGAGCACCAAACGACAATTTGTTGTTTGCGCGTTTAGAGCCTCAACCACTACCATATTGTCTGACCAGAAAAGCACTTGTCTGGCTGCCAACGCTTCTGGCCAGAGATGGAAGGAGACAACTATTGGGAATAGCTCCAGAACCATTACATTGTGCCATGCATTTGGCAACTTTTCAGCTAACCACTCCCTTCCCAAGATTGCCCCAAAGCCCTCCCTGCCCGCTGCATCCATGAACAGGCAAAGCTCGGGCTACCAGCCCAGGGAGCTCTCCAGATGACTGAGACGTTGAAGTTGGCCAGAATCCCGGCCCACATGCTGAGGTCCTTCTTCATTCCCTTGTTCAACCTGACCAGGTGGTGTGTCTTCCTGACTTTGGCTGTGGCCCTAGCCAACCTCCTTGCAAAGACCCTCCCCGCTGGGATCAACCTTGCTGCAAGTTTCCCAACAGGCTCTGGATTGACCCCAGGGTTGCCTTGTCCTTTACAAGAGAAGCCTGAATGTCCTGGACTAACACCTGCACTTTGCCCGCCGGCAGTCCAGACTCTCCCACCACAGTGTCCAGCTTGATTCCTAGGAAAGTCAGAAACTGCGCTGGGCACTCAGTTTTGCATGGTGCCAATGTGTCCCATAGATGGTTGGCCAGCCTTTCAAAATCCCGTAGTGTGTTCTCGCAGTCCTGCGTTCCTTCCTCCTCAATGAACAAGAAATCATCGAGGGAGTGATTCACCCCCTTCCCACCGTACGTCCACTGAAGTGCCTACTGCAAAAAGCAGCTGAATGCCTCAAAACACGTGCAAGTGACTGCGCAACTTTGGGCATGCATCTGTCATAGTAAAACATGCCATCCAGCTTGAAACCGAGTAAGTGTTGGCTGTCCCGGTGGACTGGCAGCAAGCAGAACGCTGATTGGATATGAATGAATGAATGAATGAATGAATACACTTTTATAGAGCGCATGGCTACCCTTAGGCATCCCAGGGCTATAAGACCAGTGGAGTACCCATAGACACTCAATGGAATAAATGTGTCTTCAGTTGCTTCCTAAAGGCGAGATGGTGTCTTTCAAGCCTGATGTTGTCTGGTAGGTTGTTCCAGCACTTAGTTGCCAGGAAGGAGATCTGGCGGCCTCCCATTTGGGCTCGCTTCACCCTTGGTATTACCAGCAGATTTCGCTGATTGGATCTTAAAGATCTGCAGGGTATATGACGGCAAAACAAGGGATGTAGGATAGTCGGACCACCATTACAGATGGACTTATGTGCCATGCACATGACCTTAAACGTCACTCTCTCTTGAATCGGCAGCCAATGGAGAAGCTGCAATGCGGCTTTAGCCGGGCTTTGTTTAGGTATGTTCATCAACAGCCGAGCTGCACAATTCTGCACTGACTGCAGGGTTTGGATGGTGCATGCTGGGGCCCTGAAGTAGACCGCATTTGCTTAGTCCAGCCGTGAAAGTATCAACGACTGGACCAGCATACGTCTAGCCTCAAAGGGAAGGAGGGTCAAGACCTTCCTGAGGACCCTGATCAGTCCAAAACAGGTCACGGCCACCATCTTTGCCTGAACTTGGAATCCCAAGGTTGAATCAAGCCGCACCCCTAAGCTCTTTATTTGGATTCTAGGGGGGGGGGGGGGTGGAGGGCCAAGTCAGTTAGGCCACCAAGGGTCAAGGTTTAGGGGGGCTTTATAGCCCAATAGCATAATGTCAGTTTTCGACCCGTTGAGTTTTAGGGAAAGGAGGTCATCCACTCCATCACCTTGGTGAGACAGGGGGTGAGGTTACCGATCCCTTGATCTATGGCCTCATCCCTTGCCAAGGAGACAATAAACTGTGTATCATCGGCGTAGGTGATGAGCTGGATTCCCCAGGGAAGCACCGCTTCAGCCAATGGTCTCATGTAGATGTTAAACATGGTAGGGCTGAGTGATGATCCCTGGGGGACGCCGTGATGCAGTTGAAGTTGGTCTGATGACACCTCCTGATATCTGCTTTTGCTAGCCAGTCCCACTTTCCCGTCCTCCTGACCAAGTCTACGGCTATATCAAGGGTGCAATATGACACAGAGCATGTTACCTCCTCCAGCCCATAATTCACTGAGTTCCCTTCAGGGTAAGACAGATGGTGTATAAGCCCCAATGCCCCCGGCTCCTTGTTAGGGACCATCCCCAGTGGGAAAACAACGAAGTTATACAGCGGGGGCGCGGTAAGGGTCCAGATACTCTACCTAATGCCCGTTCTTTTTCTATCTTGGCACGCACCACTGCTGGATGCTCTTTCATGGATCTGAGATTGTCTGCTTCTCGGCTTGCCAGGGGGCCAACATAAGGGATCCTAAAGCCCCCGAGAAAGCCTGCTGACAGTAGATGGCCATTCTGCCCATAACGGTAACGGCTGAGCAATGGGAGGAGGTGATCCAGGACTACCGGTGACAGGCCCTTGACTGCGCAGGTTGGTGCTGGGGCGCTGGCCATGTGTGAGGGGGGCAACCTGTGAACAGGGGGCAACTGGGTCACTGGGTGAGCTGCGCAGTGATGCCGAGAAGGGAGGGATGTAGGAAGGGTCCTGTTCCCTCTCAACTGTCCTGCTTGTTCTTACATGGGTGGCTGCTGCTCGTGTTTGCTTTAACAGGCCGCTGTGGGGTGGGGAGCCCCGCATTTGTTGCAAGTGGGAGTGAATTTACATGATTTGCTCCAGGAGCAGGACCAAGCAGTGAAAAGCCTGCACGTTCCCGCGGGCGTGCGCTTGAAACATCCCCTCTAACTTGATCCTCCTTGCGTGCCTCGAAAGGGCTGTTTGAAATTGCGCCTCCCGGGCTGGGAAGAACCCCTTCCCGCTGAGTGCCCCTTCTGGGATTTAGTGTGGTATTCCTTGTTCTGCAGGGTGTACTTACCCATCCATCCAGAGTTGAACTTCTTTCTGGTCCCAACCCATCTCGGGGCACATGGCCATCTTTTTCCTAAACTCTCTAGAGTAGTTGTACCAACCCATGCTTACCCACTTCAGGGCCTCAATGTGAATGGTCTGGGAATATTGGAATAAACCTGGGCCAAAGTCTGGGTGTTTTTCCATTACTACTGCCGACAGTATGGAGAAAGCCTCCAGCCAGTTTTCTATTTTTTTCTCCGACCAGGTTTGATACTTAACCTTCTTCTCATCCTTTTTTCCACCCCTTTTCCTCATGTCTAAACCATCCAGACCATGCATTAGGGATGTGAAAATATCAATGAAGTCCTGTCGCCAGATCCCCTCCTTGGCAGCCAAGGGGACCTGCCACGCTAGGGAGCAGCGACCAAGCAACGGGTGGGGGGGGAGGGAGGGCAACAGTAATAAGCGGCTGGATGACTTTTGCCGTCGGCGGTAACTTCTGGGTGTCCATGCGGCAGGGGGGGCGGAGCCCAGGGTGAGAGTTGCGAGGGCTGCTGCAAAGGGAGGATCTGACGTACCTTTATCGCCGTCTCTGGGAAAACTGCGAATGAGCATTTCTCACGAGAAATGCGCGGGCGCGAGCACATGCGCGATGTACAGGAGGAGGGCAGCCTGGGGACGCCGCTGCCAAGTTAAGTGGTTTTTCTTTACTTTAAAGTTTTTTTATTTATGTTTTATTCAATTGTTAATAGGGGGTGGGAGGCGGGAGCTGGCCAAATCTGCTCAGCCGCGGAGTGTACGGAGATTTGCCTACTCCGCGTTCTCTGCAGAACGCTGAGGAGACAAGCCTCTGCACACTCCGTGGGCGGGGGTGAAGTCCCCGTCCGGTGTTACCAAACACTAGACCCGTTTGCTTGTGCTCAATGTGGCACTAAGGTGGACGCACTCTGATGGGGGCTCCCTGCATGGGCAGCGGTGAGCCTCATTTCAGGCAATCCTGTATACCAGTGTGCGAAGGACCGTGGCAGAGACCTTACACTGTCCCTTTAATCAGGCACTCACAAAGGCCCCTCATCCTGCAGCGAGGCGAGGACCAGAGTGCCGAGCCAATCAAAGCGCTGGGTAAGGTACTCATGCATGATGTGAGAAAATCATGGCCTGTGAGATCTTGGTGCTGAGGGTGGCCCTTGCATTACTGCCACGGCATGAGATACTCACATAGCAGATGGGAGGGCCTGAGAGCTGTGCATGTTGTGGGTGGACTCACAGCACCGGTGCTGCATGAGATACTCAGGTCTGATATGAGAGGGCCTGAGAGCTGTGCATGTTGTGGGTGGACTCACAGTACTGGTGCTGCATGAGATACTCAGGTCTGATATGAGAGGGCCTGAGAGCTGTGCATGTTGTGAGTGGACTCACAGTACCGGTGCTGCATGAGATACTCACACCTGAGATGAGAGGGCCTGAGAGCTGTGCATGTTGTGGGAGGACTCACAGCACCGGTGCTGCATGAGATACTCACACCTGACATGAGAGGGCCTGAGAGCTGTGCATGGTGTGGGTGGCACTCACAGTACGGGTGCTGCAGGAGATACTCACACCTGAGATGAGAGGGCCTGAGAGCTGTGCATGTTGTGGGCGGGACTCACAGCACCGGTGCTGCATGAGATACTCAGGTCTGATATGAGAGGGCATGAGAGCTGTGCATGTTGTGGGTGGACTCACAGCACCGGTGCTGCATGAGATACTCAGGTCTGAGATGAGAGGGCCTGAGAGGTGGACATGTTGCGGGTGGACTCACAGTACCGATGCTGCATCAGATACTCACACCTGAGATGAGAGGGCCTCAGAGCTGTGCATGTTGTGGGTGGACTCACAGTACCGGTGCTGCATGAGATACTCACGTCTGAGATGAGAGGGCCTGGGAGCTGTACATGTTGTGGGTGGACTCACAGTACCGGTGCTGCATGAGATACTCACACCTGAGATGAGAGGGCCTGAGAGCTGTGCATGTTGTGGGTGGACTCACAGTACCGGCGCTGCATGAGATACTCACACCTGAGATGAGAGACCCTGAGAGCTGTGCATGTGGTGGGTGGACTCACAGTACCGGTGCTGCATGAGATACTCACCTCCGAGATGAGAGGGCCTGAGAGCTGTGCATGTTGTGGGTGGTACTCACAGCACCGGTGCTGCATGAGATACTCACACCTGAGATGAGAGGGCCTGAGAGCTGTGCATGTTGTGGGAGGACTCACAGTACTGGTGCTGCATGAGATACTCACACCTGAGATGAGAGGGCCTGAGAGCTGTGCATGTTGTGGGAGGACTCACAGTACTGGTGCTGCATGAGATACTCACACCTGAGATGAGAGGGCCTGAGAGCTGTGCATGTTGTGGGTGGACTCACAGTACTGGTGCTGCATGAGATACTCAGGTCTGAGATGAGAGGGCCTGAGAGCTGTGCATGTTGAGGGAGGACTCACAGTACTGGTGCTGCATGAGATACTCAGGTCTGAGATGAGAGGGCCTGAGAGCTGTTCATGTTGTGGGAGGACTCACAGTACTGGTGCTGCATGAGATACTCAGGTCTGAGATGAGAGGGCCTGAGAGCTGTGCATGTTGTGGGAGGACTCACAGTACTGGTGCTGCATGAGATACTCACACCTGAGATGAGAGGGCCTGAGAGCTGTGCATGTTGTGGGAGGACTCACAGTACTGGTGCTGCATGAGATACTCACACCTGAGATGAGAGGGCCGGGGAGCTGTGCATGTTGTGGGTGGACTCACAGTACTGGTGCTGCATGAGATACTCACACCAGAGATGAGAGGGCCTGAGAGCTGTGCATGTTGTGGGTGGACTCACGGTACCTGTGCTGCATGAGATACTCACACCAGAGATGAGAGGGCCGGGGAGCTGTGCATGGTGTGGGTGGACTCACAGCACCGGTGCTGCATGAGATACTCAGGTCTGAGATGAGAGGGCCTGAGAGCTGTGCATGTTGTGAGTGGACTCACAGTACCTGCGCTGCATGAGATACTCACACCTGAGATGAGAGGGCCTGAGAGCTGTACATGTTGTGAGTGGACTCACAGTACTGGTGCTGCATGAGATACTCACGTCTCAGATGAGAGGGCCTGAGAGCTGTTGTGAGTGGACTCACAGTACTGGTGCTGCATGAGATACTCACACCTGAGATGAGAGGGCCTGAGAGCTGTGCATGTTGTGGGTGGACTCACAGTACCGGTGCTGCATGAGATACTCACACCTGAGATGAGAGGGCCTGAGAGCTGTGCATGTTGTGGGAGGACTCACAGTACTGGTGCTGCATGAGATACTCACACCTGAGATGAGAGGGCCTGAGAGCTGTGCATGTTGTGGGAGGACTCACAGTACTGGTGCTGCATGAGATACTCACACCTGAGATGAGAGGGCCTGAGAGCTGTGCATGTTGTGGGTGGACTCACAGTACTGGTGCTGCATGAGATACTCAGGTCTGAGATGAGAGGGCCTGAGAGCTGTGCATGTTGTGGGAGGACTCACAGTACTGGTGCTGCATGAGATACTCAGGTCTGAGATGAGAGGGCCTGAGAGCTGTGCATGTTGTGAGTGGACTCACAGTACTGGTGCTGCATGAGATACTCAAGTCTGAGATGAGAGGGCCTGAGAGCTGTTCATGTTGTGGGAGGACTCACAGTACTGGTGCTGCATGAGATACTCAGGTCTGAGATAAGAGGGCCTGAGAGCTGTGCATGTTGTGGGAGGACTCACAGTACTGGTGCTGCATGAGATACTCACACCTGAGATGAGAGGGCCTGAGAGCTGTGCATGTTGTGGGAGGACTCACAGTACTGGTGCTGCATGAGATACTCACACCTGAGATGAGAGGGCCGGGGAGCTGTGCATGTTGTGGGTGGACTCACAGTACCGGTGCTGCATGAGATACTCAGGTCTGAGATGAGAGGGCCTGAGAGCTGTGCATGTTGTGGGTGGACTCACGGTACCTGTGCTGCATGAGATACTCACACCAGAGATGAGAGGGCCTGAGAGCTGTGCATGTTGTGGGTGGACTCACAGTACTGGTGCTGCATGAGATACTCACACCAGAGATGAGAGGGCCTGAGAGCTGTGCATGTTGTGGGTGGACTCACGGTACCTGTGCTGCATGAGATACTCATACCAGAGATGAGAGGGCCTGAGAGCTGTGCATGGTGTGGGTGGACTCACAGCACCGGTGCTGCATGAGATACTCAGGTATGAGATGAGAGGGCCTGAGAGCTGTGCATGTTGTGAGTGGACTCACAGTACCTGCGCTGCATGAGATACTCACACCTGAGATGAGAGGGCCTGAGAGCTGTACATGTTGTGAGTGGACTCACAGTACTGGTGCTGCATGAGATACTCACGTCTCAGATGAGAGGGCCTGAGAGCTGTTGTGAGTGGACTCACAGTACTGGTGCTGCATGAGATACTCACACCTGAGATGAGAGGGCCTGAGAGCTGTGCATGTTGTGGGTGGACTCACAGTACCGGTGCTGCATGAGATACTCACACCTGAGATGAGAGGGCCTGAGAGCTGTGCATGTTGTGGGCGGGACTCACAGTACTGGTGCTGCATGAGATACTCACCTCTGAGATGAGAGGGCCGGGGAGCTGTGCATGGTGTGGGTGGCACTCACAGTACTGATGCTGCATGAGATACTCACACCAGAGATGAGAGGGCCTGAGAGCTGTGCATGTTGTGGGTGGACTCACAGCACCGGTGCTGCATGAGATACTCAGGTCTGAGATGAGAGGGCCTGAGAGCTGTGCATGTTGTGAGTGGACTCACAGTACCGGCGCTGCATGAGATACTCACACCTGAGATGAGAGGGCCTGAGAGCTGTACATGTTGTGAGTGGACTCACAGTACTGGTGCTGCATGAGATACTCACACCTGAGATGAGAGGGCCTGAGAGCTGTGCATGTTGTGAGTGGACTCACAGTACCGGCGCTGCATGAGATACTCACACCTGAGATGAGAGGGCCTGAGAGCTGTGCATGTTGTGAGTGGACTCACAGTACCGGCGCTGCATGAGATACTCACACCTGAGATGAGAGGGCCTGAGAGCTGTACATGTTGTGAGTGGACTCACAGTACTGGTGCTGCATGAGATACTCACACCTGAGATGAGAGGGCATGAGAGCTGTGCATGTTGTGGGTGGACTCACAGTACTGGTGCTGCATGAGATACTCACACCTGAGATGAGAGGGCATGAGAGCTGTGCATATTGTGGGTGGACTCACAGTACTGGTGCTGCATGAGATACTCACATCTGAGATGAGAGGGCCTGTGAGCTGTGCATGTTGTGAGTGGACTCATAGTACCGGTGCTGCATGAGATACTCACATCTGAGATGAGAGGGCATGAGAGCTGTGCATGTTGTGGGTGGACTCACAGTACTGGTGCTGCATGAGATACTCACACCTGACATGAGAGGGCCTGAGAGCTGTGCATGGTGTGGGTGGCACTCACAGTACGGGTGCTGCAGGAGATACTCACACCTGAGATGAGAGGGCCTGAGAGCTGTGCATGTTGTGGGTGGACTCACAGTACTGGTGCTGCATGAGATACTCACACCTGAGATGAGAGAGCCTGAGAGCTGTGCATGTTGTGGGTGGACTCACAGTACCATTGTTGCATCAGATACTCAGGTCTGAGATGAGAGGGCCTGAGAGCTGTGCATGTTGTGGGTGGACTCACAGTACTGATGCTGCATGAGATACTCACATCTGAGATGAGAGGGCCTGAGAGCTGTGCATGTTGTGAGTGGACTCACAGTACTGATGCTGCATGAGATACTCACACCAGAGATGAGAGGGCGTGAGAGCTGTGGATGTTGTGAGTGGACTCACAGTACTGGTGCTGCATGAGATTCTCACACCTGAGATGAGAGGCCCTGCGAGCTGTGCATGTTGTGAGTGGACTCACAGTACTGGTGCTGCATGAGATACTCAGGTCTGACATGAGAGAGCCTGAGAGCTGTGCATGTTGTGGGTGGACTCACAGTACCGATGCTGCATCAGATACTCACGTCTGAGATGAGAGGGCCTGAGAGCTGTGCATGTTGTGGGTGGACTCACAGTACTGGTGCTGCATGAGATACTCAGGGCTGACATGAGAGGGCCTGAGAGCTGTGCATGTTGTGGGTGGACTCACAGTACTGGTGCTGCATGAGATACTCATACCAGAGATGAGAGGGCCTGAGAGCTGTGAATGTTGTGGGTGGACTCACAGTACTGGTGCTGCGTGAGATACTCAGGTCTGAGATGAGAGGGCCTTAGAGCTGTGCATGTTGTGAGTGGACTCACAGTACCGGTGCTGCATGAGATACTCAGGTCTGACATGAGAGGGCCTGAGAGCTGTGCATGTTGTGAGTGGACTCACAGTACTGGTGCTGCATGAGATACTCACGTCTGAGATGAGAGGGCCTGAGAGCTGTGCATGTTGTGGGTGGACTCACAGTACCGGTGCTGCATGAGATACTCACGTCTGAGATGAGAGGGCCTGAGAGCTGTGCATGTTGTGAGTGGACTCACAGTACTGGTGCTGCATGAGATACTCACGTCTGAGATGAGAGGGCCTGAGAGCTGTGCATGTTGTGAGTGGACTCACAGTACTGGTGCTGCATGAGATACTCCCGTCTGAGATGAGAGGGACTGAGAGCTGTGCATGTTGTGAGTGGACTCACAGTACTGGTGCTGCATGAGATACTCACACCTGAGATGAGAGGGCCTGAGAGCTGTGCATGTTGTGGGTGGACTCACAGTACTGATGCTGCATGAGATACTCACATCTGAGATGAGAGGGCCTGAGAGCTGTGCATGTTGTGAGTGGACTCACAGTACTGATGCTGCATGAGATACTCACACCAGAGATGAGAGGGCATGAGAGCTGTGGATGTTGTGAGTGGACTCACAGTACTGGTGCTGCATGAGATACTCACACCTGAGATGAGAGACCCTGCGAGCTGTGCATGTTGTGAGTGGACTCACAGTACTGATGCTGCATGAGATACTCACACCAGAGATGAGAGGGCGTGAGCGCTGTGGGTGTTGTGAGTGGAATCACAGTACTGGTGCTGCATGAGATACTCACACCTGAGATGAGAGGGCCTGAGAGCTGTGCATGTTGTGGGTGGACTCACAGTACTGGTGCTGCATGAGATACTCAGGTCAGAGATGAGAGGGCCTGAGAGCTGTGCATGTTGTGGGTGGACTCACAGTACTGGTGCTGCATGAGATACTCAGGTCTGACATGAGAGGGCCTGAGAGCTGTGCATGTTGTGAGTGGACTCACAGTACTGGTGCTGCATGAGATACTCAGGTCTGACATGAGAGGGCATGAGAGCTGTGCATGTTGTGAGTGGACTCACAGTACTGGTGCTGCATGAGATACTCACACCTGAGATGAGAGGGCCTGAGAGCTGTGCATGTGGTGGGTGGACTCACAGTATCGGTGCTGCATGAGATACTCACCTCTGAGATGAGAGCGCCTGAGAGCTGTGCATGTTGTGAGTGGACTCACAGTACTGGTGCTGCATGAGATACTCACACCTGAGATGAGAGGGCCTGAGAGCTGTGCATGTTGTGAGTGGACTCACAGTACAGGTGCTGCATGAGATACTCACCTCTGAGATGAGAGGGCCGGAGAGCTTTGCATGTTGTGAGTGGACCCACAGTACTGGTGCTGCATGAGATACTCACACCTGAGATGAGAGGGCCTGAGAGCTGTGCATGTTGTGAGTGGACTCACAGTACTGGTGCTGCATGAGATACTTGTGTCTGAGATGAGAGGGCCTGAGAGCTGCGCATGTTGTGGGTGGACTCACAGTACTGGTGCTGCATGAGATACTCATACCAGAGATGAGAGGGCCTGTGAGCTGTGCATGTTGTGAGTGGACTCACAGTACTGGTGCTGCATGAGATACTCATACCAGAGATGAGAGGGCCTCAGAGCTGTGCATGTTGTGAGTGGACTCACAGTACTGGTGCTGCATGAGATACTCACACCTGAGATGAGAGGGCCTGAGAGCTGTGCATGTGGTGGGTGGACTCACAGTATCGGTGCTGCATGAGATACTCACCTCTGAGATGAGAGCGCCTGAGAGCTGTGCATGTTGTGAGTGGACTCACAGTACTGGTGCTGCATGAGATACTCACACCTGAGATGAGAGGGCCTGAGAGCTGTGCATGTTGTGAGTGGACTCACAGTACAGGTGCTGCATGAGATACTCACCTCTGAGATGAGAGGGCCTGCTGAGAGCTTTGCATGTTGTGAGTGGACCCACAGTACTGGTGCTGCATGAGATACTCACACCTGAGATGAGAGGGCCTGAGAGCTGTGCATGTTGTGAGTGGACTCACAGTACTGGTGCTGCATGAGATACTCGCGCCTGAGGTGAGAGGGCCTGCGAGCTGTGCATGTTGTGGGTGGACTCACAGTACCGATGCTGCATGAATTACTCACCTCTGAGATGAGAGGGCCTGAGAGCTGTGCATGTTGTGGGTGGACTCACAGTACCAGTGCTGCATGAGATACTCACACCTGAGATGAGAGGGCCTGAGAGCTGTGCATGTTGTGAGTGGACTCACAGTACTGGTGCTGCATGAGATACTCACACCTGAGATGAGAGGGTGTGAGAGCTGTGGGGTTGTGAGTGGACTCACAGTACTGGTGCTGCATGAGATACTCACACCTGAGATGAGAGGGCCTGAGAGCTGTGCATGTTGTGAGTGGACTCACAGTACCGGCGCTGCATGAGATACTCACACCTGAGATGAGAGGGCCTGTGAGCTGTGCATGTTGTGGGTGGACTCACAGTATTGGTGCTGCATGAGATACTCACGTCTGAGATGAGAGGGCCTGAGAGCTGTGCATGGTGTGGGTGGACTCACAGTACTGGTGCTGCATGAGATACTCACACCAGAGATGAGAGGGCCTGAGAGCTGTGCATGTTGTGGGTGGACTCACAGTACGGGTGCTGCATGAGATACTCACACCTGAGATGAGAGGGCCTGAGAGCTGTGCATGTTGTGGGTGGACTCACAGTACCGGTGCTGCATGAGATACTCACACCTGAGATGAGAGGGCCTGAGACCTCTGCATGTTGTGAGTGGACTCACAGTACTGGTGCTGCATGAGATACTCACACCTGAGATGAGAGGGCCTGAGAGCTGTGCATGTTGTGAGTGGACTCACAGTACTCGTGTTGCAAGAGATACTCACACCTGAGATGAGAGGGCCTGAGACCTCTGCATGTTGTGAGTGGACTCACAGTACTGGTGCTGCATGAGATACTCAGGTCTGAGATGAGAGCGCCTGAGAGCTGTGCATGTTGTGGGTGGACTCACAGTACTGGTGCTGCATGAGATACTCACACCAGAGATGAGAGGGCATGAGAGCTGTGGATGTTGTGAGTGGACTCACAGTACTGATGCTGCATGAGATACTCACACCTGAGATGAGAGGACCTGAGAGCTGTGCATGTTGTGAGTGGACTCACAGTACCGGTGCTGCATGAGATACTCACACCTGGGATGAGAGGGCCTGAGAGCTGTGCATGTTATGGGTGGACTCACAGTACCGGTGCTGCATGAGATACTCACACCTGGGATGAGAGGGCCTGAGAGCTGTGCATGTTATGGGTGGACTCACAGTACCGGTGCTGCATGAGATACTCACACCTGAGATGAGAGACCCTGAGAGCTGTGCATGTTGTGAGTGGACTCACAGTACTGGTGCTGCATGAGATACTCACACCTGAGATGAGAGGGCCTGAGAGCTGTGCATGTTGTGAGTGGACTCACAGTGCCGGTGCTGCATGAGATACTCGTGTCTGAGATGAGAGGGCCTGAGAGCTGTGCATGTTGTGGGTGGACTCACAGTGCCGGTGCTGCATGAGGTGCTCAGGTCTGAGATGGGAGGGCCTGAGAGCTGTGCATGTTGTGGGAGGACTCACAGTACTGGTGTTGAATGAGATACTCAGGTCTGAGATGAGAGGGCCTGAGAGCTGTGCATGTTGTGGGTGGACTCACAGTACTGGTGCTGCATGAGATACTCACACCTGAGATGAGAGGGCCTGAGAGCTGTGCATGTTGTGGGTGGACTCACAGTACTGATGCTGCATGAGATACTCACATCTGAGATGAGAGGGCCTGAGAGCTGTGCATGTTGTGAGTGGACTCACAGTACTGATGCTGCATGAGATACGCACACCAGAGATGAGAGGGCGTGAGAGCTGTGGATGTTGTGAGTGGACTCACAGTACTGGTGTTGAATGAGATACTCACGTCTGAGATGAGAGGACCTGAGAGCTGTGCATGTTGTGGGTGGACTCACAGTACCGGTGCTGCATGAGATACTCACGTCTGAGATGAGAGGGCCTGAGAGCTGTGCATGTTGTGAGTGGACTCACAGTAGTGATGCTGCATGAGATACTCACACCAGAGATGAGAGGGCCTGAGAGCTGTGCATGTTGTGAGTGGACTCACAGTACTGGTGCTGCATGAGATATTCACATCTGAGATGAGAGGGCCTGAGAGCTGTTGTGAGTGGACTCACAGTACTGGTGCTGCATGAGATACTCACACCTGAGATGAGAGGGCCTGAGAGCTGTGCATGTTGTGGGTGGACTCACAGTACTGATGCTGCATGAGATACTCACATCTGAGATGAGAGGGCCTGAGAGCTGTGCATGTTGTGAGTGGACTCACAGTACTGATGCTGCATGAGATACTCACACCAGAGATGAGAGGGCCTGAGAGCTGTGGATGTTGTGAGTGGACTCACAGTACTGGTGCTGCATGAGATTCTCACACCTGAGATGAGAGGCCCTGCGAGCTGTGCATGTTGTGAGTGGACTCACAGTACTGGTGCTGCATGAGATACTCAGGTCTGACATGAGAGGGCCTGAGAGCTGTGCATGTTGTGGGTGGACTCACAGTACTGGTGCTGCATGAGATACTCATACCAGAGATGAGAGGGCCTGAGAGCTGTGCATGTTGTGGGTGGACTCACAGTACTGGTGCTGCGTGAGATACTCAGGTCTGAGATGAGAGGGCCTTAGAGCTGTGCATGTTGTGAGTGGACTCACAGTACTGGTGCTGCATGAGATACTCAGGTCTGACATGAGAGGGCCTGAGAGCTGTGCATGTTGTGGGTGGACTCACAGTATTGGTGCTGCATGAGATACTCAGGTCTGACAAGAGAAGGCCAGAGAGCTGTGCATGTTGTGAGTGGACTCACAGTACTGGTGCTGCATGAGATACTCACACCTGAGATGAGAGGGCCTGAGAGCTGTGCATGTTGTGGGTGGACTCACAGTACCGGTGCTGCATGAGATACTCAGGTCTGACATGAGAGGGCCTGAGAGCTGTGCATGTTGTGAGTGGACTCACAGTACTGGTGCTGCATGAGATACTCACGTCTGAGATGAGAGGGCCTGAGAGCTGTGCATGTTGTGGGTGGACTCACAGTACCGGTGCTGCATGAGATACTCACGTCTGAGATGAGAGGGCCTGAGAGCTGTGCATGTTGTGAGTGGACTCACAGTACTGGTGCTGCATGAGATACTCACGTCTGAGATGAGAGGGCCTGAGAGCTGTGCATGTTGTGAGTGGACTCACAGTACTGGTGCTGCATGAGATACTCACGTCTGAGATGAGAGGGACTGAGAGCTGTGCATGTTGTGAGTGGACTCACAGTACTGGTGCTGCATGAGATATTCACATCTGAGATGAGAGGGCCTGAGAGCTGTGCATGTTGTGAGTGGACTCACAGTACTGGTGCTGCATGAGATACTCACACCTGAGATGAGAGGGCCTGAGAGCTGTGCATGTTGTGGGTGGACTCACAGTACTGATGCTGCATGAGATACTCACATCTGAGATGAGAGGGCCTGAGAGCTGTGCATGTTGTGAGTGGACTCACAGTACTGATGCTGCATGAGATAATCACACCAGAGATGAGAGGGCATGAGAGCTGTGGATGTTGTGAGTGGACTCACAGTACTGGTGCTGCATGAGATACTCACACCTGAGATGAGAGACCCTGCGAGCTGTGCATGTTGTGAGTGGACTCACAGTACTGATGCTGCATGAGATACTCACACCAGAGATGAGAGGGCGTGAGAGCTGTGGATGTTGTGAGTGGAATCACAGTACTGGTGCTGCATGAGATACTCACACCTGAGATGAGAGGGCCTGAGAGCTGTGCATGTTGTGGGTGGACTCACAGTACTGGTGCTGCATGAGATACTCAGGTCTGAGATGAGAGGGCCTGAGAGCTGTGCATGTTGTGGGTGGACTCACAGTACTGGTGCTGCATGAGATACTCAGGTCTGACATGAGAGGGCCTGAGAGCTGTGCATGTTGTGGGTGGACTCACAGTACTGGTGCTGCATGAGATACTCAGGTCTGACATGAGAGGGCCTGAGAGCTGTGCATGTTGTGAGTGGACTCACAGTACTGGTGCTGCATGAGATACTCAGGTCTGACATGAGAGGGCCGGAGAGCTGTGCATGTTGTGGGTGGACTCACAGTACCGGTGCTGCATGAGATACTCACGTCTGAGATGAGAGGGCCTGAGAGCTGTGCATGTTGTGAGTGGACTCACAGTACTGGTGCTGCATGAGATACTCAGGTCTGACATGAGAGGGCCTGAGAGCTGTGCATGTTGTGAGTGGACTCACAGTACTGGAGCTGCATGAGATACTCACACCTGAGATGAGAGCGCCTGTGAGCTGTGCATGTTGTGAGTGGACTCACAGTACTGGTGCTGCATGAAATACTCACACCTGAGATGAGAGGGCCTGAGAGCTGTGCATGTGGTGGGTGGACTCACAGTATCGATGCTGCATGAGATACTCACCTCTGAGATGAGAGCGCCTGTGAGCTGTGCATGTTGTGAGTGGACTCACAGTACTGGTGCTGCATGAAATACTCACACCTGAGATGAGAGGGCCTGAGAGCTGTGCATGTTGTGAGTGGACTCACAGTACAGGTGCTGCATGAGATACTCACCTCTGAGATGAGAGGGCCTGAGAGCTTTGCATGTTGTGAGTGGACCCACAGTACTGGTGCTGCATGAGATACTCACACCTGAGATGAGAGGGCCTGAGAGCTGTGCATGTTGTGAGTGGACTCACAGTACTGGTGCTGCATGAGATACTTGTGTCTGAGATGAGAGGGCCTGTGAGCTGTGCATGTTGTGAGTGGACTCACAGTAGTGGTGCTGCATGAGATACTCATACCAGAGATGAGAGGGCCTGTGAGCTGTGCATGTTGTGAGTGGACTCACAGTACTGGTGCTGCATGAGATACTCATACCAGAGATGAGAGGGCCTGTGAGCTGTGCATGTTGTGAGTGGACTCACAGTACTGGTGCTGCATGAGATACTCATACCAGAGATGAGAGGGCCTGAGAGCTGTGGATGTTGTGGGTGGACTCACAGTACTGGTGCTGCATGAGATACTCACACCTGAGATGAGAGGGCCTGAGAGCTGTGCATGTGGTGGGTGGACTCACAGTATCGGTGCTGCATGAGATACTCACCTCTGAGATGAGAGCGCCTGAGAGCTGTGCATGTTGTGAGTGGACTCACAGTACTGGTGCTGCATGAGATACTCACTCCTGAGATGAGAGGGCCTGAGAGCTGTGCATGTTGTGAGTGGACTCACGGTACCGGTGCTGCATGAGATACTCACCTCTGAGATGAGAGGGCCTGAGAGCTTTGCATGTTGTGAGTGGACCCACAGTACTGGTGCTGCATGAGATACTCACACCTGAGATGAGAGGGCCTGAGAGCTGTGCATGTTGTGAGTGGACCCACAGTACTGGTGCTGCATGAGATACTCACACCTGAGATGAGAGGGCCTGAGAGCTGTGCATGTTGTGAGTGGACTCACAGTACTGGTGCTGCATGAGATACTCGCGCCTGAGGTGAGAGGGCCTGCGAGCTGTGCATGTTGTGGGTGGACTCACAGTACCGATGATGCATGAATTACTCACCTCTGAGATGAGAGGGTCTGATAGCTGTGCATGTTGTGAGTGGACTCACAGTACTGGTGCTGCATGAGATACTCGCGCCTGAGGTGAGAGGGCCTGCGAGCTGTGCATGTTGTGGGTGGACTCACAGTACCGATGCTGCATGAATTACTCACCTCTGAGATGAGAGGGCCTGAGAGCTGTGCATGTTGTGGGTGGACTCACAGTACCAGTGCTGCATGAGATACTCACACCTGAGATGAGAGGGCCTGAGAGCTGTGCATGTTGTGAGTGGACTCACAGTACTGGTGCTGCATGAGATACTCACACCTGAGATGAGAGGGTGTGAGAGCTGTGGATGTTGTGAGTGGACTCACAGTACTGGTGGTGCATGAGATACTCACACCTGAGATGAGAGGGCCTGAGAGCTGTGCATGTTGTGAGTGGACTCACAGTACCGGCGCTGCATGAGATACTCACACCTGAGATGAGAGGGCCTGTGAGCTGTGCATGTTGTGGGTGGACTCACAGTACTGGTGCTGCATGAGATACTCACACCTGAGATGAGAGGGCCTGAGAGCTGTGCATGTTGTGGGTGGACTCACGGTACCGGTGCTGCATGAGATACTCGCGCCTGAGGTGAGAGGGCCTGAGAGCTGTGCATGTTGTGGGTGGACTCACAGTACTGGTGCTGCATGAATTACTCACCTCTGAGATGAGAGGGCCTGTGAGCTGTGCATGTTGTGGGTGGACTCACAGTACTGGTGCTGCATGAGATACTCACACCAGAGATGAGAGGGCCTGAGAGCTGTGCATGTTGTGAGTGGACTCACAGTACTGGTGCTGCATGAGATACTCACACCTGAGATGAGAGGGCCTGAGAGCTGTGCATGTTGTGAGTGGACTCACAGTACTGGTGCTGCATGAGATACTCACACCTGAGATGAGAGGGTGTGAGAGCTGTGCATGTTGTGGGTGGACTCACAGTACTGGTGCTGCATGAGATACTCACACCTGAGATGAGAGGGCCTGAGAGCTGTGCATGTTGTGAGTGGACTCACAGTACTGGTGCTGCATGAGATACTCACACCTGAGATGAGAGGGTGTGAGAGCTGTGGATGTTGTGAGTGGACTCACAGTACTGGTGCTGCATGAGATACTCACACCTGAGATGAGAGGGCCTGAGAGCTGTGCATGTTGTGAGTGGACTCACAGTACCGGCGCTGCATGAGATACTCACACCAGAGATGAGAGGGCCTGAGAGCTGTGCATGTTGTGAGTGGACTCACAGTACTGGTGCTGCATGAGATACTCCCGCCTGAGGTGAGAGGGCCTGCGAGCTGTGCATGTTGTGGGTGGACTCACAGTACCGATGCTGCATGAATTACTCACCTCTGAGATGAGAGGGCCTCAGAGCTGTGCATGTTGTGGGTGGACTCACAGTACCAGTGCTGCATGAGATACTCACACCTGAGATGAGAGGGCCTGAGAGCTGTGCATGTTGTGAGTGGACTCACAGTACTGGTGCTGCATGAGATACTCACACCTGAGATGAGAGGGTGTGAGAGCTGTGGATGTTGTGAGTGGACTCACAGTACTGGTGCTGCATGAGATACTCACACCTGAGATGAGAGGGCCTGAGAGCTGTGCATGTTGTGAGTGGACTCACAGTACCGGCGCTGCATGAGATACTCACACCTGAGATGAGAGGGCCTGTGAGCTGTGCATGTTGTGGGTGGACTCACAGTACTGGTGCTGCATGAGATACTCACACCAGAGATGAGAGGGCCTGTGAGCTGTGCATGTTGTGAGTGGACTCACAGTACTGGTGCTGCAGGAGATACTCACACCTGACATGAGAGAGCCTGAGAGCTGTGCATGTTGTGGGAGGACTCACAGTACCGGTGCTGCATGAGATACTCACGTCTGAGATGAGAGGGTCTGAGAGCTGTTGTGAGTGGACTCAGTACTGGTGCTGCATGAGATACTCACACCTGAGATGAGAGACCCTGAGAGCTGTGCATGTTGTGAGTGGACTCACAGTACTGGTGCTGCATGAGATACTCACACCTGAGATGAGAGACCCTGAGAGCTGTGGATGTTGTGAGTGGAATCACAGTACTGGTGCTGTATGAGATACTCACACCTGAGATGAGAGGGTGTGAGAGCTGTGGATGTTGTGGGTGGACTCACAGTACTGGTGCTGCATGAGATACTCGCGCCTGAAGTGAGAGGGCCTTAGAGCTGTGCATGTTGTGAGTGGACTCACAGTACCGATGCTGCATGAGATACTCACACCTGAGATGAGAGACCCTGAGAGCTGTGCATGTTGTGAGTGGACTCACAGTACTGGTGCTGCATGAGATACTCACACCTGACATGAGAGGGCCTGAGAGCTGTGCATGTTGTGGGTGGACTCACAGTACTGGTGCTGCATGAGATACTCACACCTGAGATGAGAGACCCTGAGAGCTTTGCATGTTGTGAGTGGACTCACAGTACCAATGCTGCATGAGATACTCACACCTGAGATGAGAGACCCTGAGAGCTGTGCATGTTGTGAGTGGACTCACAGTACTGGTGCTGCATGAGATACTCACACCTGAGATGAGAGGGCCTGAGAGCTGTGCATGTTGTGGGTGGACTCACAGTACTGGTGCTGCATGAGATACTCACACCTGAGATGAGAGTGCCTGAGAGCTGTGCATGTTGTGAGTGGACTCACAGTACTGGTGCTGCATGAGGTACTCAGGTCTGAGATGAGAGGGCCTGAGAGCTGTGCATGTTGTGGGTGGACTCACAGTACCAGTGCTGCATGAGATACTCACACCTGAGATGAGAGGGTGTGAGAGCTGTGCATGTTGTGGGTGGACTCACAGTACTGGTGCTGCATGAAATACTCACACTTGAGATGAGAGGGTCTGAGAGCTGTGCATGTTGTGAGTGGATTCACAGTACAGATGCTGCATGAGATATTCACACTTGAGATGAGAGGGCCTGAGAGCTGTGCATGTTGTGGGTGGTACTCACAGCACCGGTGCTGCATGAGATACTCACGTCTGAGATGAGAGCGCCTGAGAGCTGTGCATGTTGTGGGTGGACTCACAGTATTGGTGCTGCATGAGATACTCACACCAGAGATGAGAGGGCCTGAGAGCTGTGCATGTTGTGAGTGGACTCACAGTATTGGTGCTGCATGAGATACTCACACCAGAGATGAGAGGGCCTGAGAGCTGTGCATGTTGTGAGTGGACTCACAGCACCGGTGCTGCATGAGATACTCACGTCTGAGATGAGAGGGCCGGGGAGCTGTGCATGTTGTGGGTGGACTCACAGTACCGGTGCTGCATGAGATACTCACACCTGAGATGAGAGGGCCTGAGAGCTGTGCATGTTGTGGGTGGACTCACAGTACTGGTGCTGCATGAGATACTCACACCTGAGATGAGAGTGCCTGAGAGCTGTGCATGTTGTGAGTGGACTCACAGTACTGGTGCTGCATGAGATACTCAGGTCTGAGATGAGAGGGCCTGAGAGCTGTGCATGTTGTGGGTGGACTCACAGTACTGGTGCTGCATGAGATACTCAGGTCTGACATGAGAGGGCCTGAGAGCTGTGCATGTTGTGGGAGGACTCACAGTACTGGTGCTGCATGAGATACTCACACCTGAGATGAGAGGGCCTGAGAGCTGTGCATGTTGTGGGAGGACTCACAGTACCGGCGCTGCATGAGATACTCACACCTGAGATGAGAGTGCCTGAGAGCTGTGCATGTTGTGAGTGGACTCACAGTACTGGTGCTGCATGAGATACTCACACCTGAGATGAGAGTGCCTGAGAGCTGTGCATGTTGTGGGAGGACTCACAGTACTGGTGCTGCATGAGATACTCAGGTCTGAGATGAGAGGGCCGGGGAGCTGTGCATGTTGTGAGTGGACTCACAGTACCGGTGCTGCATGAGATACTCACCTCCGAGATGAGAGGGCCTGAGAGCTGTGCATGTTGTGGGTGGTACTCACAGCACCGGTGCTGCATGAGATACTCAGGTCTGAGATGAGAGGGCCTGAGAGCTGTGCATGTTGTGGGTGGACTCACAGTACCGGTGCTGCATGAGATACTCACACCTGAGATGAGAGGGCCTGAGAGCTGTGCATGTTGTGAGTGGACTCACAGTACCGGCGCTGCATGAGATACTCACACCTGAGATGAGAGGGCCTGAGAGCTGTGCATGTTGTGGGTGGACTCACAGTACCGATGCTGCATGAGATACTCACGTCTCAGATGAGAGGGCCTGAGAGCTGTGCATGTTGTGGGTGGACTCACAGTACCGGTGCTACATGAGATACTCACACCTGAGATGAGAGGGCCTGAGAGCTGTGCATGTTGTGAGTGGACTCACAGTACCGGTGCTACATGAGATACTCACACCTGAGATGAGAGGGCCTGAGAGCTGTGCATGTTGTGGGTGGACTCACGGTACCTGTGCTGCATGAGATACTCACACCAGAGATGAGAGGTCCTGAGAGCTGTGCATGTTGTGGGTGGACTCACAGTACCGGTGCTGCATGAGATACTCACACCTGAGATGAGAGGGTCTGAGAGCTGTGCATGTTGTGGGTGGACTCACAGTACCGGTGCTGCATGAGATACTCACACCTGAGATGAGAGGTCCTGAGAGCTGTGCATGTTGTGAGTGGACTCACAGTACCGGTGCTGCATGAGATACTCACACCTGAGATGAGAGGGTCTGAGAGCTGTGCATGTTGTGGGAGGACTCACAGTATCGGTGCTGCATGAGATACTCACACCTGAGATGAGAGCGCATGAGAGCTGTGCATGTTGTGAGTGGACTCACAGTACCGGTGCTGCATGAGATACTCACGTCTGAGATGAGAGGGCCTGGGAGCTGTGCATGTTGTGGGTGGACTCACAGTACGGGTGCTGCATGAGATACTCACGTCTGAGATGAGAGGGCCTGAGAGCTGTGCATGTTGTGGGTGGACTCACAGTGCCGGTGCTGCATGAGATACTCAGGTCTGAGATGAGAGGGCCTGGGAGCTGTGCATGTTGTGGGTGGACTCACAGTACGGGTGCTGCATGAGATACTCAGGTCTGAGATGATAGGGCCTGAGAGCTGTGCATGTTGTGGGAGGACTCACAGTACCGGTGCTGCATGAGATACTCAGGTCTGAGATGAGAGGTCCTGAGAGCTGTGCATGTTGTGGGTGGACTCACAGTACCGGTGCTGCATGAGATACTCAGGTCTGACAAGAGAAGGCCAGAGAGCTGTGCATGTTGTGAGTGGACCCACAGTACTGGTGCTGCATGAGATACTCACACCTGAGATGAGAGGGCCTGAGAGCTGTGCATGTTGTGGGTGGACTCACAGTACTGGTGCTGCATGAATTACTCACCTCTGAGATGAGAGGGCCTGTGAGCTGTGCATGTTGTGGGTGGACTCACAGTACTGGTGCTGCATGAGATACTCACACCAGAGATGAGAGGGCCTGAGAGCTGTGCATGTTGTGAGTGGACTCACAGTACTGGTGCTGCATGAGATACTCACACCTGAGATGAGAGGGCCTGAGAGCTGTGCATGTTGTGAGTGGACTCACAGTACTGGTGCTGCATGAGATACTCACACCTGAGATGAGAGGGTGTGAGAGCTGTGCATGTTGTGGGTGGACTCACAGTACTGGTGCTGCATGAGATACTCACACCTGAGATGAGAGGGCCTGAGAGCTGTGCATGTTGTGAGTGGACTCACAGTACTGGTGCTGCATGAGATACTCACACCTGAGATGAGAGGGTGTGAGAGCTGTGGATGTTGTGAGTGGACTCACAGTACTGGTGCTGCATGAGATACTCACACCTGAGATGAGAGGGCCTGAGAGCTGTGCATGTTGTGAGTGGACTCACAGTACCGGCGCTGCATGAGATACTCACACCAGAGATGAGAGGGCCTGAGAGCTGTGCATGTTGTGAGTGGACTCACAGTACTGGTGCTGCATGAGATACTCGCGCCTGAGGTGAGAGGGCCTGCGAGCTGTGCATGTTGTGGGTGGACTCACAGTACCGATGCTGCATGAATTACTCACCTCTGAGATGAGAGGGCCTCAGAGCTGTGCATGTTGTGGGTGGACTCACAGTACCAGTGCTGCATGAGATACTCACACCTGAGATGAGAGGGCCTGAGAGCTGTGCATGTTGTGAGTGGACTCACAGTACTGGTGCTGCATGAGATACTCACACCTGAGATGAGAGGGTGTGAGAGCTGTGGATGTTGTGAGTGGACTCACAGTACTGGTGCTGCATGAGATACTCACACCTGAGATGAGAGGGCCTGAGAGCTGTGCATGTTGTGAGTGGACTCACAGTACCGGCGCTGCATGAGATACTCACACCTGAGATGAGAGGGCCTGTGAGCTGTGCATGTTGTGGGTGGACTCACAGTACTGGTGCTGCATGAGATACTCACACCAGAGATGAGAGGGCCTGTGAGCTGTGCATGTTGTGAGTGGACTCACAGTACTGGTGCTGCAGGAGATACTCACACCTGACATGAGAGAGCCTGAGAGCTGTGCATGTTGTGGGAGGACTCACAGTACCGGTGCTGCATGAGATACTCACGTCTGAGATGAGAGGGTCTGAGAGCTGTTGTGAGTGGACTCAGTACTGGTGCTGCATGAGATACTCACACCTGAGATGAGAGACCCTGAGAGCTGTGCATGTTGTGAGTGGACTCACAGTACTGGTGCTGCATGAGATACTCACACCTGAGATGAGAGACCCTGAGAGCTGTGGATGTTGTGAGTGGAATCACAGTACTGGTGCTGCATGAGATACTCACACCTGAGATGAGAGGGTGTGAGAGCTGTGGATGTTGTGGGTGGACTCACAGTACTGGTGCTGCATGAGATACTCGCGCCTGAAGTGAGAGGGCCTTAGAGCTGTGCATGTTGTGAGTGGACTCACAGTACCGATGCTGCATGAGATACTCACACCTGAGATGAGAGACCCTGAGAGCTGTGCATGTTGTGAGTGGACTCACAGTACTGGTGCTGCATGAGATACTCACACCTGACATGAGAGGGCCTGAGAGCTGTGCATGTTGTGGGTGGACTCACAGTACTGGTGCTGCATGAGATACTCACACCTGAGATGAGAGACCCTGAGAGCTTTGCATGTTGTGAGTGGACTCACAGTACCAATGCTGCATGAGATACTCACACCTGAGATGAGAGACCCTGAGAGCTGTGCATGTTGTGAGTGGACTCACAGTACTGGTGCTGCATGAGATACTCACACCTGAGATGAGAGGGCCTGAGAGCTGTGCATGTTGTGGGTGGACTCACAGTACTGGTGCTGCATGAGATACTCACACCTGAGATGAGAGTGCCTGAGAGCTGTGCATGTTGTGAGTGGACTCACAGTACTGGTGCTGCATGAGGTACTCAGGTCTGAGATGAGAGGGCCTGAGAGCTGTGCATGTTGTGGGTGGACTCACAGTACCAGTGCTGCATGAGATACTCACACCTGAGATGAGAGGGTGTGAGAGCTGTGCATGTTGTGGGTGGACTCACAGTACTGGTGCTGCATGAAATACTCACACTTGAGATGAGAGGGTCTGAGAGCTGTGCATGTTGTGAGTGGATTCACAGTACAGATGCTGCATGAGATATTCACACTTGAGATGAGAGGGCCTGAGAGCTGTGCATGTTGTGGGTGGTACTCACAGCACCGGTGCTGCATGAGATACTCACGTCTGAGATGAGAGCGCCTGAGAGCTGTGCATGTTGTGGGTGGACTCACAGTATTGGTGCTGCATGAGATACTCACACCAGAGATGAGAGGGCCTGAGAGCTGTGCATGTTGTGAGTGGACTCACAGTATTGGTGCTGCATGAGATACTCACACCAGAGATGAGAGGGCCTGAGAGCTGTGCATGTTGTGAGTGGACTCACAGCACCGGTGCTGCATGAGATACTCACGTCTGAGATGAGAGGGCCGGGGAGCTGTGCATGTTGTGGGTGGACTCACAGTACCGGTGCTGCATGAGATACTCACACCTGAGATGAGAGGGCCTGAGAGCTGTGCATGTTGTGGGTGGACTCACAGTACTGGTGCTGCATGAGATACTCACACCTGAGATGAGAGTGCCTGAGAGCTGTGCATGTTGTGAGTGGACTCACAGTACTGGTGCTGCATGAGATACTCAGGTCTGAGATGAGAGGGCCTGAGAGCTGTGCATGTTGTGGGTGGACTCACAGTACTGGTGCTGCATGAGATACTCAGGTCTGACATGAGAGGGCCTGAGAGCTGTGCATGTTGTGGGAGGACTCACAGTACTGGTGCTGCATGAGATACTCACACCTGAGATGAGAGGGCCTGAGAGCTGTGCATGTTGTGGGAGGACTCACAGTACCGGCGCTGCATGAGATACTCACACCTGAGATGAGAGTGCCTGAGAGCTGTGCATGTTGTGAGTGGACTCACAGTACTGGTGCTGCATGAGATACTCACACCTGAGATGAGAGTGCCTGAGAGCTGTGCATGTTGTGGGAGGACTCACAGTACTGGTGCTGCATGAGATACTCAGGTCTGAGATGAGAGGGCCGGGGAGCTGTGCATGTTGTGAGTGGACTCACAGTACCGGTGCTGCATGAGATACTCACCTCCGAGATGAGAGGGCCTGAGAGCTGTGCATGTTGTGGGTGGTACTCACAGCACCGGTGCTGCATGAGATACTCAGGTCTGAGATGAGAGGGCCTGAGAGCTGTGCATGTTGTGGGTGGACTCACAGTACCGGTGCTGCATGAGATACTCAGGTCTGAGATGAGAGGGCCTGAGAGCTGTGCATGTTGTGGGTGGACTCACAGTACCGGTGCTACATGAGATACTCAGGTCTGAGATGAGAGGGCCTGAGAGCTGTGCATGTTGTGGGTGGACTCACAGCACCGGTGCTGCATGAGATACTCACACCTGAGATGAGAGGGCCTGAGAGCTGTGCATGTTGTGAGTGGACTCACAGTACCGGCGCTGCATGAGATACTCACACCTGGGATGAGAGGGCCTGAGAGCTGTGCATGTTGTGAGTGGACTCACAGTACCGGCGCTGCATGAGATACTCACACCTGAGATGAGAGGGCCTGAGAGCTGTGCATGTTGTGGGTGGACTCACAGTACCGATGCTGCATGAGATACTCACGTCTCAGATGAGAGGGCCTGAGAGCTGTGCATGTTGTGGGTGGACTCACAGTACCGGTGCTACATGAGATACTCACACCTGAGATGAGAGGGCCTGAGAGCTGTGCATGTTGTGAGTGGACTCACAGTACCGGTGCTACATGAGATACTCACACCTGAGATGAGAGGGCCTGAGAGCTGTGCATGTTGTGGGTGGACTCACGGTACCTGTGCTGCATGAGATACTCACACCAGAGATGAGAGGTCCTGAGAGCTGTGCATGTTGTGGGTGGACTCACAGTACCGGTGCTGCATGAGATACTCACACCTGAGATGAGAGGGTCTGAGAGCTGTGCATGTTGTGGGTGGACTCACAGTACCGGTGCTGCATGAGATACTCACACCTGAGATGAGAGCGCATGAGAGCTGTGCATGTTGTGAGTGGACTCACAGTACCGGTGCTGCATGAGATACTCACGTCTGAGATGAGAGGGCCTGGGAGCTGTGCATGTTGTGGGTGGACTCACAGTACGGGTGCTGCATGAGATACTCACGTCTGAGATGAGAGGGCCTGAGAGCTGTGCATGTTGTGGGTGGACTCACAGTGCCGGTGCTGCATGAGATACTCAGGTCTGAGATGAGAGGGCCTGGGAGCTGTGCATGTTGTGGGTGGACTCACAGTACGGGTGCTGCATGAGATACTCAGGTCTGAGATGATAGGGCCTGAGAGCTGTGCATGTTGTGGGAGGACTCACAGTACCGGTGCTGCATGAGATACTCAGGTCTGAGATGAGAGGTCCTGAGAGCTGTGCATGTTGTGGGTGGACTCACAGTACCGGTGCTGCATGAGATACTCAGGTCTGACAAGAGAAGGCCAGAGAGCTGTGCATGTTGTGAGTGGACCCACAGTACTGGTGCTGCATGAGATACTCACACCTGAGATGAGAGGGCCTGAGAGCTGTGCATGTTGTGGGTGGACTCACAGTACCGGTGCTGCATGAGATACTCACACCTGAGATGAGAGCGCATGAGAGCTGTGCATGTTGTGAGTGGACTCACAGTACCGGTGCTGCATGAGATACTCAGGTCTGAGGTGAGAGGGCCGGGGAGCTGTGCATGTTGTGGGTGGACTCACAGTACTGGTGCTGCATGAGATACTCAGGTCTGAGATGATAGGGCCTGAGAGCTGTGCATGTTGTGGGAGGACTCACAGTACCGGTGCTGCATGAGATACTCAGGTCTGAGATGAGAGGTCCTGAGAGCTGTGCATGTTGTGGGTGGACTCACAGTACCGGTGCTGCATGAGATACTCAGGTCTGACAAGAGAAGGCCAGAGAGCTGTGCATGTTGTGAGTGGACCCACAGTACTGGTGCTGCATGAGATACTCACACCTGAGATGAGAGGGCCTGGGAGCTGTGCATGTTGTGGGTGGACTCACAGTACGGGTGCTGCATGAGATACTCAGGTCTGAGATGATAGGGCCTGAGAGCTGTGCATGTTGTGGGTGGACTCACAGTACCGGTGCTGCATGAGATACTCACGTCTGAGATGAGAGGACCTGAGAGCTGGGCATGTTGTGAGTGGACTCACAGTACCGGTGCTGCATGAGATACTCACGTCTGAGATGAGAGGGCCTGAGAGCTGTGCATGTTGTGGGTGGAATCACAGTCCCGGTGCTGCAGGAGATACTCACGTCTGAGATGAGAGGGCCTGAGAGCTGTGCATGTTGTGGGTGGACTCACAGTACTGGTGCTGCATGAGATACTCACGCCTGAGATGAGAGGGCCGGGGAGCTGTGTATGTTGTGGGTGGACTCACAGTACCGGTGCTGCATGAGATACTCACACCTGAGATGAGAGGGCCTGAGAGCTGTGTATGTTGTGGGTGGACTCACAGTACCGGTGCTGCATGAGATACTCAGGTCTGACATGATAGGGCCTGAGAGCTGTGCATGTTGTGGGTGGACTCACAGTACCGGTGCTGCGTGAGATACTCACACAGTAGATGTTCTGCGAGCTCAGGCTAGCTGGGGCGGGGGGGCGGGGGGGGCGGGGGCCCTCCCTCCTTGAGTATCCATGTGAGGTGGTGGTTAATCAGCTGTTGAAAGTTTAAGTGCAAAGGCGGACACCAGACAGGTGTGACGGGCTGTGATAATAACATTAATAAGAATAGTAAGCAAATTAACATGTAACTAGCTTAAAGTTACACTACAAACCAAACTGCCCCCAGTGATTAAATATTAGGCATTATTTTACTGATCTCCGAGGGACTCGTTTTTAGACCTCCGTCGAGTTGCAACCGGTGGCTCCAGGTGCGTGCAGCAGGAACACAACCCACTCAGCCATCTGAACAGCGTCACACATGCTCACCTTCTCTTCTAGTGATGGAGAATCCGCGCCCACCCCCCTGTGGTCCCAGGTGTTCAACCCCCTCAGTGCATCCGGCCACGCTCTCCCATTGGCTGCTGCTCCGCGGTGACGTGCTCATTAGCGGCGTGAGGCTGACTATGGGGCCATCAGTGGGCTGGCGAGGTTGCTCGAAGGAGCCCCGTACTATTAGTCTAATTGGAATAGCAGGAAGTCCCCTGACGTCGCTGCTCTCCAAGCCACCTGAGGCTTGTGCCATGTTCTAGGCGCTGGTAAGAACTGAGCACGGGCTGTGGGGTCTCTCATTAGCTCAAGAATGTTTATTATTAAGCCATGAGCCAGCCCACCGCCATCAGCCATGAAAGGTTAATGAAGCCGACATGCACTTATAATTCCGCCTCTGCACCCACTGCAATCTCTCTGTGGTAGTTTTTGCACTGTTGCACTGTTACACCAGACACTTGCTACCTGAGCGCTAGCTCTGGGGTAAGAATGGTCCATTCCTACAGGCCAACACTTTAGCCAGCAGTCCCGGTTTTTTAGCCAATAGCACTTAGCATGCTGGTACATTCAAGGACCTTTGACGACTTGTTAAGGAGCTCTTACTCCAGGCATCCTTGGCATGACTTCTCCCTAACTTTTTGCCTTCAGACGTCCTGTTTTTTACTGACTTTGCTTTTGCTGGCCTTAGGACTCTGCACACTTTCCCACTGCTAACCAGTGCTAACGTGCTTCTGTTCTCTGCTTAAAAATGATAACATTGGCTTATACCCAATTGGCATGTTCAATTTACTTATAAGTTCCTAGTAAAGTGCACTACATGTACCCAGGACCTGTAAATTAAATGCTACTTTTGTCCTGCAGCACTGTTTGTGCCGCCCACTACTAGCCCTTTAAACATATCTCAGGCCTGCCATTGCAGAGCTTGTGTGGGCAGTTTTAAACTGCCATTTCAAATAAACCTTTTATCAGGCCCATACCTTCCTTTTTATTACACATAATTTACCCCTAAGTGGGGCCCTGGGGAGCACATAAGTCGTGGTGCAATGTATTTAAACAGTAGGACATGTACTTACATGCCCTGGTAGTGAAAAACTCTCAAATTTGTTTTTCACTACTGCACAACCTATCTCTCCATTAGGATAACATTGGAGTTACCTTATTACATTTTATAAGTGGAATTCTCATATGGGAAACAATACCCAGTTCATATTCAGTGTCTCTGGAATAACAATTTAAAATCCTAATTTATGGGGAAGTCGGATTTTAAATTCCAATTACGAAAATGTAACTTTTAGAAAGTTGACATTTCCTTACCATAGCCTGCAGCCTGTCTCTGGTCTGCGGTAGTTGGCAGTTTGGCTTTGTGTATTCCTCCTAGCAGCCACACACAATGGGAGCTTAGATGTCACTGGAGGGGCCATCACTGGCAAGATCAGACGGAGGAGCTGGGCACATCCCCACTTACACCTGAATAGGCTGTACCCTGCTTTTACACAAGGAGCACAAAGAGTTGCATACCCCTGTAGCTAGTCTGGAGTGAGGGCCAGGAAGGCAGAGCATCTATGCACCTCAAATGCATGCTTCGGAAGCTTTGCCCCACTTCAAAGACACACCTGTGTATAAATGAAGGACCCCAGACACCACTACTTCAGTACACTCTGGACTGTGGATACTCTGCCAGAAAGAAGGACTGTTGTGCTGCCACAAGTACAATAATTGCTGACCTGCTGTGCTAACCTGCTGCCTGCTGCTCTCATGCCTGGGAAAGAAGAACTGGGCCTGCAACTCATCTTGATCCCAGGACCACAGAGTGACTCAAAGGGGTAGCCAAAAGGGGTAGCCTGCTGACTTCCTGATCTGAACCTCAAGGACATAAAAGTCTCCCAACAGATCCTGGACCTGTCTTCAGTGAGTTCCTGAACCCCAAGTGCCGACTCTCAGATCCTAGACTCTTGGTGTGGCTCACAAGCCCTTGAAATCACGCTTTTGGGCTCTTTGTGACTGCTAACGGGCCTGTTTGCACCATAATCGTACTGCGTGCACCCAAGTTCGAAACGAGCCGCCAACAGCCCATATCCTTGCACAGCAGCATTGTCAGCTTGTTAGGACTGCCAATGCAAATCTAAAGCCCACCCATCCGCGACACCCAGCCTGTCTTCGCACGATTCTGACTTCTGCCTGCAAAGTCCTCCTTGCAACTCATAACCTTCTCCAATGAGAACGGGACATGAGGCTTCTGCTGGAAGTTGTGGAGTGGGCATTCGGGGCCCAGGGACGGGTGGGGTGAACCCAGTGACTACCTGTATATTTATGGGGTCTAGGTCAAGCAACCTCATATTCCACCTTGACCCACAGCCGCCTCTGCGTATGTCACTTCACAAAGACCTATTTTTCTTTTCCCACCCACCTAACCCTTAGACTGTAAGGAAGCAGCAAGTGGTGTTCCAGGGATTTTGTTAATTGGGTCTGTTGTTGGGGGTCATTTGCTTTGTGTTGTATTTTGGATTGCAGGTGGGGTAGGCGTAAGATTGTCATGGATATAGGTAGGCATCTTGGCATACCTGTGAAATTCCCTATCAAATAGTTGTCTTTTTCCCGGATAGGCTGTGGAGCTCTGCTGGTGTTAGGGGGCTTGATGGAAGCTTACAAAGTTGTTTCTAGATCCTTTACTTGATCCCCCATTTTTCTTCACATTTCTTTGGCATGGTGTTAGAATTGGGGGTCTCTGGTTGGCACAGGTGAGTACTTGTTACAAGAAGGGACCCTCTCCTCTAGTCAGGACAAGGGACTTATGTCACGGACCAACGATTCCTCAGGATCGATGAGATGCTATAAAGGGGTCCACCTCCAGCTGTCCCCGTGCTCTAACTCAACAGAGGTACAGAGCACCGTGGTCAGCAGGTGAGGGAAAAATAAGAGAAGCCGGGGCGGGAACCGTCATGGAAAGGAAAATCTGCAAAAGCACAAGAGAACAAACATTAGAGGTGTTCTCGACCTTTTCCCCCCCACTTCTCTACCACCCGTGAGACAGTTGCCCACCTGATACGTCTCAGATGCCGCTAGTCCCTTCTCTCTTCTATTCAAGGATATGAGATGACGTCTCTCACTTCTTGAGGATAGGTGTCTGCAATGATATAGACAACATAAACAACATTCCAAGAACTCCTCTGGGATAGCCCACAATGTAACTCCTGTCACACTGAAAACCACATACATACCCTATGTTCTCGCCCCGTAGCTGAAAGGAACTCCTAGGGTACCCACTTGGAAGAATCAGCAAGTAATCCCAAAAAGAAAACTAAATAAAGAAACCAAGGAAACCACCGTTAAGGCCACGGAGTTTCAGCAGTTAATTCACTGTCATACAGTTGTAGGTGTAGGTCTTACCAGCAACAGCGATGCCAGCCGCTACCTAGCGGGTGTTCCAACGTTCAAGCAAACCTATGAGTCCTCCGGATAAGAGAGGGGGAAATCCAGCGTCTCTCTACCGGGGCTTAGGTGTGTGTGACTCGAGAGGGGGCAATCCGGCGTCTCTCCGAGTTAACAAGAAACAAGGTGTTTGCACCGCGAGGGGGGGAAATCCAGCGTCCCTCGCAATACAAGTGGGCTTTACCCTATGCCAGCAGAAGCAGAGGAAACCCGCGTCTCTGCTCTGTGCAACCAGGCACCCAACAAAGTACAAACACAAACCTCCACTGCTGTTGAGCCGGCTCAGGACGAATACCGACTAGGCACAACAGCGAGGTGAACAGAAGCCAAAATCAGCGTTCTAAGAACGGCACCAAGGAACAGACTTCCACTGCTTCGCTCTAACAAACGAACAATAGACAAAATCACGTGCACCGCCCCCAGCGTCTCACACTGTTTTGTAGCCTCTCCCCTTTCCTGGCGCCCCTAAGGATTCTGGGAGATGTAGTCCTCACAATTGGGCAGGCACCCGTCAGACCCTGACAGTACGCCCCCCTCCCCGGTGCCTCCTAGCTCCAGGCTTCCCCGGATGTAGCTGAAAGAACTTCCGAACAGCATCCGGAGCATGGACCCCCGTGCTCGGCTCCCAGGAATCGTCTTCCGCCTGATACCCTTTCCAGGAGACCAGGAACCACAGCTTCCCCTGCCGATACCTAGAATCAAGGATCTTCCGAACCTCATACTCCAGTTGACCATCCCTCATCACCGGAGGCGACGCCACAACCCTGGCTCGGCCAGCTGGTTTCAACAGGCTGCAGTGGAATACCGGATGGATTCGCAAAGAGGCCGGCAACTTGAGTTTGTACGCCACTGGATTGACTCGACGTACCACAACATAAGGACCGATGAAACGAGGGTGAAAGATGCTACGGTACCGGAAATGAATGTTCCGAGTGGAGAGCCATACCCGATCCCCAGCGTTGTATTCCGGTCCCACCTGCCGATGGACATCCGCCCACTTCTTGTAGGAGAGCTTGGCCTGATCCAATGACTTTCGTACCACACGATGGAGTCGTTGGAGAGACTTCATGTGAGCTGCCACCGATGGGTGGTTCTGGATTTCCCCCGGGATCACCACTGGCAGAGTATTGGCGTGGTACCCCGTGTTGGCCCTAAAAGGAGTTTCGTTGATCGAACTATGCCAAGTGTTGTTATATGACAACTCCGCCAACCATAGCATGGAAACCCAGGACTGATCCGCTTCCTTCGCATAACACCTTAGATATTTCTTCAAGGTCTGATTCATTCGCTCGGTTTGGCCGTCTGTCTGTGGATGGAAGCTCGTGGAAAGAGCATCTTCTGTGTGCATGGCCTTACACCACATGTGCCAAAACCGGGCCACAAACTGAGGCCCTCGGTCTGAGATGATGACTCGTGGTATTCCATGTAACCGCACCACATGGGTGAGAAGCAGCTGGGCGGTCTGACTGGCTGTGGGTAGGTTACGGCAGGGAATGAAGTGACCCATTTTTGTGAGGCTGTCTACGACTACCAGAATAGCGTTACAACCCTGGTCTGATGGTAAACCCACTACGAAATCGATACTGATGGTGTGCCATGGATGGGCAGGAGTGGGTAGAGTGATCAACTTCCCCTTCACCTTGTTTTGTTCACCTTTGGCACGAGCACACGTGTCACACTGCTGTACCCAATTGTTCACCTCCTTCGCCATTCCGTCCCACCAGAACTGACGCTGTAGTAATAGCAGCGTCTTCCTTCTACCCGGATGGCCGGCCATGACAGCGTTGTGACACCAATTGAACGCCTGCAACCTGAGCGAATGTGAAGGGAGAAACAGTTTGCCTTGACACAGGGGAATTCCATGTTTCAGAGTCCGAAAACCTCCTTGCTCGGCCCACGCCTTCCACTGTTCCGGGCTACGGAAATCCACAACCTGTTGCACAAATCTGTCTGCCGAGACCGCACACAGCACTTTCTCAGGTGATATGATAGCTTGTGGTTTCTCTTGAATGGAAGCGCTGCCTTCCTCCTGTCTCGATAGCGAGTCAGCCTTCCTATTGTCGGACCCCGGACGGAACGTGATGACAAAGTCATACCCTGCAAAGAACTGTGTCCATCTCATCTGTCTTTGTGAGAGATGACGAGCAGTCTTCATATATGCCAGGTTCCTATGATCCGAGTACACAGTTACGGTGTGTCTAGCACCCCACAGATAGTGCCTCCATTCCATGAAGGCCTTTTTTATGGCGAACAGCTCCTTCTCCGGCACCGTATAATTCAGTTCCGCCGAGGAGAGCTTTTGTGACAAGAACGCCACAGGATGCAGCTGTCCTGTTGCCTTGTCCCGCTGCGATAGTATTGCCCCAACCGCTGTATCAGAAGCGTCCGCCTCTACAACAAACGGCACATCCATTTGCGGGTGCCGCAGTATTGGGGCTGTGCTGAACAGAGTTTTCAACAGCTCGAAAGCGTTGTTGGCTTCCACGGTCCATTGAAATGGAACTCCTTTCCTCAATAAACGAGTGATTGGAGCAGCCACCAAGGAGAACTGGGCTATGAATCTCCTATAATAGTTTGCAAACCCGAGAAAGCCCTGTACCTCTTTCACGGTCTTAGGAATAGGCCATTGTTGCACTGCAGCCACCTTCCGGTCTGCCATCTGAAAACCCTCGGGACTCAACATAACGCCCAGAAACTCTACTTCACTCACTCCAAACTCACACTTGCTGAGCTTACAATAGAGACTGTTCTCCAGCAGTCTCTTCAGGACCAAACATACATGACTCGTATGCTGTGACACCGACACCGAATATATCAAGATATCATCGATATATACGATGACGAACTGATCGATGTATTCTTTTAAGACATCGTTTAAAAAATACTGGAATGCCGCCGGGGCGTTGCACAACCCGAACGGCATTACCAAGTATTCGAAAAGGCCATACCTTGTTTTAAAGGCCGTCTTCCACTCGTCCCCGCTACGAACTCTCACCAGGTGGTAGGCGCCTCTGAGATCCAATCAGGTGTATGTGTGGGCCTCCCTCACCTGGTCCAGTAGCACGGGGATCAATGGAAGAGGGTACCTGTTTCTCACTGTTTATTTGTTTAACATGCGGTAATCGATGCACGTGCGCAACTCGCCATTAGCTTTCGAAATGAAAAACAGAGGCGATGCCGCAGGGGACCTAGATGGACGGATGTATCCCATGGCACAGAACCGTTTCAAATACCCCTGCAGGTGCTCAGTCTCGGGTTCCGAAAGGGCGTACACCCTACATGATGGCATTACTGCCCCATCAATGAGGTCAATGCGGCAATCGTATTCACGATGGGGAGGCAACTCCGCCGCCTTGACCTCACTGAACACCTCACTGTATTCGCTGTAAACAGATGGTAACGTTACATCTTTTTCTGCGGCCGTAGACACCTGCAACCCTTGCGCCAAAGCAGCCAAAGGACTGGTCGTCTCTCTTAAACATGTCGCCTGACACTCCTCCGACAGAAACCTAACCGTCCTACGTTTCCAATCCATTGTAGGATTGTGCAACCCTAGCCAGGGCATGCCCAGGATCACCTCGTATTGAGGAGCCTCGATGATGTTTAAGGTAATATTCTCTACATGGTCCAAGGGGAGCCCCGGTAGCCTTAATTCTACACTCTCCGTTCTTTCCGTGACCGGACCAGATTTCAACAGAGTGCCGTCCACGGCCAACACCTTCTCTGGTTTCAACATGGAGACTCGAACCAATCCCAACCGACTAACTAACCCCACATCAATGAAGTTACCGGTGGCTCCTGAATCTATCATACTGTGGACGACATGTTGTTCTCCTCTTATCCGTAAGACCATTGAGAGCACTATGTGTGACACCACACCCTCTGACACAGCTCCTGCCAAAGACGGCAATTGCCAACCAGCACCCTCCAAGGCTACCGGCATTCTGTCTGTGGACTCACTCTCCTCTGTATGTACTGCCGGTAAAGAATAATTTTTTCCTGCTACAAAAGGGCGCGTTCTTTTTGGTTTCGTTGGGCAGTCCTTGACATAATGGCCCTTTTTACCGCAGTACATACAGAGCCCTTGTGAGCGACGTGCTTCCCTTTCGGTCCTAGACAAAGGTGCCCGCACCGCCCCAACTTCCATGGGTTCAGGCGACCCGCCTTTGTCGACTGGTCCAACAACCTCACTGACTCCCATCCCTCCATGGGGACGATTCCCTCTTCTCCTGTCTCCCAGTCTGTCCGAGAGACGATGATCCAAACGCAACGTCAGATTAATCAAAGCCGTACATGTCGTGGGTTGCGGATCGATTTGTGCTAACACGTCCTTGATTTCGTCCGACAACCCTTGATAGTACAACGCCATCCTTTTTTCTTCTGGCCACCCAGTCTCTGCAACCAGTCTATTAAAGGATGTCATATATGTCATCAAATCATTCCTGCCCTGTTTCAAAGTAAGAAGGTCCCGATCAGCGCTCAAAGTGGTGGCCCTCCGATCGAATACACGCTCAAACTCTTTTTTGAACGCGTTCCAATCCGACAAAAGCGGATCGCCGTTCCGAACCAACGGCCCTGCCCAATTTGCCGCGTCACCAGATAAATACGAAATGGCAAAAGCCACTCTAGATAGGTTTGTGGGAAAAGAAGCAGGACGACAGGAAAAATGTAAAGACACCTGCGTCAGAAAAGCCTGAATAGCGCGGGGGTCACCTGAGTACCTCTCCGGGCTAGCTAAAGGTATGGGCGGTGGAACAGTGACTTGGATTTGCTGAGCACCTGCCGAAGCACTGAAAGGGTTCCGATTCTGTCTCTCTACCTGTTCCTTCAAAGCCGCGGTTTCAGCTCGGGAAGTAGCCAACTCTTGTTGGACTAATACCAGAGCCGCCATCGCGTCATCCATAGTAGCCATAGCCCACACCGATCAGGAGGAATATTACTTGGGCACGTGATTCTGTCACGGACCAACGATTCCTCAGGATCGATGAGATGCTATAAAGGGGTCCACCTCCAGCTGTCCCCGTGCTCTAACTCAACAGAGGTACAGAGCACCGTGGTCAGCAGGTGAGGGAAAAATAAGAGAAGCCGGGGCGGGAACCGTCATGGAAAGGAAAATCTGCAAAAGCACAAGAGAACAAACATTAGAGGTGTTCTCGACCTTTTCCCCCCCACTTCTCTACCACCCGTGAGACAGTTGCCCACCTGATACGTCTCAGATGCCGCTAGTCCCTTCTCTCTTCTATTCAAGGATATGAGATGACGTCTCTCACTTCTTGAGGATAGGTGTCTGCAATGATATAGACAACATAAACAACATTCCAAGAACTCCTCTGGGATAGCCCACAAGGTAACTCCTGTCACACTGAAAACCACATACATACCCTATGTTCTCGCCCCGTAGCTGAAAGGAACTCCTAGGGTACCCACTTGGAAGAATCAGCAAGTAATCCCAAAAAGAAAACTAAATAAAGAAACCAAGGAAACCACCGTTAAGGCCACGGAGTTTCAGCAGTTAATTCGCTGTCATACAGTTGTAGGTGTAGGACTTACCAGCAACAGCGATGCCAGCCGCTACCTAGCGGGTGTTCCAACGTTCAAGCAAACCTATGAGTCCTCCGGATAAGAGAGGGGGAAATCCAGCGTCTCTCTACCGGGGCTTAGGTGTGTGTGACTCGAGAGGGGGCAATCCGGCGTCTCTCCGAGTTAACAAGAAACAAGGTGTTTGCACCGCGAGGGGGGGAAATCCAGCGTCCCTCGCAATACAAGTGGGCTTTACCCTATGCCAGCAGAAGCAGAGGAAACCCGCGTCTCTGCTCTGTGCAACCAGGCACCCAACAAAGTACAAACACAAACCTCCACTGCTGTTGAGCCGGCTCAGGACGAATACCGACTAGGCACAACAGCGAGGTGAACAGAAGTCAAAATCAGCGTTCTAAGAACGGCACCAAGGAACAGACTTCCACTGCTTCGCTCTAACAAACGAACAATAGACAAAATCACGTGCACCGCCCCCAGCGTCTCACACTGTTTTGTAGCCTCTCCCCTTTCCTGGCGCCCCTAAGGATTCTGGGAGATGTAGTCCTCACAATTGGGCAGGCACCCGTCAGACCCTGACAACTTACTCCTAAAAATAACCCCTGCTCACCCTCTAGGTAGTGTGGCGCGAGCAGCCAAGACTGAACTTCAGGGCGTTAGTAGTTAAGCATTTATGACCACATACAGTAACCCATGAATTCACCATAAATGGACACCAGGTGTGTTTATATATAAAAATAGGTATTTTATAGGAATACGTTAAGCAGACTTATGACAAGACCATAATAACGTTTTAAAAATAAGCCACAAGAGTGTCTAGGCAAAGCGTTCTTAAAATACATGCGTAGTTCTTTTAGTCTTGCGTGTAGTGCACTCTTGTCCGACTCCTTACACGGTACTAACAGTATCAAATGGTACTGCCCGGGAGTTGCCGACCTCTGGGTCCGTTGCGTGCGCAAAGGGGGCACTAGCCGGGGCACAGTACCTTGAAATGAGCGGAGTCCGGCTTAAATAGGCACGCCGAACGTGGGGGAGGACGGGGCGTAGGTCGGCCTCTTGGTGCGGTGATCCCGGCTGATGCGGCGTCGTTGGGACGATGTGGGGAGCGGGGGCCACGGGGCGGTGAGGCGGACGATGCGGATCCTCCGGGACGCTCAGGGTGTTGCGGCGTTTGAGCCGTACCTTCGGTGCGGAGGGGCTGCGTTCAAATGCGGGCAGGCGCGGCACGAGGCCACCAGTACAGGTCGTACGGTAGGCTCTCTGCATGCGGCGCGGCCCTCAGGACTCAGGAGTGCGGAGCGGGGCGGCTTGGTATGCTTCATACGTACGGGCCATCCGGGGCTTTAGGAAGCACTCGGGTCCACTTCCAGCGAGAGGGGCGAGATCCGCCCAGTGCGATTCGAAGGGGGCAAAGTGTGAGAGTACGGGCGGCCCAGCGGGACGTACGGCGAGCGGCTCGAAGTTGAGCGGGGCTCACACGAGGCGGGGGCGGCCAGGCACAAGCGTCACGCCCAAGGATGGGGCGAGGCGCGCTGGGGATCACGGCTCCAGTGAGGGGAAGGCAAAAGGTCAGCAGCAGACAGCGAAGGCAGGATGAGAGCCCAATGGTCCTGGGGCTCAGTTCAGGGGGCAAGCTCGCTTCCAAGACCTTGGAGATGGTTTCTTTAGAAATGCACAAGTTGAATAAAAAGTCTCTCTTAGTCTTTTCCTCTCCTTCTTGCAGCAAGGCACCCACCACAGTCCAGTCTCCCAGGTCAGAGACAGTAGTCCTTCATGCAGCTTTCCCAGGTCCTTCTCTTCGGGCAGAGGTTCTTCTTGGCGCAAACAGGATCTGATCTCTTAGAAGCAGGGCTCCTACTTTTATACACAAAATCCTTTGTTCTTGCAGGCCAGGGGGGCCTTTGCCTAATCCAGTCCAGTCCCTGAGCACTTTGTTTTGCAGACTCTGGCTTCTCCTTTCAGTGAGCAGGGCAGGGACATCAGATGCTCCGCAGGAGGTGGAGCCAGCATTGTGGTGACAAGTACAGTCCAGGAGTACTCTGTTGACAGTCTTCCCCTCTCTCTTCACAAGGTGCAGGGCAGAGACTTCAGCCGCTCCCCAGGGGGCGGAGCCAGCATTGACATGGCAGAGCATAGCCCTATTCAGAGTCAAGGGGCACTCCCCCCACCCATCCTGATGTAATCTCTCTATTCACCACCTGTCAGCCCCAGCCTGTCTCCTGGAATTCCCCAGCCCTGTCACACACAGAAACCAGACAGCAGATATACATCCTAGCAGAGGCGGGCTGAAATGGTTAGGCAAGCAAATACTAGCTTTCTAAAAGTAGTATTTGCAAACACAGGATATTAAAATAAACGTTACTAAAAGATGTATTTTATTATTCTGAGTTCAGGCATACTAAACTTGAATTTCTACCGTGTTCCCTGAGTCTGTTGGGATCATAGAGTGTAACAATTCCAACAGCCCATTCTGGCCTATGAGAACAGGTAGCCTTACAATAGTGAAAAACGAAAATGGCTGTAATTCACTATTAGGACATGCCACACACATCAGGGTTTGTCCTACCTTATACTTACAATGCACCCTGCCCTTGGGCCTACCATAGGGGTGGCTAATATGAATTTAAGGGAAGGTTTAGGGACTGCAAGGGGTGCCCTTGTCCAGTCAGCATGACAGTACCAGACTGCACGCAGGTCCTGCAATGGCAGACCTTAGACATATTTTACCAGGCTGCTTCTGTGGGTGGCACAACCAGTGCTGCAAGCCCACCAGCAGCATTTGTATTTGCAAGCCCTGGAACTCCTGGTGCACTTTACTGGGATATGACAGTAAACCAAATAAGCCAATCAAGGAAACCAATCAATGTATACACTTTATACAGTAGGGAGAGCATATGCACTTTAGCACTGGTCAGCAGTGGTAAAGTGCCCAGAGTCATTAAACCAACAAACACAGGTCAGAGAGAATATTGGAGGAAGGCAAAAAGTTCAGGGATGACCCTGCAGAGAGGGCCAAGTCCAACACATGGTTAGGTCCACCTCTAAGCTGGTCTTGCTCCTCAGTAGGGAAGTGCAGTATTTGTGCCATATCTTAGTCACAATCCTTCAGCAAGGTGCTGGAGTATGCCCTGCGGGAAAGACCTGCTTGAGAGGCCAACTACGAGTCTTCAAGTATGTTCTTCTAGGAATGTATTGTCTATTTTCCACTGTAAATATATTAAACACACTATGTTTTGGGATGTTGCTGACCTGGTATAAGGCCCTGACTATGTTAATATTTATCCAGGGCTGTGTGGTTGTCACTGGTTGTGTGTCTGTTTATGACTGTAAGGGCATTTGTGGGGGGTTGTGCCTGGGGATCTGCCAGAAGCTATGCAATGCTGTTTTGGGGGGTTTGTGAGCTTCTAATGGCTTTGTTCTATTGGAAGTGGTGTAAGGCTGTGACAGAGGCTGTGTGAAGCTCTCAAAGGGAGTGTGATTTTCTCTTGAGGGCTGTGTAAGTCTCTCTTGTCTAAGGCTCTCATGGGGACTGTTTGAGCTTTTGAAGATCGAGGCTCCGTTAGAGATGGTGTAAGACCATCTTGGAGGTTCTGTGAGATTCCGTCAAAGGGCGTGATTGTCTTTTGAAGGTTGTGCAATGGGACCTCTCTCTTGGAGGCTGTGTATGGCTCTCTTGGGGGCAGTGTGAGCTTTTAAAGCTTGTGTGGCCCTTTTGGAGCCAGTGTAAGGTACCGTTGGATGCTGTGTGAGGATGACTGTGAGCTCTTGTAGGTTGTGTGAGGCTCTTTCGAAGACAGTGTAAGGGTCCCTTGGATGCTATGTGAGGCTTTATCGAAGGTTTGGGATTCTCTCTTGAAGGATGTGTGAAGCTCTCTTGGAGGCTCTGTGAGGATCTTTCAAAGGTCTGAGATTGTTTCTTGAAGGCTGTGTATGGGTCTTAGGAGGCTATGTGAGGCTCTATGAAAGGTTTGTGATTCTCTCTTGAAGGATGTGTAAGGCTCTATGAAAGGTTTGTGATTCTCTCTTGAAGGATGTGTAAGGCTCTCTTGGAGGCTGTGTGAGGCTCTATAAAAGGTTTGTGATTCTCTCTTGGAGGCTGTGTGAGACTCTTTCAAAGGTCTGAGATTCTTTCTTGAAGGCTGTGTATGGGTCTTAGGAGCCTATGTGAGGCTCTATGAAAGGTTTGTGATTCTCTCTTGGAGGCTGTGTGAGACTCTTTCAAAGGTCTGAGATTCTTTCTTGAAGGCTGTGTATGGGTCTTAGGAGCCTATGTGAGGCTCTATGAAAGGTTTGTGATTCTCTCTTGGAGGCTGTGTGAGACTCTTTCAAAGGTCTGAGATTCTTTCTTGAAGGCTGTGTATGGGTCTTAGGAGCCTATGTGAGGCTCTATGAAAGGTTTGTGATTCTCTCTTGAAGTATGTGTGAGGCTCTATCGAGTGATGAGAGATTCTTTCTAAAAGGTTGTGCGAGGCTGTCTTGGAGTCTGTTTCAGGCTCTATCAAAAGGTGAGAGGTTCTCTTTTAGAGCATGTGTGTGGCTCAATCAATCAATCAATCAGAAATTTGTAAAGTACGCTACTCACCCATGAGGGTCTCAAGGCGCTGGGGGGGGGGGGCAGCTACTGATCAAACAGCCAGGTCTTGAGGAGTCTACTGAAGGTCAGCAGGTCCTGTGTCTGTCGCAGGTGGATGAGGAGGGTGTTCCCTGTCTTGGCGGCGAGGTCAGAGAAGGGTCTGCTGCCAGTGGTTGTTCAGTGGATTCGTGGAACGGTGGCAAGGGGGAGGCGGGTGGAACAGAGCTTGTGGTTTGGGGTGTAGAAGGTGAGTTGTTCGTTGAGGTACGCTGGTCCGGCGTCATGGAGTGCTTTGTGAGCATGGGTGAGGAGCTTGAAGGTGATCTTCTTGTTGATGGGAAGCCAGTGCAGGTCCTTCAGGTGGGCGGTGATGTGGCTGTGGCGGGGGATGTCGAGGATGAGGCTCTATTGAAGGTTTGTGATTCTCTCTTGAAGGTTGTGTGAGGCTGCTCTATTGAAAGATGAGAGATTATCTCTTGGAGTCTGGGCAAAGCTCTCCTATATAGAGGCTGTGTGAGGCTTTCTTGGAATCTGTGTGAGGTTCTATCGAAGGTTAGTGATTATCTCTTGGAGGCTATGCAAGACTTGTGGAGACTGGGTGAGGCTCTATCAAAGGTTTGTGATTCTCTCTTGAAGGCTTTGTGAGGCTTTCTTGGAATCTGTGTGAGGTTTTATCGAAGGTTAGTGATTATCTCTTGGAGGCTATGCAAGACTTGTGGAGACTGGGTGAGGCTCTATCAAAGGTTTGTGATTCTCTCTTGAAGGCTTTGTGAGGCTTTCTTGGAGCCTGTTTGAGGCTCTATCAAAAGGTTTGTGATTCTCTCTTGAAGGCTAAGTATGGGTTTTAGAAGGCTATGTGAGGCTTTATCGAAGGTTTGGGATTCTCTCCCGAAGGATGTGTATGGGTCTTAGGAGGCTATGTGATGTTCTCTGAAAAGGTGACAGATTCTCTCTTGGAGGCTACGAAAGTCTGTCCTGGGTGCCGTGTGAGGCTCTATCAAAGGTTTGAGATTCTCTTTCGAAGGATGTGTACGGCTCTCTTGGAGTCTGAGTGAAGCTCTACAGGAGGTTGTGTGAAGCTCTGTTCGAGTCTGTGTGAGGCGCTGTTGAACAAGGAGAGATTCTGTTTTGGAGTCTGTGTAAAGCTCTCTTATATTGAGTCTGTGTGAGCTTTTGAAGTCTGTGTAAAGCTCTATGGAAGGTGCTGTGAAGCTCTCCTGGTGTCTGTGTGAGGCTCTCCTGTTTGGCGGCTGTGCGAGGCTCTCTAGTAGTCTGTGTGAAGGCTCTATCAAAGGTTTGTGATTCTTTCCTGGTGTCTGTGTGAGGTTCCCCTGTATGGAGTCAGTGCTAGCTCTTGAAGTCTGTGTGAAGCTCTATGGAAGGTGCTTTGAAGCTCTCCTGGTGTCTGTGTGAGGCTCTCCTGTATGGAGGCTGTGCTACTCTTGGAGTCTGTGTGAAGCTCTATGGAAGGTGCTGTGAAGCTCTGTTGGAGTCTGTGTGATGCTCTCTAGTAGTCTGTGTGAAGGCTCTATCAAAGGTTTGTGATGCTCTCCTGGTGTCTGTGTGAGGTTCCCCTGTATGGAGGCTGTGCTACTCTTGGAGTCTGTGTGAGGCTCTCTTGGATTCTGTGTGAGGCGCTGTTAAACGAGGAGAGATTCTGTCTTGGAGTCTGAGTAAAGCTCTGCTATATAGAGTCTGTGTGAAGCTCCTATGGGAGGTTGTTTGAAGCTCTGTTGGAGCCTGTGTGAGACTCTCACACATGCTGCGTGAAGATCTGTTATGTAATGGTTGTGAAAAAGCAATTTGTGGTCCCAATAGGGAGCTCTCTGAAAAGTGAGAATTGTCATGTATGCTCAGGACCGTAAAGTGAAAAAAAACCTCTACTTCCCCACTGCGCTTCTCAGGCAGTGCCTACTTCTGCAGACTGATTTGGGGCGCTTTATAGCTCTCCCGCTAACAGATGTGTTGTTCAGTACAAGATGCCCATAGGGCATTTGTCATTGCAGAAAGATGGGAGTGCTGCTGGCACTGACTACTCTCATTGAACTGCGGGCAGTGGCACTTTAGGGTTTGCCTGACAGTGCCTCTAGGACACAGTCCCCTTCGACTGCCACTGCCATGGCCAGTCTGATAGAGGTGTTTGACCTCTGCTGTTCTAGCCACGGCACATGTCCAGGGATGCAACAAGGCACACATCCCACAGGGAAGAGACAGGTGTTCAGCTGGAGTCAAGGAGGCAGTGCTTAATTTGAGCCATTGGTTTCCGGTGCTTGGCACTGGCACTTAATTGTCAATGCTGGCACTTGCGTCAGTCTGCCACAAGGTGGGGCTGTTTGTCTAATTTAGCAATAAGCACAACAGTTGTTTATTAATTCAATACACATTAAAAATGACTAAGACCTGCCACCCTAGGCATTCTTATAGCTTCAGGGCCTGGATTAATCTGAATTGTACACTTGCAGGAGTGTGATGGTTAGCAGTTTGTTGTTACTGTCATTGGCAGCGCTGGCAGGGGCAATGGGCGGTGCAAGTTGCCGTGGCCTCCCGAGGAGGGACAAGGCCTGGCACTTTTTTTTTTTTTTCAAATTAAGCATTTAGAGGATGATAACCTCTGCTCGTAGGCAGTGAGATGGGCAGGGGAGGTAGGCAAACACTGCCGGTGTCCCACTAGTACGTATACAAGCTCTTTAACCCTCAGCACCCAAATCTGATTGGTTAATGGCAGAAAGTCTCCGAGGTGCAGTATTTATTCCTGGACACTAATCAACCGACTGACGCAAGTCTGGTGATCAATAATCAGTAATTGGCTACTTTACATTAACAATCGATCCCACTTGGCGTACCTCTGTGCAGAGCGGTGTGGATCTGAGCCTGGGTTACAGAAACGTTGCACGGGTGCAAAATCCAGCACCCCCCCCAGCAGCGTTTCCGCACCAGTGTTTCTTGTGTAATATTGTAGTGATCAGAGAATATTCACTTTGCACATGTGGCTGAGCGGACGGATGTGCGCGCTGCACATGTTTATGGTACCTCTGTTTGCATTTTTAATGGTACGTTATGGATGCAACGCTTTTTGTCGCTCTGTGCCACGCGAGCACCCACGCAACCCTTAGGGAAAGGTAAATATCCTGGTTGCCTTCCTACGGGTGAAATATGACGCAAACTCATTTCACAATATATTTGTAGCGCTTAATAAGAACTGGTGAAAATATATTCAGAACTTGACGATGTGCACGCAAGACTCGTACAACTATTTTTCTTAAGGACTTAGGGCCATTTGTATGAAAATAGAGTTTTGCGATTCTCAATTTGCAAATTTCAGTGAATCACAATTTGGGAATCACAAAATGCAATGTATGTGGGATTTGCTAATAATTTTGCGAATCCCACATATTCCTTATTTGCGAATCGCAAATTGAGATTCGCAAATAAGGAATACCTTCCCATTCATTCCTATGGGCCCGGACGCCCGTAGGAATGAATGGGAAGGCATTCTCACTTTGCGATTAGCAATTAGAGATCGCAAATTGATAATGCAATTCAAAGGGTTCCAGGGCGTCAAAAGGACACCCTGTTGCACCCCTGAAATGTGCATGTGTGCACATATGGCACACATACATGCCCTTTTGTGCACCACATACCACTTTAAAAATGCAAAATAGTGCATTTTTAAGTGAAATATTAATTTCCCACCAACTTGAAGTTGGTGGTAATAGGCGATTCCTTAAGGCCAAAGCGCACTTTCTTTATGTGCTTCCTTAATTGCATTTAAGGAATCACAATTTGCGATTCTTTAAATGCAATCACAAAATAAGGAATCGCAAAATTTGCAATTCCTTATTTTGCGAGGGGGTTTTTGTTTGCTACATTGCACACTACAAATTTGCAATTGCAAACGCTGAAATTCTGTGAATTTCAGCTTTTTTAATCGCAAATTGGCTTCATATATATGGCCCAAGGTTTGTAAAACTGGTGCATTTACTAAACACATATCTGTCAGTAAATTCCACGTGTGTGCATAGAGGGACAGGGTGCATGTGTGCACAGCTTTCCCAAATGCAGCCATCACTAACTCACCTGAGGGTGCACACTCAATTTGCGGCAGCACTAACTTAATGTACTTTCTGTACGCGCTACAAGTGACTAGCACAGATCTTGGTCTAGGGGGGCGGTTTGGGGGCCAAGGGGGCGTAATCAGAATTCACTCTTTGCTTTACCTCTTTTCCCCGAGTTTAACTCGCTACTTCTTCTCGGTGCCCCTTCGCCATCCTGGTCGGAGAAAGGGATCTCGGCACAGCTTCCAGAATCCCTTCTCTCAAACCTCGATAAAAATCCTGCCTTGAACTTTGCCATTCTAGCTGGATCCTGGTTAAATGATTTGAAACCTAATTGATAATTTCCTCATATACTGGTGGCAATGGATATATTGGATATGACTTTCTCCATTTTTAATTAACTTCACTTTTGTTCGTTTGGCTTTTCTTGGTTTGTATCAGCAGCTGTGCCTGACCTGCTCCCTGCCAGTTGGGGTTGGTTGCTTTTTTAGTACATTTTATTAACAGTTACTTTTATTTGCCTTTTTTATGTCTTGCATACCAGACAACTTATAACTATTTGTAAGTGAGAGTCCCTTGTGATACAAACCAAACACTTACAATGGGCTTAGGGCCCGCCCATTGTTTTCCATTGGTTGGTTTTATTGTCACTCTCATTTGCTTGCTTCTTATTTGATGGCTTGCGTTTCTCTTCTTGCGTTTGTCCCTTCCTAGGAGCATACCCTCTTTACCATCCTTTTTATTGGTAGCTTGTAACTTTCTACTGCTCACATTTAGGAAACATTTCTCTTTTTCATTAAGCACTCCATGAGAGTGCATGTGTTTTTCAGCTCTCTCCCTCGTGTACTTCTGTTCCCATAAATAACAAGTGTTCCTTCTTCCTCCCTTCTCATACCACCTGGCTTTATTTTCATTTAATCTTTCCATCCACTTGCTGTGTTACCCCCACCTGCTCATCTGTTGCATTCCCACCCTTGTGTTCCTGTAAATATTTCTTTTTGACAATTTTTGGAGATCCAGGCAGCTGCCATTTGCTCCTGGGCCACCTGGCTTGCCGTAATTCGCTTTAATGCAATTGAACTAAGTTGTCCTGTTTGGGCTCTGAATGGGAGCCCTGACATAAGTTCAGGCAATCCCACTTCCAGTGCCCTAACTGACCTCAATTGAAGCATGAGGGACCAATGGGTGGTGCCAACTATCCCCTTTTCAATTCCAAGAACTTCCCAGACCTCTCACTTCCCTGTCCTTCCTGTTAATTCTGTCTTCAAACGCCTCCACCTTCTCACCATGACTGTTTGCTGTAAAGATTGAGTTTGCAGAGAAATGAGTTTAGATTAGAAGTCTTTTGCGGATAAACAAAGCGGACAAACTTCATTCATTATTAGAAGATAAAAGCATACTAGCTAAGCGGTCCCATGCCCGGATGGTTCTCCAATCTTACACATTAATACACCCGGCGGAATATCTAAGCTCAACATGCACATTTTATCTGAAACGAAAGCTAATGGCTATCAAATTTGTGGCGTTACCAAGTTTGGATGACCAACCAACTTGGAAGTACGATGGCCCCAAAACATGTAGCTTATGTGGTGCAGTAAGGCAAGATTTTATTCATCTCATCTGTGTTTGCCCCGTCTTAAAATCCATCCGGGTTCCGCTACTAAAAAAAGCTTTCAATGAAAGGGGCATTCAAACTTGTAGATCTGCCATTATTAAAGGTCTGGGCACAACAGATCCTCAACTGACCAGTAAGATGATGACATTTCTGACACTTTATGAAAAGATAACACATCCCAAGGATATACATACCACCAGAGCAGTCCGTTCCAATGATCCACTGACGGCATCTAAACCCTAAGCCGCTGCACAAATGCACTTTATATTAACACTGATGATACCAATATTATTGATAATTTTATGACACAGCTACCTGTTCAATTTTAGTCTGTTTTACATGGAGGAAAAAAAAATGAAAAACACATTTAAATGCCTTCTAAACATTTTAAATGACTGTAAATTTACAGACTTTTTTTTTCACAAAATTGTTATGGTTTTTATTAACTTAAACAATAAAGCATTGATTGATTGAGTTTAGATTCAGTGGATTCTTTCTTACAGTCTTCTACAGCAACAATAAGATTTGTGACTGAAACCAATTCGGAAAAACCTTTTTGCTTGACAACCGGTACATTAGTTCTCAATTGCAGCCCTGGCCAGTGGAGGGAGTTCCGGTGGGGCTCGGTGGGGCGGGGCTGCTAAAAACGCAGAATATGGATAATTGGAGGTAAGTAAACAATTTAATAAATACAACGAATTTCGTAGCGCGCCCTGAATCGCAAAATGTGATGCAGGGCGCGCTACGAAATTTGTTTTAATAATTAAATTGTTTATTTACCTCCAATTATCCATATTCCGGTTTTTAGCACCCCCCACGCTGCCGCTCCCCCGCCCCGCCTTTCTGCCCCACCGGAACTCCCTCCACGGGCCGCGGCTGCTCAATTGTTCCTGTGCCTTAGGTAATCACCCTTTAACAAATGCCGCCCAAACAGCCCCTGAAACTCCTGAGCAGTTTCAATAGCATAAAAAATACCTGAGTAACAATCAAACACATCTTTGAAGATAATCAGAAAGGAGGTCCAGCTTATTTTGGTTGCAATTATTAATTTTTAGGCCAACACAGTTTGAAATCAATAATAAGATAGATCCCACAGTGGACCACTAGCCGTGATAAGAGCAGCTTTATATTCTGGTGCTTGCAAGGACATTTTGCCAAGACCTGCAGCCTATCTTTCTCCTCTCCCAGCATTATTGCAAATTACGATTGACTCATATCTGTCCAATGGGGTTAGGAACATTCAAACACAGTTTGCAATTCTTCTCTGAACTTTTTGAGAGTGATCCCATATTTTAAGGAATTACACGTTGATGTTTAAGAGATCAGATGGGGAACATGTAACCTAAATGGCAACACTCCCCCTAAATCCAGGCCCTGGAGATTATACTACTAAATATCGACCCCCAGAATGTCGCTATACAAGAATATCGAAGACAGAATATTGAAGGACAAATTATCCAAAGCTAGGGGCATATGGGGAAGTATAGATTTACTTTTCTAAATTCCACATCAATGTATCTTGAATATATGTTTACAGTGCTTGTACATAAATATGGAATTAGGCATAGAAATTTAAGACTGACATACCTGTTGATATTTGTTTCGATATTTTGTTCTCATATTGTGTTCTATCAATGTTCTGGGGTCAATATTTTGGGAACACACCGGGTCTGGCTACTCTTGTAAGGCTAGGAGAGCATCTAGCGGGATATTCAGAAAGTTATTTGGGTCATCAGAGTCCTTTTCACTAGCCAAAAGAGTATGTGGTTCGAGTTAGAGCACTCTTTTAAACATGCTCGCTCCACGCCCTGCAGTCATTCTAAGACTATCCCGGGAGTTAGTTGAGCTGCTGGGCCGAACACTCTGATGCAATGTTTTGAAATGGTGGGGTGCTGAGTGAGGTTGCAACTGGGGTGGTAAGTAAGGTGTTATTGTGTTAGTTTCTCACCTCAATCTTGCAGTTGTCATGCTATGTTCCTGTTCTCTTTGGCTTGTCGCACTGTCTCTGGCCTCACTCACTGCAGTCACCTGAATGGTCTCTGACTGTGCCTCTCCCACCGGCCTATATGAAGGCACTTCTCTGGTCCCATGGGTGTCAGTGGGGCCCCCTTCGGCATTGCTGACAGAATGGGGAAACTGAAATCATTGACCCTATCCTCCTCCTTTTCCACACTTGGCATCTCAGTTTCCCATGGTTATCTTTTAATGCCTGCTTTCGTTTTTTGCATGACATGCACTGTCATGTTGCTTTAGAGGTTCAGAATCATAGTGGACTGTCCACCAAGCAGAAGTAGCAAAAGGTATACTAGACGCCCATATTCAGCTCGGGCGGAGCCTCAAAAACACCCAAACACTCTATCGAAAAACACCCTGGATCCAGGTTTGCACATTTTTGTAAAAGTAGTTGTCAAACCAAACTGTAGCAAATTGAAGAGCACTCCGTGGCTTGGACAAGTCACTCACGAGTGAGGAGCACAGAGTAGGTGTGATACCTGATCCACAACCTCGGGTATGTGTAGATGACTAGGAAAGCACAGATGTCAAAAAGAATTGGAAAGAGCTTGAGAAGAGACACTGACTAAACAAAATTACCATATATGGGCTTCTTGAAGGAATAGAGGGGAAGGATGATGCTTGATGCTTAGACACCTTGATGCCAAAGCACCAAATGGTATCTAACCAAAGTTATCAGCATCAAGAGACCAGTTGTATTTCTAGTCTGTTGGGACACATTTTTTGGACTACTCATGCATTTGACTCATAGAATTGTTAAAGGACCCCAAGGATATGGGCCAGCTGATTGATGATTGTCAGTAAATATACATATCACAATGTCTTCAACCACACAGTAAATAAAATGACTGCTCTTCCATCCTGATGCTCCTGACTGAAGAAAATAGAAATATGTTATGGCTTTAGCTAGCCAGGCCTTGTTAGAATGACAACAAAAGACCAGAAGTGATGAACATGGGAGATTGAGAGAATTAATTTAAAAGAGAAATTTTTCCGGATAATATCATTTATTATAACTGAGCTGTCTTTTCCAGGACATTGATGTCAGTGAGTTGAGCAAGTCATGCAGGAGCAATGCATTCTAAGGCTTTAGCTCCTAAGTTTTGGGTCCACGTCATTATTATACTCATTCTTTGATATTTGTTATCACATATTTTCACATTTCTTAAATTGTTATGCAATACTGGGTAGTTTTATGGTTCTGTTCCAACAGACAGCATTAGAAAGAACACGTTACATACAACCAGCACTGCTCTGAGGCACATGTAGTTGCAGGGGTCTCTGGGTCGGCTCTGAATCTCCTTAACTCCTTTCTCACGAGTAGAGAACAGAGAGTAAAGCTTGGAGACTTTCTTTCCCCTGCTAAGTCGTTGCAATGTGGGGTGCCACAGGGGTCGGCCCTTAGTCCGACCCTGTTTAACATCTATGTGGCCCCCCTTGCTAGACTAGTAAGATCGCAGGGGATGGAGGTGGTATCCTACGCCGATGATACCCAGATCATGGTGTCTCTGGCCCACTCCTCTGATCGCTTGTCTGCCATTAGCTTTAGGTCATGCATGCAGCATGTAGCAGATTGGATGGTCATCAACTCCCTAAGGCTAAATGGCGATAAGACAGAGGTTTTGGTTTTTGGGAAGGACCAAGATGCTTGGTCTAATGAGTGGTGGCCTCTGTCTCTTGGCATTTGCCCCACTTCCTCCCAATCAGCCAGAAATCTCGGTGTGGTTTTTGACACCTCACTCTCCATGAAGCTCCAAGTAAATAGGACGGTGGCCACATGTTGGGGTGTGATCAGGATCCTGAATAGGATCCGTCACTATCTCTCTCTTCAGGCCCGCAAGCAGATTGTAGTGGCTCTTGTAGGATCAAGGCTTGATTACTGCAACTCTTTGTATGCGGAGACTAACAAAGGTCTTATTCATCAACTGCAAATAGTGCAGAACGCGGCAGCACGTTTTGTGCTGGCCCTTCCCTTAGCATCCTCTGCTACGACTGCCAGGAGAGACCTTCACTGGCTTCCTGTCCAGTATAGAGTCTTTTTTAAGATTCTATGTCTCACATACAGAGCGCTCAGAGCAGGTCCGGAGGATTCTCTTGGGTCTCTGCTTTCACATTATACCCCAACTAGATCCTTACGATCTGCCGGGCTGTCCCAACTGGTAGTGCCGCGTATACGGCTAGCCACATGGGGAGCAAGAGCCTTTTCTGTAGTGGCCCCTAAGCTTTGGAACTCTCTTCCAACTGAGGTTAAAGTACTTCCCTCAATTGATCTTTTTAAAAAAGCCCTGAAGACCTGGTACTTTACCAAAGCTTATCAATGATGGACTGTTCGTTGATCTGCTAGCTGTGTCATTTGTTTTAGGCGCCTTGACGCCCATTGGGCTAAGTATGCGCATGATAAGACTTACATCATTCATTCATTCATTTCATCTAGTGCACACCTCTGCACAAACAACGCACAGCACTCAAAACCAGTACCCACACAGTACCCACATAGTAAAACACATGTTAGTTGGCTTAAAAAAATACTGTGGACCTCAACAAGCCACCGTACTGTCAATCACTTCAGACACCTACTTCAAGCTGGGCAATGCACGTTTTCATTTTTACAGCGAGCTGGTACTCAAACCACCGACTTCAGTCACCGACAATGCTATCCACTGCAACACACATACTATGAAACATATAAACAAGCAAAGCATATTCTTGACACTTGTTCTATTTAGTTTTCAAATTATAAAAGCAGAACCCAGATTTCAGTCTGTTACAAAATGCTCTAGACTTGAGTGTGAAGGTACCTTAACTAAGACAATACCATCCGGCCATTCTGGTGGAAGAATGTGCTATAAAAATGTCTATAACACGGCATAACTTAGGATGACATAAGGTGACAGACTCAGCTCAGGAGGTTGGCTGTCTTTCTATGGTCACCATCCTCCACCCAGCTCATTTGTGAGATTGTCAGCCTCATCCATGACTAAAGTCCTCTTTTTATAACTTTTCCTTCTGCTTTGCAGCGTTCTCTACCACAGCTCTGCACAAGGTTGACTTACCTGTCCAGGTTGTGCCGGGCATATTCCTATTTAGAGTTTACTCAAGCTGCTAGTTAATGATGATGGTACAAAATGCGATTATTCCGAAGAAGGATGTCTAGGGGGCCCAGGAAAAACGCAGAAGACTTGGACAATTTTCAGGAACAGAAATCTAAGAGAAAATGGGTGGTATGTATCCTTCTCATTACTCACGGTAGGGATGACAAGGTGGCCATTTTACTTCACTAATATCTCAGCGTCAAATTCGTATAGCAGGTAATTGGTTTGTTTAAACACAGAATTATATGGTTATGTGGTTTATTGCCCCACTCAGAATAGTTACTTAATGATGCCTACTACCCCCCCTGGGATAAAAGGCCATCAACCAGGACTCTCCAGCCATCTCTGTCCTGTGCATTTCTTTCAGTCTGATTCTGGGTGGAACCCATCTCTTTGCAGTCAGCCATAAGTCCTCGGCTCCAGGTGTTTCTTGGCCTTTCTCTTTTCCTTTTCCCTTGAGGGTTCCAGGTTTGGGGCTGCCTGGTGGTGATTGATGTGGAATGATCATGCACATTTCATCGTGGGTGGAGACTGCAATCAATCAATAAGTTCACTGTTTGATACAAAACACTTTTCCCTGCAGCTGAATGTCAACACTATCAAATCCTTCGCTGCTTTTGTCGGTCAACGGCCGTCGCGAGCACTACCTCCTTAGTGCTGCGCAAGTCCGTTGGCCGACACGGCCCCGCCCACTACGCTAAACAACCGCGGCGGAAGTGATGCCGCGGTTAAGCGGTTATCCGAGACAACTTAATCACACTAAATTGCATCTGTCTAATAGTTCGGTTCTTGAGTACTGCAGGATTAGTTGACTTTTACTAATTGTTGTCAGAGTTAATCGATTTAGTTGTAGTTTTGGAACGGATAGGTGTGGTAGACTGCTGGTTACAGAGCTTTGTAAGTATGTCCCATAGTGTGTAAAAGCTTCTAGTAATGCTTTTAACATATTGAAGTGATGTTGTTTTTTTAAAGGATTACTCACAAATAAAAGGCTTCAATCCCTACCAAGTGCCCTGTTTTGCCCGGGATCCACTGTTTCGCCTGGCATTCACTGGAGGCTGAGTCCCAAGTGGAAAATTACCTGATCATCCTCAAATATTTCTTTGCTCACCTGTCAATTACTGCATATTGTTGGGTCACTGGCCATCATTTAATATTTTTGGCTCGTCTGTCAATCACTGGATATTGCAGGGTCATCTGTCAATCACTGGATATTTCTGGCTCACCTGCCAATCTTTTGATATTTTTGGCTCACCTGTCAATCAAATGATATTTCTGGCTTGCCTGCCAATCAATAGATGTTTCTGGTTCACCTGTCAATCATTGTGTATTCTGGCCCAACTGTCAGTCATTGGGGATCAGCCATTTCAGTGGACCGTAGCAATTGCTTTCGGTTCATGGGCATTTATCATTTTAGGCAAGGTGAGGCCTGTAAGAGGTTGCCTGAGCAATTTACTAGGGTTAAGGAAAATGTATAATAATTGGTGTTGCGCAAAGGGACATGGCCCAGTGTAGCCATGGTTTTGAGATTTCTTGATGCCACTTTACTTGTTATGTAGAATTTGCCTCAAAGAGTATAAACTGGCAAACCCAGGAAGGTCTGAACTAGTAGCCAGGACATAGGTTCAGAATCTAGGTTTTACAAACAATAAGGTCATGTTATGCTATGCTATGTTATGTTATGCCAGTTTTATAGCACACACTTACCCCGAGGGGTGTCCTGGCACTGGCACAGTGTATCAATAAACATAAGGAATAATCCATTATCAAAGAACTCAGTACAAGAGTGGTCGGCCCTAATGTCTGAAAAGCCAGCTCTTAAGGGCTTTCCTAAATTATAATAAGAATCTTGTGTTAGGTACCAAGATTTTCAACCCAAAGTTTAGCTGCTCTGACTGAAAAATGCTTTGCCCCCCTCCCCACCCCCGAGCAACTCTGTTTGGTTCTAGGAAGGACCAGCAGTTGAGCATCTGAGGAGTGGAGGCAACATGTAGGGATGTATTTAATGAATCTTTGAGATTAGTGGAATGGACCAGCACCATGAGGTGCTTTGAAAACATGGCAGAGGGATTTAAAAGCCACTCCTATTTCCACTGGAAGCCAGTACAGGAATTTTAAATCATCTGAAGCAGAGGAAAAGAACAAGAGACATTGATGCCACCATATTTTGGATCTTCTGCAGCCAGTAGCATCCGTCCCATTCCAAAGTGGCAGGGCGGTGTAGAGGAGGGAGAAGGGTTCCGGGATAAAAAAATAAAAAAAACTTACCTGAACACCACTAACCACAAATTGTACTCCTCCAGACTTTGATGCAGCATGAAAGCAGCATCAGGATTGGCCTGAGCGCTGGCAACTTGTCCTCCCAGGCAGACTGTTAAATGTTAAATGTTACCGGATTTCTAAAGCGCATAGCTGCCCGTGAGCGTCCCAGCGCTGAACAAGTACAGATAGAAAGAAGAGGGAGGGAATCTCACGGGAACAGCCATGTCTTTAGGGATTGTCGAAATGTCAGAAGGTTGGGTTGTGCACGGAGGTCAGAGGGGAGGGAATTCCACAACTTGGACGCGTTGTACGAAAAGCGTCGACCCCCTGATCGTGCTCTATTGATCTTGGGTGGTCTAGTAAGGTGGGCATTGGATGATCGAAGGGGTCTGGAGGTGGTATGGGGAGTAACCAGATCTTTAAGTATGGGGGGGCTTTTCCGTTAAGAATTTTGTGCGTAAGGCAGAGCGCCTTAAACTGCACTCTTTCCATGACGGGTAGCCAATGCAGCGCACGAACGGCTGGTTTGGCCGAACAGCGACTCTTTGTGTTGGTCAAAATTCTGGCGGCGGCGTTTTGAACTACCTGTAATTTAGTGGTAACTTTCCGAGGTGCGCCCAGGTACAGTGCGTTACCGTAATCCAACCGTGATAAAATGAGACCCTGGATCAAGAGTTTACTTGATTGGAAAGGGAGTAATGGTAGGATTTTCCGGGTAGAGCGCAAGACTGGGAGACTGGGAGACTGGGAGACTGTGCCTGCTTTCTTCAGCCCCAGCAATGCAGCTGGGGCTCGAAAGAGCCCCATTGCGCATAATAGTTTGGCCAGCCTGAGGCGGCTGGCCAAACCCTCATGCGCCATGAAGGAAGTGCTCACCACTCCCCCAACAGCAGGGTCATCCCCAGGGCCCACCTCCAAGACTCGTCTGAGTCCTGGGGGTGGGTCCAGGGGATTACAATAAAACAATAATAAAATGGGTTTAAAATCTGTTGTATTATCATTTTATTTACTGCTGGTGGCGGTGTGAGGCTGTCTGCAGCTTCCTCGTCTGACCTTTGTCCATCCCTACATAGAGGTAGGTGCAGTTTTCCAGGTGACTATCAATAGTTTTTATTTTTTTTTCCACATCAATGTATCTTGAAGATATGTTTACAGTGCTTGTACATAAATATGGAATTAGGCATAGAAAATCAAGACTGACTTACCTGTTGATATTTGTTTCGATATTTTTTTCTCATATTGTGTTCTATCAATGTTCTGGGGTCAATGTTTTGGGCACACACCGGGTCTGGCTACTCTTGTAAGGCTAGGAGAGCATCTCGCGGGATATTCAGAAAGTGATTTGGGTCATCAGAGTCCTTTTCACTAGCCAAAGGAGTATGTGGTTCGAGTTAGAGCATTCTTTTAAACATGCTCGCTCTACGCCCTGCAGTCATTCTAAGACTATCCCGGGTGATAGTTGAGCTGCTGGGCCGAACACTCTGATGCAATATTTTGAAATAGTGGGGTGCTGAGTGAGGTTGCAACTGGGGTGGTAGGTAAGGTGTTATTGTGTTAGTTTCTCACCTCAATCTTGCAGTTGCCATGCTATGTTCCTGTTCTCTTTGGCTTGTGGCACTCTCTCTGGCCTTGCTCACTGCACTCACCTGCATGGTCTCTGCTTGTGCCTCTCCCACCAGCCTATATGAAGTCAACGCCGTCTCCTCGTCCTGCTTCAATATCCTGCGCATGCTACGTAAGATCTTCCGGTGGATCCCCACAGAGACCAGGAAGACGGTCACCCAGGCCCTCGTCACCAGCCGGCTGGACTACGGCAACGCCCTCTACGCCGGAACCACCGCCAAGCTCCAGAAGAGACTCCAGCGAATCCAGAACGCCTCAGCACGACTCATCCTGGACATCCCCCGTCGCAACCACATCTCCGCACACCTGAGAGACCTGCACTGGCTCCCGGTCAACAAGAGAATCACCTTCCGCCTCCTCACCCACGCACACAAAGCCCTACACAACCAAGGCCCGAGATACTTCAACAGCCGCCTCAACTTTTACGCTCCCACACGCCAGCTCCGATCAACCAGCCACGCCCTCGCCGCCGTCCCCCGCATCCGAAGAGCCACAACAGGAGGAATGTCCTTCTCCTACCTGGCCGCCAAGACCTGGAACTCCCTCCCGACCCACCGCCGCCTGACCCAAGACCACCTCACCTTCAGGAAGCAGCTCAAGACCTGGCTGTTCGAGCAGTAGCGGACCCTCCCTCCCAAAGCGCCTTGAGACCCGCCGGGTGAGTAGTGCGCTATACAAATGCTATGATTGATTGACTTTTCCGGTCCCATGGGTGTCAGTGGGGTCATATTTCGGCATTGCCTGACAGAATGGGGAAACTCAAATCAATGACGGTATCCTCATCCTTTTCCTCACTTGGCGTCTCCTTTTCCCATGGTTATCTTTTAATGTCTGCATTTGAGATTCCTGCTTTATTTTTTTGTTGCATGACATGCACTGCCATGTTGATTTAAATGTTCACAATCATAGTAGACTGTCCACCAAGTGGAAGTAGCAAAAGGTATACTGGAAGCCCATATTCAGCTCGGTGAAGTCTCAAAACACCCAAGCACTCCATCAAAAACACAGTGGATCCAGGCTTGCACATTCTTGTAAAAGTAGTTGTTGCACCAAACTGTAGCATATTTAAGAGCACTCTGGGGCTTGGACAAGTCACTCACGAGTGAGGAGCACAGGGTAGGTGTAATACCAGACCGGCAACCTCCGGTATGTGTAAATGACTAGGAAAGCACAGATCTCAAAAAGAATTGCAAAGCGCTTGAGAAGATACACTGATGAAACAAACTTACCATATATTGGCTTACTGAAGGAATAGAGGGGAAGGGTGATGCTTGATGCTTAGACACCCTGATGCCAAAGCACCAAATGTTATCTCTCCACAGTTATCAGCATCAAAAGAGACCTGTTGTATTTCTAGTCTTTACGGACACAGCTTTGGAAAAAGAACAATTGCAGGACAGAATGCAGAACAATGCCATACATTCACCCCAGTACAGAGATCTGGGCCTCAATCCATCAATTTTTTGCTCACCATGCCATTCCAGTTTGGACCCAGCCATATGCAAATCAGTCTTGTCCCTGCGCCCAATGGGAACAGTCCAACCCGAACTGCCAGGCCAGGTCCTCCTGGACTGGAAACCAGCATCCTAGAACTGTTTTTGGGGTTTCACCCCTCATCAGCCAGGATAGCTTGACTCCAGCGTCATGCAGAGCATCTGGGCATACCCGCCCCACTAAGGGTGACACATGCAAAAAGAACATATGATGGACGGAATGTAGAACAATGTCATACATCCACCCCAGTACAAAGATCTGGGCCTAAATCCATAGATTTTGTTACTCCCCATGCTGTTCCAGTTTGAAGCAAGCCATATGCAAATCAGTCTTGTCCCTGTGCCCAATGGAAACTGCCCAGTCCGAACTGCCTGGCCAGGTCCTCCCTGAACTGGAAACAAGCATACTAGGACCGGTTTCCAGCAACACTGAGAGCATGGGATCCACGTCTGAGCATACCTGTTCCACTCAGGGTGACAAATTCAAAAAGAACAACTGATGGACAGAATGCAGAACAATGTCATACATTCACCCCAGTACAGAGATCTGGGCCTCAGTCCATCGTTTTATTTGCTTCCCATGCCATTCCAGTTTGAACCCAGCATATGCAAATCCGTCTTGACCCTGCGCCCAATGGGAACAGTCCAGCCCGAACTGCCCGGCCAGGTCCTCCCTGGACTGGAAACAAGCATCCTAGGACCAGTTTCGGGCTTTCACCCCTCATCAGCCAGGATAGATTGACTCCAGCAGCATGGAGAGCACGGGACCCAGCTTTGGGATTACTCATGCATTTGACTCATAGAATTGTTAAAGGACCCCAAGGATATGGGTCAGCTGATTGGTGGTTGTCAATAAATGTATATATCATGATGTCTTCAACCACACAGTAAATAAAATGGCTGCTTTTCCAGCTTGATGGCCCTGACTGAAGCAAATAGAAATAAGCTATGGCTTTAGCTAGCCAGGCCTTGTTAGAATGACAACAAAAGACCAGAAGTGATGAACATGGGAAAATGAGAGAAATTATTTAAAAGAGAACATTTTACGGAAAATATAATTTAAAATAACTGAGCTGTCTTTTCCAGGACATTGATGTCAGTGAGTTGAGCAAGTCATGCAGGAGCAATGCATTCTAAGGCTTTAGCTCCTACGTTTTGAGTCCACGTCATTATTATACTCATTCTTTGATATTTGTTATCACATACTTTCACATTTCTTAAATTGTTATGCAATACTGGGTAGTTTTATGGTTCTGTTCCAACAGCCAGCATTAGAAAGAACACTTTACATACAACCAGCACTGCTCTGAGGCACATGTAGTTGCATTTCATCTAGTGCACACCTCTGCACACACAACACTCAAAACCAGTACCCACATAGTAAAACACATGTTAGTTGGCTTAACAAAATACTGTGGACCTCAACAAGCCACCAGTATCAATCACTTCAGACACATACTTCAAGCTGGGCAATGCACGTTTCCATTTTCACAGCGAGCTAGTACTCAAACCTCCGACTTCAGTCACCGAGAGTGCTATCCACTGCAACACACATACTTTGAAACATATAAACAAGCAAAGCATATTTTTGACACTTGCTCTATTTAGTTTTCAAATTATAAAAGCAGAACCCAGATTTCAGTCTGTTACAGAATGCTCTAGACTTGAGTGTGAAGGTACCTGAACTAAGACAATACCATCCGGCCATTCTGATGGAAGAATGTGCTATAAAAATGTCTATAACACGGCATAACTTAGGATGACATAGGGTGACAGACTCAGCTCAGGAGGTTGGCTGTCTTTCTATGGTCACCATCCTCCACCCAGCTCATTTGTGAGATTGTCAGCCTCATCCATGACTAAAGTCCTCTTTTTATAACTTTTCCTTCTGCTTTGCAGCGTTCTCTACCACAGCTCTGCACAAGGTTGACTTACCTGTCCAGGTTGTGCCGGCCATATTCCTATTTAGAGTTTACTCAAGCTGCTAGTAAATGTTGATGGTACAAAATGCGATTATTCCGAAGAAGGATGTCTAGGGGGCCCAGGAAAAACGCAGAAGACTTGGACAATTTTCAGGAACAGAAATCTAAGAGAAAATGGGTGGTATGTATCCTTCTCATTACTCACGGTAGGGATGACAAGGTGGCCATTTTACTTCACTAATATCTCAGCGTCAAATTCATATAGCAGGTAATTGGTTTGTTTAAACACAGAATTATATGGTTATGTGGTTTATTGCCCCACTCAGAATAGTTACTTAATGATGCCTACTACCCCTCCTGGGATAAAAGGCCATCAACCAGGACTCTCCAGCCATCTCTGTCCTGTGCATTTCTTTCAGTCTGACTCCGGGTGGAACCCATCTGTTTGTAGTCAGCCATAAGTCCTCGGCTCCAGGTGTTTCTTGGCCTTTCTCTTTTGCTTTTCCCTTGAGGGTTCCAGGTTTGGGGCTGCCTGGTGGTGACTGATGTGGAATGATCATGCACATTTCATCGTGGGTGGAGACTGCAATCAATCAATAAGTTCACTGTTTGATACAAAACACTTTCCCCTGCAGCTGAATGTCAACACTATCAACCCCTTCGCTGCTTTTGTCGGCCAACGGCCGTCGCAAGCACTACCTCCGTAGTGCCGCACAAGTCCGTTGGCCGATACGGCCCCGCCCACTACGCTAAACAACCGCGGCGGAAGTGACGCCGCGGTTAAGCGGTTAACCGTGACAACTTAATCACACTAAATTGCATCTGTCTAATAGTTCGGTTCTTGAGTACTGCAGGATTAGTTGACTTTTACTAATTGTTGTCACAGTTAATCGATGTAGTTGTAGTTTTGGAACGGATAGGTGTGGTAGACTGCTGGTTACAGAGCTTTGTAAGTATGTCCCATAGTGTGTAAAAGCTTCTAGTAATGCTTTTAACATATTGAAGTGATGTTGTTTTTTTAAAGGATTACTCACAAATAAAATGCTTCAATCCCTACCAAGTGCCCTGTTTTGCCTGGGGTCTACTGTTTTGCCTGGCATTTACTGGAGGCTGAGTCCCAAGTGGAAAATTACCTGATCATCCTCAAATATTTCTTTTCTCACCTGTCAATTACTGCATATTGTTGGGTCACTGACCATCATTTAATATTTTTGGCTCACCTGTCAATCACTGGATATTGCTAGCTCACCTGTCAATCTTTGGATATTTTTGGCTCACCTGTCAATCAAATGATATTTCTGGCTTGCCTGCCAATCAATAGATATTTCTGGTTCACCTGTCAATCATTGTGTATTCTGGCCCAACTGTCAGTCATTGGGGATCAGCCATTTCAGTGGACCGAAGCAATTGCTTTCGGTTCATGGGCATTTATCATTTTAGGCAAGGTGAGGCCTGTAAGAGGTTGCCTGAGCAATTTACTAGGGTTAAGGAAATTGTATAATAGTTGGTGTTGCACACATGGACATGGCCCAGTGTAGCCATGGTTTTGAGATTTATTGATGCCACTTTACTTGTTATGTAGAATTTGCCTCAAAGAGTATAAACTGGCAAACCCAAGAAGGTCTGAACTAGTAGCCAGGACATAGGTTTAGAAGCTAGGTTTTACAAACAATAAGGTCATGTTATGCTATGCTATGTTATGTTATGCCAGTTTTATAGCACACACTTACCCCGAGGGGTGTCCTGGCACTGGCACAGTGTATCAATAAACATAAGGAATAATCCATTATCAAAGAACTCAGTACAAGAGTGGTAGGCCCTAATGTCAGAAAAGCCAGGTCTTAAGGGCTTTCCTAAATTATAATAAGAATCTTGTGTTAGACTCATCCTAGACATCCCCCGCCAAGCTCACATTTCCGGTCACCTGAAAGACCTCCACTGGCTCCCCGTCAACAAAAGAATAACGTTCCGTCTCCTCACCCACGCACACAAAGCCCTCTACGACCTAGGACCCGAATACCTCAACACGCGCCTGTCCTTTTACACCCCCTCACGCCAACTATGATCGTCCAATCAAGCCCTCGCCGCAATTCCACACATCCAAAGATCCACCTTGGGGGGAAGATCCTTCTCCTACTTAGCGGCCAAGACCTGGAATTCTCTCCCCATCCACCTCCGCCTTACACAGAACCACCTCTCCTTCAGAAAACAACTAAAAACTTGGATATTCGATAAGTAAAGTACCTCCCATTGTGAAAACTAAGGTCAGGGACAATCGATATTTGCCCGGCGGTATCGCCTCTATAACCCACGAAATATTAATCAATGAAGAGGCATGCGCTGGAGACGGGAAGGCAGGAAACAAGGTTTATTCTCTCCGGAGGAGAACACATCAGTTCAGACAGCAGGTATCGTCACGAGGTGCTCTAACCGCATCTCTGAGGCCTGGCCTCTTATACACAGTAAATGAATTGTATTGCAGGTAACACAGTCTTGTAATGCTTTGAAGTATGAAAGGATATCCTCCGAATCTCCCCTTCAGGCCCGTTCCCACACACATTTACAGTTGAAGTCCCCACCCCGGTCACAACAGGTGATGACTATCGCGCAGCTGGACATTCCGCTGATTCATGGAATGTGGGGGTGTGATCGGATCTCATGGGATGGGGGCTTTGATCAACTCGGGGGTCCTTTGATGAGGGAAGCTTTCTACTGTACGGGGAGGGGCAATAAACAGTATCGGCAGAGCTAGGTGTCGGCCTGGGAACGAGGAAGACAAACGGGCACACAGGAAAAGGGGGTTGGTATCAAAAGGGTCTGGGACCATGAAAGGAATGAAGGGAGGTGTCGCGCTGGGGACAGGATGGGGCTCTGAGGCAGAGCTGCGCTGAAGGGGGGTTTATGACCCAAAGCATGCGAGAGTGGGGGGTTGTCTGCGTGCGGGCTTTGCGAGGGCGAAGGGCTATGCTGGGGGCCGGTGGCGTGCGGAGGGTGGTTCTGATCGGGGCACCTAAAATGGCGGGTGCGTACGACAAAAAGTGTGGCATCAGGGAAAAAGGCAAGATGGCGCAGATAATGTTTACCAAACCGTACTAATTTTCCACAGTCCTCCCTTTAACATATCCAAGACATCTTGCTGGCCTAGTTCCTACCCATGTCTACTGTGGTGAAAGAAGCAGAGAAGCAGGAACCTAGGTGAAGGAGCTATAAACATTTCATTTAAAATCTTTCGTCTTAGGAGGCGGGTCTATTGATAAACTCGTTTGCAGGAAAGTCATAGTAATGCAATATCGGACAAAAACGATTCTGTAGTGAGAGCATTGAGTACATTTCATAGATACTTATAGTCGTTCGGAATGTAAACTGATAGGTCATTACATATGCAAGTTCTGTTCATATCTGGTTGGAGCATAATAAATACAATGGTGGCTGGGAGAGAAATGAGACAGAGAAAAAACAATAATCAAGGGTGTCGTTGTTCGAAGTTAGTGAGTTCTCAGCATTCGTTGTCGTCGTTTGTTGGCACTGTGGAGCACCGGCGGTGGAGCTATGGATCCAGCTCTATTCTAAGTCTCGCGTTGCAGGGCATGACCCTTTCCTCGCTTTTCTGGTCAAAGAGGTCCTTTTCGCCCTGTGTCCTTTGAGTCGATTGTCAAAAAGTTCAGGTGGAAGGAATGTGTGTGTGAGCAGTCCTTAGGGTAGGTCGGAGAAAAAGGGGGATGGAGCAGGGCCAGATCGGGAACAGACCAAGGGGACGGAAAATTTCAGGTAGGCGGGCTCACGACCGAGTTCAGAGAGCGGGGATTTTTCGGCACACATTGAACTTCGAGCAGGGGCATCAGGTCAGCCCTTTCCTCTCATTTTGTCGGAAACAGTGCCTCGTCCTGCAGCTCCTTACTGTCGCGGTCTCGCCTTGGCCAATGTCGCAGATGTTCCATAATCTGTAGTCAGGCCACGTGCTCCCACATCCGGTCCTTCTTTCCTCCGACAGTTGTACCCTTAAAATGAGTTCGAAAAGACAGTCTTTAGAGAATTGGCAGAGGAAGGTAATCACATAAGTCTATTTCTCTCCCAGCTCCAAGCAAAATGAGAAACGTCCATTACATTGGGGTTCACAACCGACATATAAAATAATTGATGATGGGCTTGTTGGATTTCCTGTCCTAACTATTTCTTTGGTGTTTGTTGGTAGATACATTCATTGTCGTGGTACGAGATCTGGTACCTTTTATTGCATTACAGTTGTGCCAGTTCTTCTGACAGAGACCCACCTTCCTAGTACGAGCCTTACAAAGTTATACCGTTCTCCAGGGCAACAGGGTTTATTGCAACAATTTCTTCATTTCGGTCTAATCTTTAACTTTGCAAACATCATTCTAGTTCCTACATAGCTCCTTACAACCCGACTACTTCATTAAAAACCGGGGTCTTATGGAAAACAACTAGGGACATAGAAAACTGTGGTAAGGGACTATCGTCTTGCTTTGTGTCATAAAGGCATTATTTAGCAGAAGGCCACAGTTCAGTTGGTAAGCGTTCAGTGGCATTTCTCGAATTCTAAATTCTGTAACTTGCTTATCAACAAATCATTTCGAGGAACAACGGCTGGCCTGTTTTAGTCGTAAGTCGACCCATCTCTTACAATCGGGGGTGAGGGACAGTTTTTTAAAACTCTCGTCTGGGGCAGCTGATACGAAACTGGGGGCGTTCTGGGAAGATGGGGATGTTTCGATCACCTTTACTGTTTGGGTATTGCGACAATTCGGGACGGGGAAGGTCGCGTTATCTGAGGCATTTTTTTTATCACAGAAGCCGCTGACATGTAGTTCCCTTATTACGGGTCAGATCAGGGAACCTCAGTCGTCTTACCTGTCCTTTCCCGTTTGGCCAATTCTCGGTTTCATCAATTTTTAGCAGAAAGGAGAGGTAGTGACACGGCATCAGGGTGATTTTATTTAGGACAAATTTTGTGCAAATACTCGCGGTATTTGGAGCCAATTGGGTGGTGCACTAGGGGTGGCGGTTTGCCAATTTAGGTGCTAGTCGTTCGGAAGAGAGAGAGAGAGAGAGAGAGAGAGAGAGAGAGAGAGAGAGATGTGCAACAATAGGCTAAATAGTACACGTGCGATATTGGGGGTAGCAGTGTATTAAGGTAGGTTATTCAGCGCATTACACAACATGAGACAGTACGGGTCTGTGTTAGAATTTCGAAAGCATGCAGTTTGGGACGGACGAGCATTAGGCCGGGTACAGGGGACATGCATTGAGTAAAAAGGGCACCATTGTGTCGCACTTCTTGCATTCTTGGTCCTTTGACCAGTTGAGTCAACGCTTCAGTCACACACAAACATTCTCTCATAGTTTCAGACATACGTGACATGTGTCCATTCACGCAACACGGATTAAGGGTGATCGTTTTTCATCATGTCATTCAACTTATTGGTTCTTTCGTTACAAGAGCAGTTGGTGGGTGTGCTTAGGTGCCACCTGGCAGCGTTAGTTCGCTTCGTGTATCAGACATGGCGAGGCTTCAGATCTTCACCATACCTCGGTCGTGATTTCAATGTAACCTGTAGAGGGAGAAAGAGAGGGGAAGGGAGGGAGACAACATTCGAGCATATCAAATGCATGGGTACGAAAGTCCTTTACTTACCTCATACTCGTCTTATCTCCTCGGGATAGAATCCCTGGGGTCTTGATTTCTGGAACCAGGGGGGGGCAGTGTGTCCTTATAAGCCGTGTGTAGGGAAATGTTAAAAAAATCAGAGGTACTTAGTGCGAGGTTTCTAGTTGGTAGGTGTATCTAGCTATCGGGGTCCTTAAATCTCTTTCAACGCTGCGATGTTCTAAGGTTTATCAGTTCTTCGGTCAACTCTGTTCCCTAGTACCTTTTGAGTGCCGTACCTTTATAACATTCTATCATTTACACCGCTTCACTTTACCCATCCTCGGAGGTCGAGGTCCTTCTCCATGCGTTAGTTCCTGAGCCAGTCGCATATTTGGAGGCAGAGTATTGTGTCTTAGATTCGATCCTTCCTCCGGGGCTGGGCAACCATCTTCTAATAACCTTGAAGAGAGAACAAAGCAGGGTGCACAAAAAACTCTCCCGTTGACCCCACATTTTTCAAAAAGCATGCAATACCCATTTCATAGTTTGGAAAACCTTTATTTGCACAATCGTTCAGCATGCAGATATGACAGTGCAATCGTATTTGGTCGGGCACGGCAATGGCTAAAGTGCGTACAGTAGGGGGGTTATTTTGCAGTATTGGGAATATTAAGAATATTAAAAAGGCTTATTCATTCATTTGCAGGGAACTAAAATGTCTATCGATAGTTGAGGGGTCAAGGGGCATTCATTTCATAGTTGGCAGTACAGTTGGACTAGTTGTAATCAAATTTCCTATATGTATACCGTGTGCGTGTGTCGTAAGCGAGGTTATGTATCGGCTACAATAATGTCATAATAAATTGTACATTGAAAAAACATTTTTCACAGGGCCCTTTTACATGTTTATCGAGTGAACCCTCCTCTCTCTTTCGTCAAGTGTACAAAGGATCATATACATATTTCAGAACATCGAGTCTTTTTAGCTAAAAACACCACAAGATGTTCGTAAGTTCCTATTGATACCGGCGCCATTTTGGGCGGGGCCGGGTTAGTCCGGAAGTAGCATCAGGGAAAAAATAGTTTCCTACAACCGGCAGTTGGACCAGAGTCCTTTTCGGCAGTTCAAGAATTCATGCTAACAGAAGGAGTGGCTATGTCATGTTTATTTCGTTAGCGATCAAGGCAGTTGTCCCTCACCGGAAGCCTGCAGGGGCCGAGGGCTCCGGGGACTTTTGAAGAATCTTCAAGGCTGTGGGGATGCTGTCGGAGGTGGGGGCTCGTGCCCCGGTGGACAAGCGTCCGAGTTACATTGCTGGTCAAAGTTACTCTAGCGGCCTAGACCCGCCTTCCAGGGGGCCCAGACGCCATTTTGAGGCCCTGCAGCAGCCGCCCTTCGTCGAGTCTGCAAGAGTGGAGGAGACCCTTTGGAGTGAAAAGAAATGGAACTCTGTGTCGTTGGAGCAGGACATTCGGCTAGGGTGCAGCTGTGGCGCCTCCACCTGGAGGGTGAGGGAGACTCGTTCGCGCCATCTCCCTCTCCCGGTGCACCCCACGCTGCTCTCTTTCATGGGCATGCATGATGGCCCCTCCACATCCCGTGCTCCACAAGTCCCATGCCCAGTGCTGCGGAAGTATGGCCACCTGCAGCGCATGTTCGGCGCTGCGCGATTATGGGCGCAGCCATAGTATGTTCGGTGCTGCGCAAGTATTGGCGCCACAGTGCATGTTCCGTGCTGCGCAAGTATTGGGGGCGCCACCATGGCATGTTCGGTGCTGCGCAGGTATGGGCGCCGCCTGGCTGGAGGAGTTCGGCGCCGGGCCGGGGGCTGGGAAGCCTCCTATCCGTGGAGGTGGGAGAGGCTCGTCCGCGTCGCCTCTCCCTCCCAGCCCAACCTGGACAAATTTCTGCAGAGGTATTTGTGATGGCCGGACTGGGGCTGGGAAGCCTCCTACCTGTGGAGGTGGGAGAGGCTCGTCCGCATCGCCTCTCCCTCCCAGCCCGACCTGGACTAATTTTCGCGGAGGTATGTACAAGACATCCCTCCCCCCAGAGTTGTCGCAGCCATTATTCAAGAAAGAAGTGGCGCCTGGCGTGTTGCTGCTGCCATTACGGAGGAGAAAAGAAAGAAGTGTCCCGTCCGTCTCTGGGCCGGGCTTCCGGTGGATGTCGGCCGGACGCCCCTTGCTCTGGCCCCATGAACGGGTTCCTTGGCTCATCGGCTGCAGCCGGATCCAGTTGGCCCCAGTCCCCGGCCATTGGTGGCCGGACCGGGAGAGCATGTGGCGGGACTATCTGAAACTGTCACGTGCCACCGCGGCCGGACTGGGAGAGAGAGTCGAGGACATAGACGTCCCTCCCCTACAACTCTCCAGTGTGGTCAAGGCGATCCCCTGGCTGGGTCCCGCTGGCCCCTGTCTCTCCTCCGGCTCCACCCTATGTTACGATTTCCTGGCCGACTGTTGGCAGCAGGACCCGCCTTATATGGGTTGCTGCCGGCTGGGCGTAGCCGCAACCCTGCCCCACCTTGGAAGTTTCCAGAGTGGGGGGGGCGGATGTTCTGCTGACTTTCATTTTCTACAGTTTACCGTTCTTGTTTCTAACGTTTCCTGTTGTTAGGGCATTAATAGGTGTTATTATTACGTATTGTTATTGTTTCTCGCTCGTTATGTTAAAAATAAAAGTTCATGTTCATCAGTGGCCTACTGATTTCGTTTTCCCATTCCTTTCTTTCCAGGTTGTTTCATGCTAAAGCTTCTGTTAACACAAGTTAAGTAACACGGAAACACAGGCAGAGGGATGACGTAGATTCATGCATCACGTACACACAAACTCAGACGGGGAGACAGTACAAGTACTATATACAAAGACCCAAGACAAACATAAAACAGTTATTGGCCATAATTATCTTTTTCTGTATGCTGCGCATACTTATTGTTCTGAGTTCTTTTTACCTGTTTCTTATCCTTTTATTCGTTGGCTGCCTTTTTCTGGTGGCTTTGCTTGTACGCACTTACGCCTTTGGCAACTGGTCATGAACTAACCTAGTCGGGCTAATGTTCACAGAGGTTTTTTTTTTCGAGTCACTTTAGCAAGTACGTTTCCAGGCTGAGACAAACCGTTGGTGTCAATTGGTGGGGAACAGTAGTGGTAGTACGGGGTTCGTTGCCTGTTAATTTAGAGCTAGACTGGGTTTCCCGTCTTGGCGTTGTTTGATCTATGAGGACTCGAACATGTCGCTGAAATCGGCCTGGCGAAATCTGTGCCATCGGGCATAATCGAACGTGGTGGTTCTATCTGGCCTGTCCATGTCAGTCTGATTCATCTTTGTCTCGCGCCTTTTCCCTTTCTGCCGGCCTGTTATTCCTGTCGGCCCTCTGCTCCTACTCTCGTTCAATAGAGTCGGACATTGGGCTTTCCAGTGCCCGGCATATTTACAAAAAGCACATTGGTTTTGTCCTAAGTCTGGTCGCCCTGTGCGCAGTGTCGGGGGATTACTTTCGGGTCGTTGTGTCCTGGGGTTGTCCTGTCGATATATTCCTTTACCTGCTCTGTCCTCGTCTCTTTTCTTTTGTTGCATTGCTTCTTTGCGCCACATACCGAGACTGTCGAGCATAATAGGCGTTGTCTTATTATCACGAAGGGCTATTTCTAACGTTTCTATTTTATCAAGATCGAAGGATCCTATCAGTGGCCACTGTTTCTCTTGATTTTCTTTGGTATACCTGTGCCACAGTTTACTATAGGCTATGGTAACTAATCCATAGTTTATGAACATGTCTTTATTAGGGGTGCCTTCCAGCGGAGCTAGATGATCCACCTCTAATAAACGGTCCGGGCTGAACCAGCTATCAACCAGTGGGGAGAAGACAGACATGACGGCTCGCGAAGAGGACAAAAAGTCAGCACTGCCTATCTTATCACTGCGTGCAAAGACTAGACAGAATATTTCCATTCTACGTTGTTTGCAGGCAGTGAATACCTCATGAACCAATAACAAATAAACAATAAACGACCAGTGGGGAGAATAAGTAGGCCCGCAAAAGGTCTGCGTCCTCTACCCTTTCACTATCTGCAAAGGGGAACCTGTTCTTTCCTGTTTGCAGATAGAGAATCTCCAGAAAACAATCCGCGAACAGTAGTTCGGGGTGAAAAACAATTAATCAGTGCCGAAAGTTTAAAACAATTAATCAGTGGGGGAGGAAGATAGGCACGCTGGCTGCGTTACTTATCCTTCACTGTTTGCAAAGAGAAAGAGCCTACTGTTTCTCCGTTTGCAGACAGTGAATCTCCAAATAGGTCAACAAAGAGTAATACTAGTATTTTCTGAACAATTAAACAACTATTTCGCAATTCGTCGTGTCTACACGACCTTACCCGGACCGTATGGACAGTTTCTTATCTTCCGAATCCAGCGCCCGATCGTCCTCTTTTCCTCGTATTCCTCGCGGCACTCCTGATGGTTCCCAGTCAGGACCGTAGATCACTCGAGAGAGGTCTGTTCGGAACCAGTGAAGTTCGGATGATCGGCTGCCAGACGAGGGTCTATTGGGCAAGAGCTCTCCCGATCGTTGCAGTCGTTCACTCTGTCGTCAGGACCTCTCCCACTGGATCCACGAGTCACTGATGGGCCCCACGCTTGGGACGCCAATTGTTAAAACTAAGGTCAGGGACAATCGATATTTGCCCGGCGGTATCGCCTCTATAACCCACGAAATATTAATCAATGAAGAGGCAGGCGCTGGAGACGGGAAGGCAGGAAACAAGGTTTATTCTCTCCGGAGGAGAACACATCAGTTCAGACAGCAGGTATCGTCACGAGGTGCTCTAACCGCATCTCTGAGGCCTGGCCTCTTATACACAGTTAAATGAATTTTATTGCAGGTAACACAGTCTTGTAATGCTTTGAAGTATGAAAGGATATCCTCCGAATCTCCCCTTCAGGCCCGTTCCCACACACATTTACAGTTGAAGTCCCCACCCCGGTCACAACAGGTGATGACTATCGCGCAGCTGGACATTCCGCTGATTCATGGAATGTGGGGGTGTGATCGGATCTCATGGGATGGGGGCTTTGATCAACTCGGGGGTCCTTTGATGAGGGAAGCTTTCTACTGTACGGGGAGGGGCAATAAACAGTATCGGCAGAGCTAGGTGTCGGCCTGGGAACGAGGAAGACAAACGGGCACACAGGAAAAGGGGGTTGGTATCAAAAGGGTCTGGGACCATGAAAGGAATGAAGGGAGGTGTCGCGCTGGGGACAGGATGGGGCTCTGAGGCAGAGCTGCGCTGAAGGGGGGTTTATGACCCAAAGCATGCGAGAGTGGGGGGTTGTCTGCGTGCGGGCTTTGCGAGGGCGAAGGGCTATGCTGGGGGCCGGTGGCGTGTGGAGGGTGGTTCTGATCGGGGCACCTAAAATGGCGGGTGCGCACGACAAAAAGTGTGGCATCAGGGAAAAAGGCAAGATGGCGCAGATAATGTTTATCAAACCGTACTAATTTTCCACACCCTCCCTCAAGCGCCTTGAGACCCTCTGGGTGAGTAGTGCGCTATGCAAATTTTTGAACTTGAACTTGAACTTACCAAGATTTTCAACCCAAAGTTTAGCTGCTCTGACTGAAAAATGCTTTGCCCCCCTCCCCACCCCCGAGCAACTCTGTTTGGTTCTAGGAAGGACCAGCAGTTGAGCATCTGAGGAGTGGAGGCAACATGTAGGGATGTATTTAATGAATCGTTGAGATTAGTGGAATGGACCAGCACCATGAGGTGCTTTGAAAACATGGCAGAGGGATTTAAAAGCCACTCCTATTTCCACTGGAAGCCAGTACAGGATTTTTAAATCATCTGAAGCAGAGGAAAAGAACAAGAGACATTTATGCCACCACATTTTGGATCTTCTGCAGCCAGTAGCATCCGTCCCATTCCAAAGTGGCAGGGCGGTGTAGAGGAGGGAGAAGGGTTCCGGGATAAAAAAAACAAAAAAATCTTACCTGAACGCCACTAACCACAAATTGTGCTCCTCCAGACTTTGATGCAGCATGAAAGCAGCATCAGGATTGGCCTGAGCGCTGGCAACTTGTCCTCCCAGGCAGACTGTTAAATGTTAAATGTTACCGGATTTCTAAAGTGCATAGCTGCCCGTGAGCGTCCCAGCGCTGAACAAGTACAGATAGAAAGAAGAGGGAGGGAATCTCACGGGAACAGCCATGTCTTTAGGGATTTTCGAAATGTCAGAAGGTTGGGTTGTGCACGGAGGTCAGAGGGGAGGGAATTCCACAACTTGGACGCGTTGTACGAAAAGCGTCGACCCCCTGATCGTGCTCTATTGATCTTGGGTGGTCTAGTAAGGTGGGCATTGGATGATCGAAGGGGTCTGGAGGTGGTATGGGGAGTAACCAGATCTTTAAGTATGGGGGGGCTTTTCCGTTAAGAATTTTGTGCGTAAGGCAGAGCGCCTTAAACTGCACTCTTTCCATGACGGGTAGCCAATGCAGCGCACGAACGGCTGGTTTGGCCGAACAGCGACTCTTTGTGTTGGTCAAAATTCTGGCGGCGGCGTTTTGAACTACCTGTAATTTAGTGGTAACTTTCCGAGGTGCGCCCAGGTACAGTGCGTTACCGTAATCCAACCGTGATAAAATGAGACCCTGGATCAAGAGTTTACTTGATTGGAAAGGGAGTAATGGTAGGATTTTCCGGGTAGAGCGCAAGACTGGGAGACTGGGAGACTGGGAGACTGGGCCTGCTTTCTTCAGCCCCAGCAATGCAGCTGGGGCTCGAAAGAGCCCCATTGCGCATAATAGTTTGGCCAGCCTGAGGCGGCTGGCCAAACCCTCATGCGCCATGAAGGAAGTGCTCACCACTCCCCCAACAGCAGGGTCATCCCCAGGGCCCACCTCCAAGACTCATCTGAGGCCTGGGGGTGGGTCCAGGGGAATAAAATAAAAACAATAATAAAATGGGTTTAAAATCAGTTGTATTATCATTTTATTTACTGCTGGTGGCGTTGTGAGGCTGTCTGCAGCTTCCTCATTTGACGTTTGTCCATCCCTACATAGAGGTAGTTGCAGTTTTCCAGGTGACTATCAATAGTTGCCTGGATAACTATTCTGTTTCAACAGCTTTACACCGACCCTCATGTTTCACTTGAGGCCTCGCTGACTTCAGGCTCTAGGGAAGCCATGGCTTTCCTGTTAGGGCTTTGGTCTGGAATTTCAAAAGGGAATGGCTGCATATCCAGAATGTTTCTAAGCAGGGATCCCAAACTGTATTAGTAGTGGTGTTTCAGAACTGGTATCATTTAGGCCTGAAACATGTCCCAGCTTCCCTGCTCCTGTGAGGCTGAAAGCCTAAAGTGGTGTTGAAAATTATGAAAACATATGTCACATTTTCGCCTAGGCTTCTTTGAGAGAAGACTTAAATTGCCTGGTTCCTACTGTTACAGTTTGCTACATGAAATAGGGTTTGATAAGGGGCCTGGATACCCTCATGGGTGATAAGCAGCGCTATACAAGTATTGATTGATAGACGTAACAGATGATCCAAGAGGGATCACTTTTTCTTGAATCTTAACAGTTACCAATATTATCCATAGGAAACTGCATATTACCCTCACCTGGGCTCTCTGGAATAAGCATACATGTGTATATATATATATATATATATATATATATATATATACACACACCCAAATGTACTTCTGAACTTTAAGTCTTAATGAGTGCATGGTTGAGTCTTAATGAGTGCATGAATAAGGAACTATGGGCTACAATCATCAAAATTGTAAATTGTGAATACCTAATTGCCAGTTCTTGAGAATCGCAATTTACAATGCATGAAACTCAAAGAGTTTCAGATTCCAGTTCCTAGGGGGTAGCAAAGGGCTCTACCTCATAAATATTAATGAGGTAGATCGCAATTTGCGACCACCTAGGAATCGCAAAAATCATGGGGATGGTGGCCTGTTGAGGTCAGCAGACCACCATGTCCGTGATTGCTTTTAAATAAAGCAATCTTTTTTTCGTAAAGCAGCCCGTTTTCCTTAAAGGAAAACAATGTTTTACAAAAAGTAAAATGAAAAGTTTTCTTTTCATTTTTTAAGACCAGGTAGTGGTCCTTGGGAACACTGCCTACTCTTAAAAATGCTTCAACATCCATTCACAAAGGTGAAGGGGTCCCTTGGGGACCCCTTACCCTTTGCGAATGGTTTACCACCTACTTGAAGTAGTTAGTAACATGTGAATGTTTTGCGACCGCATTCACGGTCACAAAACATTCATGCATACTGTTAGGATTGAGTATTTGGAAGGGACGCCCTAAACACACCCCTTCTAAATACCGAATCACAAACACATTTTGCGATTTTGTAACAGGTTAAAGAATCGCAAATTGTGGTTTGCTGCATCTAATAACATTTTGGGCATTCGCAAACGGGCCGATTCTGTGAATCGGCACGTATGCGAAGGAAAAAATGCTTGAAGCATGTACCCCTGTAGCTTTTCCTTCTGCCCACCAGGTTATAATGTAGAATCCATTTTGTTTCAGGTTCCATTCTGTGACACTTATGTGAGGTTCCAGAATGCCAAAGTGCCTGCTGCCCTCAACTCGCAAAGACAATCAGGCCTTGAAAAATAAAGGAAATCATTAGATGACAGGTGAACCTTGCTTCCGTTGCAGAACATTTCATAAGTCGATATCCAAATATAGCTAAATGTCTGTTGTTGATTAATATTTGGGTAAATGTTTGGAAATTACCAAATACCGGGTAGTGTCTGATTGGCTGTGTTAATTAGGCAAGATGTATCGAAAGGTATGAAAATCCATATGGAACATTGTGGTATGTTGAGCCCCCCTCCCCCCCCCCGCGCACGTTGGCTGTAGCAATGCCGTTGTATTGTATAAAGTAATTCTTTGAATCTAACTTCGTATTTGTTTTATTGATCAGTAAGCTTCGTCAATCCATCTTCAGTACTACTGGGACCTGATTTTATTACACATTCCAAACACGTAACTGCGTAGAAGAGTGTCTGAGAACTTGTAATTTTAAGAGCGAGGATATGTGAAGGTGAAACACTCCCCAAATTTCCAAAGTTTCTAAGTATTGTAAAACTTAATTTGCGACCAAACAGTCATATAGAGGCAATTGTTTGCAAACAAAATTTTACATAAACCATTTTTGCAGGAAAATTGCCACTTTTTTTGGGGCAGAGGCAGTCTCGCAAAAAAAAAAAACGAAAAAAAAACACTTTTGCAGCAAATTGCATTTTTAAACTTTGCAACCTTTAAGATGCGTGTTGAGGAAACTCTTTGCAAAATGTGCACAGAGTAACGTGTAGGTACCATCGGTCACTGATCTAAAACACAGAATGCAGGTGTGAGAAATACTGACAGATTGCATTTCACTTCTTACACAAAAAATATAAAAACTCACATTTGTAAATATTTTCTATTACCAGATTTGATGCACATAAAATATATGGTTGTATTATTGTTCTAAAAATGTAGAACACCGCTTTCAGATCATGTCTGCTTGCAACAGCACCTCTGCTCAGAGGACAGTTTGCAGTATATATGCTGCTTTACTTGCACAAAGAGTGGTGTTGAGATTTGAAAGGCTCTAAGATGCCCAAACCCAAGACTACCACCCTTCTTGGAAATAGCATGAGTGTTATTCTGCATAAAGAACTACCATTAATGTGGACGAGGAGAACATCTGGACGGGTGGAAGGCTGGTTCCTCTAGATGTGAAGTCACCACCTCTGCTAGGTTCTAGGTTGTGGGCCACCCTTGTTGGGGAGCCCAGCGCTGACCCCTCCATCGCCCTTCATGTGGGTGGAGTCCAGGTGTGGCAATCATATAGGAAATGGAAGCACTGGATGGCCCTCATCCATATGACTCACTTCATGGTTTGATATTTAGTAATGTATTGTCAGAAGAGGGCACCAATAGTGGATTCTGACTACGCTATGCTATGCGGATTTCTAAAGCGCTTGGCTACCCATAGGCTTCCCAGCGCTGGCGTAGACACAGCGTTGCTTCGGGACAAATTGAGAAACACAGGGGGGCATTTAATCTGACTCTGTTACAGATTCACTGATGGCAAGCTCACTAAAGTGACCCAGAGCAGCCATACGTCAGAATAACTGCCTGTACGACCGGTGTTCAATGCAATACCTTTAATCATGAGTCTACTGGGGGTCATTTAGCCCATGACGGGAGACCCGTCTGACCATTAGCTCAGCGCTGGCTGGAGACCACCCCCCATGGAGGGACTCTCACAGCCTTCAGAGCAGCCCCCAGTGCAGCAGACGCTCTGAAAGGAGATTTGCTGAGTGGGCACCATGCGGTTTTGGCCCAGCTCAGCAAAGATTCTTGTCTTTCAAAAATAGAATTCCATGAAAGCCCGAGGCAGAGAAATCCAAATTGTTGCTCTACCCTATGTAGAGAACTGCCACCATTACTGGGGCATGGCAGGCTAGTGTTGTATGAGCTGCCAGGGCAAGTGCACCTCTGCTGGCTCTGCTACCCCCCACCTTTGACCGGTGGCCTGTTTACCACAGAGTGTATTTTGGGCAGTCCTTCTCACATACATTTTATCTGCTTCAAACTGTCTGAAAACGTCTGGCATCCCAAAATTAAAAAAATCCCCTTCCCCTCCCAAGTGCAGGGGAAAAACTCCTGGTAAGGTAGGGCAGTTGTCTATCTTGTTTTAAAGAAAAAAACTACCGATTTGGGAGTTTGAACCTTGAAAACATACTCGCTTTGATGAGTGGGCACAGTGAACCCGGTGCCTGCTTGGAAAAGTCCAGTGCCCTCCGTAGTGCCAGAGGTGCACTGTCAATTCCACAAAGAAGGTACATTGACCCACAACTCTCTAGTGGAGGTGACTACATTGGGAAGGTGGTCCTCTGGCGGAGGAGTAAAGGCTAGGCCTGGACGGTGATCTCCGCTCTGTTCGTAGAGTTTGCAGAGTTTTCTGCACTTTGCGCTCCACGGAGCTCGTGAAGTGCAGAAAACTCCACTTTGCGTAGTAGAGCAAAGTTTTTTTTTCCGCTCGCAATCGCCAATTGGTAAGTTTGTGAGCACGAGCTGCCGCTCGGGTGGAATTTCTACCTGAGCAGCAGGTAGACCGGCGCGAACGGCAGTTTGCACTGCACTCCGCCACTTGCAGAACTCCGCAGTGCTTTTTCATAACTTTGCGTAGTTCTGTCGCAAACTATGCCAAGGCCTGGTAAAGACCATGGCCTCTGCTTACCCAGGGGACCAGCGGGCCTCCTACCAGGGTCTAAATTACCCTTGGAGTAGGGGTGTGTGAATGTATTTAATTTACTTTTGAGTAATAAAGTCATATTTTGACAAAATTAAATTGATTTAACCATAATCCATTATTTTGTGCTATATTTTAGAGCAAAATGCATTCTCACATCATTTTTAATGAGACGACATATTTTACACTAAACAATAGCTCAAAAAATACAAGAGCACAAAACAGCTGCTCATGTTCTGTTGGACCTGTGCCTGTGAATGGTGAGTAATTACACAAACTGGCGTAATGTCATAACTTTGGGATTTTGCATAACAAAGTGCCAGACCTTCAACACCACCAGCACCCGCACAGCCACCACCCCCGCACTGAACGCCAACACATCCAACACTCTGAAGAGCATCCTCCTCAATGTGATCTCCCTGCACAGACATGTCTTGGAGTTCTGGGACTTCCTCCACACCCTCTCTCCAGACGTCGCCTTCTTTATAGAAACCTGGACTAACGCCTCCTCCCCCCAGACATCGCCACCGCCATACCCGACGGATACAAGATCTAGAGGAAAGAGTGTCCCAACCGCCCAGGAGGAGGACTCGCCATTGCACACAAGAGCTCCCTCCGACTCTCCACCTCCACCACAAATGACTCCCTCTCAACCACGGAACACCTTTACTTCCAGATCCAGACCAGCCCCAAAACCACACTTTGTGGCACCCTCACTTACAGACTGCCCGGACCTCGCGCCTCATTCGCTACTACCATCACTGACCTCATCGCACCCCACGCCATCGCCGCCATGGACTACCTGCTCATCGGAGACCTGAACCTCAACAACCCCAGCGACCCCAACTCCACCACCCTCCTGGACAACCTCACCGACATCGGCCTGAAACAGCTCATCACCAAGAACACCCACAAGGCAGGACACACCCTCAACCCAATCTTTGCAGGAGGTAACAACGTCCATTTCAGTAACACCACGCAACCCCCCTGGAAGGACCACCACTGCTTACACTTCAACGTCGACAGACCCACCACCCCCAAACCTGCACCGTACCCTTCAAGAAGGAACTGGAGCAAAATCCCTGAAACATAGCTCAACTCCATCCTCAAGCGCGTTGGCGCTACCACCTGGACCAATGCCAACCTTGCAGCCAAAGAACTCCACAGATGGATCTACAATTGCGCAGATGAGCTCGCACTACTACGTAACCCTGACAGACAGTGCCCCAGGAAGGCCATCTGGTTCGCCACCGACCTACAAGAATCCAGGCGCACCTGCAGACAAATTCAGAAAATTGCACCACCTACAAGAACGCCATGACAGAATATCACCAACGCATCAGAATCACTAAAAGGACCTTCATCCAAAACAAGATCCTCGCCAACTCCAGCAACTCCAAGGAACTCTTCAGCGTCATCCAGGAATTCACCAAGCCCCACGGCGAAACCACAGACATCACCCCCTCCCAGGACCTCTGCGACAAGCTCTGATCCTACTTCCACCTGAAAATCAAGGGCCTCTGCGACCACTTCAGCGACCAGACACCCGGCTCTGAACCCGAAACCACCTCCCCCGCCAGCAACGACAGCCAGCCTACCATCTCCTTGACCCCAGTCACCACCAAAGACACCACCTTCACCATGAAAGGCATCCACTAAGGGGCCCCCACAGACCCATGCCCGCCGCACATCTACCACAGAGCCACCACCACCATCGCCCCAGAACTACGACGTACCATCAACACCACCTTGAAGACCAGCACCTTTCACAACGACTGGAAATGCACAGAAGTCAGACCCCTGCTCAAGAAGCCCTCAGCAGACCCCACGGACCTCAAGAACTTTCAACACCGTCGCCTCCAGCTGCTTTAACGCCTTCCGCATCCTCTGAAAGATCTTCAAATGGATCCCCCCCAATCAAGAAAAACTGTCACCCACGTACTCATAACCAGCAGATTGGACTATGGAAATGCCCTTTACACTGGGATCAACAAGTACCTGCTCGCAAACTCCAGACTATACAGAACACTGCAGCCAGACTTGTCCTCGGCATCCCTCGACGCAAACACATCACCCAACACCAGCGAAACCTCCACTGGCTCCCCGTTGAGAAGAGAGTAACCTTCAAAATACTCACCCACGCCTAGAAATGCCTGCACAACACCAGACCCCAATACCTCAACGAGAGAATCACATTCCACGTACCCAAGAGAAACATCCGATCCACCGACCTCGCTCTCGCCGAAACCCCGCGCCTCTGCAGAGCCAGAACAGGTGGAAGACCCTTCTCCTACATCACCGCCAAGACCTGGAACGAGCTCCCGATCGACATCAGATGCGCCCCCTCCTTGAACATCTTTAGGACGACACTCAAGACCTGGCTCTTCGACTGAGCGGAGCTGTTTTACACTAGCGCCTTGAGACCCTCATGGGTGAGTAGGGCGCGTAAAATTCGCCTGATTGATTGATTGATTGATAGATTGATTGACTGATTGAAGTTTAACCCAAAATTATGAGAATTACACCAGCGTAATTTAAATTTAGCCTGTGAGTGCAAACATACCTTGCAGGTGTAACTCGTGGTTCAGCCTCTTTGGGTTTCTCTTTAGCAGCTGTGGAAAGCTAGTCATTTATTCCAGCTGGGTCAAATGAAACGAATAACAAACGCAGCTCCCAGAAGGCATCAGCTGTTTGTAAGAAAGTCGTGAACTGGAAAAATAGTTCATCTGCTACACTGAGCCACATCCTCACTTCACACATAGCACTTTGTTGTGTTCAGGGCACAAGTGCTAAAAAAAGAAGTGGGGGGACGCTGACGTCATGTCACAAAACGTGGCTTGAACACAGTTGCAGTTTATAGTTATCGAGTTCCTGGTAAAATAGGTGGGGGGACACCGTCCACCCGCATGGTACCTCAACTCGAGCCCTGGTTGTGTTAGCCCATTGCCAACAGTCACAAAAGCCCATTTTGTCCAGGATGCCGGCACAGAGCAATGGACCTTCCTAGGACAACTAGAGGTCATTTTGAAGGAGGAGTGTGCGAAATTTGCATAATTTACTTTTAATTGAAAAAAATCCCAATTTAGAGGAAATTATACAACATTGTGTGAAATTACACAAAATCACGATAATTACGTAAAATACTAATCTGTCCTCTAAGGCTATATTTTAGCAGGAAATTCGTGCTTGGGTAAATTTCATGCAAAACCCATGAAAAATCAAGTGCCATTAGCAATATCTGCTTGTTTTCTGCTTGTTCGTGTTGTTACTCTGTCATAATGTTTCCACGACAGGCGGTGCAATTGGGCAATTTGGCATATTGTCGGAATCTCTAGTATTTTAGTAATCATAATGCGAAATTTTCAGAAATTGCGCGAAGTACACTAGCATCATTTAGATTTCGCCCGTAGTTCGTTGTGTCCATAATTCTCCCTTCCATCTCATGCCTCTCCGCGGCCTGTCAATCATTCGGATGACGTGCCTGAATTCCTTCAGATTGTTTATCTGCTTTCCTAGAACAGCCTTTCCTGCGCCATCCTTAGAAATAAAAATCCATATTTTTGACAATACAGTGAACTTGTCTCTGGTTGCTACAGCAGAAGGGGGGGGGGGAAATCAATGCAGGGCCTCTAAACATAGCTGTGCGCGAACTTGTTTGTGTGTTTGGCACCGCGCACTGGTATTCTCGCGAGATTTACTGCCAGGAACCCCTTAGATCAGGAATTCACCAAGGAGTTGCCAGGCGACGCAGTACCTTTACAGGGGGTGGTCGGTGTCACCCCCCCCCCCATCCCTGCTGTGAAATGGACTGATTTATTTGGCGCATTAGAAACGCCATAAATAAATAAAAATGGGATTCACTTGAAGAGCTCTGATATCTGATATTCTCAAAGCATGTGCTGACATGACAGAATGAGGCATATTTACGGAGGCCCTCTCTCCTGCCTTCTTGTACGTTAGTTTGGGAGAAATGGCGGGGTCAGCAGAAAGGATGCTTGTCACACCAGTTCCAACCACAATTCATCTGCAGCAGCTATCATTTCAGGCCGCAGTTAAAAAAATAGTAAAACACCCTTTTTAGGGCGAAGCCTACTGGGCAGCGCAGCTGTCTGCTTTGCTAACGCCATCTTGGGGACATTCAGAAAGCTTCCCTGGGAATGCATTCGGCCCGTTGTTTACCATTAGCTTTGTAACTCACATTTGCCTGCTTTCTATTTGCTGGCTTTATTTGTTTTAGGCTGTCCAATTTGAGATTGTCCCTTCTGTTGCCCAAACCCTATTTACTGTATTCTTCCACCAGTACTAGATGGCTGTAAACAGACCTTTAAATCTTGTTCTTATCTTGTCACATTTGCTGTGCATTCAGAGACAGATGTCTAATGTCAGGCTCTATCTTCCAGGAAGCTTGGTGTTTAGTTTTCTTTCTCTGACTTCAAAGTGAGAGGATTTATGTGACAATTGTACTGGATACTAAGGGCGTGCTGCTCAGAAGGTTGTACGATGTTATCTTTTTTCTAGAACACAACACAATGTAAATGTCTGTAAATGAACTGTGTAGATATTTCAAAATATAAAAATTAGGACATCACAAATGAAGCCCATCTTTAGGTAATTTTGAAGTGTGGTGGAGACAAATATTTTAATATGATCAAAACAGATCAATTCACTAAATGATGACATTTCTACACATTATTGTTTGTTCGCTGCATAATTTTATCAGTAGAACTGTATGTCTGTGCAAATACAATGGTCATTGCAATTGAAGATGTGTTGTGTGTAATGGAAGTACACGACAGCACGGCATACTCCACTTTAGCCTACTCCACTCTATTCTGCACAGCTCTACACTACGCCACACCACACTGCGTCACTGCACTATACTCTGCACCATTCCCCTCTACGCCTCTCTACTCTGCACCACTCTGCTATATTCCAATTCACTATATCCCACACTACTCTACTATGCACCATGCACTCTTAGCCACGTCACTCTTCACCACTCCACTCCGCGCCACTCTACTCTGCAACACTCTACTCTAAGTCAATGCACTCTACTATATGCACTCTATGCCAGTGTACTCTACACCACTGCACTCTACCGTGCACCACTCTACTCAACTCTGAAACAATCTACTCTATGCCACTTCACTCAGTGCAATAGAACTCGGAGCCATGGTACTCTACTCTGCAACACTCTGCGCCACTGCACTCTAAGCCAACTGCACTCTATACCATTTTACTCTATGCCACTGCTCTCTACGCCACTCCACTCTATCCCACTCTACTCTGCACCACTGCTCCCAAGGCCAAAGCACTCTGTGCTACTCAACTGTACACCACTGTACTCTACGATAGTCTGCTCTGCAACACTGCACTCTTTGTCACAGCACTCTATAGCACTGCACTCTACCTTGCCTCACTCTACTCTACCCTAATGCACCCTATGCCAATCCACTCTACTCTACTCCACTCTACACTACTGCACTCTACCCTGCATCACTGCACTCTGCATCACTCCACTCTATGCCACTTCACTCCATGCCACTCTACTCTGCAACACCGCATTCTCTGCCACTGAACTCATCACCACTATACTCTGCACCATTGAACTCTATGACACTGAACTCTACTCTACACCACTCTATTCTATGCGGCTCTCCTTTATGCACTCTACCCCAATGCACTGTATACTACGACACTCTATGTCCCTCCACTCTTCACCACTGTACTCTATTCCAATCCCCTCTAATCTACTCTGAAACAATGCACTCTATGACACTGCACTCTACTGCACTCTACTCTATGCCGCTGGAATATACCCTGTGTCACTCCACTCTATTCTATACCACTGCACTCTGCACCACTACACTTTACACCACTATACTATACTCTGCATCACTCTACACCAATGCACTCTACGCCACTTTACTCTTCACTACTGAACTCTATGTCACTCTCCTCCACTGCACTCCATGCCACTCTACTGCACTCTACTGCCAATGTACTCTATTGTCACTGCTCTCTACCTGTGCTCTAAATCCCTGCACTCTGCCAATCCAGTCTACACCAATACACTTTATGCAAATCCACTTTATGCCACTCTGATCTACTGTGCATCACTGCACTGTATACCACTGCACTCTACGTCTCTCTTCTCTGCACCACTCTACCCTATGCTAGTGCACTCTACCCCACTCTACTATGCACCACTGCACTCTTCAACACTACACTCTGCACTCTATGCCACTCTACTCTACTCTGAATGAGCACCCTCTATGCCACTCTACTCTGCACAACTGCACTCTACATCAACCCACTGTACTCTAGACCACTGTACTCTATGCCAGTCCACTGTACTTTGCATGACTGCACTCTACGCCACTCCACTCTACTCTGCACAACTGCACTCTACACCACTGCACTCCACCCTGCACCTCTGCACTCTGTGCCACTGCACTTTTTGCTACCACTGAGGCACTCCACTGTACAAGCAAGCACTCTACTTTGCACTACTCAACTCTACACTACTTTACTGCACTCTACAGCACTATAATCTATGACACTCTCATGTGTTCTTCACTACTGCACTTTATGCTCCTCTACACCTCTGCACTCTACCCTGCACCACTCCACCCTACACTGCACCACTCCACTGTACCATTCACCACTCCACTCTTTGCTACTTCAGTCTACTCTGAAATAATCTACTCTGCACCACTGCACTCTACACGAATGCACTCTACACCGTTCCACTCTACACAATTGAACTCTATGCCACTGCAATCTACTCTTCACTAGTCTACTCTATGTCACTGCACGCTACACTAATTCACTCTACACCACTCCAATCTATACAATTGAACGCTTGGCCTCTGCAATCTACTCTGCACTGCTCTACATCACTGCACTCTACACTAATGCACTCTACACATTACACTCTACACAGTTGACCTCCACGCCACTGCAATCTACTCTTCTCCACAAAATAGATACGTCTGTATTGCTTTCCTAATGCAGAGCTGGTTTCTCCCTCTCCTTCATGAATCAGAAAGGGTTTTGTCTCAAGGATAGAACCAGAACAGAGAACTCTCTGCCTCCCTTCTGCAGTTCTTTGCAGTGAAGTACTCAAGAGATATCAACCTCTTTAGATATCTGGGTGACAGTATTCGCAGATCTTTTCTTTAGAAGGGAGGGGACTCTTGCCATATTTGGCTTGGTGAGACCGACTCCTTTTAGGGTGAAAAATCAGAGTACGAAGAGACTCAAACCTCAAGTATTTCCAGTTTGTAGCTCAGCAGATATCTCTACAAGTTTATTTCTGAGCTGGAGTCTCTTGGGGTCTGGCCTTCAATTTCAGAATCACTTTTTTGGATAGCACCTCTGTGAAAAAAGGAGAGATTATTGAACCGGGACTCTTGCTCAATGCACGGATCAATGACTATCTAGTACCAGGTTCCACCCGTTGCCTTTTCTGAAAGGTTCTGCCACCTTTTTCCAAAACATCTACCTGACTTTACCAAGCGGTGCTTGACCTAACCAGCCATGGTTCTGCAGATGCCCAAACCCTTTTATGGGCAATAGTCTTCCAGTCTTGGTGACCTGTGCCTACATCCCATCGAGATCTTCCCAACCAGAGATTCGATTCTTCTGCGCCTTTCAAGTGCCACGCAAAAGTGCACCAGAAGCCGCATCTTCATCATCTTGTTCCACCACTGTGGAATATCTTACCCCACCACTTTCAGAAGATAAAAAGCCCTCAGCCTTCAGGAAGCCTCTCAAGACATTCTGTTGTGATAAGGTGATACTTTTTGCTTGTATTGTGGGAGGAGCTGTTGCTTTGGTGTTTGTATCTTTATTTCCAAGAAGCCACTAGCTGTTAAAAGCCATGCTGTACAAATGTATACCAAAAAAGCAAAACATATACTCAGGAGAGTCCTACCTGAGTTGTAGTGTAGGTCAGATTAACCCTAAATTCTAAACTTTAGGGGATCCCGGCTTCCTGGTCAAGTAGGTGGACAATGTCTTTTATTATCACGCATACTCCAAAGGGTCCACCGTGCCTTGTAACCTATTCGGGACCCCTCATTGCCACTGGTACCAAACTTGTTGACATCGCCACAAGGTAGTTAGGGATCCCTGCCCCTGAGGAATGCCCCAGACCTGTAGGGCAGAAACATGTCAGCCTAACAGAGAGATGCTCTAAGCCATTGCCCTCTACCTACCATCTCGCCTCTGTTTTTAGATATGCTTGAAGTCCTATATGAGTAAAGGTGTTACACAGGGGAACTATAAGGTATTTTTAACTTACTGATATTGATCCCTCCTTTTTCCAGTAGTTTTCATCTAAGAACTCCCTGTTATGTTGTTATGTTATGGTTTTGCCATTTGCTATTGCGCACGTATCACCAGGGGGCATCTCAGCGCTGTTGCAGAACCTGACCCGGAGACCACCATATGAGATTAATACAAATAGTCTTTTCGTTGTTTCCTGAATTTACTATATATTGGGATCTCACGGAGTGCTGTGGGTATCTTATTTCAGTACCCTGGGGCAAGATAAGAAAAGGCCTTACCCCCAGTGCAAGTTTGACGTATTCGAGGCACACACAGAAGGGCTTGGGAACTTGATCTAAGATTTCAGCCAGGTACGTAAGTTGTGAGTTTTCTTTGAAGACAGCGTGGGCCTTTGCCTCTCAAGGCATTATAAGAGAGGCAACAGATTTTGAAAAATGACCACTTCTTCACAGGCAGCCAGTGCAGTTCCCTCAGCAGAGGCGTGGAAGGGGTGCCTTCAGGTCAATTCAAGATTAGTCTAGCTGCGGTATTCTGGACCACCTGTAATTAGCGAGCAGGGTATCACCCACTTCAGCCAGCAAAGCGTTCCCATAGTCCAGTCTGCTAATCACCATAGCCTGGACCAGGGTTCTGCAGGTGTTAGTGGGAAGAAATGGAAAAATGATACGCAAAAGGCACATATTTCAGTAAGAGGAACTAGTAGTGGCAGCAATATGGTCTTTCATTGTTAGGGTTTGATCAAGTTTTATCCCTAAATTTTTTACGCTGTATTTGGGCACGGGGTGGCACCCAGTTGGTGGGGCCAACACTCAGCCGACCAGATGGTTGGGGCTTTCCCTAGTAGCATGATCTCTGTTTTTTCTGGATTCAACTGATCCAAGTCCACCAGGAGGTTGAGTCCACCCTGATATCAGGGTGGGGAGAGGACACCGGTGATGAAGCATGAAAAAATATGTGCGTGTGAAGGCTCCTCTCCCAAAAGGATGGACTTCCCTAGACAGCTGGACAGTATTTCTGTGTCATCCAAGTAGGACTTTGACTTGGTTTCCTAGTTAAAATCACAGTCACGCACATCTGTTCAGCTACCGTACCTGTTTGTGGTTGTTGCTTAAAAAAAAGGCCGCATCTCAGTAAAAGAGGCTCTGCAGGCAAAAACCTCAGCTCTACTCTTAGCTAAATTGATTCAGACTTTTTTTAGTAAAAATTCAAAAACACACACTCAGTCACCGAATGATAAAAATATAAGTGGAGAGGAGGAGAACCAGTTCCTGTGATGCAAATTGCCAAAGTAAATGTAGTAGGTCAGGTAATGTAATCATCGATTAAGAGGAAGCAATGAATCCTTCCAATACATTTTTCCAATCACCTCCCAATGAAGCAAGAGCCTGCCCTGCCCTTTCTCCTTATTTAGATTTCCCTCAACATGTCTCTGAATCAGGAGGAACCTAGACCAAGCCTCATGCTTCATTTTAGGTCAGTCACATGGTTTACAACTGGGAGAACAGGCAGTACATGGGGAAAGGATCAGAGCCACTCCTGGCCTTCAGCTAATATGGACCTTGGTCCATCATCCACATCATCATTCCTTTGTGTCCTTTGTTTGATGCAGGGAACCAGAAAATCAGTCAGATCTTGTAAAGATGTATCATCGGAATTTCAAAAAGGTTATAGTTGCCTGACAACTGTAGTATGGTCAGCTACTTCTAGAGTGGGCCTGAGTTAAAGGAGGAAGAAGAAAGAGCAAGTATCTCAGAAGAGCTCCTAACAAGGGAAACAAGTTATAAGACTTTAACAAAACAACAATCAGATGTTAATACCGCAAGTAAGGTAGTCACTAGTACATATCTACAGAAAAAAAATCCTGTTAAGAAGGAGACTATAAAACCATGCATCCATAAACTTATCATCCAATCAAATACACTCTCTCCACAAAGCTCAAAAACAGGAAAACATTGAAACTTCTATAAAGTACCACAAGCAAGACAAATTGCTCATAAATAAAAGGTCAAAACCAGTCTGTGGATGCTTGTTGTCCCTTCTGGATGGGGATTCAACTTGCAGTTTGGGACGGATTGTTCCCATGAGGAGATGGGTCAGTGTTGTTTTGTATGACGTGGCCCTTTGTCTAGAGTGGCATGGTGGGTGAAAAATGATGGACTGGAATGCAAGTCCAAGTCCAAGTGATTCCCAGTGGCCGAGATGAATTCAAGTATTACGATCATTACTGTGTTGTTGAAGTTTACGCCCTAAGTGTGATGGGTAAGCCCAGACATGGAACCCATTCTCATTGTGTCATAGGATTCAAGCTATGCCTCACTGATGAAACCTAAGTAGGTTGTAACCAGTCTAGGGTTGCTTGTGGTCCCTTCTGGAGGGGGGGCTTGTCTGGGAGTTTGGGATAGACTGTTCCCAGATGGAGCTGGGTTAATACTGATTTTCATAGAAGGCAGAGTCCTCAGCCCGCTTATCTGGGCTAGCGCTCTGCAGTTGCATTTGGAAATATTGCTTTAAAAACGTGGAAATATTGTTTTAAAAAACGGCACTAATTGGTTTTAAAATCTTCACTTGTACTTACTTGTCACACGCTCGCTGACTCCCCGGTCCACCACAGCAACTCCTATGCTGGTTGTGTGGAGGGAGATTACAGAGCACAGCACTTCCTGGTTGAGCAATTAGTGGGCGGCCATCTTGGCAGGGTGACACTCCAGCTCTCCAGGTGATCTTTACTATTTAGAGCACCAGGGCGCCGACGCGCAGGTGATAGAAGGCAGAGTCCTCAACCCACTTTGCTGCGCTAGCGCTCTGCAGTTGCACTTGGAAATATTGCTTTAAAAAACTTGGAAATATTGTTTTAAAAACGGCACTAATTGGTTATAAAATCTGCACTTGTACTTACTTGCCACACGTTCGCTGACTCCCCGGTCCACCACAGCAACTCCTATGCTGGTTGTGTGGAGGGAGATTACAGAGCACATCACTTCCTGGTTGAGCCATTAGCGGGTGGCCATCTTGGCAGGGTGACGCTCCAGCTCTCCAAGCGATCTAATCTATATCAGGGCAAATGAGCCCGTCTGCGCCCGTCCGCGTGAGCTGAGATGAAATGGTGACCCCGAATGTCTCCAATCATTTAACCTCGCCAATCCCCCCGTACACTGTCCATATTGTAATTTTACGCTGCTACCTAAAGGACATCCAAGACCTCCTGCCACTACTCCTAGGAAGATGTTTCTCCTAAACTGCAGAACCCTGCCCAAACACTGCATTGAAATAGGACTATTAGTGGAGGAGCTTGAGCCAGATGTTCTTTTCTTAACGGAAACCTGGCTCCAGATTGAAACTGATCCCACTATTATTCAAAAGCGAGAGGAAAGAGAAATACAGGAAAGCAATCAGACAGTATAAAATCGAGATCAAAACTGCCCAAGCACATTTCTATGAGACGAAAATTAATACAGCTGTAAATTCACCCAAGGAAATCTTTTGCATTGCAAAATCCTATCCTTTCTCAGCGACCAATTTTTCAGCTCTTTGAGGGGGGCATGGTATCCTCCCCGCTACCTCTTAGCTGTGGGGTTCCACAGGGCTCCACCCTGAGACCCACACTTTTTAATATCTACATGAGTCCTCTGGCGGGGATTGTCCATCCATTCGGCATTAAGATCATCACCTACGCAGACGACACTCAGCTAGTGGTATCCTTAAATCACGCTGAGGGGTCGTCTTGCACTCTTGGCCCCTGCCTAGAGGCGGTAGCCGAGTGGATGGAACTCTCATGCCTCAGACTCAATGAGGAAAAGAGAGAAATCATGCTGCTGGGCAACCCCCCGTCCTCTGTCCCCGCCCCCCTATGGTCGGCCTGTCTGGGCCCTGCTCCACACCCTAAGACACAGATAAAAAGCCTCGGCATGTGGCTCGACAGTTCTCCTAATTTCACCTACCAGGCAACCAAGCTTGCAGCCTCCTGCTATTGACGAATGAGAATGCTGCGTAAAATCATCCCCCTCCTCCCATTCCAGGCGAGAAGGATTACGGTCCAGGCCCTTATACTCTCTCACCTGGACTATGGGAATGCCTTATATCTCGGAGCCCCTCAGGCTACGATCAACAAACTACAAGTAATACAGAACTGTGCAGCCCGTCTGCTCTTCCAGACCCCACGCTGGCAATCTGCAAGACCAGCACTGAGTAAACTTCATTGGCTCCCGATTTCATCTAGGATACAATTTAAAGCCATGTGCCTGGCTCACAAAGCCATCTGAAAGACGGGCCCGGCTATCATGCACCCTCTGGTCACCTACCATCTCCCCCACGGAACCTTGCGTTCAAGCTCTTTGTGCCTGGCTACCACCAAAAAGATTCGTAAAGCGAGATGGGGCGGACGCTCCTTCTCGTATAATGCTGCAATGATGTGGAACGCTCTCCCCCTAGCCTTGCGAGAGAACTATAACCTCCTGGCCTTCAGAAAGCCCTTAAAGACCCATCTGTTTAGATCGCTTCCATAGCATTGCTGGTCTGACCTTCTCTGCCATTCTATTAATCAGCGCTGCGAGGCCTCAGGGTAGCCATGCGCTATAGAAATAGAATTTCATTCATTTAATTCATAAGGTAGGCCTTTGTCTAGGGTGGCATGGTGGGCGAAGAATGATGGACTGTAAGGTGGCTCGAGCGATTGCGAGTGGCTGAGATTATTTCACGCATTCTATCCATCACCTTGTTGCATAAATAAAATCCTAAACCAGCACATATGATCAAATAAAAAAATAAGAATGTTCCTGGATTTTGATTTACTAAGCAAAGAGATGTCCTGAGAAAAGATATGAATAGCAAGATTATAGTATCTATCCCGGGATATATGATGGCAAAAAGGAAAAATCAGAGTGGTTAGAGGGGATACCACATACATCCGGGTATGCTGAGATCATGGCCACCCTAAGAAAGCTCACATTGAAGAAAATAATGTTCAAGACCTGCATCGATATTTCGACATCTCTTGAAGAGGTAAAAAAGTGAAGAAACTCCACCCCCTGAACAGATCCAAAAATTCTCTAATTATTTAAATGAATTCTTGATATTGCGGAAAGTAGCTTAAAAGATTTCAAATCTTTGGGGTTAGTCGCTATTACATATGGAAGTAAGGTTACAGAAATCTCTCTCTTCATTCATAAAGAGTAGCATTAGACAAGCATCAGGCTCTATCACTGCAATTGGTTTAGAAGTAAAACTGAAACGCGAGTCTTCATTAAATAATACACATATCAAACATAGTTGAAACAATTTTTAAGAAATATTGCACAACAATATCTGAATGTCATGCTACTCTCAGTCAATGGCAAGAACTGCAAAAGAATCATCAGCTCCCATCTAATCAAAGTAACCTTTGGATGTTAATAAGATCTGAGATTGAAAGTGAGTGGATGAGGACACAATATAAGAATTTAAGCCTAAATCCATAGGAAATGTTATCCAATATGATGACTGTTCTCTCTCACTGCGTAGGAATGTTGAATATAAAGAGATGCAGTCTTGCAACCATAAGTTTGTGGGTTGTATGTCATTACAACGAATTCCGTTGCGACGCATGCCTTTACCACGCATGCGTTACAACGGGATTCGTTTTCCACTCATAACCTTTACCATGAATATTCCTTTACCACGCATAGATTTACAACGTTTTTCGTTGTAAATTTATGCATGGTGAGGGCATACTCTTGTTAAAGGTTATACCTCTCCCCTTATATGCCCCAGCCTCCACTCCTTATAATTACCCCTGCCCTTTACCCTTAATTTTTTTTAAAACTAAAATTCCCCTTACCTTTTTAACTCGTCTCCTCTCCATCTTCGTTGGTTACGTCGGTCGTACCTCGTAAAGAGGAAGCGGAAGTTTCTTTTCGTTTCCTCTCCAACGACGCTGATTGCCTCAGCTTTGGCACTTCAGGTTCGTTTTTTTTGGGGGGGAGACCCCCAACCCCCCTTTTTAATCCCATCCTTTTTTTTTTTCCATTCCCACACTTGCCTTTATTACGTATTTCATGGTAATGCCTCTCGTTGTTACCACGCATGCGTTGTAATGCATGCGTGGTAAAGGTTTTCGTGGAAACGGCTGCGTTGTAGTGGCCGTTTCCCAAGTTTGTGAGCTGGAATGTTCATGAATTTGGTTGAACAATCAAAAAAGATAATATGAAGGTAGCAGTGAACCAGTTCCACGTTCTAATGTTCCAAGAATCTTGACTACAGAAGAGGGATATTCTAGAAGGCTTTGTTGCACTTTGTGTTGATGGTTGCCAAAAAGGAGATGGAAGATCCTCAGGTGGATTACTGACTTTTATTCCTGTGAAAACTCTCCTGCTCGTCCCTTTAACTTTGAGCTTTAAAGATGACTACATACAAGAATGGCAGGTGGAGTCTCCTACACAAGTTTCTTCCAGATTCATTATTCTTGCTCAGTTCTTATGCGAAACTCAATATGTCTGTTTAAAAAAGACACTCACACATCATCAATTGCTTCTAATATAATGAAGAGGTCAAATCCATCATTGACCTGAGTCAGCTATAAAAATGGCAGTCAACGGAGGCGTCTCTCTCTTTAAGACCTAAAGCAGGAGTATCTATTCTAAATAGAGTTCTTACAGTAGACATTGAATATCCAAGCAGATGTTTGGATCCGTCTCCCATTCAGATATTATATGATTATCAAATTGCCAGCTGCATTCAAGCATTAAGGGAATGCATCAATAATAGACAAGTGTGTTGCATGTCTTTAGGTTGGCTGTCATCAAAATTATGGTACCATAAATGCGAAAACAAGTGCTGAAAGTGTAAAATGGTTTGATCATCCTGTCTTGATTTAAAAGGGAAAATACGTAAAATGCAAATAATAGTATTAAATAGGAAATCTTAAATCTTAATAAAGGAAAAATGACCATGTATTTTATTGTAAATAGAATGAAACAAATACTGTAAAATTAAATTAAATATTGTATTCAATTCAAATCCTACCTCGTTACTTTACATAATTCAAGATGAAAATTGGAAAATCCATCGACATCATTTGTTTTGGATGCCCACTATAAGATTATCGCTGGTTAAACATGAGGCTGGTTTGCCTGTCATTAAATCTTTCCCTAGAAGCAATGTACAAGAGATTATTCACTCACTTAAATTAACCAGAGCTGCAAGCCTAGATAATATTCCAGCTCTGGCAGCTAAAAATATTATTGAATGAAGAGTCAAATTTTAACTCCTTCTTTTAAGCAGATAGCAGAGACAGGTGAGACGCATTGTCTTGGAGGGAGGGTAATTAAGCCGATACATAAAAAAGGAGGTGAAAGATCCCACAATAGTTAAAGGCTCATAAGTCTGACTGATGTTGCCTCAAAAATCTTTATTAAGATGATTTTGTTACAGCTAGAAGAGTGGATTTTTAGTAAAAATCTCATACCTCTGGAACAAGGGGGGTTTCGAGAAAGAAGAGACCGTGGACACCATTTACTGGGCATCAGTTCAGAAGACATTAGAGACAAGCCAAAGGCTTTGCACCTGCTTTGTTGACTTCAAAGCGCCTTTGATACAGGTGACAGCGGTCTTCTTTGGTGTAAATTGGTCACATGAGGAATTCCTTCGCATCTAAAATGGATGGATACATATTCATTATGCTGATTATTTACCCCTCCTTGAATACGCCTAAAATGGAGGCCCTTCCTCAATATTGTAAGGCAAACCTCTTACGCATAAATACTGAGAAAACAAAGGTAAAGACATATGGTAAAAAAGCAGCTTATAAATAATCAATTTTTTATTTAAGAGTTGATAATGTTAAAACTTATAAGTGTCTTGCTTTGCTTTTTTTTCAAATTACTTCAATTGTACAAGATATTTTCAGTCGTTAAAAGTAACAACCACCGTTCTGCAGGGGTCTCTACTAACATTTATTAAGAAGATGGGTTTATTCCCTTTGTCCACCTGTTAAAGCTTTTTTTCTTAAAAATTCCATCCATGTAGCTTGATGGACCATAAATGTTATACTTGGATATGAAAGCCCCTTGGGAACAGCATAAGAGTATCATGTTAAAAATAATACTACATTTACCTTAGGGTTTAATGACCTAAACTATTCAGAGCAAATTTACTCTTATCTCAAGGACCGAGTTTGGAGGTACATGGATGGAAGGTTTTTTAAAATAGGTTGTCAGTGGTGCGAATTATGAACAAAGTGTCTTATCTATGCTGTAGGGAAGCACAGAGGAGTGAAAGATCATCGGCAGTTTCCCTAACTAATCAGTGCACACATGAACCTGGAATGTATGGCAAAATTAACTCACAGGAATCTTTACAATTGTAAGCTAAAAACACACATTTTTTGACATTTAAATAGCATCATGATCTTAATTGTTTTATTCATGATTAACATCAGCGGGATCACAATTAAATGGAATGATATGATATGATGATATGATAAAGAGATTTATACAGCGCACGTTCACCAACGGCTTCTTGGCGCTTTAGGACAGACCAGGGGCTAAGCTGCAAGGTGGGGACCCTTAATCAAATGCTTGGGAAAACAGCCAAGTCTCAATCACAATTGTGGAATCACAATTAAAAAACAAAAGGTGGCAGAGTAATGAATCTTCGAAGATTGTATTTATGTCAATAGAGCATTTAACAACTGAAATTACATTTTTGCATTTATTGTTTGTACTTTGGTCGTTACACTGAGTTCATTATTATTACATACATAAATCGTATTGATATAATTTAGTTGCCTAGGAATTTATTTTTCATTGTGAAGTCTCTTTTGTGACACTCACTGTATTTATCGTGTGAGAGTGCTGTGCCAATACTTTACACATTGCCTCTGTGACAAGCCTGACTGATCAGTGCCAAACTACGCAAGGGTGAGTGCAGGTTACACAGTGAGTGTAATCACCCGCCCCTGACGGGAGTGGTAGGTTCTGCCTGGCTAGGGTACTGGCTCAGCCAACCAGAAACTGCCAGTTCCAACATCCGTGAAGTCAATGAGTTGAGAGAAACGATGCACAGACTGTGAGTTGGGAGAAATGATGTGTGTCAGTGAGTTGTGAGAAGTGATGTGCAGTCAGTGAGTTGGGAGAAGTTATGTGCAGTCAGTGAGTTGGGAGAAGGGCTGTGAAGACTGTGTTGAGAGAAGGGCTGTAAAGACAGTGTTGGGAGAAGGTCTGTGAAGACGGTGTTGGGAGAAGGGCTGTGAAGACAGTATTGGGAGAAGGGCTGTGAAGAGAGTTTTTGGAGAAGGGCTGTGAAGACAGTTTTGGAAAAGGGCTGTGAAGACTGTGTTGGGAGAAGAGCTGTGAAGACAGTTTTGGAAAAGGGCTGTGAAGACTGTTAGGAGAAGGGCTGTGAAGACAGTGTTGGGGGAAGGGCTGTGAATGCTGCGTTGGGAGAAGGGCTGTGAAGACAGTTTTGGGAGAAGTACTGTGAAAACAGTTTTGGAAAAGGGCTGTCAAGACTGTGTTAGGAGAAGGGCTGTGAAGACAGTGTTGGGGGAAGGGCTGTGAAGACAGTGTTGGGGGTAGGGTTGTGAAGACTGTGTTGGAAGAAGGGCTGTGAAGACAATTTTGGGAGAAGGGCTGTGAAGACAGAGTTGGGGGAAGGGCTGTGAAGACTGTGTTGGGAGAAGAGCTGTAAAGACAGTTTTGGGACAAGGGCTGTGAAGACAGTGTTGGGGGAAGGGCTGTGAAGACTGCGTTGGGAGAAGTGATGTGAAGACAGTTTTGGGAGAAGGGCTGTGAAGACAGTTTTGGGAGAAGGGCTGTGAACACTGTGTTGGGAGAAGGGCTGTGAAGACAGTATTGGGAGAAGGGCTGTGAAGAGAGTTTTTGGAGAAGGGCTGTGAAGACAGTTTTGGAAAAGGGCTGTGAAGATTGTGTTGGGAGAAGAGCTGTGAAGACTGTTTTGGAAAAGGGCTGTGAAGACTGTTAGGAGAAGGGCTGTGAAGACAGTGTTGGGGGAAGGGCTGTGAATGCTGCGTTGGGAGAAGGGCTGTGAAGACAGTTTTGGGAGAAGTGCTGTGAAAACAGTTTTGGGAGAAGGGCTGTGAAGACAGTGTTGGGGGAAGGGTTGTGAAAAATGTGTTGGAAGAAGGGCCTTGAAGACAGTTTCGGGAGAAGTGAAGTGAAGGCAGTTTTGGGAGAAGGGCTGTGAAGACAGTTTTGGGAGAGGGCTGTGAACACTGTGTTGGGAGAAGGGCTATGAAGACATTGTTGGGAGAAGGGATGTGAAGACAGTTTAGGGAGAAGGGCTGTGAAGACAGTTTTGGAAAAGGGCTGTGAAGACTGTGTTGGGAGAAGAGCTGTGAAGACAGTTTTGGGAGAAAGGCTGTGAAGACAGTTTTGGGAGAGGGGCTGTGAAGACTGTGTTGGGAGAAGGGCTGTGAAGACAGTGTTGGGAGAAGGGCTGTGAAGACAGTTTTGATAGAAGGGCTGTGAAGACAATGTTGGGGGAAGGGCTGTGAAGACTGTGTTGGGAGAAGGGCTGTGTAGACAGTTTTGGGAGAAGTGCTGTGAAAACAGTTTTGGGAGAAGGGCTGTGAAGATTGTGCTGGGAAAAAGGGCTGTGAAAACTGTGTTAGGAGAATGGCTGTGAAGACAGTTTCGGGAGAAGGGCTGTGAAGACTGTGTTGAGAGAAGGGCTGTGAGGACTTCGTTGGGAGAAGAGCTGTGAAGACAGTGTTGGGAGAAGGGCTGTGAAGATTGTGTTGGAAGAAGGGTTATGAAGATTGTGTTTGGAGAAGGGCTGTGAAGACTGTTTTGGTAAAAGGGCTGTGAAGACAGTGTTGGGGGAAGGGCTGTGAAGTCTGTGTTGGAAGAAGGGTTATGAAGATTGTGTTTGGAGAAGGGCTGTGAAGACAGTTTTGGGAGAAGGGCTGTGAAGACAGTGTTGGGGGAAGGGCTGTGAAGACTGTGTTTGGAGAAGAGCTGTGAAGACTGTTTTGGGAGAAGGGCTATGAAGACAGTGTTGGGGAAGGGCTATGAATACTGCGTTGGGAGAAGGGCTGTGTAGACAGTTTTGGGAGAAGTGCTGTGAAAACAGTTTTGGGAGAAGGGCTGTGAAGATTGTGCTGGGAAAAAGGGCTGTGACGATTGTGTTCAGAGAAGTGATGTGAAGACAGTTTTGGGAGAAGGGCTGTGAAGACAGTTTTGGGAGAAGGGCTGTGAAAACTGTGTTAGGAGAATGGCTGTGAAAACAGTGTTGGGAGAAGGGCTGTGAAGACAGTTTTGGGAGAAAGGCTGTGAAGACAGTTTTAGAAAAGGGCTGTTAAGACTGTGTTGGGGGAAGAGCTGTGAAGACAGTTTTGGGAGAAGGGCTGTGAAGACTGTATTGAGAGAAGGGCTGTGAAGACTGTGTTGAGAGAAGGTCTGTGAGGACTTTGTTGGGAGGAGAGCTGTGAAGACAGTGTTGGGAGAAGGGCTGTGAAGATTGTGTTGGAAGAAGGGCTATGAAGATTGTGTTTGGAGAAGGGCTGTGAAGACGGTTTTGGTAAAAGGGCTGTGAAGACAGTGTTGGGGGAAGGGCTGTGAAGTCTGTGTTGGGAGAAGGGCTGTGAAGACAGTTTTGGGAGAAGGGCTGTGAAGACAGTTTTGGGAGAAGGGCTGTGAAGACAGTGTTGGGGGAAGGGCTGTGAAGACTGTGTTTGGAGAAGAACTGTGAAGACTGTATTGAGAGAAGGGCTGTGAAGACTGTGTTGAGAGAAGGGCTGTGAGGACTTTGTTGGGAGAAGAGCTGTGAAGACAGTGTTGGGAGAAGGGCTGTGAAGATTGTGTTGGAAGAAGGGCTATGAAGATTGTGTTTGGAGAAGGGCTGTGAAGACGGTTTTGGTAGAAGGGCTGTGAAGACAGTGTTGGGGGAAGGGTTGTGAAATCTGTGTTGGGAGAAGGGCTGTGAAGACAGTTTTGGGAGAAGGGCTGTGAAGACAGTTTTGGGAGAAGGGCTTTGAAGACAGTGTTGGGGGAAGGGCTGTGAAGACTGTGTTTGGAGAAGGGCTATGAAGATTGTGTTTGGAGAAGGGCTGTGAAGACTGTTTTGGGAGAAGGGCTATGAAAACAGTGTTGGGGGAAGGGCTGTGAATACTGCGTTGGGAGAAGGGCTGTGTAGACAGTTTTGGGAGAAGTGCTGTGAAAACAGTTTTGGGAGAAGGGCTTTGAAGATTGTGCTGGGAAAAAGGGCTGTGACGATTGTGTTCAGAGAAGTGATGTGAAGACAGTTTTGGGAGAAGGGCTGTGAAGACAGTTTTGGGGGAAGGGCTGTGAAAACTGTGTTAGGAGAATGGCTGTGAAAACAGTGTTGGGAGAAGGGCTGTGAAGACAGTTTTGGGAGAAGGGCTGTGAAGACAGTTTTGGAAAAGGGCTGTGAAGACTGTGTTGGGAGAAGAGCTGTGAAGACAGTTTTGGAAAAGGGCTGTGAATACTGTGTTGGGAGAAGGGCTGTGAAGACAGTTTTGGGAGAAGGGCTGTGAAGACAGTTTTGGGAGAGGGGCTGTGAAGACTGTTTTGGGAGAAGTGCTGTGAAGACAGTGTTGGGAGAAGGGCTGTGAAGACAGTTTTGGGAGAAAGGCTTGGAAGACAGTGATTAGGGATGGGCTGTGAACACTGTGTTGGAAGAAGGGCTGTGAAGACAGTTTTGGGAGAAGGGCTGTGAAGACAGTGTTGGGGGACGGGCTGTGAAGACTATGTTGGGAGAAGAGCTATGAAGACTGTTTTGGGAGAAGGGCTGTGAAGACAGTGTTGGGGGAAGGGCTGTGAATACTGCGTTGAGAGGAGGGCTTTGAAGACAGTTGTGGGAGAAGTGCTGAGCAAACAGTTTTGGGAGAATGGCTGTGAAGACTGTGTTAGGAGAATGGCTGTGAAAACAGTGTTGGGAGAAGGGCTGTGAAGACAGTTTTGGGAGAAGGGTTGTGAAGACAGATTTGGAAAAGGGCTGCGAAGACTGTGTTGGGAGAAGAGCTTTGAAGACAGTTTTGGAAAAGGGCTGTGAATACTGTGTTGGGAGAAAAGCTGTGAATACAGTTTTGGGAGAAGGGCTGTGAAGACAGTTTTAGCAGAGGGGCCGTGAAGACTGTGTTGAGAGAAGGGATGTGAAGACAGTGTTGGGAGAAGGGCTGTGAAGACAGTTTTGGTAGAACTGCTGTGAAGACAGTGTTGGGGGAAGGGCTGTGAAGACTGTGTTGGGAGAAGAGCTGTGAAGACAGTTTTGGGAGAAGGGCTGTGAAGACAGTGTTGGGGGAAGGGCTGTGAAGACCGTGTTGGGAGAAGGGCTGTGAAGAAGGGCTGTGAAGATTGTGTAGAGAGAAGAGATGTGAAGACAGTGTTGGGAGAAGGGCTGTGAAGACTGTATTGAGAGAAGGGCTGTGAAGGCTCTGTTGAGAGAAGGGCTGTGAAGAGTTTGTTGGGAGAAGGGCTGTGAAGACAGTGTTTGGAGAAGGGTTGTGAAGATTGTGTTGGAAGAAGGGCTGTGAAGATTGTGTTGGGAGAAGGGCTGTGAAGACAGTGTTGGGAGAAGGGCTGTGAAGACAGTTTTGGTAGAAGGGCTGTGAAGACAGTGTTGGGGGAAGGGCTGGGAAGACTGTATTGGAAGAATGGCTGTGGAGACAGTATTGGGAGAAGGGCTATGAAGACTGTGTTGGGAGAAGGGCTGTGAAGACTGTGTTGAGAGAAGAGCTGTGAAGACACTTTTAGGAGAAGGGCTGTGAAGACTGTGTTGAGAGAAGGGCTGTGAAGACTGTGTTGAGAGAAGGGCTGTGAGAACTTTCTTAGTAGAAGGGCTGTGAAGACAGTGTTGGGGGAAGGGCTGTGAAGTCTGTGTTAGAAGAAGGGCTGTGAAGACAGTTTTGGGAGAAGGGCTGTGAAGACACTGTTGGGGGAAGGGCTGTGAAGAATGTGTTTGGAGAAGAGCTGTGAAGACTGTTTTGGGAGAAGGGCTATGAAGACTGTGTTGGGGGAAGGGCTGTGAATACTGCGTTGGGAAAAGGGCTCTGTAGACAGTTTTGGGAGAGGTGCTGTGAAAACAGTTTTGGGAGAAGGGCTGTGAAGATTGTGCTGAGAGAAGGGCTGTGACGATTGTGTTCAGAGAAGTGATGTGAAGACATTTTTGGGAGAAGGGCTGTGAAGACAGTTTTGGGAGAAGGGCTGTGAAGACTGTGTTAGGAGAATGGCTGTGAAAACAGTGTTGGGAGAAGGGCTTTGAATACAGTTTTGGGAGAAGGGCTGTGAAGACAGTTTTGGAAAAGGGCTGTGAAGACTGTGTTGGGAGAAGAGCTGTGAGGACAGTTTTGGAAATGGGCTGTGAATACTGTGTTGGGAGAAGGGCTGTGAAGACAGTTTTGGGAGAAGGGCTGTGAAGACAGTTTTGGGAGAGGGGCTGTGAAGACTGTGTTGGGGGAAGTGCTGTGAAGACAGTGTTGGGAGAAGGGCTGTGAAGACAGTTTTGGGAGAAAGGCTGGGAAGGTAGTGATTAGGGATGGGCTGTGAAGACTGTGTTGGAAGAAGGGCTGTGAAGACAGTTTTGGGAGAAGGGCTGTGAAGACAGTGTTGGGGGAAGGGCTGTGAAGACTATGTTGGGAGAAGAGCTGTGAAGACTGTTTTGGGAGAAGGGCTGTGAAGACAGTGTTGGGGGAAGGGCTGTGAATACTGCGTTGAGAGAAGGGCTGTGAAGACAGTTTTGGGAGAGGTTTTGTGCAAACAGTTTTGGGAGAAGGGCTGTGAAGACTGTATTAGGAGAATGGCTGTGAAAACAGTGTTGGGAAAAGGGCTGCGAAGACTGTGTTGGGAGAAGAGCTGTGAAAACAGTTTTGGAAAAGTGCTGTGAATACTGTGTTGGGAGAAAAGCTGTGAAGACAGTTTTGGGAGAAGGGCTGTGAAGACAGTTTTGGGAGAGGGGCTGTGAAGACTGTGTTGAGAGAAGGGATGTGAAGACAGTGTTGGGAGAACGGCTGTGAAGACAGTTTTGGTAGAAGGGCTATGAAGACAGTGTTGGGGGAAGGGCTGTGAAGACTGTGTTGGGAGAAGAGCTGTGAAGACAGTTTTCGGAGAAGGGCTGTGAAGACAGTGTTGATGGAAGGGCTGTGAAGACAGTGTTGGGAGAAGGGCTGTGAAGAAGGGCTGTGAAGAATGTGTAGAGAGAAGGGCTGTGAAGACAATGTTGGGAGAAGGGCTGTGAAGACTTTGTTGAGAGAAGGGCTGTGAAGGCTGTGTAGAGAGAAGGGCTGTGAAGACTTTGTTGGGAGAAGGGCTGTGAAGACAGTGTTTGGAGAAGTGCTGTGAAGATTGTGTTGGAAGAAGGGCTGTGAAGATTGTGTTGGGAGAAGGGCTGTGAAGACTGTGTTGCGAAAAGGACTGTGAAGATTGTGTTGGGAGAAGGGCTGTGAAGATTGTGTTGTGAGAATGGCTGTGAAGACTTTGTTGGGAGAAGGGTTGTGAAGACAGTGCTGGGAGAAGGGCTGTGAAGATTGTGTTGGGAGAATGGCTGTGACGATTGTGTTGGAAGAAGGGCTGTGAAGACTGTGATGAAAGAAAGGCTGTGAAGACAGTTTTGGGAAAAGGACTGTGAAAATTGTGTTGAGGGAAGGGCTGTGAAGACTTTGTTGGGAGATGGTCTGTGAAGAGAGTGTTGGGAGAAGGGCTGTGAAGACAGTTTTGGGAGAGGGGCTGTGAAGACTGTGTTGAGAGTAGGGATGTGAAGACAGTGTTGGGAGAAGGGCTGTGAAGACAGTTTTGGTAGAAGGGCTGTGAAGACAGTGTTGGGGGAAGGGCTGTGAAGACTGTGTTGGGAGAAGAGCTGTGAAGACAGTTTTGGGAGAAGGGCTGTGAAGACAGTGTAGGGGGAAGGGCTGTGAAGAAGGGCTGTGAAGATTGTGTAGAGAGAAGGGCTGTGAAGACAGTGTTTGGAGAAGGGCTGTGAAGACTCTGTTGAGAGAAGGGCTGTGAAGGCTGTGTTGAGAGAAGGGCTGTGAAGACTTTGTTGGGAGAAGGACTGTGAAGACAGTGTTTGGAGAAGGGTTGTGAAGATTGTGTTGGAAGAAGGGCTGTGAAGATTGTGTTGGGAGAAGGGCTGTGAAGACAGTGTTGGGAGAAGGGCTGTGAAGACAGTTTTGGTAGAAGGGCTGTGAAGACAGTGTTGGGGGAAGGGCTGTGAAGACTGTGTTTGGAAGAAGGGCTGTGGAGACAGTATTGGGAGAAGGGCTGTGAAGACTGTGTTGGGAAAAGGGCTGTGAAGACTGTGTTGAGAGAAGGGCTGTGAAGGCTGTGTAGAGAGAAGGGCTGTGAAGACAGTTTTGGGAGAAGGGCTGTGAAGACAGTTTTGGGAGAAGGGCTTTGAAGACAGTGTTGGGGGAAGGGCTGTGAAGACTGTGTTTGGAGAAGAGCTGTGAAGACTGTTTTGGGAGAAGGGCTATGAAAACAGTGTTGGGGGAAGGGCTGTGAATACTGCATTGGGAGAAGGGCTGTGTAGACAGTTTTGGGAGAAGTGCTGTGAAAACAGTTTTGGGAGAAGGGCTGTGAAGATTGTGCTGGGAAAAAGGGCTGTGACGATTGTGTTCAGAGAAGTGATGTGAAGACAGTTTTGGGAGAAGGGCTGTGAAGACAGTTTTGGGGGAAGGGCTGTGAAAACTGTGTTAGGAGAATGGCTGTGAAAACAGTGTTGGGAGAAGGGCTGTGAAGACAGTTTTGGGAGAAGGGCTGTGAAGACAGTTTTGGAAAAGGGCTGTGAAGACTGTGTTGGGAGAAGAGCTGTGAAGACAGTTTTGGAAAAGGGCTGTGAATACTGTGTTGGGAGAAGGGCTGTGAAGACAGTTTTGGGAGAAGGGCTGTGAAGACAGTTTTGGGAGAGGGGCTGTGAAGACTGTTTTGGGAGAAGTGCTGTGAAGACAGTGTTGGGAGAAGGGCTGTGAAGACAGTTTTGGGAGAAAGGCTTGGAAGACAGTGATTAGGGATGGGCTGTGAACACTGTGTTGGAAGAAGGGCTGTGAAGACAGTTTTGGGAGAAGGGCTGTGAAGACAGTGTTGGGGGAAGGGCTGTGAAGACTATGTTGGGAGAAGAGCTATGAAGACTGTTTTGGGAGAAGGGCTGTGAAGACAGTGTTGGGGGAAGGGCTGTGAATACTGCGTTGAGAGGAGGGCTGTGAAGACAGTTTTGGGAGAAGTGCTGAGCAAACAGTTTTGGGAGAAGGGCTGTGAAGACTGTGTTAGGAGAATGGCTGTGAAAACAGTGTCAGGAGAAGGGCTGTGAAGACAGTTTTGGGAGAAGGGTTTTGAAGACAGTTTTGGAAAAGGGCTGCGAAGACTGTGTTGGGAGAAGAGCTGTGAAGACAGTTTTGGAAAAGGGCTGTGAATACTGTGTTGGGAGAAAAGCTGTGAATACAGTTTTGGGAGAAGGGCTGTGAATACAGTTTTAGGAGAGGGGCTGTGAAGACTGTGTTGAGAGAAGGGATGTGAAGACAGTGTTGGGAGAAGGGCTGTGAAGACAGTTTTGGTAGAACTGCTGTGAAGACAGTGTTGGGGGAAGGGCTGTGAAGACTGTGTTGGGAGAAGAGCTGTGAAGACAGTTTTGGGAGAAGGGCTGTGAAGACAGTGTTGGGGGAAGGGCTGTGAAGACCGTGTTGGGAGAAGGGCGGTGAAGAAGGGCTGTGAAGATTGTGTAGACAGAAGGGATGTGAGGACAGTGTTGGGAGAAGGGCTGTGAGACTGTATTGAGAGAAGGGCTGTGAAGGCTCTGTTGAGAGAAGGGCTGTGAAGAGTTTTTTGGGAGAAGGGCTGTGAAGACAGTGTTTGGAGAAGGGTTGTGAAGATTGTGTTGGAAGAAGGGCTGTGAAGATTGTGTTGGGAGAAGGGCTGTGAAGACAGTGTTGGGGGAAGGGCTGTGAAGACAGTTTTGGTAGAAGGGCTGTGAAGACAGTGTTGGGGGAAGGGCTGGGAAGACTGTATTGGAAGAATGGCTGTGGAGACAGTATTGGGAGAAGGGCTATGAAGACTGTGTTGGGAGAAGGGCTGTGAAGACTGTGTTGAGAGAAGAGCTGTGAAGACAGTTTTGGGAGAAGGGCTGTGAAGACTGTGTTGAGAGAAGGGCTGTGAAGACTGTGTTGAGAGAAGGGCTGTGAGGACTTTGTTAGTAGAAGAGCTGTGAAGACAGTGTTGGGAGAAGGGCTGTGAAGATTGTGTTGGAAGAAGGGCTATGAAGATTGTGTTTGGAGAAGGGCTGTGAAAACGGTTTTGGTAGAAGGGCTGTGAAGACAGTGTTGGGGGAAGGGCTGTGAAGTCTGTGTTAGAAGAAGGGCTGTGAAGACAGTTTTGGGAGAAGGGCTGTGAAGACAGTGTTGGGGGAAGGGCTGTGAAGAATGTGTTTGGAGAAGAGCTGTGAAGACTGTTTTGGGAGAAGGGCTATGAAGACTGTGTTGGGGGAAGGGCTGTGAATACTGCGTTGGGAGAAGGGCTCTGTAGACAGTTTTGGGAGAGGTGCTGTGAAAACAGTTTTGGGAGAAAGGCTGTGAAGATTGTGCTGGGAGAAGGGCTGTGACGATTGTGTTCAGAGAAGTGATGTGAAGACATTTTTGGGAGAAGGGCTGTGAAGACAGTTTTGGGAGAAGGGCTGTGAAGACTGTGTTGGGAGAATGGCTGTGAAAACAGTGTTGGGAGAAGGGCTTTGAAGACAGTTTTGGGAGAAGGGCTGTGAAGACAGTTTTGGAAAAGGGCTGTGAAGACTGTGTTGGGAGAAGAGCTGTGAAGACAGTTTTGGAAATGGGCTGTGAATACTGTGTTGGGAGAAGGGCTGTGAAGACAGTTTTGGGAGAAGGGCTGTGAAGACAGTTTTGGGAGAGGGGCTGTGAAGACTGTGTTGGGGGAAGTGCTCTGAAGACAGTGTTGGGAGAAGGGCTGTGAAGACAGTTTTGGGAGAAAGGCTGGGAAGGCAGTGATTAGGGATGGGCTGTGAAGACTGTGTTGGAAGAAGGGCTGTGAAGACAGTTTTGGGAGAAGGGCTGTGAAGACAGTGTTGGGGGAAGGGCTGTGAAGACTATGTTGGGAGAAGAGCTGTGAAGACTGTTTTGGGAGAAGGGCTGTGAAGACAGTGTTGGGGGAAGGGCTGTAAATACTGCGTTGAGAGAAGGGCTGTGAAGACAGTTTTGGGAGAGGTTTTGTGCAAACAGTTTTGGGAGAAGGGCTGTGAAGACTGTATTAGGACAATGGCTGTGAAAACAGTGTTGGGAAAAGGGCTGCGAAGACTGTGTTGGGAGAAGAGCTGTGAAGACAGTTTTGGGAGAAGGGCTGTGAAGACAGTTTTGGGAGAGGGGCTGTGAAGACTGTGTTGAGAGAAGGGCTGTGAAGAAGGGCTGTGAAGATTGTGTAGAGAGAAGGGCTGTGAAGACAGTGTTGGGAGAAGGGCTGTGAAGACTGTGTTGAGAGAGGGGCTGTGAAGGCTGTGTAGAGAGAAGGGCTGTGAAGACTTTGTTGGGAGAAGGGCTGTGAAGACAGTGTTTGGAGAAGGGCTGTGAAGATTGTGTTGGAAGAAGGGCTGTGAAGATTGTGTTGGGAGAAGGGCTGTGAAGACTGTGTTGCGAAAAGGACTGTGAAGACAGTGCTGGGAGAAGAGCTGTGAAGATTGTGTTGGGAGAAGGGCTGTGACGATTGTGTTGGGAGAAGGGCTGTGAAGACTGTGATGAAAGAAAGGCTGTGAAGACAGTTTTGGGAAAAGGACTGTGAATATTGTGTTGAGGGAAGGGCTGTGAAGACTTTGTTGGGAGATGGTCTGTGAAGAGAGTGTTGGGAGAAGGGCTGTGAAGACAGTTTTGGGAGAGTGGCTGTGAAGACTGTGTTGAGAGTAGGGATGTGAAGACAGTGTTGGGAGAAGGGCTGTGAAGACAGTTTTGGTAGAAGGGCTGTGAAGACAGTGTTGGGGGAAGGGCTGTGAAGACTGTGTTGGGAGAAGAGCTGTGAAGACAGTTTTGGGAGAAGGGCTGTGAAGACAGTGTAGGGGGAAGGGCTGTGAAGAAGGGCTGTGAAGATTGTGTAGAGAGAAGGGCTGTGAAGACAGTGTTTGGAGAAGGGCTGTGAAGACTGTGTTGAGAGAAGGGCTGTGAAGGCTGTGTTGAGAGAAGGGCTGTGAAGACTTTGTTGGGGGAAGGGCTGTGAAGACAGTGTTTGGATAAGGGTTGTGAAGATTGTGTTGGAAGAAGGGCTGTGAAGATTGTGTTGGGAGAAGGGCTGTGAAGACAGTGTGGGGAGAAGGGTTGTGAAGACAGTTTTGGTAGGAGGGCTGTGAAGACAGTGTTGGGGGAAGGGCTGTGAAGACTGTGTTGGGAGAAGAGCTGTGAAGACAGTTTTGGGAGAAGGGCTGTGAAGACAGTGTTGATGGAAGGGCTGTGAAGACAGTGTTGGGAGAAGGGCTGTGAAGAAGGGCTGTGAAGATTGTGTAGAGAGAAGGGCTGTGAAGACAGTGTTGGGAGAAGGGCTGTGAAGACTGTGTTGAGAGAGGGGCTGTGAAGGCTGTGTAGAGAGAAGGGCTGTGAAGACTTTGTTGGGAGAAGGGCTGTGAAGACAGTGTTTGGAGAAGGGCTGTGAAGATTGTGTTGGAAGAAGGGCTGTGAAGATTGTGTTGGGAGAAGGGCTGTGAAGACTGTGTTGCGAAAAGGACTGTGAAGACAGTGCTGGGAGAAGGGCTGTGAAGATTGTGTTGGGAGAAGGGCTGTGACGATTGTGTTGGGAGAAGGGCTGTGAAGACTGTGATGAAAGAAAGGCTGTGAAGACAGTTTTGGGAAAAGGACTGTGAATATTGTGTTGAGGGAAGGGCTGTGAAGACTTTGTTGGGAGATGGTCTGTGAAGAGAGTGTTGGGAGAAGGGCTGTGAAGACAGTTTTGGGAGAGTGGCTGTGAAGACTGTGTTGAGAGTAGGGATGTGAAGACAGTGTTGGGAGAAGGGCTGTGAAGACAGTTTTGGTAGAAGGGCTGTGAAGACAGTGTTGGGGGAAGGGCTGTGAAGACTGTGTTGGGAGAAGAGCTGTGAAGACAGTTTTGGGAGAAGGGCTGTGAAGACAGTGTAGGGGGAAGGGCTGTGAAGAAGGGCTGTGAAGATTGTGTAGAGAGAAGGGCTGTGAAGACAGTGTTTGGAGAAGGGCTGTGAAGACTGTGTTGAGAGAAGGGCTGTGAAGGCTGTGTTGAGAGAAGGGCTGTGAAGACTTTGTTGGGAGAAGGGCTGTGAAGACAGTGTTTGGAGAAGGGTTGTGAAGATTGTGTTGGAAGAAGGGCTGTGAAGATTGGGTTGGGGGAAGGGCTGTGAAGACAGTGTGGGGAGAAGGGTTGTGAAGACAGTTTTGGTAGGAGGGCTGTGAAGACAGTGTTGGGGGAAGGGCTGTGAAGACTGTGTTTGGAAGAAGGGCTGTGGAGACAGTATTGGGAGAAGGGCTGTGAAGACTGTGTTGGGAGAAGGATGTTAAAGACTGTGTAGAGAGAAGAGCTGTGAAGACAGTTTTGGGAGAAGGGCTGTGAATACTGTGTTGAGAGAACGGCTGTGAAGACTGTTTTGAGAGATGGGCTGTGAGGACTTTGTTGGGAGAAGGGCTATGAAGATTGTGTTTGGAGAAGGGCTGTGAAGACGGATTTAGTAGAAGGGCTGTGAAGACTGTGTTGGGGGAAGGGCTGTGAATACTGCGTTGGGAGAAGGGCTGTGTAGACAGTTTTGGGAGAAGTGCTGTGAAAACAGTTTTGGGTGAAGGGCTGTGAAGATTGTGCTGGGGGAAGAGCTGTGAAGACAGTTTTGGAAAAGGGCTGTGAATACTGCGTTGGGAGAAGGGCTGTGAAGACAGTTTTGGGAGAAGGGCTGTGAAGACAGTTTTAGGAGAGGGGCTGTGAAGACTGTGTTGAGAGAAGGGATGTGAAGACAGTGTTGGGAGAAGGGCTGTGAAGACAGTTTTGGTAGAACTGCTGTGAAGACAGTGTTGGGGGAAGGGCTGTGAAGACTGTGTTGGGAGAAGAGCTGTGAAGACAGTTTTGGGAGAAGGGCTGTGAAGACAGTGTTTGGATAAGGGTTGTGAAGATTGTGTTGGAAGAAGGGCTGTGAAGATTGTGTTGGGAGAAGGGCTGTGAAGACAGTGTGGGGAGAAGGGTTGTGAAGACAGTTTTGGTAGGAGGGCTGTGAAGACAGTGTTGGGGGAAGGGCTGTGAAGACTGTGTTGGGAGAAGAGCTGTGAAGACAGTTTTGGGAGAAGGGCTGTGAAGACAGTGTTGATGGAAGGGCTGTGAAGACAGTGTTGGGAGAAGGGCTGTGAAGAAGGGCTGTGAAGATTGTGTAGAGAGAAGGGCTGTGAAGACAGTGTTGGGAGAAGGGCTGTGAAGACTGTGTTGAGAGAGGGGCTGTGAAGGCTGTGTAGAGAGAAGGGCTGTGAAGACTTTGTTGGGAGAAGGGCTGTGAAGACAGTGTTTGGAGAAGGGCTGTGAAGATTGTGTTGGAAGAAGGGCTGTGAAGATTGTGTTGGGAGAAGGGCTGTGAAGACTGTGTTGCGAAAAGGACTGTGAAGACAGTGCTGGGAGAAGGGCTGTGAAGATTGTGTTGGGAGAAGGGCTGTGACGATTGTGTTGGGAGAAGGGCTGTGAAGACTGTGATGAAAGAAAGGCTGTGAAGACAGTTTTGGGAAAAGGACTGTGAATATTGTGTTGAGGGAAGGGCTGTGAAGACTTTGTTGGGAGATGGTCTGTGAAGAGAGTGTTGGGAGAAGGGCTGTGAAGACAGTTTTGGGAGAGTGGCTGTGAAGACTGTGTTGAGAGTAGGGATGTGAAGACAGTGTTGGGAGAAGGGCTGTGAAGACAGTTTTGGTAGAAGGGCTGTGAAGACAGTGTTGGGGGAAGGGCTGTGAAGACTGTGTTGGGAGAAGAGCTGTGAAGACAGTTTTGGGAGAAGGGCTGTGAAGACAGTGTAGGGGGAAGGGCTGTGAAGAAGGGCTGTGAAGATTGTGTAGAGAGAAGGGCTGTGAAGACAGTGTTTGGAGAAGGGCTGTGAAGACTGTGTTGAGAGAAGGGCTGTGAAGGCTGTGTTGAGAGAAGGGCTGTGAAGACTTTGTTGGGAGAAGGGCTGTGAAGACAGTGTTCGGAGAAGGGTTGTGAAGATTGTGTTGGAAGAAGGGCTGTGAAGATTGGGTTGGGGGAAGGGCTGTGAAGACAGTGTGGGGAGAAGGGTTGTGAAGACAGTTTTGGTAGGAGGGCTGTGAAGACAGTGTTGGGGGAAGGGCTGTGAAGACTGTGTTTGGAAGAAGGGCTGTGGAGACAGTATTGGGAGAAGGGCTGTGAAGACTGTGTTGGGAGAAGGATGTTAAAGACTGTGTAGAGAGAAGAGCTGTGAAGACAGTTTTGGGAGAAGGGCTGTGAATACTGTGTTGAGAGAACGGCTGTGAAGACTGTTTTGAGAGATGGGCTGTGAGGACTTTGTTGGGAGAAGGGCCATGAAGATTGTGTTTGGAGAAGGGCTGTGAAGACGGATTTAGTAGAAGGGCTGTGAAGACTGTGTTGGGGGAAGGGCTGTGAATACTGCGTTGGGAGAAGGGCTGTGTAGACAGTTTTGGGAGAAGTGCTGTGAAAACAGTTTTGGGTGAAGGGCTGTGAAGATTGTGCTGGGGGAAGAGCTGTGAAGACAGTTTTGGAAAAGGGCTGTGAATACTGCGTTGGGAGAAGGGCTGTGAAGACAGTTTTGGGAGAAGGGCTGTGAAGACAGTTTTAGGAGAGGGGCTGTGAAGACTGTGTTGAGAGAAGGGATGTGAAGACAGTGTTGGGAGAAGGGCTGTGAAGACAGTTTTGGTAGAACTGCTGTGAAGACAGTGTTGGGGGAAGGGCTGTGAAGACTGTGTTGGGAGAAGAGCTGTGAAGACAGTTTTGGGAGAAGGGCTGTGAAGACAGTGTTGGGGGAAGGACTGTGAAGACCGTGTTGGGAGAAGGGCTGTGAAGAAGGGCTGTGAAGATTGTGTAGAGAGAAGGGCTGTGAAGACTGTATTGAGAGAAGGGCTGTGAAGGCTCTAATGAGAGAAGGGCTGTGAAGACTTTGTTGGGAGAAGGGCTGTGAAGACATTGTTTGGAGAAGGGTTGTGAAGATTGTGTTGGAAGAAGAGCTGTGAAGATTGTGTTGGGAGAAGGGCTGTGAAGACAGTGTTGGGAGAAGGGCTGTGAAGACAGTTTTGGTAGAAGGGCTGTGAAGACAGTGTTGGGGGAAGGGCTGGGAAGACTGTGTTGGAAGAATGGCTGTGGAGACAGTATTGGGAGAAGGGCTATGAAGACTGTGTTGGGAGAAGGGCTGTGAAGACTGTGTTGAGAGAAGAGCTGTGAAGACAGTTTTGGGAGAAGGGCTGTGAAGACTGTGTTGAGAGAAGGGCTGTGAAGACTGTGTTGAGAGAAGGGCTGTGAGGACTTTGTTAGGAGAAGAGCTGTGAAGACAGTGTTGGGAGAAGGGCTGTGAAGATTGTGTTGGAAGAAGGGCTATGAAGATTGTGTTTGGAGAAGGGCTGTGAAAACGGTTTTGGTAGAAGGGCTGTGAAGACAGTGTTGGGGGAAGGGCTGTGAAGTCTGTGTTGGAAGAAGGGCTGTGAAGACAGTTTTGGGAGAAGGGCTGTGAAGACAGTGTTGGGGGAAGGGCTGTGAATACTGCGTTGAGAGAAGGGCTGTGAAGACAGTTTTGGGAGAGGTTTTGTGCAAACAGTTTTGGGAGAAGGGCTGTGAAGACTGTGCTAGGAGAATGGCTGTGAAAACAGTGTTGGGAAAAGGGCTGCGAAGACTGTGTTGGGAGAAGAGCTGCGAAGATAGTTTTAGAAAATGGCTGTGAATACTGTGTTGGGAGAAAAGCTGTAAAGACAGTTTTGGGAGAAGGGCTGTGAAGACAGTTTTGGGAGAGGGGCTGTGAAGACTGTGTTGAGAGAAGGGATGTGAAGACAGTGTTGGGAGAAGGGCTGTGAAGACAGTTTTGGTAGAAGGGCTATGAAGACAGTGTTGGGGGAAGGGCTGTGAAGACTGTGTTGGGAGAAGAGCTGTGAAGACAGTTTTGGGAGAAGGGCTGTGAAGACAGTGTTGATGGAAGGGCTGTGAAGACAGTGTTGGGAGAAGGGCTGTGAAGAAGGGCTGTGAAGATTGTGTAGAGAAAAGGGCTGTGAAGACAGTGTTGGGAGAAGGGCTGTGAAGACTGTGTTGAGAGAAGGGCTGTGAAGGCTGTGTTGAGAGAAGGGCTGTGAAGACTTTGGGGCCGATTCACAGAACTAACTTAAGACAAAATCCTAAACTTACTACTTTTGGTATTCACAGAAGTTAGGATTTTGTCTTAAGTTTGTCTTAAGACAGACTTAAGACAGACTTAAGACAAAATCCTAACTTAAGTCTGTCTTAAGTTTGTCTTAAGACAAACTTAAGACAAAATCCTAACTTCTGTGAATACCAAAAGTAGTAAGTTTAGGATTTTGTCGTAAGTTAGTTCTGTGAATCGGGCCCTTTGTTGGGAGAAGGGCTGTGAAGACAGTGTTTGGAGAAGGGCTGTGAAGATTGTGTTGGAAGAAGGGCTGTGAAGATTGTGTTGGGAGAAGGGCTGTGAAGACTGTGTTGCGAAAAGGACTGTGAAGATTGTGTTGGGAGAAGGGCTGTGAAGATTATGTTGTGAGAATGGCTGTGAAGACTTTGTTGGGAGAAGGGCTGTGAAGACAGTGCTGGGAGAAGGGCTGTGAAGATTGTGTTGGGAGAAGGGCTGTAACGATTGTGTTGGGAGAAGGGCTGTGAAGACTGTGATGAAATAAAGGCTGTGAAGACAGTTTTGGGAAAAGGACTGTGAAGAGAGTGTTGGGAGAAGGGCTGTGAAGACAGTTTTGGGAGAGGGGCTGTGAAGAATATGTTGAGAGTAGGGATGTGAAGACAGTGTTGGGAGAAGGGCTGTGAAGACAGTTTTGGTAGAAGGGCTGTGAAGACAGTGTTGGGGGAAGGGCTGTGAAGACTGTGTTGGGAGAAGAGCTGTGAAGACAGTTTTTGGAGAAGGGCTGTGAAGACAGTGTAGGGGGAAGGGCTGTGAAGAAGGGCTGTGAAGATTGTGTAGAGAGAAGGGCTGTGAAGACAGTGTTTGGAGAAGGGCTGTGAAGACTGTGTTGAGAGAAGGGCTGTGAAGACTTTGTTGGGAGAAGGGATGTGACCGCTCAGCCCTCCACAGGGCTTGGTCGCCCCACTCACTGCTGCCGCTCCTGCCTGCCTTTGCCGCCTCCTGCCTGCAGATTCCTTCGCTCGCTGCCCGCTGCTCCTGGGAATTTCCCGCTGCTCCTGGGAATTTCCCGCTGCCCGCTACTTCTTGGAATTTCCCGCCGCTGCCTCCCTGCGGCCCCGCCCCCCTGTGATTCCATTTGCCACCCCGCTCCCGCCACCCAGCTGCTCCTCCCTCCCGGCTCCTTACTTATGACGCCCCCAGAGCGACCGCGCAGCGGGAGCGCCGATTGAGCGCCGAAGGTGTGCCAAAGGTAAGGCCATCTGCGCCCGTCCGCGCCTGGCCCGCGCCCAGCGCCAGGACCCCTGGCCCTCCACGCCGAGGCAAGACGACCCGACTGACCTACGACGCCGCCACTCTCAACGCACTCAATGCTGGCCGGACCCACGCCTGCTGCCGAGCCACCCCGAGACGCACCCACGGACCCTTCACCTGCTGCACCTGCAAGTTCACCTGCCTCTGAACCTGCCCCGCACCCGCCAAAACAAACACCAGCAGCAACCACCTCAAGTGCATCCTGATCAACACCCGCTCCGTCCACAGACACGCCGTGGAACTCTGGAACCTCCTCAATGCTACATCACCGGACGTCGCCTTCCTCACGGAAACCTGGATGAACGCCTCCTCTGCACCCGACATCGCCATCGCCATCCCGGACGGGTACAAGATCATCAGGAGGGACCGCATCAACCAGACCGGAGGTGGCATCGCCATCATCCACAGGAACACCATCCGCATCACGACCGACGCCAACGACTCCTTCGCCGCAGCCGAACATCTCCACTTCCAGATTCACACCGACCCTAAGACGACCCTCAGAGGCACCCTCGTCTACAGACCCCCGGGACCACGCACACAATTCAGCGAAGACATCACAGACTTCATCAGCCCGCACGCCCTCCCCTCCACTGACTACATCCTCCTCGGGGACCTCAACTTCCACCTGGAGAACAACAAGGACGGCAACACCACCGCCCTGCTGGAAAACCTCGCCAACCTCGGACTCAAGCAACTGGTCAACACCCCCACCCACTACGCCGGCCACACGCTTGATCCCGTCTTCTCTTCCAGCAAGTACATCACCTTCAGCCACGCCACCAGACTCCACCGGACCGACCACAGCTGCGTCCACTTCAGCTTCAAAAGATCCACGACTCACCACCACCCGCAACAGGTACCTCACAGGAATTGGAGCAAGATCACCGCAGACCAGCTCACCACCTCCCTCAGCCAGAGCCCACCCGCCAACACAACGGACCCCAACGAAGCAGCCCGCAACTTCACACAGTGGCTGACCGCCTGCGCCGACGACCTCGCGCCACTAAAGAACCCTCCCAGCAGACCCAGAAGCAAGAAGGCATCCTGGTTCACCGACGACCTCAAGGACTCCAAGAAGACCTGCCGCACCCTCGAGAAAGCCTGGCTCCTCGACTGGACCACCGACAACATGACCGCCCTCAAACACGCTACCCGCAAGCACCACCAGCTCATCCGCACCACAAAGAAGAAATCCCTGAAGGAACGACTGGACAACAACGCCCACGACAGCAAAGAGCTCTTCACTATCGTCAAGGAGTTCTCCAACCCCAGCACCGGCACCAACGACATCACTCCGTCACAAGACCTCTGCGACTCCCTCGCCTCGTTCTTCCACCGCAAGATCGCCGACATCCACAACAGCTTCGGCGCCCCACCCACTCACCCAACCGTCGAACCAACGCCCCCCATGCCACCCTTCGCACCTGGACCACGGTGACCACCAAAGACACAGCCCGCACGATGAACACCATCCACTCCGAATCACCGACCGACCCCTGCCCACACCACGTCTTCAACAAGGCCGACTCCACCATCGCACCCCAACTCCGGAACATCATCAACGCCTCCTTCAACACCGCCACCTTCCCGGAGAGCTGGAAGCACGCCGAGATCAGCGCCCTCCTGAAGAAACCTACAGCGGACCCCACCGATCTCAAAAACTTCCACCCCATCTCGCTCCTCCCTTTTCCTGCTAAAGTCATCGAGAAGATCGTCAACAGACAGCTGACCGCCTTCCTCGAGACGAACGGATCCCTCGACCCCTCGCAGTCCGGCTTCGGAGCCAACCACAGCACTGAGACCGCCTTCATCGCAGCCACCGACGACATCCGGACCCTGCTCGACAAGGGGGAAACAGTGGCCCTCATCCTCCTGGACCTCTCCGCTGCGTTCGACACGGTCTGCCACCGCACCCTAGTCCAGCGCCTCAGCAACATCGGTATCCAAGAGAAGGCACTGGAGTGGATCATCTCGTTCCTCGCCGGAAGAACACAAAGAGTCCGCCTCCCCCCGTTTCGCTCCGAGGCCACCGAAGTCATCTGCGGCGTCCCGCAAGGATCTTCACTCAGCCCCACTCTCTTCAACATCTACATGAAACCTCTCGCAGCCATCGCACGCCAGCACAACCTCAACATCATCTCTTACGCCGACGACACCCAGCTGATCCTCTCCCTCACCAGAGACCCCGACACCGCCAGAACCTGCCTACACAAAGGGATGAAAGACATCGCCGAGTGGATGAAGGACAGCCGCCTGAAACTGAACTCGGACAAGACGGAAGTCCTCATCCTGGGATCTTCGCCCTCCGCCTGGGACGAGTCCTGGTGGCCCCCAGCCCTGGGCACCGCACCCAAGCCAACCGACCACGCACGCAACCTGGGCTTCATCCTGGACCCCTCCCTCTCGATGACCAGACAAGTCAACGCCGTCTCCTCATCGTGCTTCAACACCCTGCCTATGCTTCGCAAGATCTTCCGCTGGATCCCCACTGAGACCAGGAAGACTGTCACCCAGGCACTCGTCACCAGCCGACTGGACTACGGAGACGCCCTCTACGCCGGAACCACAGCCAAGCTACAGAAAAGACTCCAGCGCATCCAGAACGCCTCCGCCCGACTCATCCTGGATGTCCCCCGATGCAGCCACATCTCCAGCCACCTGAGAAACCTGCACTGGCTCCCCGTCGACAAGAGGATCACGTTCCGGCTCCTCACCCACGCACACAAGTCTCTCCACGACCTGGGCCCCAAGTACCTCAACGACCGCCTGACCTTCTACACGCCCACCCGCCAGCTACGGTCCACCAGCCTCGCCCTCGCAGCCGTACCACACATCCGAAGAGCCACCGCCGGAGGAAGATCCTTCTCTTACCTGGCTGCCAAGACTTGGAACTCCCTCCCCATCCACCTTCGGCTGACCCAGGACCATCTCGCCTTCAGGAAACAACTCAAGACCTGGCTGTTCGAGCAGTAGCATACCCCTCCCCCCAAGCGCCTTGAGACCCTCCCGGGTGAGTAGTGCGCTATACAAATGGCATGATTGATTGATTGATTGAGTGTTTGGAGAAGGGTTGTGAAGATTGTGTTGGAAGAAGGGCTGTGAGGATTGTGTTGGGAGAAGGGCTGTGAAGACAGTGTTGGGAGAAGGGCTGTGAAGACAGTTTGGTAGAAGGGCTGTGAAGATAGTGTTGGGGGAAGGGCTGTGAAGACTTTGTTTGGAAGATGGGCTGTGGAGACAGTATTGGGAGAAGGGCTGTGAAGACTGTGTTGGGAGAAGGACGTTGAAGACTGTGTTGAGAGAAGAGCTGTGAAGACAGTTTTGGGAGAAGGGCTGTGAATACTGTGTTGAGAGAAGGGCTGTGAAGACTGTGTTGAGAGAAGGGCTGTGAGGACTTTGTTGGGAGAAGAGCTGTGAAGATTGTGTTGGAAGAAGGGCTATGAAGATTGTGTTTGGAGAAGGGCTGTGAAGACGGATTTAGTAGAAGGGCTGTGAAGACAGTGTTGGGGGAAGTGCTGTGAAGTCTGTGTTGGAAGAAGGGCTGTGAAGACTGTTTTGGGAGAAGGGGTATGAAGACTGTGTTGGGGAAGGGCTGTGAATACTGCGTTGGGAGAAGGGCTGTGTAGACAGTTTTGGGAGAAGTGCTGTGAAAACAGTTTTGGGTGAAGGGCTGTGAAGATTGTGCTGGGAGAAGGGCTGTGACGATTTTGTTCAGAGAAGTGATGTGAAGACAGTTTTGGGAGAAGGGCTGTGAAGACAGTTTTGGGAGAAGGGCTGTGAAGACTGTGTTAGGAGAATGGCTGTGAAAACAGTGTTGGGAGAAGGGCTGTGAAGACAGTTTTGGGAGAAGGGCTGTGGATACAGTTTTAGAAAAGGGCTGTAAAGACTGTGTTGGGAGAAGAGCTGTGAAGACAGTTTTGGAAAAGGGCTGTGAATACTGTGTTGGGAGAAGGGCTGTGAAGACAGATTTGGGAGAAGGGCTGTGAAGACAGTTTTGGGAGAGGGGCTGTGAAGACTGTGTTGGGAGAAGTGCTGTGAAGACAGTGTTGGGAGAAGGGCTGTGAAGACAGTTTTGGGAGAAAGGCTGGGAAGACAGTGATTAGGGATGGGCTGTGAAGACTGTGTTGGAAGAAGGGCTGTGAAGACAGTTTTGGGAGAAGGGCTGTGAAGACAGTGTTGGGTGAAGGGCTGTGAAGACTATGTTGGGAGAAGAGCTGTGAAGACTGTTTTGGGAGAAGGGCTGTGAAGACAGTGTTGGGGGAAGGACTGTGAATACTGCGTTTCGAGAAGGGCTGTGAAGACAGTTTTGGGAGAAGTTTTGTCCAAACAGTTTTGGGAGAAGGGCTGTGAAGACTGTGTTAGGAGAATGGCTGTGAAAACAGTGTTGGGAGAAGGGCTGTGAAGACAGTTTTGGGGGAAGGGTTGTGAAGGCAGTTTTGGAAAAGGGCTGCGAAGACTGTGTTGGGAGAAGAGCTGTGAAGACAGTTTTGGAAAAGGGCTGTGAATACTGTGTTGGGAGAAAAGCTGTGAAGACAGTTTTGGGAGAAGGGCTGTGAAGACAGTTTTGGGAGAGGGGCTGTGAAGACAGTTTTGGTAGAAGGGCTGTGAAGACAGTGTTGGGGGAAGGGCTGTGAAGACTGTGTTGGGAGAAGGGCTGTGAAGGCAGTTTTGGGAGAAGGGCTGTGGATACAGTTTTGGAAAAGGGCTGTAAAGACTGTGTTGGGAGAAGAGCTGTGAAGACAGTTTTGGGAGAAGGGCTATGAAGACAGTGTTGATGGAAGGGCTGTGAAGACAGTGTTGGGAGAAGGGCTGTGAAGAAGGGCTGTGAAGATTGTGTAGAGAGAAGGGCTGTGAAGACAGTGTTGTGAGAAGGGCTGTGAAGACTGTGTTGAGAGAAGGGCTGTGAAGGCTGTGTTAAGAGTAGGGCTGTGAAGACTTTGTTGGGAGAAGGGCTGTGAAGACAGTGTTTGGAGAAGGGCTGTGAAGATTGTGTTGGAAGAAGGGCTGTGAAGATTGTGTTGGGAGAAGGGGTGTGAAGACTGTGTTGCGAAAAGGACTGTGAAGATTGTGTTGGGAGAAGGGCTGTGAAGATTGTGTTGTGAGAATGGCTGTGAAGACTTTGTTGGGAGAAGGGCTGTGAAGACAGTGCTGAGAGAAGGGCTGTGAAGATTGTGTTGGGAGAAGGGCTGTGACGATTGTGTTGGGAGAAGGGCTGTGAAGACTGTGATGAAAGAAAGGCTGTGAAGACAGTTTTGGGAAAAGGACTGTGAAGATTGTGTTGAGGGAAGGGCTGTGAAGACTTTGTTGGGAGATGGTCTGTGAAGAGAGTGTTGGGAGAAGGGCTGTGAAGACAGTTTTGGGAGAGAGACTGTGTTGAGAGTAGGGATCTGAAGACAGTGTTGGGAGCAGGGCTGTGAAGACAGTTTTGGTAGAAGGGCTGTGAAGACAGTGTTGGGGGAAGGGCTGTGAAGACTGTGTTGGGAGAAGAGCTGTGAAGACAGTTTTGGGAGAAGGGCTGTGAAGAAAGTGTAGGGGGAAGGGCTGTGAAGAAGGGCTGTGAAGATTGTGTAGAGAGAAGGGCTGTGAAGACAGTGTTTGGAGAAGGGCTGTGAAGACTGTGTTGAGAGAAGGGCTGTGAAGGCTGTGTTGAGAGAAGGGCTGTGAAGACTTTGTTGGGAGAAGGGCTGTGACCGCTCAGCCCTCCACAGGGCTTGGTCGCCCCACTCACTGCTGCCGCTCCGGCCTGCCTTTGCCGCCTCCTGCCTGCAGATTCCTTCGCTCGCTGCCCGCTGCTCCTGGGAATTTCCCGCTGATCCTGGGAATTTCCAGCTGCCCGCTGCTTCTTGGAATTTCCCGCCGCTGCCTCCCTGCGGCCCCGCCCCCTTGTGATTCCATTAGCCGCCCCGCTCCCGCCACCCAGCTGCTCCTCCCTCCCGGCTCCTTACTTATGACGCCCCCAGAGCGACCGTGCAGCGGACGCGCGCAGCGGGAGCGCCGATTGAGCGCCGAAGGTGCGCCAAAGGTAAGCCCATCTGCGCCCGTCCGCGCCTGGCCCGCGCCCAGCGCCAGGACCCCTGACCCTCCACGCCGAGGCAAGACGACCCGACTGACCTACGACGCCGCCACTCTCAACGCACTCAATGCCGGCCGGACCCACGCCTGCTGCCGAGCCACCCCGAGACGCACCCACGGACCCTTCACCTGCTGCACCTGCAAGTTCACCTGCCTCCGAACCTGCCCCGCACCCGCCAAGACAAACACCAGCAGCAACCACCTCAAGTGCATCCTGATCAACACCCGCTCCGTCCACAGACACGCCGTGGAACTCTGGAACCTCCTCGACGCTACATCACCGGACGTCGCCTTCCTCACGGAAACCTGGATGAATGCCTCCTCTGCACCCGACATCGCCATCGCCATCCCCGACGGGTACAAGATCATCAGGAGGGACCGCATCAACCAGACCAGAGGTGGCATCGCCATCGTCCACAGGAACACCATCCGCATCACGACCGACGCCAACGACTCCTTCGCCGCAGCCGAACATCTCCACTTCCAGATTCACACCGACCCTAAGACGACCCTCAGAGGCACCCTCGTCTACAGACCCCCGGGACCACGCACACAATTCAGCGAAGACATCACAGACTTCATCAGCCCGCACGCCCTCCCCTCCACTGCCTACATCCTCCTCGGGGACCTCAACTTCCACCTGGAGAACAACAAGGACCGCAACACCACCGCCCTGCTGGAAAACCTCGCCAACCTCGGACTCAAGCAACTGGTCAACACCCCCACCCACTACGCCGGCCACACGCTTGATCCCGTCTTCTCTTCCAGCAAGTACATCACCTTCAGCCACGCCACCGGACTCCACTGGACCGACCACAGCTGCGTCCACTTCAGCTTCAAAAGATCCACGATCCACCACCACCCGCAACAGGTACCTCACAGGAATTATAGCAAGATCACCGCAGACCAGCTCACCACCTCCCTCAGCCAGAGCCCACCCGCCAACACAACGGACCCCAACGAAGCAGCCCGCCACTTCACACAGTGGCTGACCGCCTGCGCCGACGACCTTGCGCCACTAAAGAACCCTCCCAGCAGACCCAGAAGCAAGAAGGCATCCTGGTTCACCGACGACCTCAAGGACTCCAAGAAGACCTGCCGCACCCTCGAGAAAGCCTGGCTCCTCGACCGGACCACCGACAACATGACCGCCCTCAAACACGCTACCCGCAAGCACCACCAGCTCATCCGCACCACAAAGAAGAAATCCCTGAAGGAACGACTGGACAACAACGCCCAAAACAGCAAAGAGCTCCTTACTATCGTCAAGGAGTTCTCCAACCCCAGCATCGGCACCAACGACATCACTCCGTCACAAGACCTCTGCGACTCCCTTGCCTCGTTCTTCCACCGCAAGATCGCCGACATCCACAACAGCTTCGGCGCCCCACCCACTCACCCAACCGTCGAACCAACGCCCCCCACCGCCACCCTTCGCACCTGGACCACGGTGACCACCGAAGACACAGCCCGCACGATGAACACCATCCACTCCGGATCACCCACCGACCCCTGCCCACACCACGTCTTCAACAAGGCCGACTCCACCATCGCACCCCAACTCCGGAACATCATCAACGCCTCCTTCAACACCGCCACCTTCCCGGAGAGCTGGAAGCACGCCGATATCAGCGCCCTCCTGAAGAAACCTACAGCGGACCCCACTGATCTCAAAAACTTCCGCCCCATCTCGCTCCTCCCTTTTCCTGCTAAAGTCATCGAGAAGATCGTCAACAGACGGCTGACCGCCTTCCTTGAGACGAACGGATCCCTCGACCCCTCGCAGTCCGGCTTCAGAGCCAACCACAGCACTGAGACCGCCTTCATCGCAGCCACCGACGACATCCGGACCCTGCTCGACAAGGGGAAAACAGTGGCCCTCATCCTCCTGGACCTCTCCGCTGCGTTCGACACGGTCTGCCACCGCACCCTAGTCCAGCGCCTCAGCAACATCGTTATCCAAGAGAAGGCACTGGAGGGGATCATCTCGTTCCTCACCGGAAGAACACAAAGAGTCCGCCTCCCCCCGTTTCGCTCCGAGGCCACCGAAGTCATCTGCGGCGTCCCGCAAGGATCTTCCCTCAGCCCCACCCTCTTCAACATCTACATGAAACCTCTCGCAGCCATCGCACGCCAGCACAACCTCAACATCATCTCTTACGCCGACCACACCCAGCTGATCCTCTCCCTCACCAGAGACCCCGACACCGCCAGAACCTGCCTACACAAAGGGATGAAAGACGTCGCCGAGTGGATGAAGGACAGCCGCCTGAAACTGAACTCGGACAAGACGGAAGTCCTCATCCTGGGATCTTCGCCCTCCGCCTGGGACGAGTCCTGGTGCCCCCCAGCCCTGGGCACCGCACCCAAGCCAACCGACCACGCACTCAACCTGGGCTTCATCCTGGACCCCTCCCTCTCGATGACCAGACAAGTCAACGCCGTCTCCTCATCGTGCTTCAACACCCTGCCTATGCTTCGCAAGATCTTCCGCTGGATCCCCACCGAGACCAGGAAGACTGTCACCCAGGCACTCGTCACCAGCCGACTGGACTACGGAAACGCCCTCTACGCCGGAACCACAGCCAAGCTACAGAAAAGACTCCAGCGCATCCAGAACGCCTCCGCCCGACTCATCCTGGATGTCCCCCGATGCAGCCACATCTCCAGCCACCTGAGGAACCTGCACTGGCTCCCCGTCGACAAGAGGATCACGTTCCGGCTCCTCACCCACGCACACAAGTCTCTCCACGACCTGGGCCCCAAGTACCTCAACGACCGCCTGACCTTCTACACGCCCACCCGCCAGCTACGGTCCACCAGCCTCGCCCTCGCAGCCGTACCACGCATCCGAAGAGCCACCGCCGGAGGAAGATCCTTCTCTTACCTGGCTGCCAAGACTTGGAACTCCCTCCCCATCCACCTTCGGCTGACCCAGGACCATCTCGCCTTCAGGAAACAACTCAAGACCTGGCTGTTCGAGCAGTAGCATACCCCTCCGCCCAAGCGCCTTGAGACCCTCCCGGGTGAGTAGTGCGCTATACAAATGGCATGATTGATTGATTGATTGAGTGTTTGGAGAAGGGTTGTGAAGATTGTGTTGGAAGAAGGGCTGTGAAGATTGTGTTGGGAGAAGGGCTGTGAAGACAGTGTTGGGAGAAGGGCTGTGAAGACAGTTTGGTAGAAGGGCTGTGAAGACAGTGTTGGGGGAAGGGCTGTGAAGACTGTGTTTGGAAGATGGGCTGTGGAGACAGTATTGGGAGAAGGGCTGTGAAGACTGTGTTGGGAGAAGGACGTTGAAGACTGTGTTGAGAGAAGAGCTGTGAAGACAGTTTTGGGAGAAGGGCTGTGAATACTTTGTTGAGAGAAGGGCTGTGAAGACTGTGTTGAGAGAAGGGCTGTGAGGACTTTGTTGGGAGAAGAGCTGTGAAGATTGTGTTGGAAGAAGGGCTATGAAGATTGTGTTTGGAGAAGGGCTGTGAAGACGGATTTAGTAGAAGGGCTGTGAAGACAGTGTTGGGGGAAGGGCTGTGAAGTCTGTGTTGGAAGAAGGGCTGTGAAGACTGTTTTGGGAGAAGGGGTATGAAGACTGTGTTGGGGAAGGGCTGTGAATACTGCGTTGGGAGAAGGGCTGTGTAGACAGTTTTGGGAGAAGTGCTGTGAAAACAGTTTTGGGTGAAGGGCTGTGAAGATTGTGCTGGGAGAAGGGCTGTGACGATTTTGTTCAGAGAAGTGATGTGAAGACAGTTTTGGGAGAAGGGCTGTGAAGACAGTTTTGGGAGAAGGGCTGTGAAGACTGTGTTAGGAGAATGGCTGTGAAAACAGTGTTGGGAGAAGGGCTGTGAAGACAGTTTTGGGAGAAGGGCTGTGGATACAGTTTTGGAAAGGGCTGTAAAGACTGTGTTGGGAGAAGAGCTGTGAAGACAGGTTTGGAAAAGGGCTGTGAATACTGTGTTGGGAGAAGGGCTGTGAAGACAGATTTGGGAGAAGGGCTGTGAAGACAGTTTTGGAAGAGGGGCTGTGAAGACTGTGTTGGGAGAAGTGCTGTGAAGACAGTGTTGGGAGAAGGGCTGTGAAGACAGTTTTGGGAGAAAGGCTGGGAAGACAGTGATTAGGGATGGGCTGTGAAGACTGTGTTGGAAGAAGGGCTGTGAAGACAGTTTTGGGAGAAGGGCTGTGAAGACAGTGTTGGGGGAAGGGCTGTGAAGACTATGTTGGGAGAAGAGCTGTGAAGACTGTTTTGGGAGAAGGGCTGTGAAGACAGTGTTGGGGGAAGGACTGTGAATACTGCGTTGAGAGAAGGGCTGTGAAGACAGTTTTGGGAGAAGTTTTGTCCAAACAGTTTTGGGAGAAGGGCTGTGAAGACTGTGTTAGGAGAATGGCTGTGAAAACAGTGTTGGGAGAAGGGCTGTGAAGACAGTTTTGGGAGAAGGGTTGTGAAGGCAGTTTTGGAAAAGGGCTGCGAAGACTGTGTTGGGAGAAGAGCTGTGAAGACAGTTTTGGAAAAGGGCTGTGAATACTGTGTTGGGAGAAAAGCTGTGAAGACAGTTTTGGGAGAAGGGCTGTGAAGACAATTTTGGGAGAGGGGCTGTGAAGACAGTTTTGGTAGAAGGGCTGTGAAGACAGTGTTGGGGGAAGGACTGTGAAGACTGTGTTGGGAGAAGGGCTGTGAAGGCAGTTTTGGGAGAAGGGCTGTGGATACAGTTTTGGAAAAGGGCTGTAAAGACTGTGTTGGGAGAAGAGCTGTGAAGACAGTTTTGGGAGAAGGGCTATGAAGACAGTGTTGATGGAAGGGCTGTGAAGCCAGTGTTGGGAGAAGGGCTGTGAAGAAGGGCTGTGAAGATTGTGTAGAGAGAAGGGCTGTGAAGACAGTGTTGGGAGAAGGGCTGTGAAGAATGTGTTGAGAGAAGGGCTGTGAAGGCTGTGTTAAGAGAAGGGCTGTGAAGACTTTGTTGGGAGAAGGGCTGTGAAGACAGTGTTTGGAGAAGGGCTGTGAAGATTGTGTTAGAAGAAGGGCTGTGAAGATTGTGTTGGGAGAAGGGGTGTGAAGACTGTGTTGCGAAAAGGACTGTGAAGATTGTGTTGGGAGAAGGGCTGTGAAGATTGTGTTGTGAGAATGGCTGTGAAGACTTTGTTGGGAGAAGGGCTGTGAAGACAGTGCTGGGAGAAGGGCTGTGAAGATTGTGTTGGGAGAAGGGCTGTGACGATTGTGTTGGGAGAAGGGCTGTGAAGACTGTGATGAAAGAAAGGCTGTGAAGACAGTTTTGGGAAAAGGACTGTGAAGATTGTGTTGAGGGAAGGGCTGTGAAGACTTTGTTGGGAGATGGTCTGTGAACAGAGTGTTGGGAGAAAGGCTGTGAAGACAGTTTTGGGAAAGAGGCTGTGAAGACTGTGTTGAGAGTAGGGATGTGAAGACAGTGTTGGGAGAAGGGCTGTGAAGACAGTTTTGGTAGAAGGGCTGTGAAGACAGTGTTGGGGGAAGGGCTGTGAAGACTGTGTTGGGAGAAGAGCTGTGAAGACAGTTTTGGGAGAAGGGCTGTGAAGACAGTGTAGGGGGAAGGGCTGTGAAGAAGGACTGTGAAGATTGTTTAGAGAGAAGGGCTGTGAAGACAGTGTTTGGAGAAGGGCTGTTAAGACTGTGTTGAGAGAAGGGCTGTGAAGGCTGTGTTGAGAGAAGGGCTGTGAAGACTTTGTTGGGAGAAGGGCTGTGACCGCACAGCCCTCCACAGGGCTTGGTCGCCCCACTCACTGCTGCCGCTCCGGCCTGCCTTTGCCGCCTCCTGCCTGCAGATTCCTTCGCTCGCTGCCCGCTGCTCCTGGGAATTTCCCGCTGATCCTGGGAATTTCCCGCTGCCCGCTGCTTCTTGGAATTTCCCGCCGCTGCCTCCCTGCGACCCCGCCCCCCTGTGATTCCATTCGCCGCCCCGCTCCCGCCACCCAGCTGCTCCTCCCTCCCGGCTCCTTACTTATGACGCCCCCAGAGCGACCGCGCAGCGGAGGCGCGCAGTGGGAGCGCCGATTGAGCGCCGAAGGTGCGCCAAAGGTAAGCCCATCTGGGCCCGTCCGCGCCTGGCCCGCACCCAGCGCCAGGACCCCTGGCCCTCCACGCCGAGGCAAGACGACCCGACTGACCTACGACGCCACCACTCTCAACGCACTCAATGCCGGCCGGACCCACGCCTGCTGCCGAGCCACCCCGAGACGCACCCACGGACCCTTCACCTGCTGCACCTGCAAGTTCACCTGCCTCCGAACCTGCCCTGCACCCGCCAAGACAAACACCAGCAGCAACCACCTCAAGTGCATCCTGATCAACACCCGCTCCGTCCACGGACACGCCGTGGAACTCTGGAACCTCCTCGACGCTACATCACCGGACGTCGCCTTCCTCACGGAAACCTGGATGAACGCCTCCTCTGCACCCGACATCGCCATCGCCATCCCCGACGGGTACAAGATCATCAGGAGGGACCGCATCAACCAGACCGGAGGTGGCATCGCCATCGTCCACAGGAACACCATCCGCATCACGACCGACGCCAACGACTCCTTCGCCGCAGCCGAACATCTCCACTTCCAGATTCACACCGACCCTAAGACGACCCTCAGAGGCACCCTCGTCTACAGACCCCCGGGACCACGCACACAATTCAGCGAACTGACTACATCCTCCTCGGGGACCTCAACTTCCACCTGGAGAACAACAAGGACCGCAACACCACCGCCCTGCTGGAAAACCTCGCCAACCTCGGACTCAAGCAACTGGTCAACACCCCCACCCACTACGCCGGCCACACGCTTGATCCCGTCTTCTCTTCCAGCAAGTACATCACCTTCAGCCACGCCACCGGACTCCACTGGACCGACCACAGCTGCGTCCACTTCAGCTTCAAAAGATCCACGACCCACCACCACCCGCAACAGGTACCTCACAGGAATTGGAGCAAGATCACCGCAGACCAGCTCACCACCTCCCTCAGCCAGAGCCCACCCGCCAACACAACGGACCCCAACGAAGCAGCCCGCAACTTCACACAGTGGCTGACCGCCTGCGCCGACGACCTCGCGCCACTAAAGAACCCTCCCAGCAGACCCAGAAGCAAGAAGGCATCCTGGTTCACCGACGACCTCAAGGACTCCAAGAAGACCTGCCGCACCCTCGAGAAAGCCTGGCTCCTCGACCGGACCACCGACAACATGACCGCCCTCAAACACGCTACCCGCAAGCACCACCAGCTCATCCGCACCACAAAGAAGAAATCCCTGAAGGAACGACTGGACAACAACGCCCACGACAGCAAAGAGCTCTTTACTATCGTCAAGGAGTTCTCCAACCCCAGCATCGGCACCAACGACATCACTCCGTCACAAGACCTCTGCGACTCCCTCGCCTCGTTCTTCCACCGCAAGATCGCCGACATCCACAACAGCTCCGGCGCCCCACCCACTCACCCAACCGTCGAACCAACGCCCCGCACTGCCACCCTTCGCACCTGGACCACGGTGACCACCGAAGACACAGCCCGCACGATGAACCCCATCCACTCCGGATCACCGACCGACCCCTGCCCACACCACGTCTTCAACAAGGCCGACTCCACCATCGCACCCCAACTCCGGAACATCATCAACGCCTCCTTCAACACCGCCACCTTCCCGGAGAGCTGGAAGCACGCCGAGATCAGCACCATCCTGAAGAAACCTACAGCGGACCCCACCGATCTCAAAAACTTCCGCCCCATCTCGCTCCTCCCTTTTCCTGCTAAAGTCATCGAGAAGATCGTCAACAGACAGCTGACCGCCTTCATCGAGACGAACGGATCCCTCGACCCCTCGCAGTCCGGCTTCAGAGCCAACCACAGCACTGAGACCGCCCTCATCGCAGCCACCGACGACATCCGGACCCTGCTCGACAAGGGGGAAACAGTGGCCCTCATCCTCCTGGACCTCTCCGCTGCGTTCGACACGGTCTGCCACCGCACCCTAGTCCAGCGCCTCAGCAACATCGGTATCCAAGAGAAGGCACTGGAGTGGATCATCTCGTTCCTCGAAGGAAGAACACAATGAGTCTGCCTCCCCCCGTTTCGCTCCGAGGCCACCGAAGTCATCTGCGGCGTCCCGTAAGGATCTTCCCTCAGCCCCACCCTCTTCAACATCTACATGAAACCTCTCGCAGCCATCGCACGCCAGCACAACCTCAACATCATCTCTTACGCCGACGACACCCAGCTGATCCTCTCCCTCACCAGAGACCCCGACACCGCCAGAACCTGCCTACACGAGGGGATGAAAGACGTCGCCGAGTGGATGAAGGACAGCCGCCTGAAACTGAACTCGGACAAGACGGAAGTCCTCATCCTGGGATCTTCGCCCTCCGCCTGGGACGACTCCTGGTGGCCCCCAGCCCTGGGCACCGCACCCAAGCCAACCGACCACACACGCAACCTGGGCTTCATCCTGGACCCCTCCCTCTCGATGACCAGACAAGTCAACGCCGTCTCCTCATCGTGCTTCAACACCCTGCGTATGCTTCGCAAGATCTTCCGCTGGATCCCGACCGAGACCAGGAAGGCTGTCACCCAGGCACTCGTCACCAGCCGACTGGACTACGGAAACGCCCTCTACGCCGGAACCACAGCCAAGCTACAGAAAAGACTCCAGCGCATCCAGAACGCCTCCGCCCGACTCATCCTGGATGTCCCCCGACGCAGCCACATCTCCAGCCACCTGAGGAACCTGCACTGGCTCCCCGTCGACAAGAGGATCACGTTCCGGCTCCTCACCCACGCACACAAGTCTCTCCAAGACCTGGGCCCCAAGTACCTCAACGACCGCCTGACCTTCTACACGCCCACCCGCCAGCTACGGTCCACCAGCCTCGCCCTCGCAGCCGTACCACGCATCCGAAGAGCCACCGCCGGAGGAAGATCCTTCTCTTACCTGGCTGCCAAGACTTGGAACTCCCTCCCCATCCACCTTCGGCTGACCCAGGACCATCTCGCCTTCAGGAAACAACTCAAGACCTGGCTGTTCGAGCAGTAGCATACCCCTCCCCCCAAGCGCCTTGAGACCCTCCCGGGTGAGTAGTGCGCTATACAAATGGCATGATTGATTGATTGATTGAGTGTTTGGAGAAGGGTTGTGAAGATTGTGTTGGAAGAAGGGCTGTGAAGATTGTGTTGGGAGAAGGGCTGTGAAGACAGTGTTGGGAGAAGGGCTGTGAAGACAGTTTTGGTAGAAGGGCTGTGAAGACAGTGTTGGAGGAAGGGCTGTGAAGACTGTGTTTGGAAGATGGGCTGTGGAGACAGTATTGGGAGAGGGGCTGTGAAGACTGTGTTGGGAGAAGGACGTTGAAGACTGTGTTGAGAGAAGAGCTGTGAAGACAGTTTTGGGAGAAGGGCTGTGAAGACAGTGTTGGGGGAAGGACTGTGAATACTGCGTTGAGAGAAGGGCTGTGAAGACAGTTTTGGGAGAAGTTTTGTCCAAACAGTTTTGGGAGAAGGGCTGTGAAGACTGTGTTAGGAGAATGGCTGTGCAAACAGTGTTGGGAGAAGGGCTGTGAAGACAGTTTTGGGAGAAGGGTTGTGAAGGCAGTTTTGGAAAAGGGCTGCGAAGACTGTGTTGGGAGAAGAGCTGTGAAGACAGTTTTGGAAAAGGGCTGTGAATACTGTGTTGGGAGAAAAGCTGTGAAGACAGTTTTGGGAGAAGGGCTGTGAAGACAGTTTTGGGAGAGGGGCTGTGAAGACAGTTTTGGTAGAAGGGCTGTGAAGACAGTGTTGGGGGAAGGGCTGTGAAGACTGTGTTGGGAGAAGAGCTGTGAAGACAGTTTTGGGAGAAGGGCTGTGAAGACAGTGTCGGGGGAAGGGCTGTGAAGACAGTGTTGGGAGAAGGGCTGTGAAGAAGGGCTGTGAAGATTGTGTAGAGAGAAGGGCTGTGAAGACAGTGTTGGGAGAAGGGCTGTGAAGACTGTGTTGAGAGAAGGGCTGTGAAGGCTGTGTTGAGAGAAGGGCTGTGAAGACTTTGTTGGGAGAAGGGCTGTGAAGACAGTGTTTGGAGAAGGGCTGTGAATATTGTGTTGGAAGAAGGGCTGTGAAGATTGTGTTGAGAGAAGGGCTGTGAAGACTGTGTTGCGAAAAGGACTGTGAAGATTGTGTTGGGAGAAGGGATGTGAAGATTGTGTTGTGAGAAGGGCTGTGAAGACTTTGTTGGGAGAAGGGCTGTGAAGACAGTGTTGGGAGAAGGGCTGTGAAGATTGTGTTGGGAGAAGGGCTGTGAAGACTGTGCTGAATGAAAGGCTGTGAAGACAGTGTTGGGAAAAGGACTGTGAAGATTGTGTTGAGAGAAGGGCTGTGAAGACTTTGTTGGGAGATGGTCTGTGAAGACAGTGTTGGGAGAAGGGCTGTGAAGACAGTTTTGGGAGAGGGGCTGTGAAGACAGTGTTGGGAGAAGGGCTGTGAAGACAGTTTTGGGAGAGGGGCTGTGAAGACTGTGTTGAGAGAAGGGATGTGAAGACAGTGTTGGGAGAAGGGCTGTGAAGACAGTTTTGTTAGAAGGGCTGTGAAGACAGTGTTGGGGGAAGGGCTGTGAAGACTGTGTTGGAAGTAGAGCTGTGAAGACAGTTTTGGGAGAAGGGCTGTGAACACAGTGTTGGGGGAAGGGCTGTGAAGACAGTGTTGGGAGAAGGGCTGTGAAGAAGGGCTGTGAAGATCGTGTAGAGAGAAGGGCTGTGAAGACAGTGTCGGGAGAAGGGCTGTGAAGACTGTGTTGAGAGAAGGGCTGTGAAGGCTGTGTTGAGAGAAGGGCTGTGAAGACTTTGTTGGGAGAAGGGCTGTGAAGACAGTGTTTGGAGAAGGGCCGTGAAGATTGTGTTGGAAGAAGGACTGTGAAGATTGTGATGAGAGAAGGGCTGTGAAGACTGTGTTGCGAAAAGGACTGTGAAGATTGTGTTGGGAGAAGGGATGTGAAGATTGTGTTGTGAGAAGGGCTGTGAAGACTTTGTTGGGAGAAGGGCTGTGAAGACAGTGTTGGGAGAAGGGCTGTGAAGATTGTGTTGGGAGAAGGGCTGTGAAGACTGTGCTGAAAGAAAGGCTGTGAAGACAGTGTTGGGAAAAGGACTGTGAAGATTGTGTTGACAGAAGGGCTGTGAAGATTTTGTTGGGAGATGGTCTGTGAAGACAGTGTTGGGAGAAGGGCTGTGAAGACAGTTTTGGGAGAGGGGCTGTGAAGACTGTGTTGAGAGAAGGGATGTGAAGACAGTGTTGGGAGAAGGGCTGTGAAGACAGTTTTGGTAGAAGGGCTGTGAAGACAGTGTTGGGGAAGGGCTGTGAAGACTGTGTTAGGAGAAGAGCTGTGAAGACAGTTTTGGGAGAAGGGCTGTGAAGACAGTGTTGGGGGAAGGGCTGTGAAGAAGGGCTGTGAAAATTGTGTAGAGAGAAGGGCTGTGAAGACAGTGTTGGGAGAAGGGCTGTGAAGACTGTGTTGAGAGAAGGGCTGTGGAGACTTTGTTGGGAGAAGGGCTGTGAAGACAGTGTTTGGAGAAGGGCTGTGAAGATTGTGTCGGGAGAAGGGCTGTGAAGACTGTGTTGCGAAAAGGACTGTAAAGATTGTGTTGGGAGAAGGGCTGTGAAGATTGTGTTGTGAGAAGGGCTGTGAAGACTTTGTTGGGAGAAGGGCTGTGAAGACAGTGTTGGGAGAAGGGCTGTGAAGATGACCTGCCCTCAAGACACCCCCGCGCCGCACGGCCACCAGCTGCTGCATGTGCGGTCTTCCCCCGCTGCTGCACTCAGCCTCGCTGAGCCCGCCCCGACGACCCCGCCCCCCGCCGCTGTTTTCGTGATCGTGATTGACTTGTGTGTTTTATTTCGTATTTTACTTCCCACTGTACTGTTCCCAGCATTGTAGTGTAATTTGCCTGTTTCCCTTTGCTCCGTGCCGTTTCCCTCTCTGTCCCTGCGCCCCCCGCCCAGCTCCCCGCTTCCCACCGCCTGCGTGCGGCCACGCCCCCTTTTCTTTCTGTGCCCTCCCCGCTCCCGCCTCCCAACTGCTCCTCCCTCCCTCACACTTGGCCATAAATGGCGACCGTGCGGCACAGGTGAGTGTGACCTGCCCTCAGGACACCCCCGCGCCGCACGGCCACCAGCTGCTGCGTGTGCGGTCCTCCCCCGCTGCTGCCCTCAGCCTCGCTGAGCCCGCCCCGACGACCCCGCCCCCCCGCCGCTGTTTTCGTGATCGTGATTGACTTGTGTGTTTTATTTCGTATTTTACTTCCCACTGTACTGTTCCCAGCATTGTAGTGTAATTTGCCTGTTTCCCTTTGCTCCGTGCCGTTTCCCTCTCTGTCCCTGCGCCCCGCCCTGCTCCCCGCTTCCCGCCGCCTGCGTGCGGCCACGCCGCCTTTTCTTTCTGTGCCCTCCCCGCTCCCGCCTCCCAGCTGCTCCTTCCTCCCTCACACTTCGCCATAAATGGCGACCGTGCTTACGCGCAGCGGGCGCTCCGAAGGCACGCCAAAGGTAAGCCCGTCTGCGTCTGGACCGCGCCCAGTGCCAGGACCCCTGGCCCCCACCGACGGAAAACGACCCGACTGTCCTACGGCGCCACCGAACTCAACGCACTCAACACCTGCGGGATCCCTGGATGCTACCAGGCCACTCCGAGGCGCACCCACGGACCCTTCAGCTGCCACTCCTGCAAGTTCTCCTGCATCCGGACCTACACCGCACCCGCACCCACCAAGCCGAGAACCATCAGCAACCACCTCAAGTGCATCCTGCTCAACACCCGCTCCGTCCACAGACACGCCGTCGAGCTTTGGAACCTCCTCGACACAACATCACCAGACGTCGCCTTCCTCACGGAAACATGGATGAACGCCTCCTCAGCGCCCGACATCGCCATCGCCATCCCAGACAGTTACAAGATCATCCGGAGGGACCGCGGCAACCAGACCGGAGGAGGCATCGCCATCATCCACAGGAACACCATCCGCGTCACGAGCAACTCCGACGACACGCTCACAGCCGCTGAACATCTTCACTTCCAGATCCACATCGACCCCAAGACCACCCTCAGAGGCACCCTCATCTACAGACCCCCGGGACCACGCACACAATTCAGCAAAGAGATCGCCGACTTCATCAGCCCGCACGCTCTCCCCTCCGCTGACTACAGCCTCCTCGGGGACCTCAACTTCCACCTGGAGAACAATAACGACCGCAACACCATCACCCTGCTGGACACACACTCGACCCTGTATTCTCCTCCAGCAAGGACATCTCCTTCAGCCACGCCACCTGACTCCACTGGACGGACCACAGCTGCGTCCACTTCAGCTACAAAAAGAACACGACACACCACCACCAGCAACAGGTTGCACGCAGAAGATGGAACAAGATCACAGCCGACCAACTCACCGCCTCCCTGAGCCAGGACCCACCCGCAAGCTCAGCGAACCCCACCCAGGCCGCCAACAACATCACGAAGTGGATCAGCAACTGCGCAGACGACCTCGCCCCACTGAGGACCCCACCCAGCAGACCCGGCAGCAAGAAAGCACCATGGTTCACCGACGAACTCAAGAGCTCCAAGAGGAACTGCCGAGCCCTCGAGAGAGCCTGGCGCAGAGACCCAACACCAGATAACATGACCACGCTCAAGCTCGCCATTCGAAAACACCACCAACTGATCCGCACCACCAAGAAAACCGCATTCAAGGAACAACTGGACAACAACGCCCACAACAGCAAGGAACTCTTCAACATCGTCAAAGAGCTCTCCAACCCCAGCGCCGGAACCAACGACATCACCCCATCACAAGACCTCTGCAACTCCCTCGCCTCCTACTTCCACAACAAGATCGCGGACATACACAACAGCTTCAGCACAGAGCCGACGCACCCCACGACAGCACCTACACCCCCCACCGCCACCCTCCGGGCCTGGACCCCGATCAACACCGAGGAAACCCTATGCACGATGAACTCCATCCACTCCGGATCCCCAACCGACCCCTGCCCTCACCACGTCTTCAACAAAGCCGACTCCGTCATCGCACTCCACCTTCGGGACATCATCAACACCTCCTTCGACACAGCGACCTTACCGGTGAGCTGGAAGCATGCCGAACTCAGCGCTCTACTGAAGAAACCATCAGCGGACCCCACCGAACTCAAAAACTACCGCCCCATCTCGCTCCTACCGTTTCCGGCCAAAGTCATCGAGAAGACCATCAACAAGCAGCTGGCCGCCTTCCTCGAGACAAATGGATCCCTCGACCACTCGCAGTCCGGCTTCCGGGCCAACCACAGCACCGAGACCGCCCTCATCGCCGCCACTGATGACATCCGACCCCTGCTCGACAACGGGGAAACAGCGGCCCTCATCCTCCTGGACCTCTCCGCGGCTTTCGACACTGTCTGCCACCGCACCCTAGAGCAGCGCCTCAGCAACGCCGGAATCCAAGAGAAGGCACTAGAGTGGATCACCTCCTTCCTCGCCGGAAGGACCCAGAGAGTCCGCCTCCCCCCCTTCAGATCAGAAGCCACTGAAGTCATCTGCGGCGTTCCTCAAGGCTCCTCGCTCAGCCCCACCCTCTTCAATGTCTACATGAGCCCCCTTGCGACCATCGCATGCCAACACAACCTCAACATCATCTCTTACGCCGACGACACCCAGCTGATCCTCTCCCTCACCAACGACCCCGCCACCACCAGAGCCAGCCTACAAGAGGGGATGAAAGACGTAGCCGAGTGGATGAAGAACAGCCGCCTGAAACTGAACTCAGACAAGACGGAAGTCCTCATCCTGGGATCTTCGCCCTCCGCCTGGGACGACTCCTGGTGGCCCCCCGCCCTGGGCAGCGCACCCAAACCAACAGACCACGCACGCAACCTGGGCTTCATCCTGGACTCCTCCCTCTCCATGACCAGACAAGTCAACGCTGTCTCCTCATCGTGCTTCAACATCCTGCGCATGCTACGTAAGATCTTCCGGTGGATCCCCACCGAAACCAGGAAGATGGTCACCCAGGCCCTCATCACCAGCCGACTGGACTACGGCAACTCCCTCTATGCCGGAACCACCGCCAAGCTCCAGAAGAGACTCCAGCGAATCCAGAACGCCTCAGCAAGACTCATCCTGGACATCCCCCGACACAGCCACATCTCCGGACACCTGAGAGACCTGCACTGGCTCCCGGTCAACAAGAGAATCACGTTCCGACTCCTCACCCACGCACACAAAGCCCTACACAACCAAGGCCCAAGATACCTCAACAGCCGCCTCAACTTCTACACTCCCACGCGCCAGCTTCGATCAACGAACCACGCCCTCGCCGCCGTCCCCCGCATCCGAAGAGCCACCACAGGAGGAAGATCCTTCTCCTACCTCGCCGCCAAGACGTGGAACTCCCTCCCGACCCACCTCCGCCTGACCCAAGACCACCTCGCCTTCAGGAAGCAGCTCAAGACGTGGCTGTTCGAGCAGTAGCGGACCCCCCCCTCCCCAAGCGCCTTGAGACCCTCCGGGTGAGTAGCGCGCTATATAAATGCTGTGATTGATTGATTGATTGATTGAGATTGTGTTGGGAAAAGACTGTGAAGATTGTGTTGAGAGAAGGGCTGTGAAGACTTTGTTGGGAGATGGTCTGTGAAGACAGTGTTGGGAGAGGGGCTGTGAAGACGGTGTTGAGAGAAGGGATGTTGAGACTTTGTTGGGAGAAGGGCTGTGAAGACAGTGTTTGGAGAAGGGCTGTGAAGATTGTGTTGGAAGAAGGGCTGTGAAGATTGTGTTGGGAGAAGGGCTGTGAAGACTGTGTTGCGAAAAGGACTGTGAAGATTGTGTTGTGAGAAGGGCTGTGAAGACTTTGTTGGGATAAGGGCTGTGAAGACAGTGTTGGGAGAAGGGTTGTGAATACAGTTTTGGGAGAAGGGCTGTGAAGACAGTGTTGGGAAAAGGACTGTGAAGATTGTGTTGAGGGAAGGGCTGTGAAGACTTTGTTGGGAGATGGTCTGTGAAGACAGTGTTGGGAGAAGGGTTGTGAATACAGTTTTGGGAGAAGGGCTGTGAAGACAGTGTTGGGGAAAGGGCTGTGCAGACAGTGTTTGGGGAAGGGCTGTGAAGACAGTGTTGGGAGAAGGGCTGTGAAGACAGTGTTGGGGAAGGGCTGTGAAGACAGTGTTGGGGGAAGGGCTGTGAAGACAGTGTTGGGAGAAGGGCTGTGAAGACAGTGTTGGGGGAAGGGCTGTGAAGACAGTGTTGGGGGAAGGGCTGTGAAGACAGTGTTGGGGAATGGGCTGTGAAGACAGTGTTGGGAGAAGGGCTGTGAAGACAGTGTTGGGGGAAGGGCTGTGAAGACAGTGTTGGGAGAAGGGCTGTGAAGACAGTGTTGGGGAATGGGCTGTGAAGACAGTGTTGGGAGAAGGGCTGTGAAGACAGTGTTGGGGGAAGGGCTGTGAAGACAGTGTTGGGAGAAGGGCTGTGAAGACAGTGTTGAGAGAAGGGCTGTGAAGATTGTGTTGGGAGAAGTGCTGTGAAGACAGTGTTGGGGGAAGGGCTGTGAAGACAGTGTTGGGAGAAGGGCTGTGAAGACAGTGTTGGGGAATGGGTTGTGAAGACAGTGTTGGGAGAAGGGCTGTGAAGACAGTGTTGGGGGAAGGGCTGTGAAGACAGTGTTGGGAGAAGGGCTGTGAAGACAGTGTTGAGAGAAGGGCTGTGAAGATTGTGTTGGGAGAAGGGCTGTGAAGACAGTGTTGGGAGAAGGGCTGTGAAGACAGTGTTGGGAGAAGGGCTGTGAAGACAGTGTTGGGGAATGGGTTGTGAAGACAGTGTTGGGAGAAGGGCTGTGAAGACAGTGTTGGGAGAAGTGCTGTGAAGACAGTGTTGGGAGAAGGGCTGTGAAGACAGTGTTGGGAGAAGGGTTGTGAAGACAGTGTTGGGAGAAGGGCTGTGAAGACAGTGTTGGGAGAAGTGCTGTGAAGACAGTGTTGGGAGAAGGGCTGTGAAGACAGTGTTGGCAGAAGGGTTGTGAAGACAGTGTTGGGGGAAGGGTTGTGAAGACTGTGTTGGGGGAAGTGCTGTGAATACAATGTGTTGGGAGAAGGGCTGTGAAGACAGTGTTGGGAGAAGGGCTGTGAAGACAGTGTTGGGAGAAGGGTTGTGAAGACAGTGTTGGGGGAAGGGTTGTGAAGACTGTGTTGGGGGAAGTGCTGTGAATACAATGTGTTGGGAGAAGGGCTGTGAAGACAGTGTTGGGAGAAGGGTTGTGAAGACAGTGTTGGGAGAAGGGCTGTGAAGACAGTGTTGGGGAATGGGTTGTGAAGACAGTGTTGGGAGAAGGGCTGTGAAGACAGTGTTGGGAGAAGTGCTGTGAAGACAGTGTTGGGAGAAGGGCTGTGAAGACAGTGTTGGGAGAAGGGTTGTGAAGACAGTGTTGGGAGAAGGGCTGTGAAGACAGTGTTGGGAGAAGTGCTGTGAAGACAGTGTTGGGAGAAGGGCTGTGAAGACAGTGTTGGGAGAAGGGTTGTGAAGACAGTGTTGGGGGAAGGGTTGTGAAGACTGTGTTGGGGGAAGTGCTGTGAATACAATGTGTTGGGAGAAGGGCTGTGAAGACAGTGTTGGGAGAAGGGCTGTGAAGACAGTGTTGGGAGAAGGGCTGTGAAGACAGTGTTGGGAGAAGGGCTGTGAAGATTGTGGTGTGAGAAGGGTTGTGAAGACAGTGTTGGGAGAAGGGCTGTGAAGACAGTGTTGGGAGAAGGGCTGTGAAGACAGTGTTGGGAGAAGGGCTGTGAAGACAGTGTTGGGAGAAGGGCTGTGAAGACAGTGTTGAGAGAAGGGCTGTGAAGACACTGTTGGGAGAAGGGCTGTGAAGACTGTGTTGGGAGAAGGGCTGTGAAGACAGTGTTGGGAGACGGGCTGTGAAGACTGCGTTGGGAGAAGGGCTGTGAAGACAGTGTTGGGGGAAGTGCTGTGAAGACACTGTTGGGAGAAGGGCTGTGAAGACTGTGTTGGGAGAAGGGCTGTGAAGACAGTGTTGGGAGAAGGGCTGTGAAGACAGTGTTGAGAGAAGAGCTGTGAAGACAGTGTTGGGGGAAGGGCCGTGAAGACAGTGTTCAGAGAAGTGCTGTGAATACTGTGTGTTGGGAAAGCACTGCAGACAGTGAGTAGGAGTGAAGCGCTGTGCAGACTGAGAGGGGAGAAGTGAGGTGCAGTGATTTGGGTGAGCACTGTACAGTGAGCAGTGCAGGTAGGACTAGCAGAGCATTTCCCTCAGAGCTGGAGGAGGAGAGGGTGTGTGCAGACCGTGCAATGGAGAACAAGGGCGTGGGGGCGGCAGCTCAAAGTATGACCTGCAGTCCCGGGTGGGGGGGGGGGGGGGGGGGCAAAGGGTGCAGATCAGCCTCTGTGCCGCCTTGTCGAAAAAGAAAAGCAAAATGCACTTACTTCCTCTTCGCTCTTTACAAATTTGTTTTCATTGTAAAATTCAAGGAAATCAAACACAGCTAATTCTCGAGAGCTTGTTAGAGTAATTCAATTAACATTCATAGTGTTTTTCTACTTATTATCCATGGCGAGCACTCGCGGTTACACGGTTTCTTAAATTGGAAAATGGTTAAAATTGTTTTATTAACTTCTTCTTGTTGAGCAGATACACCCGCCCGATCCCCTTATTCTATTAACTCACATTACAGCGCCATCTGTTCCGCACGCCCACCCCACCATGTGTTTGTCTACATACACCATATTGGCATTTAATTTGTCTGACATTAATTATAGCCCTTCTCAATTGCTGAATACTGCGTGTATGTTGCCAGCTCGAATACACACATTGGGATGCCTTCTTACCACGTTAAAAAATGAAAGAAGCAATAAAAAAAGAACATGGTATACATTGCCTCAAACAAAAAAAAGAGATAACATACCTGTGGCAATAGGCAAGTACTTATAACTAGGGTGAAACACCTACATCTTTATCTGATGTTCTGAATCTCTCCCTCGAAGGAGCCCATTGGTCCCTCAAGATTAATCTTGAAACTTAATGAACAGGTGCTCTCACTTGGCGCTCTGTGTCCTTGGAATGTCCTTGTGGATAGTCAGGGCCTCATTTATGAGGCCGTGCGAGACTTTTACGCCGCCGGTGCGTCACTTTTTGTGACGCACCAGCAGCGTAAAAAATGTGCCTTGTTGCACCATATTTACAAAGTGACACATCTAGGTAGATGCTTCACTTTGTAGACCCCTGCGCCACATTATACCTAAGGCAGGTAAAATGTATGGAAGGGGGGCGTTCTGGCGCAAGAAAGGGTCATAGAAGTGACGCAGTGAAATCTATGAGATTTCACTGCGCCACTTCTAGGACACAAATGCGTCAATTTCTTACGCCTGCCTCACAGCAGGCGTAAGACTGACGCAGGCCATTTCACATGGGGCTTGCTCCATGTGAAAGGATACATTGCTGGAGTTGCGTCACTTTTGTGACACACTCCAGCAATGCGTCACTTTTGTGCCATACAGATACGTCAGAAATACTGACGCATCTGTAACTCCTTGCGCCATGATGCGTCATACTGTGAATATGACGCATCATTGGCGTCGCAAGGAGGGCGTAGTGAAAAGTGACGCATCGCTGTTTTCACGCAGCGATGCATCACTTTTCATAAATGAGGCCCTCGATATCCCTGTAACCGCATCAGGACCCCAGGGGATGAACAGGGAGCAAGTCTGTGGGTATCAACAGCCATTGGGGACTCCCGAGTCCCCAACAGGAAAGGCAGCTGAGGCTTGGAGCATTCTGGGGTATAGTTGAGTTAACCACCAGGTCTCAGCGCCTTGAGACCCTCACAGGTGAGTAGTACACTTACAATTCCCCTGATTGATTGATTGAGGTATGCAATGGGATACAGGTTGTGTTGATTACTCGCAGTTCCTCCAGATGCCCTAGGAAGACTGTAGGTTTGATGGTGTCAGACGCACTCAACAGACCGCATGTGTGGCACCGGCAATGCTAACATCCACCCAGCGTCAGTCCATCAGGATTTGTAGAGCACGGCTGCTTCACCCGTGAGGGTCTCGAGGCGCGGTCCGATCATGCTGCACTTGTCCTCCTATTGGTTGAACATCCAGGTCTTGAGGTCTTTCCTGAATTGCTGGAGCGATAGTAAGGCTCTGAGGTCCAGAGGTCGGTCATACCAGGTCTTGGACACCAAATGGGAGAAAGAGCGGTCTGCGCTGCTTGTCCGGCAGATGCGACGGGTGGCAGCTAGGTCGAGGGATCCAGATCTGAGTTTCCTTTCAATCCTGACATCACCAAGACCATTCTCTTGTGTCGCGTGAGTGGAAGCCAGACAGACACAGCTGGAGATAGTGATGCTTCCATTGTATCTCCCAACCCCTCAGGTCTTACTGCAAGGAGTGAGATAGATTGAACTTTTTTAGGTGCCTGGGCATCAAGAGAAGTGTTTTCCGCAGAGATACAGTCACACCTTGCTTTGCACTTGTCACCTGACCCAGTGGACAGAGAACTTCTCGCAACCTTCATAATCATGTGGCCAATCACTGGAAACTGTACTTCTACCAAAATGTCTTTCAAGGACCTGGGGAGATGCCTCATGTCATTGAAAATAAAATTATTTCTACAAACCCTCTGCGCTCCAGGGCTTTACTGGCTGACTCTTTAGGGATAATATCTTATCTTTGAGAACCAAACAAGAGGGGAAAGTTCTCCGAATTGAATGAGTCAAATCTTCAGAGTAGAAGAAGGTGCCAAAGGCATGAACTTTACCCTAAGAACATATGCTTTATTAGTCACAAATGTTTGCTCTCCATGGAAACAGAGCTTTTAGCTACATTTATAGCTATTCTGCAAAGGCTCTGTGTTGAAAGTACTATTGCAGCATTCCAGCAACAAACTGCACCTGCTGCAATTAGTAGGGCTTTTTTTAAAGAGGTTATTTGAAGTTCAAGTCAATGGCACGGATGCAGATTGGCTCACAGCATGGCCATGTTGATGCAGACACACCTCACATTGCAAAGGTTCTATTGATTGTTTAAGCATTGAGCATTTGAGCCATCATGGTTGATGTGTTCAGCTAGTTTTTTCTTTAAACTTGACCTCCTGCTGAATGCAAACCAAAACAACAAATACATAACCTATCCCCCCCCCCCCATATCTATATCTATATGTGTCAGGGGAATGTCAGGGTGGGTGGGTGTCATCTTTGGATATGGCTTTGAATTTCTACAGGATCAAATCCCAAGTCTGGGCAATAAAATGCTTCCAGAGGCCGCTCTCTCTCCCCTGTGAAGCAATGGACCTCCCGCTCGACCCCACGAGGGCACGGATCTACCCAGGTCAGCTGGGAGGGACCTGTAGGGAGAGTCCAATGCATAGTAATGGGATGCTGTGCAAAGATCAGGGCGAGGTCCAGGAATTTAAGAACACGCCTCACCAGTCCAGGATGAGGGAATAGTCCCGAAAGCACCCCTATCTGGCGAGTTAGGCATTGGGATGCCCGTTACAGTACCCACCTGTTGTAGCAATGGAGACCAGTAGGTCTGTACCAGCGGGCAGGGCCATACCATATAGAGAAGGTCCATGCTTGGGAGAGGATGCCCTGGAACCAGGAAATAATTTATCAATCTGAGGTGGGGTGAGGTAGGATCTATTCAAAACATTGACCTGCATGTAGTTGAATCGTGTCCCTCTCGACACTACTATATGTGGGTATTCCAGTATCTTGGCCCATTCAGTGTCGTGAAAGGATCTGGCAAGATCTGCTTCCCATGCGGTTCGAAGTGGTAGTCAAAACCTGTCCACCCGTTGCTGAAATGCTTTATAAAGCCACCATATTTGTTTCCCCCATGTTCCTGCTTAGCATATTGTCTGGTACAACTCGTGCTTCGGGGGTATTCGAAGGTGGGTATTAAAGAGGGTATGAAAGGAGTGTAGAACACAATCATGAGTAACAAATTGTCTGGGCGGGAGATCTACACCTGCACCAGTGTAGGAAAATTAATGATCTCATCATTATGAAAGAGATCACCAGTGGTAGAGAGTCCAGCCGTGTTCCAGAGTCATGGATGTCCACGCGTAAGTGCCCCATGGGTAAGAGCAGACCTAGTAAGGGAATAGCAGGAGCGAAAGGTTTTGGCGTGCACGTTAACTTATTGGTCCTGGCCAAGCAGGCCCTTGCAAGATGGAAGAGGCTTGTGGTTCAGGAGGCAGATGAGTAGAAGGATATAAAATATAATTCAAAACACCGTCACTATAGTCAGTCAGTAACAGCCGCGCTTCATATAGGTAAGGACCAGAGAGTCGGCGGATTGTCCACTGCAATTGTGCAGCTAAGTAGTAATGCTCAAAATCAGGGATGACCAGTCCTCCTTCATCCGGAGGGAGTCTCAATATAGCAAATGATGCCCTACGCTGCCCCGACACCCAAATAAAAGTGAAGAAGGAAGAGTTTAGTTCTGAAACAAAGAGCGTGAAAGGGGGAGGAGAAAGTTAGCAAAATAATAAAGGATGCACAACCATTTTCACCAAAGCCACCCGACCACTTACAGACAGCGGTAGGGATGACAAAAATGTTATTTGTGTTCTGAGTGTTTGCATTGTGGTACCTCAGTTACCATTGTGTAGATCCTTAGGTGTATGATATATGTTGACACCCAAGTATCGAAATGTAGTTGATGCTAATTTTAGTCTAGTGTCCAATAGGGGGTGATGGAAGGGTCTGCACGTGTGGTATAAAGGAAACATACAGGATTTCTCCCAGGGGTGAGCGAAATAGTCAATTCCGCCTGAGGAATTGGTGGAATTTTGGCAACTCCATGTAATTCTTATGGCATGCAGTTCCAGCCGAATTCCGAAAATCGATATGGCGCAGAATTTGTTCGTGCACACAGGCCAGAATGGTAAGTTGGTGACCAAAAATGAGATTTGGCATCCCCGAGAATAATCTTTGGTCATTAGGAAGACATCAGGAGAGATTTTTCCAGCGCAGGCAGTTACAAACATTTACGGTCAGAAGGATGCCGCTCGAGTAGAAAATCGACTCAAGTGGCAGCAAAATCAACTTGAGTAGCTGAGACCTATGTCATGTCATGTGATGCTGTTCACGCTGATTTTTCAGCATGGAACACGCTTCTGGTGTAAAATCACAGCATGAGATGTCTATTTCTGCCTGTTGGTGGAATTCCATGGAATCTAGCTGAGTGTTTTGCAACTCCCGCAATTACAGAGAGGCAAATTCTGCTAATTCCACCCACATCTAATATAGCCTAATTCCCCTTGAGAACCGATAGGGAAGCAAACTCAGAGAAAACCTGCTTGATGTTGGATAAGTCAGTTTCCATGTCATGGACGTACCAGATGATGTCATCAGCATATAGCGACCTAAGGGGGTGGGGCCATATACTGGTATCCCCCAGGTTGCCCTGGGCTGCTAAAGTTTCTATGCCTGTGGCGACTAATAATGGCAATGGGGGACAATCCTGCCGGGTGCCTCTACCTATAGGACATAGGGGCATATTATCAACAAAAAGCGATATTTATCGCTAAGTAGGGTTAGCAGCAATTTTGTTATCGCCGCGCATCACGGGATTCTATCGCTGAGATAACGTGCTATTAGCAACGTTTATCTCAAAAGCGATAAAATTCCCGGCGATAGTGGCAAAATCCATGAATATCGCTGAGAATACAGCGATATTCACGCATTATCGCTAACAGGGTCTTAGCCATTATATCCACCTCCCATTGGATATAATGGCTAAGAACTGGTCTGAGCAGGTGTTAGTTTTTGGAGATATTCACGCTAAGCGCGAATATTTCCATCGCTACGCCTGTGTTGGTAATAGGCGATAGCGATGTTAGCGACTGCTTTCAGTCGCTAACAGGTTGAGTACACCCACTTTGCATATAATTAGCGATAAATATCGCTGACATGCAAAGTGGGCCCCAAACCGCTCGCTATCGCCTACAAGCTGTTGCTAACTACTGTTAGCGACAGCTTGCTAATAGGGCAATAGTATTATCGCCGCTTGGCGGCGGAAAACGGCCGCTAAAGCAGCGAAAATTGCCTATCGCCCCCCTTGATAATATGCCCCATAGTGCCAAGATACACTTCCTAGTCTTTACCCGAGCTGAAGGGGTACTGTATAGAATTTGTATCCTTTTCTGCCAGTACAGACCTATAGCGATTAACCCCGGCACTTTGTACATAAGTTCCAATGCAGGGGCTCAAAGGCTTTCTCCAAATCCAATGAAATACAGACAGCGTTGGGAACAGAATATGCTGATCCTTGTGGGGCTTCAATGGTGTAGAGATGAGTGTGGTATTAAGAGTCGGGGGAAGGGAGCCCTCAAGAAAGATGGCCTCAGATTGTGTCAGTAATTGGGGTGCCTTTCGCTGGACAAATTGTACGTAAAATTCAGCAGGTAGGCAATCTGTACCTGGGACCTTCCCTTGAGACAGATCCTTTAGATCAAGAGAACCTCTGGTGATGTAATGGGCTTGTCAATGGACATTTGGGCCTCTGGTGTGATTTGTCAAGCGGGACAGTGAAAAAAGGGGGCATCCCAAAATGCACGTATCCCATTCATTCTTCCTTAGGACAATTTTACAGTGATACTACAAAAACTACTGAATGGTATTATATAAAATTTGGTAGAAAGCTAGATCTTGGTCCAGATGTGCTTTTGTTTTTAGATAAGATGTGATTGATTGCTTGCCATCACATCTACAAAGATGTGGTGGTAGCCATTTTAGGACTCAGGACAAAGTCGCTAGTCCTGATCATAAGGCAAAAGAAAAGGGGATAGGATAGGGATACCGTGCTCCCCTAGGCCTGGTGGGGGGGACCCAGAGCGACCACCCCTGGAGACGAAAACTGTTTTTTTTTCTTTCACCGTAAATTTGCATTGGATCTGCAAATCCAGAGTCAACTTAAAAAAAACTAAAAGTAACTAGAACTCTTGCCCCAGATACCCTGCTAATTACTTCCCTTATTTCATCACTCATGATTTGTTCTATGACATGTTTGCTAACATCACATTATCTTAAACGAGATAATTGATGAGAACACTGATCATGGCTGTGGCGTGAGTTAAAGTTATGTTAGGGTGTGACTTATAGTTGCTTTAGATAACTATAACATGTGAATTTCAATAATTTTGTTCATTTACCGGTAAGTCTTAACTGACATTTTCACCTACCTGTAACGTCCATTTAACCTTTGTTATTTCAGTGAATTTCTAAGGATTTCTTTTAATGCAAAGTAAGATATTATTTCCATACCTCACTACAACTTCACTTTAATCTTTGTGTTTTTCAATAAATACATATTTATAAATCTGAAAGAATGGCGACCGAGAAAAAGAGAGAATGTTTTACAGAAGTGTTCACAATAGCAACATTGTAGTTCTAGAGCAAATGAGTGGTCGTACAAAATGTAAAAATATTCCTTCAGACACGTTTAATTCCTGGAAACTTCAATCTAATAGGAAAAAATATTGAGGGGACAAAGGAGAATATTAGCAAGGGCCATATCGCTGCTTTAGCGGCACTTTTTTGCCACTAAAGTGGCACTATTTTTATCGCCCTATCAGCAAACTGTGGCTAACACCTGTTAGCGACAACTTTCTATTGAAAGTAATCATTTTGGGGGCCGCTTTGCATGTCAGCGATATTTATCGCTAGTGACATGCAAAGTAGGCATACCCGACTAAAAAGACCACTAAAACAGCTGCTAACAGACCTAATGCCTATTAGCAAAGAAGCCCTGGGCCCGGTTAGCAATATAAAAAGTATCGCTAACCGGGGTTATCGCAGGTATTTTTACATCTGCTAAAAACTTGACTTCGCTTTTATCGCATTGGAGAAAAACGTTGGTAGTAACGCACTATCTCCGCGATAAGATCCAGCGATAGGAGGCGATAAAAAAAAACACGCTGAGCGCAGTTTGCGATAATTATCGCAAGTTGTTGCTAATATGCCCCAGAGTGTTTCATTGGTATTTCCGCAGAAGAGGTTTGGGGAGTGACCGAAGAGTAACCCAAAAAAACAATGGGTGGAACAACACCAATCATGACATGGAGACAGGTGGAACTTCCTTCTTGTTGTTTTTTTTATTTTATGTGAATCCATCCACTGTTCATTTTTACCTATCCCCATAAATGTATTTGAAAATACATGTATAGCTGTCTGACAGAAAGTGAATCTGCCAATCTCACTGGTCTATGAGAGCAAAAACGCCTGGACATTGACGTGCAAACTCCAGGCTGTGAAATTAAATGTTGTGTATCAGTGGGAGAAATGTGGGTATGAACATCCCAGAGGCGTGGAAATACCTTTGTTCCCCACAAAGGCAAAATATGGCTGCAGGACTTGAGATTGGGTCAGGTTTGCTGCAATGCATGCTTTGTCATTGAGTGCTACATTTGGTAATATACAGCTAGATTCATGAAAGGAAAATCGGCTCGCAAAGGGCCAGATTCTCAGAATCTGGCCCTTTGCAATCGCAATTTTTGCATTTGGGATTCATCATCCCAAATGCAAAAATCGCTATTACAGAATTCGCATTTTAGCGAGGAATTGCATTTAAGGAATCTCTATTTGAGATTCCTTAAATGCAATTCATTAACCAATTTTAAATTGCGAATTCTCAATATTTGGCCGCTATTTACCACGAAGTCAGACTTCGTGGTAAATAGCGAAAAAATTAGAAAAAAGCACTTTAGTGTATTATTCTCTGTTGCATGTTACACACACACATGTCCTTTGGACATGTGTGTGCGCAACACCGGTGTAATGTTGCATTTCAGGGGTGCTACAGGGTGTCCTTTGGACACCCCTGGCACCCTTGAAATCGCATCCTTATTTGCGATTAGCAAATTGCTAATCGCAAATAAGGAATAACTCCCCATTCATTCCTCTGGGCCTGTGGAGAAGTGTGGCTCACTGGTTAGAGGCGGCAGACCCGTAAGCAGAGAACGGCCCGGGACCAGGGTTCGATTCCCGACGCGGCAGGGTCGTGGACCAGGGTCAGCGGACTCGATAATTCTCGCCTCGGTGCCTACTCTAGTCAGAAACCACACTCGGCAACTCTGGGCATCAGCTTGCCTCATCTTCGCAAGGGCCCCCCAGACCGCCAGGGATGCTTGGTCGCACCTTAGAGATACCCATCAGGGACCATCTCTCAGGGTGAGCCAGGACGGGTTCCCCAGCGGTCGAAGCGTGGAGATACTCCTCCGGGAGTCGATTCCTAGCGCTATATAAACCCGCAATTAAATTAAATTAAATTAATCTAATCGCAAATAAGGAAGATGTAGGAATCGCAATATTTATTGCAATTCCTACATGAATCCCGTTTTGCAAGTCCTTAATAGCGATTCCTTATGAATCGCTATTAAAGACTCGCAAAATGGGTCTTTGATGAATCTAGCTGATAATCTCTTTTCCTTTGATAACATCAGCCCTGATATTGACTCTGACCCGAACCCTGGCAGTAACATTAATTCTTACTTTGCTTTGGCCGCGTGAAGTTCTGAAGTCAAGAGATTCGCGCCTGTATTTTTTAGCTTCATCAGCTTTCCAATGTGTGAAGATGATGAGATTTTTTAAAGTAATAAAATATGTGCTGCACTTCAGGGAAAGTGTTCTCAATGTCACAAGGGGCTTGAAGGAGGTCAAAGCTATTCAGCAACAACATACTCTGCATTCCCTGCCTGCCATGAGTCCTGTCCCTTACCTGGCCTTAGGGTGGGGCTTCTGGAGGGTGTGGAAAGTAGCTTTCCTTGCTCCTGTCCTCACTCCCACTCCTTAGGGTAGGACTGTCTGGCAGTGATGGGGAGTGAGCGGTGCATGGCTATTCCATCATTTCCTTTCAATCACTCAAAGCTACCAGCAACCCTGAGGCATTGTGGGAAAACGTCTCCCAACAAGCAGCCACATCCCTGCTGCCAGTCACCCCACCCTTTTTGGGCGGGACCTAAATTTGCGCAGTCGGGCACGCCTTCCTTTTTGGGTGGGACATACACATAAATTTCCACAGTCGGGCACCCACCCTTTTTGGGCGAGACCTAAATTCACGCAGTCGTACACCCCACCCTATTTGGGCAGGGCCTACCTCCCACAGAGAAATTGAATCGAAATAGGCAAATTATCCCTCACAGGAGATCAGGGGCCCGAAGTACCTCAACAGCCGCCTCACCTTCTACACACCCACCCACCAGCTACGATCGACCAGCCTCGCCCTCGCCGCCATACCACACATCCGCAGAGCCACCGCTGGAGGAAGATCCTTCTCCTACCTGGCGGCCAAGACATGGAACTCCCTCCCCATCCACCTACGGCTGACCCTGGACCACCTCTCCTTCAGGAAACAACTCAAGACCTGGCTTTTCGAGCAGTAACAAACCCCTCCCCCCAGCGCCTTGAGACCCTACTGGGTGAGTAGCGCGCTATACAAATTGATTGATTGATTGGAAATTCTTGCACCAACACAAAGGGCCTACTTTACCTACTTTGTCGAAAGAATGTAAAGTTTGCTCATTCCTAACTGGTATCCGAGTGTAGCTCAAACTAGGCATGGACATGAGCTAAGCCCTGCTCGCAGTATTAGTTAGTGTAGGTACATTTATGTATTTATTTACACATTTGTATATGACACAGATTTTACCCAAAAGTGCTACAGTGCTTTTTTTACAATCGAAATGGATCATTACATAAGGGACAGATTTACACATTTCATCATTAGAAAAGCACAAACTTACATTATCTGAGATGTGGGTGCATGTAAAAGCGAAGAACATTGGAGAATGGCGTAAGATGTAGTGGACATAAAATGAGTGTATCAGGATGCCATCCGGCAGCACATACAAGAAGACTGATGGAATAGAGGTAGTTATGTGTATTTGTAAAGCGCACTATCACCCAAGAGGGTATCTTGGCCCTGAGCCGGTGTGTGCCTAGCCCTGCCTGTAGTAGGTTGGCTGATTGAAAAGCCAGGTCTGCAGCTTCTTGTGGAACTCAAGAAGAGAGGAGGAGGCTCTGGTGTGGAGTGTGAGGCCGTTCAATGCTTTAGGAGAGATGTAAGCGAATTCTCAACCTCCTGATCTGGTTCTGTCTGTGCACGGGATGTGTGCAAATAGGAGTCATGCAGAGTGGAGGTGTCTGGAACGTTGATGGAAGGAGATGTGACTGTTCAGGTAGGTGGGGCCCAAGTTGTGTAGTGCCTTGAATATGTGTGCGAGGAGTTTGAAATCAGAGCGTTTGTGTATTGGAAGCCAGTACAGGTTCCTCACACGTAGTGTGATGTGAGTCTGTGTGGCAGGTTGAGGATGAGACTAGCTGCCAAGTCAAGGATGGTTTGGAGTCTTCCAGTGGGTTGTTTGGTGATCTCGACGTAGAGGGTTTTCCCATAGTCCAACGTTTTGATGATTGGGGGTGAATTATATTTTTTCTAATGTTGCTTGGGAGCACATTTGAAGATCTTGATCAGCATCTCCAGGGTGTGGACCAGGATGCAGGGTTGGCATTAACTTTTGCGGTCATATCCAGTTTGCTGTCAATGATTAATCAGAAGTTCCTGGCATGTTGGGTCGGTGTGGGTGTGGGTCCTAGTTTGGCCAGCCACCAGTTGGAGTCCCATGGTGAGGGGTTCTTGCTGAAGATCGCTACTTCTGTCTAGTTGGTGTCGAGTTTGAGACAGTTGGCTTTCATAGAGTTAGCAACTTTGGTCATACTGGCAGTGAACTTGTTTCTTTTGTTGGGGGTTTATCTGAGAGTGGGAGTATGAGTTGTGTGTCGTCAGCATAGGAGAGGATGACGTTGACCAGAGGGATCATGAATGCATTGAATTGGGTGTGGCTGAGAGAAGAACATTGAGGCAATTCACAGATGAGTTTGCGGGTTTCAGAGGAGTAAGCTGCCAGGCTGAGTGCTTTTGTTCTATTTATTAAGAAGGAGCAGATCCAGTAGAGGATGGGGCCTTGGATGCCAACCTCGTGCAGGCACCCGACGAGGACTGGGTGTAAGACGATGTCACATGTTTCAGCAAGGTTCAGGAGAATGAGGGATCCTGGATCATGTGAATGTCATTTATGGATGCAATGAGTGCTGTTTCTGTACTGTGTTTGGGGCTGAATCTTGACTGCATTGCATCAAGGAGCTAGTGGTTAATGAGGTAGTTGTTGAGGCGCCAGTTGAATCCACCATCTTCTGCACCCATAGACAAACACACATACTCACACTGAAACACACATGCAGTGGATGAAGTGTGGCTCAATGGTTAGAGCGGCAGACCCTGATGCAGAGGTCTAGCCCGGGACCAGTGTTCAATTCCCCGCCTCGGCGGGTCTTGGGCTCAAAAATTCCACGGAACTGATCATTCTCGCCTCGGTGCCTATTCCAATCATGGAGTCCCACTCTGCAACTCTGGGCAATAGCTTGCTTAATCGCCACAACGGCCCCCACAATGCTAAGGAAGCCTGGCCTCCACCTTGGGGGTGCCCAGGAGTGGACACCTCACAGGGAAAGCCAGGATGGGTTCCACAGCGGTATTCGTACAAGCGCCTTGAGACCCTTGCAGGTGAGTAGTGCGCTATACAAGTATCAATTTACAATTTTATGCATACTTCAGTCCAAAGGAAAGTCATGGATCCCAGTTATTCCCTGTTATGGGGACTGGAAGGACCAGTGTTTGATAAAGAGGCCTTTATCACTGAAATAATATCTGCTTCCACTAGTGCCATTCCCCTCACAGACTATTAGGAGAGCAGAGTAGTATAGTTGAGGGTTATTTGAAGCAGAAGGAGGAATTAGAAATGTTCTCATTTTATAGAATCTGGTCAATGGGGGTTTAGACTGCAATAAGGTGTTGCTTGAAGAGATGGATCTTTAGTTCTGTTCTAAAGTAAGGTGGGACATTGAAAGGTGATATCAGAGTGATATTTTGTGTGTCATTGTTTGTCACAGGTGCTTTCTCCAACTCCCATCCTCCTCTGATTCTGGGCATTAATGGCCACCCTGCTCTGGAACTGGAAAGTACTGGGCACACCTTTCACCGCTTGCTCAGGGCTTTGCCACCGAGGATGTCAGCTGTGCTGCTAAATAGGAATATTTCTGCTCAAGATCCTGGCTATCACGTGTGCTGCCCAGTTGGTACCCCCTGTCTTCAGAACATTCAATCCTTCCCCATGTTGGCACCCCAAATGCCATAGCTGTATGCCCCATTTGAGTTCCAGCAGGATTTGAGGATTCTGGGGTTCAAGGAGCTACTTACTACCAGATTCGAAGGTCCTGGGATTTTGGGATCGACTGCAGATTTTGAGGATCCTGCAGTCTATAAAAGCCAAACCCAGGGACTTACCAGGTGCTTGGTTTTCCTGCCTATTGATGAGCGTAAGCTTCTGCTTGAGCTTTGCTCTTCACCTGTCTTTCTCTTCTTGAGCTTTGCTCTTCACCTGTCTTTCTCTTCTTGAGCTCAGCTCTTCACCTGTGTTTGTGGCTCTACAGTTGAGATTATCTTCAAGCCATATGAACATCTACCTAGAGGTTTTCTGCCTGTGGCACACTTAAAATGTCTTCTGCGGCATCACCACGAAGACTTTCTTGCATCTGTGGAAATATTTGACGTCTAACAACGCTGTCTTCAGAGGCCTTAGGGTAGTGATAGTTAGATATTACTTCTTTGGATTGTGAAACACCTGTTCGCCTCTGTACTGTCCCCTGCACCTAGGTACAGGGATTCTGTGTCACCCTCACTTCTGTGTTGTAACAACTGTCTCTTGGTCCTCTGTAGTGTTATATGCGGACTCTGTGTGAACCTTTGTTTCTGATTGAAGTCTCAAGTTATGAGCATTTACAACTGCTATCTGACATCTAAACAAGACCAGGGTCATGAAAAAATAAAGGTAGTGTGCCACTGGTATGATAAATGCTTACTTCAGTGCATCAGTTATTAGAGTAAATCTTGTGCATATGGGATTTTCTGTTGAATGTTACATTCATGTAAAATCAATCTAAATGAAAAAAGTGCATGTATTTTAAGGTGAAGTGAAATCAGTGAGTAACAGTTGTCTTGTGTTGTGGTTAGTATTTAAAAAAGCTGTCACTTTTGAGAGACTGGAGTAAATCTGAGAGAACCTCCAGCGGGTGAGACGAGCTATGTGACTGCACACCGATGGTGCCTATTGTGTGTCTTCTGTCATATCCCTAGTTCCCTTCTTCCCCTTTGCCATCAGTACCGAGCACAGACTTGGATGTGTTCCACACTGTTGACAGGGAAGGAGACAGGTGGGTTCCACATTGTTCCCGCAGCAACATTCGGATCTACAGGTTAGTGGTGACTTGAGTCTGACACTAGATAATGGGGTGAGGGATACACTATCTTAGCGCCAGGATGCTCCTTTCGGAGCGGCAGTTCGCGCTCTATAAATTCCAAATAACATAACATAACTATCTGGTCATTCACCATAGACGATAATATACTACGTGCACCTGGCGCACCAATGGAAACCCAGGATCACTCTTGTTTTTAAGGACTAACCATTGGAGGGTATGGATGCATTAACTACACTTACCTTCTCTTGCTTTCTTCTTTTTTGTCGTTCCAGAGTACTGTATCAACCTTTAGTGGCACTACATTAACATATATAAGCCACTCACTTCTACACTTTTACCTTTTTTACACAGCACTCTTTTTGGTCCTGAAGAAGCGCTTGGAATCTCCTCCTGAGACCAATAGATGGCCCAAAACATTTTGGCCCCCAAACATGTCCATTAGGGGCATGATAGATTTCTCTTGCTACTGAGGACCATTATCTCCCTCTGAGCAGCACAACTTTTTTGGTTTTTAATGTTGGCAGAGGGATATTTTTTCTAATAAATTGTTGAGCCACCCCTCCAGCCATCTTTTAGACTTCACTTTAGGACTTCGCTGCCACTTACCCCCGTGCACCCACTTGGCTTTATCCTGAAAAGATATGCAACAAAGCGACCCTCCGGGGGACCTGCGGGTCATTGTAGTGTCGGTCTGAAGAGCAGCATTACCCAATGATGAAGCAAGCCATCCTTCGGGGTGTGTGAGGGCACCAAGATCAGGACACACTGTCCTCAAGTACCACAGTATTAGGACTAGGCCTGGGTGGTAAATTATTATTATTATTATTATTAGGGAGTTTTGTAAAGCGCCTGGTTTACGCCCAAGGCGTGTCCCCGCGCTGTGGTGGGTAGGGTGACCGTATAGCAGCCCAACAGTAGTTAGCGTCTGAAGAGATGAGTCTTAAGTTTTCGCCTAAACAGGGTTTCCGAACACTCCATGCGTAGTTCCATCGGCAGATCATTCCACCGCTTAGCGGCCAGGTATCTGAATGATCTACCCCCCATGCGTGTTTTCTTTATTTTGGGGATTTTCAGAAGACCTGTGCAAGACGAGCGCAAGCTCCTGGTGGGCTCATACCAGGTGACCAGACTTTGTAATGGGGCAGGGGCTTTTCCTCTCAGAATGCGGTGGCATGTGGCCAAAGCCCTGAATTCCACCCTACTCCTGACCGGAAGCCAGTGCAACTCCTGGAGCGCTGCCCTGGAGGGAGATCTTCTAGGAAGCCTCAAAACAAGGCGAGCGGTAGCATTCTGCAACACCTGGAGGCGGTTTAAAACCTTTTCCGTTGCCCCCAGATACAGCAAATTGCTATAGTCCATGCGAGATGTGACTAACGCATGCACCAGCGTCCGGCGAGCAGCAATGGGTAGGAAATCCAAGATCTTCCTCATGGTTTTTAGAATGCCGAAGCATGTCCCCACCACTCGACTAACCTGGGAGTCAAAAGCAAGATCCTCATCTAGCCATACACCCAGGTTCTTTGCTTCATGACATGGAGCAGGTACCTCTCCCAGGCAGGGTGGCCACCATGCCGACGACCAGACAGGTGGACCCCCCCCCACCACGAGCACCTCGGTCTTGCTGCCATTAAGTTTTAGGCAGTTGGCGGACATCCAGGCTGCCAGTTCTTGCATGCAGACTCTGAACTTGTCCGCCATTAGACCAGGTGCGCGTGAGAGGGATACCACCAGCTGAGTGTCGTCAGCATAGGACACAAGACGTAGTCCGTGGCCTTCAACAATGGTCGCCAGCGGGGAGACATAAAGATTGAACAGGGTAGGGCTCAGGGACGAGCCCTGCGGCACGCCCTGGCCCAACCCAATCTCCCTAGAGTAGCACTCTCCCTGGCGAACTTGGAAACACCTGCCTGTCAAGAAGGACCGGATCCATCCAAGCGCAGCTCCTGCCACCCCTCCATCATTCAGACACTGTAGCAGGGTGGAGTGAGCTACAGTGTCGAATGCTGCGCTTAGGTCCAAGAGGATCAGGGCCATGGTTTGGCCCTCATCCACTCCCTGTCGCAGAGCTTCCACTGCCATGAGCAATGCTGACTCCGTCGAATGGCGGGGACGGAAGCCAAATTGAGAGTCATGGAGTAGAGAAGCTTCTTCTACAAAACCCATCAGCTGGAGGTTTACAGTTTTTTCGGCAATCTTCGCCATATATGGCAGGAGAGAGATGGGGCGAAGATTGTCAAGCCTATCATAGCTAACATTGGGCTTTTTTTGAAGGGGGAGAACCACCGCTCGTTTCCAAGCATCCGGGACAGTGTGAGTCTCGAATGAGAGATCCAGAAGACGGCGGATATGAGGCTCCAATTCCGTTCCGCTCGCGGAATTTGCAGAATTTGGGTAATTTCGTGTTACGCGGAGAACACGAAATTGCCCAAAATTCTGCGTTCCGCAACTTCTCGAAATTATTTGCTTGTTTGCATTCTCAAATGCGTGTTTGCGAGATATTTCCCCGAGCATGCAAACAGCGATTGTGAACAGTAAAAAATCATCACGAACAAGCAATTCCATGTGTTTGCGGAATTTTTGCATGTTCGCGGGGATTTTTTACCGTTTTGTGGATATTTGCGTAACACGATTATGCAAATTCCGCCCACCCCTAATTAGGACGTCTTTAGTCTTTCTCTCTACATAGGAACAGTAACTCCAGTGGGATTAAGACATGAGTCTGACATCATGCTGACTAACAAACAGATATTGATAATGTCTTTTTATTCCTTGATTACGAGTTAAGGAGAATTCCATTCCAGGATTCCCAGCAGCCAAAATTACCATTACTTGATGTATCTTTGCAGGGAATTCTACTTGTTACCTGTTAGACCCTTTGAATAGAGAATAAATGTGCAGATGTAAAAGCACTGTTGAAATTCCACACTGGATTCCCCATTCCAAGGGTGTTTCATTTGCCCTCATACCCCCTGTCCTAAACATAGGGTAAATGGAAGCAGTGCCTTCCCCGTGGGATGTGTTTGAAGGGAGCAAGGCTGGGAGGGTAGTGGATGGAAAGGCAAGAATAGTTTTGGTGGGAAAAAGCAGTACATGCCCCCTTTGACAATGGCTAACTTTTTCAGTGACTCATGTGGTTTTACTGTGCATAATTACTGCCCAGTAAACTTGGGTCGAGTGTTTCCCGGGAAAACCAGGTGTAGGAACACTGGGCCCGTCCTGATTAAGGCTTTGGTGCCAGACGGTGTACTCTGTATTAGAGGTGAATTCATGACGTCATCTTTATCTACTTTACTGTAGAAATTCCATATCCAAACATATATATATATATACATGTGCACAAATGACTTAGCACCTCCCTCACAAATCAGACTATCCCAGACTATTTGTGTCAACAAGAGTTATTCCAGAAATGTCCATCGTACACCTCCTGGTTGACTGGGGTGCCAAGCAGCAACCACAATCCTGGGCAGCGTGAGGCACAAGCCATCCCTAAATTAATCTGTGTTCAACCACCTGGTAGATTGGCCCAGAGCACTCAGGCGTAATTCAGAGGTAATGTGTAAAGTATTTGTGTAACACTTCAAAAAGTAATAAAGTTAAAAGACCACACAAAAATGTATCCCAACCAAGTTAGAAATATAGAGTTCTTTTTAATAAATAAAACCAGAGCAAAATAACAAAAATCTAATTATTAGAACCTTGGATATACAATTTTTAAAATGTCAGTAATATTAGCACCAAAAAAGCACAAAGTGCCAACTGTGGATATCTAGTCACATCGGAGAAGAACAAAGTCACAAGTTCAGACTGACTGTGATGGAGTACAGCCCAGTTACAGAGACCCAGTTAGGCCCACTGACCAAAATACTTTAAATCCTGGTTTGCGGAGCGTTGCATGGGTCTGCGTCTAAGATGTCTCACACGGCCAAAGCGGTGTGTCGGTTCCGAGATGCAATGATGCTGCGATGCAAAGTCAGGAGTCATCGTTGAGGATCCCATAGATGAGAGATTGCGATGTGGCGTCCAGCATTAACGATGCGTTGTGCAGCTTTGGTTCAGAGGAGCTGCTGCATTGGTTCCCAGGAGCTGTTAGGCTGCAATGGAGGATCCTGTGTTGTAGTAGAGGTTGCCGTCGACAAGGGCTGCGAGGGCCTGTGCCAAGGATGCAAAACTTTTGTAAGTTGATACTCCTTCTTATTTATTAAGATATTGGGATGGTCAAAACTAAACCATTAAGTTGTTTTTTTGTGTAAGCTTGCTTTGTTTATTTTTAATAAATACTCTTTGAGTGATCCACCACAGAAGTTACATCCTCATTTATGTATGATGTTACTTTGAGATCACATTGGTGAGTGCTAACAGCTGTCACCAATATGATCTCAAAGTAACATCATATAGAAATAAGGATGTTACTTCTGGGTGGACCATTCAAAGAATATTTGTTAAAAATAAACAAAACAAGCTTTCACAAAAAAACAACTTAATGGTTTCGTTTTGACCATCCCAATATCTTAATAAATAAGAAGGAGTATCAACTTACAAACGTTTCACATGAACCAATTTTGAGGCCATAGAGGTCCAGTGACTGGACTGATTCTCCTCCAATAGTGATACTGAGTCGGGGTACTAGTTGGATGAAGTTCCATCACACTGTTGCTTTCATGGGTACACTACTCACACTCCAACCTCATTACTCTCACCTTGCAATAATGGGCTGTTCCATCTGAAAAGTAGGTCCCCCCTCTTACTTCTACTTGGACCTCACTACTCCCTTGCAATAATGAGCTCTTTTATCTGTGAAATAGAGAGTTCCCCAATAATCTTCCATCTGTAAAGTAGATACCTTGTAAAGTACGGTTGTATGACATTACAACACATGCTAATACATCGCATGCCATTACATCGCGGTTTTTACAACGCAAGTCGTTACAACGACTTGCGTTGGAGGGCGCCGGACTTAGGAGTAGTATAATTTACTATTCCAACTCCAGTCTACATACAGTAGGGAAGGTGTTGGATAGTAAATTACACTATTCCTTGTCCTGGAGCGCCATCCAGCGCAAGTTGTTGTAATGAGTTGCGTTCTAAAACCGCAATGTAATGGCATCGCGATGTAATGACCGCGTTGTAAACGATGTTTCCCATAAAGTACATACCTCTCTCTTTAATGCGTAAGGGTATGCTACTCCTTGGAAATCACCATACTCACCTGTCATATTTGGCTCTTCTGGAAAGTGGGTACCCCTTCCTTTTTTCTTTCACTTGTAAGGCATGTACCTCTCCCTTCTGTGCTTAAGGTTATGCTAGATCTACTTGGGCTCACTACAACCCCACAACTATATAGTCATGACCCTATACATAAAGGTATGCTACTTTTACTCTGACCCCACCACTGTCCCTGAAGCAATCGACTCTTCCTCTGTAAAGCAGGTGCCATGCCCATTTGCTCATAGGCATATGTCATCCCTCCTTTCACCTCACCAATCCCCCTTTTATAATGGGCACTTCCTTCTATAAAGCGTGTCCTCTCTGCTCACAATCTTGCTCGTGCTCTTAAATTTTGGTAGATAGTCTAGTGCAGCCCAGTGTGGCAGGAAGGCTTGTTCTTTGCAGGGAAACCACTTCTACCATTAGTTTACCTCCAGAAGTCAGCTTTGATGTTATGATGTGCCTCTAAAATGGCCAACTTCTAGGCTTTGTGCGGGCTTTGCACATTTCTAGGGATGGGTCTAACACATGTAATTCCATGTAGTGCAATCACGTGGATTTGCATAGAATGTCCCAGGATTACGCAGAATTACTTACGAAGAGTAATTCTGCATTTAGCGTTATTTTCTTGATAAAAATGCCCCTTTGCATCCAAAATGGATGCGAGGTTGCATCTTGTGATTAGCACTAAATGCAACAGAATGAAAAAGAACATGAATAGCAGTGGGAGCAACACCTCCTTCTCGCTAAATGTGCTCTTGAAGTAGGATTGCTCCCATTTTACACCCAGCATTTAGCACTAGGGGGCATATTACCAACAATTAGCGATATTTATCGCTAACTAGGCTTAGCAACAAATTTGTTATCGCTAAGCATCACTGGAAATTATCGCTGAGATAACTTGCTATTAGCAAGGTCTATCTCCAAAGCGATAATTTTTCCAGCGATAGCGTGAATATCACTGAGAATACCGCGATATTCACGCATTAGCGACAAAATGTTCTTAGCCATGTTATCCACCTCCCATTGGAAAACATGGCTAAGAACTGGTCTGAGAAGGCGTTAGTTTTTGGAGATATTCGCGCTTAGCACGAATATTTCCAACGCTGCGCCTGCCTTGTTAATAGGCGATAGCGATGTTATCAACTGCTTACAGTCGCTAACGGGTTGGGTACGCCCACTTTGCATGTCATTAGCGATAAACATCGCTGACATGCAAAGCGGGCCCCAAACCGCTCGCTATCGCCTAAAAGCTGTCGCTAACATCAGTTAGCGACAGCTTGCTAATGGGGCGATAGAATTATCGCCGCTTAGCGGCCGAAAACGGCCGCTAAATCGGCGATAATTGTTTATCACCCCCCTTGGTAATATGCCCCTCGATTCTTAGTCCACAATGGACAATAGGGTGCATTTTGCACTTAGAAGATAGCGCTAAATACAAAACAACATGAACCGCAGTTTGATCAGCCATTCGTCCTCACTAAACTAGTTGTTTCTTTACTAATTTAAAGTAAAGACTGACTCAATAAGGGAGTTTTAGAACATGAATAGAAATGTTACAAGATTTACTATAAACATTTTAAAGGAGTGGTATGGAAATTCTAAATGCAAATGCATGAAGGCTCTTAGGGCCACATGTATGTAGCTATTTTAAGTTTGCAAACAGGCTGATCTGCAGAATCGGCCTGTTTGCAAATGCAAAAAAGGCTTTTCCCAAGTTTCAAACCCTATTTTGCGATTCGGTAACCTGTTACCTAATTACTAAATGGGTTTGCGATTCGGTATTTGGAATGGGCGTGTTTAAGGCATCCTTTCCAAATACCGAATCGCAGTGGTATGCATGAACGTTTTGTGACCATGAATGTGGTCGCAAAACATTTGCATAACACATTCACAAACGGGAAAGGGCCCATTCTCCTTTGAGAATAGTGGCAAAAAAAAATTTGAAGCGAAGGCAGTGGTCCCACGGACCACTGTCTGCTCATAAAAAGTTGAATGAAAACTTTTCATATTTTTCTTTTAAACGTAACCCATTTTCCTTTAAGGAAAACAGGCTGCTTTTAAAAAAAATATATTGCTTTATTGAAAAGCAGTCATGGACATGCTGGTCTGCTGACCCTAGTAGGCCACCATCCCTGTGATTTCAGCGATTCCTAGGAGGTCACAAATTGCGATCTACCTCATTAATATTAATGAGGGATGTTGATGGGCGTTCCCCTAGGAATTGCTAAATGAAACTCTAGGAGTTTCATACATTTGGAATAGGGATAGCCTTATTGCGATTCACAGAAAATCTGAATTAGGTAATCAGTAGTACAAATGTTGATACATGTGGCCCTCAGTCAATAGTGCAATACAGAATAAGGTGTAAAATCTGAGAAATTCTAACTCCCAAATGAGCAGCAAAATCAGTAAGAAATTGGGCAGCATCCCTAATAGCATTGAAGAGAATAAGGAAAGTCTTCTGGGTCACCCCCAAACTCTGGGGTTTATATACTATTTTCTTGCCTAGGAAAGCATTATTTTCAGCAAATCATCATGGTATGAGCAAACGAGTCACACTTTTAGCAAAGGAGAGCACGGTTCTATTAAACGTCATATTGCCTTACCATCTAAGCACTATCCCACTACATGAATATTGAGATATAAAAGAACGAGAATAATTCTGTATAAATGTATGAGTGAGTTAGTGGAAGAGCCTTGAGAAACAGCAACAATACTGTGTCAATGTTGGAAAGCTTTCGTGGAGAGCTAAAAGAACAGCGGTGATGGAACTAAACGAACATCACTTTGCTTGACTGCGTGTTGCAGAAATAACGAACATTGAACATGCAGGAGGAGACATCTACTTGGACAAGATTGCTTTGAGGCCCAACGGCAGCCTCGTTAGCATAAGCCAGAAATAACTCTTTAATAAATCACAGCAAATTTGTTTCAAATGCAATGACACCATATCTTTACGTACATGTAAATATGAAGGTGAATCTACCTTCTACATGTTGTTAATAATGCATAAAAATATAAACTGCACAAAACTCTAACAATAGTGTCTTCCTAACCTCATGGAGAGAATAGAAAGGAACCTACATATCAGAGTAAGGAGAGCATCTTCATTGCCTCCTGGAGAGAAGATAGAATAAAAGAGCGCAGGATAAAGTGTGACACATCACAGTAACAAGAATGCATATTCAACCTCAAGGTGCAAGGACAGGCTATAGTTTTACAAAGCTTAGTAATGAGGGTGTACATCTACCCTCATGGTGCGAAAACAAGGGAACATGATAGAGTATTACTCACCATAGTAATGAGTGTGCCAATCTATGCTCATGGTAAGAGATTAGGATATAGCGTTACACACCACAGTCATGAGTGTATCTAACAATGATCATGATACAGGAGAACAGAATAGAGTGTAACATACCACAGTATGAATTTGTCTATCCATCCTGATTGTGGGAAGAATAAGAGAACTAGCTATCACAGTGATACAAGAATGAGAGAACTAGCTATCACCATGACATAAGAATGAGAGAACTAGCCATCACCATGATACAAGAATGAGAGAACTAAATATCACCATGACATAAGAATGAGAGAACTAGACATCACCATGATACAAGAATGAGAGAACTAGCTATCACCGTGATACAAGAATGAGAGAACAGAAAAAAGTGTTACACATCACAGTCATGAGTGTGTCTAACAATAATCATGATACAGGAGAACAGAATAGAGCGTAATATACCACAGTATTGAGTTTGTCTATCCATCCTCATCATGTAAGAATAAGAGAACTAGCTATCACGACATGATACAAGAATACGTGAACTAGCTATCACTGTGATACAAGAATGAGATAACTAGCCATCACCATGATACAAGAATCAGTGAACTAGCTATCACTGTGATACAAGAAAGAGATAACTAGCCATCACCATGATACAAGAATCAGTGAACTAGCTATCACCATGATTCAAGAATGAGAGAACTAGCCATCACCATGATACAAGAAAGAGAGAACTAGCTATTGCATGATACAAGAATGAGAGAACTAGCCATCACCGTGATACAAGAAAGAGAGAACTAGCTATCACCGTGATACAAGAATGAGAGAACTAGCCATCACCATGATACAAGAAAGAGAGAACAGGCTATCATCGTGATACAAGAATGTGTCAATTAACTATCACTGTGATACAATAATGTGAGCACTTGCTATCACCATGACACAAGAATGTGAGAACTAGCCATCACCATGATACAAGAATGAGAGAACTAGCCATCACCATGGTTCCTGAATGAGAGGACTAGCTGTCACCATGATACAAGACCGGATTGCTCCTAGGACGTGACGCGCTGTTTTCGCCGTGAATCTCCGCGTGTATTCAGTTCAAGCCAGTTATAGACTGAAACATACGAGATTTGACAAGATAGGAGGGACGTCATGGAGAGACTTTAGGGATTTTTTGATCACCTATGCGGCGTGGATACCTGATATTCTGCACATGTATACTCCTCAGATGTGCTTGGACTGGAATTATATGCATCGCGTTAAAAGAATTTTAAACAGGAAGAAAACTTTTCTGGAACTTCCACAGGCATCTCTGTATGACGTCATATGGTTTTGAGTCGCACAAGGTATTGAGAGTATTGCCTGTTAGCAACGGAGTGAGGAGTGTCCAGACTTCTGATATTAAATCTTGATAACATCTGGTTGTTCAGAATTAGAGAATTGTGATACAGTTCTCACAGTTTGATTTTTTCTTTTCCAGGGTGGAGTGGCCCTGAAGATCAATTTATTAGCTGCAGCTAGTAGCAATGAACCAAGCAATACAACACAGTGAACAACTCAGGAACCTGCTCAATTTTTGTAGAGTGAGACATCTTCTTTTATGCACAGTTTCAACCCATTACAAATGCACACCCACTGCGGCAAATTCTGACCAATGAAACACATTTTACGTACATTATTACATTCCAAAAAGCTCACTTTACATTGTACCAACCCACAAGTTAATTATTAGGACTGTCCCAAATTCAATTACCAAAAAGCCGGACAAACCCATAATTGAAAGCACTACCCATGTAATGAAAAATCGTAAAGGAAAGAGTAATTCAGATGTAGAGTAGGATAGGATATGTGCAAGAAACTAAAAGTTAACGATATCCTGAACAATGATTGGATTCCTAGATTACTATCAGCTAACGAAACTGGCTTAGCAAAAGATGAGTTTCAGGTGACCGGGTCAGCGTCCTGCAGTTCACTCGTAAGTCGAAAAGGGCCATGTTAATATGTACATGAACAGCGAGGCCCATGCAACTTCGTTCGTTTGTTTACCACCTAGGCCTACGTGAGGGCAACACAAAATGGCGTCTTGAGCAACGCAAAACAAAATGGAGTCCGGTCCCGAAAACCACGGAATCTCAGACCCTCCTTTTGCCATTACGTAGGCAATAACCCAAACTCACGTCAATCTGAATCCAGGTCTATATCTATTCTCATCAGATCATCAAGGTGTTGCTGTAACATCATCTTACTTTCTTTCGCTTCTCTCGAGATAGGTCTAACACAGATCGTAGCACAAAGGCCACAAATGGTGGGACCACACTGGATGCATAAACAACACGAGAAAAGGATCGCTAAAGCCATACCAAAAAACATCAGAATCTTCCATCCCCATTTGGTCAGCAGTTCCCAAAACCATCCCGTCAACGACCAGTTACCTTCGTCTACATGTATAAACTCAGCAGACTTATGTAACCTCAAGATGGCTTGGTACACTGTCGGGGCATTATCTGGTATGAAAACGCAGCAACTAGATCCGATCAATTTGCATACCCCACCTCTATCTGCTAGTATAATATCTAAAGCAAAGCGATTCTGTAATGTCATAAGGCGATCCGCTTGAAGCTCCGCAGTAATCTTACTAAGGGCACCTGCAGTGTCATTAATAGTTGCCTCGACCACTCTCGTAAGCTGTCGAATAGTCCTACTATTAGCCATAGGACCCCAATAGGGCAGAAAACCCTTAAAGAAGTCTCCAACTTCTTGTGTGGCAGTGTCTTCCGCATTCATAACACCTCTACCAAATCTCGTCTTATGATAATCGAAAGCAGCTGTATACGTAGGGGGAAGCAAAAACGCCACATAACATGTGCCTGAAAAATCAGACGGCAACCATGTATATGCTCTGTCATTACAAACAAAATACGTGCCTTTAGCTGGCACGAACGGAGGGGATTTCTGGGACATATAAACGTATGTGTGAACACACACACTCTTACCAAGCTGAGCTCTCGGATTCTGACCATTGCCTTGCAAACAAAGATAACCTCGGTGGGGTACGATCCAAATAGGAGGAGACCTTCGCTGTCTCTCTTTCTCTGTCAAACTAATCTTATAACTTGTCTTGTTCCAATCAACATATGCTCGGACTTCATCTTTGGGGATGGCATTATACGCGGCGATATCTCTAATCATATCGACTATTCCCCGTATCAAAGCATTGCTACTCACGTTATCTTTAACAGAACGCACAGGGGATGCTTCATTCGCGTAAATAAACATCGACTGGAGTGCCCATACTGAACCATTAGGCGAAAAAGGCAAAACCAAGTATGGCATTCCCTTATCTATCGTATGTGGCATAAGACCACACACCCAATAATTCGTGGTATTTACAACTAGCTGATGCTGATGCAACATCTGTATAAAAGAATTGTTCACAAATTCTGATCTTCGTGTTTGTTCATGTTCAGGTAACGTATGAAACTCATGTGGAGAAACAGTAGAAAAAGAAAGGGTAGGTTGGGAGGTAGATGTAAGTGGCTGTTGTGTGGCATAGAAAATCAAACCCACACAAGCTAACGCAATGTTCAAAAGCATTAGAAAACACATTATTAAAAAAAATTTGCTACGAACCAATATACATATTCGGACTTTAGAATCTTCTTTCCTAACACTCTGGTCAGAATCAATAAACTCCATCCTCTAACGTGCTGCTCACGGTCATTACCTTCTTCACTTAAGTGTGCGCCAAGATCGTACTAACGACCCTGGACCACGGACCTGTGTCACTACGCGGTTCACCCCTTAAGAACTTCCTACCGTGACCCTGCAGCGGAGTCCGGATGGTGACTCGAAAATGGAAAAAGCAAAAAAAAAGTTTCTTGATCTGCCAAAGTGTAAATTCACTATCTAAAAAAATTTCCAATTTCACTTTTATTTGTCCATATGTACAAGCTTTCTTGGTCTCAAATCGTAGCGTTCTTTATCAGGCACCGTAGGATCTTTGAACAAAAGTTCCGGATTCGTCGTGTCAATCTTCAGATGAGGAGGCACAGCAGCTTGCAGAACATCATCATCCTCGCGTTCTGACCGAGTCCATGTCAAATGAGCATCACTAAACGGAACAAATCTAGGGACTCGCTCACACTCGGAATCAGCTATACCATCCCTCACCCACTGATCATACGGTAAAGGCAAAGGAACTTTTTTACAGTGCGTGGCATGCACCCAGTTCTTTTTGCCAGCTACTCTAACAGCAGTTCTAGTGACCAGAAGAACTAAGTAGGGACCAGTCCATCTTGGTTCCAGATTCTTGGTGCGCTGGAAATTCTTGACGAGAACATAATGTCCAGGTTCGATGGAGTGGCCTGGATCTGTAGTAGCTGTCGGCAAACTGTCGTAGACCTGTTGGTGGAGAACACGTAATTTAGCAGTCAAGTCATGTAAGTAATCCACCAACATAGGGTACTCAATACTGCTGTATTCTTTCGGACGAGGCACACCCCAAACATTCGCTGGACGACCAAAAATTATTTCATACGGACTAAGTCCCACTCGAGAATGCACAGTCGTCCTTGTTGACAAAAGAGCCAACGGCAAGGCATCCGGCCATGTAAGACCAGTGCTCGCTTGTACCTTAGCTAATTTCAGCTGAAGCGTACCATTGTAACATTCAACAAGTCCAGCAGACTGGGGGTGATTCGCTGCATGGAACTTTTGATTTATGCCCAATCCAGAACACACCTTCTTCATGATTTGACCCACAAATTCACTCCCATTATCCGACCATACAATTCTCGGCAATCCATACCTAGGGAAGTACTCTCTCAGCAAAACCTTAGCTGTAGACAAGGCAGTATTATCCTTTAGGGGGTAGGCCTCTATCCATCTAGAAAAGGCGCAAACAACCACAAGAACATATTTCAGATTGTTGCATCTCTCCATGTGAATATAGTCCAGCTGTATCACCTCAAACGGATACGTCGGATGAGCAAAATGACCAGCTGGAGTTGGAGTTCCCTTGCCAGGATTATACTTCAGAAAAATCATGCAATGCTTCAGAACATTCTCAGCACATTTCAGAATTCCAGCATTCTGCCATACTGGAGCCAACAACTTACATATCCCTTTTGCACTAATGTGAGCCATTCCATGAGCCATCGTAACCACTGGGAGCACATACGCATCAGGCAACAACCATCGCTGGGGCTCTGACAACTCAATCCAACAACCTGTAGAATCCAACATACCCGTAGTCTCTCTCCAAACACTCACTTCTTTCTCTGTGGCTTCAGCCTGAATCATCTTCACACTTTCTATTGTGTCTTCACGCATTCCACCAGCCATAACCCAATTAGCAGGGCCTGCAACATACATACGGCTCATCATGTCTCTCGCCGTTTCCTTCGCAACTTCATCCGCAAACGCATTCCCTCGACCAACATCGTCCACAACTTTCTTATGCGCACTACACTTCACAATTGCAATCTGCTTTGGGAGAGTGAGAGATTCCAAAAGTTCATTCACTAACTGCCCATGCTGTATTTTAGTACCATGGGAAGTAAGGAACCCTCTCTCTCTCCACAAACGTCCAAAACTGTGAGAAACACCAAACGCATACTGGCTATCGGTATAAACATTCACTCGCTTTCCTTCTGAAAATACACACGCACGTGTCAATTCAATCAATTCTGCTGCTGGCGCAGAATTCTGTGGTATGCGTGCTGTCTCAACAACGGTATGTAGAGTTGTAACCGCATACGCTGCAGTCGTTTCACCATTCGGAAGCTTAAAACACGAACCATCTACCCACAGCGTATCATCAACATTCTCAAGGGGAGTATCCTTAAGATCTACTCTAGCCTTAGTTTCTTCTTCTGTACCAAGAAAACAATCATGCTGTTCTTGAACATCCGACTCTGTAGAGATTGGCAACAGCGTAGCTGGATTCAATACATTACATCTATTGATGTGTACATGACTAGCTAACAGAGTCAACTCGTAACCTGAAAGACGTGCACTAGTAAGGTGCTGTGTCTTTGTCCTGTTCAACAACGTATCCACTGCGTGTGGGACCATCACAATCAACGTATTATCCAATACCAAACCAGCAGACTGTCGGATAGAAACAGCCGCTGCTGCTGTAGCTCTCAAACAACTCGGCAACGCTTTAGCTACTGGATCTAACGTCGATGAAAAATACGCACATGGACGTTGTTTGTCTCCAAAACTCTGTGTCAAAATTGACAATGCACAACCTTCCTTCTCGTGCACATACAACGTAAAAGGCTTACTGTAGTCCGGAGTACCCAACACCGGAGCCGAACACAATGCATCACGTAATTCAGAAAAACTTTTCTGACATTCATCAGACCAAGGAAGAGGATACGGAGTATCTTTAAGAGTCAATGCCAACAGAGGTTTCGCTAGCAGGGAAAAATTAGGAATCCACAGTCTACAATACGAAGTGATACCTAGGAAAGCACGCACTTCTCTCTGTGTGGATGGCACACTCATTTGCGCAATCGCTTGAATTCGTTCTGGGGTCAATCTTCTTCCCTCATTCGACAAGAGATGACCTAAGTAGGTTACTTCTTGTCGGCAATACTGCAACTTTGAAGGTGACACTTTATGATGAAGGTCAGACAAATGTCGTAACAGAGAAAAAGTAGCCTTTTTACAGATCTCTTCATCATCAGCAGCAACCAACAGATCATCAACATACTGGATAAGAGTAGCACCAGAAGTCAACACAAGACTATCAAGCTGGGTTTTCAGCGCCTGACTATAGATCGAGGGACTTTCACAATAACCTTGGGGAGCTCTCTTAAACCGGAAGCTTCGTCCTCCTAAAGAGAATCCAAAAATATCTCTACTCTCCTCGGCAATTGGAATGCTAAAGAAAGAATTCTTCAGGTCAATAACAGAAAACCAAGCAGCCGAAGCTGGAATCAAAGTCAACAAAGTAGTAATATCAGGAACAACAGGAAACTGTGGCACCACAATCTTGTTTACTTCTCGAAGGTCGATCACAAACCTGTACACAGGTGGCTGAGAAGCATCAGTACGCTTAAGGACAGGCAAAACCGGGCTATTGCACACATTACCTCTTGTTTCTTCAATTACACCCTTCTCAACCAAATCATAGATAATCGCTAAAAGAGCTCTCTCACCATCGCTCGATATCTTGTATTGTGGGATACGAGGCAGTCTAGCATTCGACTTTAGCGTCACAACATAAGGTGGAATCTGCAAAAGGCCAACATCATTCGGACCCGTAGCCCAAAGCGTATCAGGAAGCAAACGCAATTCCAGTGGCAGACAATCTTTAGACAAATACATTGGAGAAATCACTCTTTTACCTAAAGTAAGGTGTACTCCCGAAGGAGAACAATGTAATGTCGCATACAATCTTTTCAGCAGGTCCAATCCCAACAGATTCTCATTACAACCAGTCGTTAAAATAAGAGGAGTCTCCAATTTACAAGGGCCAATAGAAAGAGGCAAAGGATCAGAAATCGGGTTACAAACTGTGGTGCCTGAAAATCCTACAGAAACATTGGTCAAGCCAGACAAAGGTGCGCCAGGGAGTTTAGAATGCGTAATAGAACTCTTTGTCGCACCAGTATCCAAAAGAAAAGGTTGTACCACACCTGATGTAGTCACTTCAAAATAAGGTCCACTCTGATCAACTGGAACTGACACTACTCCCTCTCTTTGCCCATGGCTGTCCTAGCTATTATAATATAACTAGCACTCTCACGCTCGACATAATAATCATCAAGATAGTACTGTGCAGACTGACCAGTCGGAACATTCTGTCTGTCAAAGTAATTCACAGAATTCTGAAGGGAAGGGGAACGCTCATTTTGAGGTACCACACCGCGTCCCCTACCTCTAGGAGCTTGCTGGAAACCACCACGACCTCTCTGACCAGACACACCATTCGCACGTTGTAACAAAGCCGGGCAACTATTCTTGAAATGACCTTCCTCCCTACAGTAAGCACACTGATTAGGACCAGGAAAGAATCGCTGAACATAAGGCTCAAGCTTCTGTAACAATCTCTGAAACTGTGGAGGTTGCTGAAACTGAGGCTGATTCTGACGAGGTGGATAAGCTTGCTGCAAAAGAACTTTCGTCTTTAAATCTTTCGTTTTCTTCTCTGCTTTATCCTTCTCATCTCTATCCCTATTCTCATAATATTGGGCAGTAGCCAATATCTGGGCAGATGAAGAAACAGCCCATGAACTCTCAGAGTCCTTCAGTTTATTCGATAGTTCGGGAAGCAAATTAAAGACAAATTTGTCCACAAATAATCTTTGCCCACCTTCTGTACTCATGTCCTGACCACTATGATCGATTAACGTCTCTTCAAACCTAGTGAAGAAATCAGACACACTCTTGTCTTTCTTCTGCTTACATGCTGCTAACTTATCCCAATTCACTCGTAACAGGGGCATCATCGTCTTCATCAAATTAATAATTCTACCTGGCAATTCCGTAACTAAAGGTTCAGGTTTAGCACCTCCCTCTTGTCTACCATCTGCAGCAACAATATTTGTCCAAGTATCTCCTAACTCTGCTGCATGATTCTCATGACGAATCTTCGCCCACAAAGGTTGCGGAACTACATTACCCATCAACATGTCAATGTCGGCTAAATTCATAATACACGCATCCACTGTCTGAGGCAACTCTTTGTAGTAACCAGCCGGATTCTTACGAGGATCAGGTAAGGTCTGCTTAAGAGCCAAGACCTCTGCTCTCTTCCAAGGGACATGTACCCATACTCGTTGAAAATGAGCCGGAGCGGCAACAATACCCTGATTTACATTAGCCTGAACTGCTTCCTTCCATACAGGAGGAACTTCTCTCATAGGATACTGTCTCGCTTTTCTTCTAACAGAGGAATCAGGTTCATACAATGTCTGAGACGGAAGTCTAGATCTAAAAGCCAGTATCGTCTCTACGGCATCTGTAACATCAGATTCCACTATCATCCCTTTAGCAAAATCTGACTGAAGTTCGAGCACATCCTGCGGAATCGGACCCAACTCATTTTCTTCCCATTCCTGACGCAGAAAAGTACACATCTCATCGAAAACATACCTTTGCTTAGGCGGTTCCCACTGAAAGAAAACATCCATAACCGCTGGCAAACTATACCTTGAGGCATTTATAATCCATCTACGAGCCAACAAATCCAACACAACTCGTTCCTCGGAACTAAGAAGCTGACTACGACTCTGCTTACGTTCCGAAACAGGGGTCATATTCAGTGACCCAAACAATGGAGACAACAAATTAGAAACAGTTTCTGTCATTCGTTTTCGAGCAGAAGGAGAAGAAGCAGACATAAGAACAGGGGAATAAGTATTTTGAGGCAAAGAAGGAGTAGGAATAATAACAGTAGGAGTCCCAGATGCAGAAGTAGAAGGCAAAGGAGTTTGGGGCAAAGCTGGTAGCACGGCTGGCGACCCTAGAGCGGGTTGCACAGGAGGAGGTAAAACTATCCGTGGAGTACCGGGTGGCTGCACAACAGCAGGAGGTTGAACAACAAAGGGTGGAACAACCGGGGGTAGTAGAGGCGCAGTAGCACCCTGCACATAAGGAGGTGGCAATCTCAACAAATGAGAGATCAAAGGATCTTTTTCAAGATCTTCCATTGTTTTCGGAGGAGGAGACGGCAAGGCCGGATAACATTTGTTTATGGCCATGCAATGCTGTCTATCTGAAACTTCGCTCACTCGATCTTCCTCGTCTGCTTTAAACTGCCTAGCAGCTTGTAGTATTGACATATTCTTATCTTTCCTATCTCTCTTAGCTTGTTTAATTTCTCTCTGTTTGGCTTCCATTCGCCAAAGGCGGAAAGAGTCAAACATTGCCGGCCGGGCTTTCTTCTTAAATAGCGCTACTTCCAGATTGTCTAAAATATTTGATTCGAAACTACCATATTGTGGCCATCTTAAGACACAATCCTTCCTAGTATAGTGGATCCATACTTCATTATAAGTAATAGGACCCACTCCGTGTTTTGAATAGAGCTCATAAGTCGGAGTTCCAACCGGAGGTATCGGACATGAGTCCTCTATTCGGGAATTCTTGTTGCAACCACAACTAAACCATTTCCTAAGTTTGCTAAGACCAGGCATCTTATAGCTCACTAATCTATCTTCCAACTTCAAGGGGTTATCAATTATCGATACTCTCGCAAATATACGAGCCCCTCGGCTTCGATTACTGCAGTGACCGAATGTAACCAATACCAAGAACCAAACCAAGAACCAAAACAAATTCGTGGGAGCGACCCACTTATACTTGACCAAGGTATCTGTCACGCCACCAGAAGACCGTCTATCGTCTCGCTCTACAAAGCATCTATCGAGGGTCCAGGACAGGGCGACAGTCAGGGCAGTAGTCCTTCGTAGCCGTCGGAAAGCGGGAAGCCTCGCAGAAAACACCTTCGGTCCACGTCGACATGCAGGGGTCGATGAAGTGGCGGCCTTCCTCCAGAATTTTCTCACGTGGTTCCTCACGAACCTTAGGCTTGGACCGGTACCGCTTGATGTCGCCCCACGTTGGGCGCCAACTGAAGAACCAGGTTTTCTTAGAACCCAGTGGTGCCAGGGACACACCCGAAGTCTTCGGATTCACCTGTCTTGGTAATACAGAGACACTGAATACTTCTGGTTGGCGTCAGAGATCAATTTATTAGCTGCAGCTAGTAACAATGAACCAAGCAATACAACACGGTGTACAACTCAGGAACCTGCTCAATTTTTGTAGAGTGAGACATCTTCATTTATGCACAGTTTCAACCCATTACAAATGCACACCCACTGCGGCAAATTCTGACCAATGAAACACATTTTACGTACATTATTACATTCCAAAAAGCTCACTTTACATTGTACCAACCCACAAGTTAATTATTAGGACTGTCCCAAATTCAATTACCAAAAAGCCGGACAAACCCATAATTGAAAGCACTACCCATGTAATGAAAAATCGTAAAGGAAAGAGTAATTCAGATGTAGAGTAGGATAGGATATGTGCAAGAAACTAAAAGTTAACGATATCCTGAACAATGATTGGATTCCTAGATTACTATCAGCTAACGAAAACTGGCTTCGCAAAAGGTCAGTTTCAGGTGACCGGGTCAGTGTCCTGCAGTTCACTCGTAAGTCGAAAAGGGCCATGTTAATATGTACATGAGCAGCGAGGCCCATGCAACTTAGTTTGTTTGTTTACCACCTAGGCCTACGTGAGGGCAACACAAAATGGCGTCTTGAGCAACACAAAACAAAATGGAGTCCGGTCCCGAAAACCACAGAACCTCAGCCCTTGATTGGGCAATTATATCTGGCAGGTCTTGATGGAGGTGGTACCCCATCATCCTTTGGCCACCAAAACGCGTCAACCACTGCCCTGAAAACATCCTGCTATCTGCAGTTCTCGTCTTTGGTCGTCCCAATTACATGGTTATCTTGTAGTTGTGTTACCCAGATATGTTATGTATGTGATGGTTTGGCTCGATGTGTGTGTGCAGGGTTTGAATGAGTTGGTGTGTATTTGTATTTCTCTCTACCTGGGCTGTTTGTATTTGACTCGGTTGTTTATATTATCTCTTTAATTAATGATTATTTATGAATATAAAATGTATTTTGAAAATATAAAGAAATAATGAAAAAAGTTTTGATAAAAGAAATGAAATAAAAGAATCATATTTTTATAAATGTTGGAATTTTCTGTTTAGTGGGTTCTATAATTCAGGGTGGGTGCTTATTGTATATTTTTGGATTGATTTCACTGCACAAGTATTTAGGTCATGAGGGAGTCTCTTGCTGTATTTTGATATTTTTTTACCTCTTCTCCCTGACCGTTATACGTTCCTTTAGAGGGGGTCCCTTCTTTATTGCATTAGAACTAGCTATCACACCATGATACAAGAACGAGTTAACTAGCTAGCACTGTGATACAAGAATGAGATAACTAGCCATTACCTTGATGCAAGAATGAGAGAACTAGCCTTTACCATGATACAAGAATGCAAGAACTAGCTGTCACCATGATACAAGAATGTGTGAACTAGCTATCACCATGATACAAGAATGAGAGAACTAACTATCACCATGATACAATAATGTGAGAACTAGCTAGCACCATGATACAAGAATGAGAGAACTATCTATCACTGAGATACAAGAATGAGAGAACAAGATAAAGTGTTACACATCACAGTCATGAGTGTGTCTAACCATAATGATACGGGAGAACAGAATAGAGCGTCATATACCACAGTATTGAGTTTGTCTATCCATCCTCATGATGTAAGAATGAGAGAACTAGCTATCACGCCATGATACAAGAATGAGTGAACTAGCTATCACTGTGATACAAGAAAGAGATAACTAGCCATCACCATGATACAAGAATCAGTGAACTAGCAATCAACATGATTCAAGAATGAAAGAACTAGCCATCACCATGATACAAGAAAGAGAGAACTAGCTATCACCATGATACAAGAATGAGAGAACTAGCCATCACCATGATACAAGAAGGAGAGAACGAGCCATCACCGTGATACAAGAAAGAGAGAACTAGCTATCACCTTGATACAAGAATGAGAGAACTAGCCATCACCATGGTACAAGAAAGAGAGAACAGGCTATTACCGTGATACAAGAATGTGTCAACTAGCTATCACTGTGATATAATAATGTGAGCACTTGCTATCACCATGATACAAGAATGCGAGAACTAGCCATCACCATGATACAAGAATGCGAGAACTAGCCATCACCATGATTTGAAAATGAGAGGAATAGCTATCACCGTGATACAAAAATGAGTGTACTAGCTATCACCACGATAAAAGAATGAGTGAACTAGCAATCACCATGATTCAAGAATGAGAGAACTAGCCATCACCACGATACAAGGATGAGAGAACTAGCTATCACGATTATACAAGAATGCGAGAACCAGTCATCATCACGATACAAGAATGAGAGAACTAGCAATCACTATGAAACAAGAATGCGTGAACTAGCTATCACTATGATACAAGAATGCGATCAGTTGCTATCACCATAATACAAAAATGAGAAAACTAGCCATCACCATGATACAAGAACGAGATAACTAGCCGTCACCATGATACAAGAAAGAAAGAACTAGTAGCTGTCACCATGATACAAGAATGAGAGAACTAGCTATCACCGTGATACAAGAATGTGAGAACTAGCCATCACCACGACACAAGAATGAGAGAACTAGCCACCACAGTGATACAAGAATGTGAGAACTAGCCATCACCATGATTCAAGAATGAGAGGATTAGCTATCACCGTGATACAAGAATGAGTGAACTAGCAATCACCCCATTACAAGAATGAGAGAACTAGCAATCACCGTAATATAAGAATGAGAGAACTAGTTATCACCATGATACAAGAATGAGAGAACTAGCTATCACCGTGATACAAGAATGCGAGAACTAGCCATCACCATGATACAGGAATTAGAGAACTAGCCATCACCATGATTCAAGAATGAGAGGACTAGCTATCACCGTGATACAAGAATGAGTGAACTAGCTATCATCATGATACAAGAATGAGTGAACTAGCTATCATCATGATACAAGAAAGAGTGAACGAGCAATCACCATGATACGAGAATGAGAGAACTAGCTATCACTATGATACAAGAATGAGAGAACTAGCTATCACCATGATACAAGAATGCATGAACTAGCTATCACAGTGACACATGAATGCGGCCACTTGCTACCTCCACGCTACATGAATGAGAGAACTTGCTATCACCATGATACAAGAATGAGGGAACTAGCTATCACCGTGATACAATAATGCGTGAACTAGCTATCACCCTGATACAAGAATGCGATCACTTGCTATCACCACGATACAAGAATGAGGGAACTACCCATCACCATGATACAAGAAGGAGATAACTAGCCATCACCATGATACAAGAATGAGAGAACTACCTGTCACCATGATACAAGAATGAGAGAACTAGCTATCACTGTGATCTAAGAATGAGAGAACTAGCTATCACTGTGATACAAGAATACGAGCACTTACTATCACCTTGATACAAGAATGAGAAAACTAGCCATCACCATGATACAAGCATGAGAGAACTAGCCATCACCATGATACAAGAATGACAAGAATGTGTGAACTAGCTATCACCATGATACAAGATTACAAGCACTTGCTATCACCACGATACAAGAATGAGAGAACTAGCCATCACTGTGATCCAAGAATGGGAGAACTAGCTATCACCACGATACAAGAATGAGAGAACTAGCTATCACCTTGATACAAGAATGTAAGCACTTGCTATCACCATGATACAAGAATGAGAGAACTAGCTATCACCGTGATACAAGAATGAGAGAACTAGCTATCACCGTGATACAAGAATGCGAGACCTAGCCATCACCTTGATACAGGGATTAGAGAACTAGCCATCACCATGATTCAAGAATGAGAGGACTAGCTATCATTGTGATACAAGAATGAGTGAACCAGTTATCATCATGAAACAAGAATGAGTGAACTAGCAGTCACCATGATGCGAGAATGAGAGAACTAGCTATCACCGTGATACAAGAATGCGAGAACTATCCATCCCCATGATACAGGAATTAGAGAACTAGCCATCACCGTGATTCAAGAATGAGAGGACTAGCTATCACCGTGATACAAGAATGAGTGAACTAGCTAGCATGATGATACAAGAATGAGTGAATTAGCTGTCATCATGATACAAGAATGAGTGAACTAGCAATCACCATGATACGAGAATGAGAGCACTAGCTATCACTATGATACAAGAATGCATGAACTAGCTATCACAGTGATACAAGAATGCGAGCACTTGCTACCTCCAGGCTACAAGAATGAGAGAACTTGCTATCACCATCATACAAGAATGAGAGAACTAGCTATCACCGTGATACAATCATGCGTGAACTAGCTATCACCGTGATACAAGAATGCGATCATTTGCTATCACCACGATACAAAAATGAGAGAACTACCCATCACCATGATACAAGAAGGAGATAACTAGCCATCACCATGATACAAGAATGAGAGAACTACCTGTCACCATGATACAAGAATGAGAGGACTAGCTATCACTGTGATCTAAGAATGAGAGAACTAGCTATCACCGTGATACAAGAATATGAACACTTGCTATCACCGTGATACAAGAATGAGAAAACTAGCCCTCACCGTGATACAAGAATGAGAGAACTAGCTATCACCATGATACAAGAATGAGAGAACTAGCTATCACCATGATACAAGAATGAGAGAACTAGCCATCACCGTGATACAAGAATGAGAGAACTAGCCATCACCATGATACAAGGATGAGAGAACAGGATAACGTGTTACACATCACAGTTATGATTGTATCTAACAATAATCATGATATGAGAGAAGAGAGGAGAATTAGTTTTTCTATAATTACTTATGTTGAGAGAACAAAAGAACACAAAAGACCATTACACACCAAAAGCATGAGGATGTCTACCTGTCCTCATGACACAAGAACAAGAGAAAAAGAGAGAAGGTTACACATCCCCGTAATGAGTGTGTCAATCTATGCTCATAGAAGGAGAAGGAGCAAAAAGGATAAGGGGACATATTATCAAGAAAAGCGATACAATTATCGCCTCTTTATCGGCAGGAAACTGCCGCTAAAGCGGCGATAATGGCCTTGATAATATGTCATTGTGAATTCCCATAGCAGCCCAGGTTCTGGTGTTGACCTGGGCTTCTATGGGAATTCACAAGGGCATATTATCAAGCCCGTTATCGCCGCTTTAGCTGCAGTTTCCTGCCGATAAAGCGGCGATAATTGTATCGCTTTTCTTGATAATATGCCCCAGAGCTTTATACACAACACTAATGAACGTGCCTATATTCATGGTAAGAAAACAAGAGAACTGGGTAGAGAGTTACACAGACTGATAATGAGTCTAACTAGCCTCTAAGGCAAAAGGTTAGTGCACAGTAGGAGCTGTGCATCTATCCTCTTATGTAGAGCATGATACTGTTAGGCCCTACAGGAGGTGTGCATCTATCCTCCTGGTTAGAACAGGATAGTGTAATACCCTACAGGAGGTGGGCATCTATCCTCCTGGGTAGGTAGAACAGGATAGTGTAAGACCCTACAAGAGGTGTGCATCATCTACCCTCTTGGGTAGAACAGGATAGTGTAAGACCCTACAGGAGGTGTTCATCTATCCTCCTCTGGAGAACAGGACAGTGTAAGACCCTACAGGAGGTGTGCATCTATCCTCTTGGGTAGAACAGGATAGGGTTAGACCCTACAGGAGGTGTGCATCTATCCCCCTGGGCAGAACAGGACCGTGTTAGATACTACAGGAGGCTTGCATCTATCCTCCTCTGGAGAACAGGGCACTGTTTGACCCTACAAGAGGTGTACATCTATCGTCTTGGGTAGAACAGGATGGTGATAGCCCCTACAGGAGGTGTGCATCTATCCCCCTGGGCAGAACAGGACAGTGTTAGATACTACAGGAGGTGTGCATCTATCCTCCTCTGGAGAACAGGGCACTGTTTGACCCTACAAGAGGTGTACATCTATCCTCTTGGGTAGAACAGGATAGGGTTAGACCCTACAGGAGGTGTGCATCTATCCCCCTGGGCAGAACAGGACCGTGTTAGATACTACAGGAGGCTTGCATCTATCCTCCTCTGGAGAACAGGGCACTGTTTGACCCTACAAGAGGTGTACATCTATCGTCTTGGGTAGAACAGGATGGTGATAGCCCCTACAGGAGGTGTGCATCTATCCCCCTGGGCAGAACAGGACAGTGTTAGATACTACAGGAGGTGTGCATCTATCCTCCTCTGGAGAACAGGGCACTGTTTGACCCTACAAGAGGTGTACATCTATCGTCTTGGGTAGAACAGGATGGTGATAGCCCCTACAGGAGGTGTGCATCTATCCCCCTGGGCAGAACAGGACAGTGTTAGATACTACAGGAGGTGTGCATCTATCCTCCTCTGGAGAACAGGGCACTGTTTGACCCTACAAGAGGTGTACATCTATCCTCTTGGGTAGAACAGGATAGGGTTAGACCCTACAGGAGGTGTGCATCTATCCCCCTGGGCAGAACAGGACCGTGTTAGATACTACAGGAGGCTTGCATCTATCCTCCTCTGGAGAACAGGGCACTGTTTGACCCTACAAGAGGTGTACATCTATCGTCTTGGGTAGAACAGGATGGTGATAGCCCCTACAGGAGGTGTGCATCTATCCCCCTGGGCAGAACAGGACAGTGTTAGATACTACAGGAGGTGTGCATCTATCCTCCTCTGGAGAACAGGGCACTGTTTGACCCTACAAGAGGTGTACATCTATCGTCTTGGGTAGAACAGGATAGCGGTCGACCCTACAGGAGACGTGCATCTATCCTCCTGGCCAGAACAGGGTAGTGTTAGATATTACAGGAGGTGTGTATCTATGCCCCTGTGGAGAACATGATAGGGCAGCCGCTACAGGAGTGTAAATCTACCCCTATGCAGAGGAGAGGATAGTGTTAGACCCTACAACAGGTGTGTATTTAATATCACAGGGAGAAGAGGACTGTGTTAGACACCACGGTAAGTGTGCATCTATCCTCCTGGGTAGAACAGGGTAGTGTTAGACACTACATGAAACATGCGTCCAGCCTCCTGGGAAGTATAGGGTACTGAAGGGGCATCGCCTCACAGAATGAGGGAAGTACAGGGCACAGCAACCCTGTGCGTGTCTGTGTGTCACGCGGAGGCACACTAGTGTTAAATACAGCGGTGATAGGGCTGTCTATACATCATCACAGAGAGGACAGATTCATCACTCGCGTTAGGAGTGTGTCTGCGTCCTGTCCTCGTTGGGACGAACGAGTGAGAGGTGTGCAGAGAGAAGTAAATCACAGACGTAAATCAGGGGAGGTCAGCTCGCCATCAATCTATTTTATCTGAGCACGGACTGGAGCAGAGGACGGTGGACGCTTCTTGGCGCAGTGGCGATGTCGTAAGTCACTCCTGGCTGCCCCAGGATGGGCGGGGGGTGGGGGCAGGCAGGTCATACATGACACATCCATGATATACGAGTGTGTCCACCTTGGGCCGGGGGCGGGTCGCCTCAGCCGTGTCTCCCAAGGTCTGGCCGGCCGGGTCAGTGCCGCTGTGGGTGGGGGTCGCCTGGCGGGGGTCTCGCTTGAGCGACGATTTGACAGCTGCATTTAATATCACTAGTGGGACCACAGGAGCGCGAGGCCCGGTGTACCCCATGGACCGGAAACAGGAAGCACAAAACGGCCTTGGGGATCCATACATCCTTCTGAGCGCGTGCGGATGACAGCTCAGACTGTGGGGTCAGCCTCGGGTTAACCCCCACCTCACACACCGCGTCCAGAGCCACCCCATTAGCCACGGCCCGCCGCCCAAGGCTGCAAATGTGTTCCTTGGAGAATCCGGACATTGGATTCCTCCTCAGCAAGAGAGACATTTAAGATTCGGTTTAAAGGCTGATTAGAACGATTGCAAAAGTACTGAAATATCAGACAATATATAATCAGAGATATTCATAAAAAAAGCAGTGCAGGGTGCTGACCTGGGGGGTCACCTTGGGAGGGTGGAAAAGATGCAAGGTAGAGACACTCAATGATTGTGTGCAAGTGGGTGACTGTTGACCAGCACATGGGAGAGGCTGGCAAGGGGGTGACTGTTCACAAGCATCTGGAAGAGGCTGGCAAGGGGGTGACTGTTCACAAGCACCTGGAAGAGGCTGGCAAGGGGGTGACTGTTCACAAGCACCTGGAAGAGGCTGGCAAGGGGGTGACTGTTCACAAGCACCTGGGAGAGGCTGGCAAGTGGGTGACTGTTGACCAGCACATGGGAGAGGCTGGCAAGGGGGTGACTGTTCACAAGCACCTGGAAGAGGCTGGCAAGGGGGTGACTGTTCACAAGCACCTGGGAGAGGCTGGCAAGGGGGTGACTGTTCACAAGCACCTGGGAGAGGCTGGCAAGGGGTAACTGTTCACAAGCACCTGGAAGAGGCTGGCAAGGGGGTGACTGTTCACAAGCACCTGGAAGAGGCTGGAAAGGGGGTGACTGTTCACAAGCACCTGGAAGAGGCTGGCAAGGGGGTGACTGTTCACAAGCACCAGGGAGAGGCTGGCAAGGGGGTGACTGTTCACAAGCACCTGGGAGAGGCTGGCAAGGGGTAACTGTTCACAAGCACCTGGAAGAGGCTGGCAAGGGGGTGACTGTTCACAAGCACCTGGAAGAGGCTGGCAAGGGGGTGACTGTTCACAAGCACCTGGGAGAGGCTGGCAAGGGGGTGACTGTTCACAAGCACCTGGGAGAGGCTGGCAAGGGGTAACTGTTCACAAGCACCTGGAAGAGGCTGGCAAGGGGGTGACTGTTCACAAGCACCTGGAAGAGGCTGGCAAGGGGGTGACTGTTCACAAGCACCTGGGAGAGGCTGGCAAGGGGGTGACTGTTCACAAGCACCTGGGAGAGGCTGGCAAGGGGTAACTGTTCACAAGCACCTGGAAGAGGCTGGCAAGGGGGTGACTGTTCACAAGCACCTGGAAGAGGCTGGCAAGGGGGTGACTGTTCACAAGCACCTGGGAGAGGCTGGCAAGGGGGTGACTGTTCACAAGCACCTGGGAGAGGCTGGCAAGGGGTGACTGTTCACAAGCACCTGGAAGAGGCTGGCAAGGGGGTGACTGTTCACAAGCACCTGGGAGAGGCTGGCAAGGGGGTAACTGTTCACAAGCACCTGGAAGAGGCTGGCAAGGGGGTGACTGTTCACAAGCACATGGGAGAGGCTGGCAAGGGGGTGACAGTTGAAGCTGGCAGGGGCGGAGGGGGGGGGGGATGTTCGCCAGCAGCGCTGTGAGATCTTATATCAGACTTGAGACACCCTCTGACGGCAGCAGAAAGACAAGGTTCCACCGCTGTGAGATCTCACATCAGGCTCTAGGGAGCCACATCCAAGGCATTTTCCAATATAATCAATTATCATTGATTGGAGACCCAGAACTGTCTGGGCTCTAAATGCCTTCATTATCCTGCTGGGTTAATTCCCTTTCAATTAGTTATATTCTCTTTACAGGTCTCAGGAGAAAGAGGGCAGCCTAGGCGCACATCTCCCTTTACTGCCTTTTCATTTTTTTGCCACTTCTACATATAAAGACACATAGAGCTTCGAAGCTGCAGGTCCAGGCCACCTCCTGCTCTGCTCAGAGGTGCACACAGTAGGTGTCCAGGTGTCTTGTACCCTAAAAAGGCACCAGATCCACGTCATCATCTGCCCCGTGTCGCCCTCACCTTGTGCCCATTTATTACAAGGTGGGAGCCTGGAGCCAATGGAGGTCGCTTTTGACATCCCGGACCGCTGCTGTTGCCTCTGTCACTTTCTCCAGCTCCCCAGGTCACTTGACCAGCCAAGAGAGATGATCAAAGCGGCCGGAGTGTGCCCTCCCCTCTAGAGCACCATGTCTCCCTCCTCTTGTGCTCCATTCCTCACTCACCTCCTGTCAGGGTGCCTCCTTACCTCCTATACACTGTCCTTGGTCCCAGGTGGCAATCCCAAAAGGAGGAGGGCGCATTCTGCCTGGCACACAATTAGCCCAGATGCATTGTGGTAAATGCAGTGCATGCTATCACTCACTTTAGTAGAAAGTTTTTAGTATTCACCGTTGTTGGTGCAGCCAGTGCTGTGTATCTCTAGACACGTGTTCCAGGATTGCTGTATTTCTTCAGTAGAGAGCAGCACATTCTTTTGGTGGTTCTGGAAATGCTGCTCACTGTCTCCTCAGGTTTAGTACCACTCTCAGAGTACAAGTGCATCCCAGAGCTCATCAGCCTAACAACTCAGCAAGTAGACAACCACAAAAGGAGGAGGGAGCACACTGCCTGGCACTGAAATTAGCCCAAATGTATTGTGGTAAATGCAGTACATGCTAAGGCTCACTTTAGTGGAAAGTGTTTAGTATTCACCATTGTAGGTGCAGCCAGTGCTGTGTGTCTCTAGACATGTGTTTCAGGATTTTATTTCCTTCTGTATAGAAAGACAGTTTCTGTTAAACAAATAGCAGTTACTCAGGTGTTAAGTAATGGCCACGTCATTTCAGAAGCAACAGGAAGGTACCTGTATAGTAGTGTGCTGTGCTTTTTGTTAAGAGTGACAGTTTCTGCCAATTGCGATTGCATCATAGGCTCTGGCATGAGATTTTGCCTTATTTTTGAGGTGTGATGCGGGCCAACCTGGACTTTGTTTGGGCGTGCACCTTGGAATTCTGCTCAAGTGTGGTGGGCTGGGCGTAGGGCATACCTGTGCGAAGCTCTATGAACTGTTCTGCATTACCCTGCAGATGTTCTACAGTACTGTTGCGTAACATGAATAGGATTCTGGGCAAATAAGCAGAACAAGGGTGGAGGCGTTTGACTGTCACTAATTGGCTGAAGCAATGATGTCTCAAGCTCTGTCTCTCTTTTTCCAAGAGAAGAAATAGAAGGAGGACTGTGTTGTTGGTTACACTGACTGAATGGAAACAAACAAAAAAACACATATTTAAGTGTGGAAGGATGTGTCTTTGTAGCCAAGAGTAAGTTGACCATGTTGAACCACAGTTTGAGGCAGAAAAGTGTTACAAACCTTGTCCATAACAGTGAGGCAAGAGGGTGATGCTGATGAATCATCTGATGTGCATGAGACAATGGATGATGAGTGTGTGTGTGCCTTGAAAGCCTTAAAAGGACATTTTGTTCAAAGAGGGTGGAAAGACACAAGATTTTACCAGTGCTTAGGTACCATATGAAACTTTAGAGCAATATGTAGTTATACGTAGACCCATACCAACTGTATACAAGTTTAAGGAGTTTCATAAGAAGATCATAGGAGGTCAATTATAAAAAGAACCAACAACATGTACACTCAGGAAAAGTAGTTAGGATTGAAGGATACTTCATTAGAAAAAAAACATTGCATGGTCCATCGAATTGAAAACAATTCCCGTCATGCTTAGTGGGTAACAGGGCAAGGGAACTGCTGAATATATAGAGATGAATAAAGTAAATGCATTTCACAAATCTACAAAAAAGGACACAAATTGAGCAGAAACAAACAAAGATTGAGTTGTAGTGCAGAATGATGGACTAAAATATCAAAGCTACAGATGTGGATGCTGGAAGCATTTGGCGGAATCCAAGTATTGCCCTGCTACTAAAGCCAGCTGTTATAAGTGTAAAAAAAAAGTGGGCCATTTTACAAAAGTACATAAAATGGACTGATGTGGTAAAGCACACTGTGAACTTGATGAAAATGTGGAAGGGTAAAGTGAGTACAAATGAGGAGGAAATTGAGGATTTGGTGATGTGAAGTCAAAAAAGGGAAATCAAGAAGGTTATAATCCTCCTAAATGTATTGGTCCATGCAAATGGTAAAGAAGTTCTCATCTGAGCTGAGTCGAGCTCTCCTTACACACTGATAGACAAGTATGTGAGTTTTCGCTGACTGATCTTGAGCCTGAAGGGAATTGTGGTGTCAAGTTACCAGTTGTGGGGTACTTCAGTGCTTATTTGGTGTACAAAAATAGGGGGACAACAGGTAAGGTGTACATGGTGGGAAATGGAAAACATTTTTGGGATGAAGAGAACACTGAGTGTTGGGGATACTGTTATATCTAAACCATCCTAACCAAGAATACTTAGAAAACAAGATGTAGTCGACAAATTATCCCAGAGTATCTCAAAATATATATTTTTTAAACTGATGAACAGGATCATTTTAAAGGATTGTGTCTCACCAAAGGTACACAAAGTTAGAGGGGTTCCGTTGCCTTTAAATTGTCTGTTGAAGGAAAAACTAATCAAGTATGTGAATGTGGTGAGTCATTTGAATGGCTTCATTCCATTGTTTTGGCTTAGAAAGGTGACTGCAAGCTGTGCATGTGCATAGATCTGAGGGATCTCCTTGCTTTCATCTAGATATATTGCCATCCTATTTCTAATATTAATGAAATGTTAATTAGTGTTAGAGGCACCAGTTTTTTTACAACTCCAGAATTGTCTATGCCTATCAGAAGGTGTGGTCCCATCTGGAGTCAAGGCATCTTAACATCCTTTGTGACACTTAAAGGAGCTTTATCATTTCTGCAAACCCCGTTCAGGTTGGCTTCTGCCTCTGCTGTGTTTCAGAGAATTACACAAGGAGTACTGAAGAATTTGTCAAACATTTTTATTTTCCAGGATGGCATTCTAATCTGGGTTTCTGCTAGCAAGGAAGACAATTATCTCCTGGGTAAGGTTTTGGCAATTGAGAAATGTAAATTTGGCATTAAATGGGTTGAGTAAATAGGACATACGTTGTCGGAGAAGGGTGTGAAAAACAAATTTAAATTGGTGGAGGCCATTGAAAAAGCATCATGCCCCAGAGATAATGAACAACTACACTCCTTCCAAGGGTTAGCGTAGTACTACTCCAAATTTGTAGAACACACCTCTGACAAAATTAACGTTTTACACTCTTTGATAAAGGAAGTGGTAGAATACCAGTGGACAGATGCTTACTAACAAGCATTTGAGGGGAGTCCATTATCAAAGTTATGGTCTTAAACCCCTTTGATTCCAAGGATAGCACCATTGTAGTAGCTGATGCAGGTGGATATGGTTTAGGGGCTGTGCTAATAGAGATGTGTGATGACCTTGAGAGATTAGTGATGTTTGCGTCACCAACACTGAGGGGGTGTAGAAAGCACATGCTCAGCCACTGGAAAGACGGGTTTAGCTTGCTTGTGGTTTGTGCAACATTTTACAACTTATTTATGGGGACCTAATTTTTAATTGTGCACTGATCACAAGCCACTGTTTCGTTGGTTCTCAACTATGGGTGCGGGTAAAGAAACAACTCATATTGCTAAATGGCTGTATCATGTGCAATTGTACACATTTTACATTAAGGTTGTGCCTGGAATAAATAATGTCAGTGCCGATTGCTTATCATGTTTAGCATTAAGGAACGGCATTTGTGAGGAAGATGATGAATGTGTGGTGACCAACGTGAAGGAGTCCTGAATGAGGGCCATAATGGAGGACAAATCGAGGCAAGCTTTAGTGGAGGGCGATGCGTTTCAGTTGGTGATAACAAGGTCACCCAATGAAGGGGTCTTGCATAAGGACGATAAAGAGGACTTATGCAGTATTTTGACTGGTGTGGAAGGAGCTGTTAGTGGTGGAGGGGCTGGTTAGGAGTAGGCCTGGGCGGTGAACTTTGTTCAGTTCGCAGAGTTTGCTGAGTTTTCTGCACTCCGTGGAGCTCACGGAGTGCAGAAACTCCGCTTTGCGATTGGCAGCAGAGTTTTTTCCCCGCTCACAATCGTGAATGGTAAGCCACTCGGGTAAAATTTCTACCCGAGGGGCAGGAATACCAGCACAAACTGCAGTTCGCACTGCACTCTGCCACTTGTGGAACTTTGCAGAGTTTTTTTGCAACTTCGCGGAGTTCTGCTTAGCAAAACTCTGCAAACTACGCCCAGGCCTGGTTAGGAGACGTGACAGGTTGGGAGTTCCTACATGTTTAGGTGGGCCTGCTGCTACAGAGGGGAGGATGAACCTTGGTACAAGATGAGTGATGACTGGGGCAGAAGAGGAGGTGGCTCTGATGCTCCAGAGGGGAGGAGACACACAGGTATGAGATGAGTGCTGGCCGTGGCAAAAGAGGAGGTGGGATTAATGCTCCAGAAGGGCGGAGACGCATAAGTATGAGATCAGTGCTGGCCCTGGCAGAAGAGGAGGTGGGTTTGATGCTCTAGTGGGGAGGAGACTCACAGATGAATGATGCCTGGGGCAGAAGAGGAGGTGGGCCTGCTGCTCTAGACGCCAGGGGCAGAAGAGGAGGTGGGCCAGCAGCTCTAGATGCCAGGGGCAGAAGAGGAGGTGGGCCTGCAGCTCTAGACACCGGGGCAGAAGAGGAGGTGGGCCAGCAGCTCTAGACGCCAGGGGCAGAAGAGGAGGTGGACCTGCTGCTCTAGACACCAGGGCAGAAGAGGAGGTGGGCCTGCAGCTCTAGATGCCAGGGGCAGAAGAGGAGGTGGGCCAGCAGCTCTAGATGCCAGGGGCAGAAGAGGAGGTGGGCCTGCAGCTCCAGACGCCAGGGGCAGAAGAGGAGGTGGACCTGCTGCTCTAGACACCGGGGCAGAAGAGGAGGTGGGCCTGTAGCTCTAGACGCCAGGGGCAGAAGAGGAGGTGAGCCAGCAGCTCTAGATGCCTGGGGCAGAAGAGGAGGTGGGCCTGCAGCTCTAGACACCAGGGGCAGAAGAGAAGGTGGGCCAGCAGCTCTAGACGCCAGGGGCAGAAGAGGAGGTGGGCCTGCAGCTCTAGATGCCAGGGGCAGAAGAAGAGGTGGGCCTGCAGCTCTAGACACCGGGGCAGAAGAGGAGGTGGGCCAGCAGCTCTAGACGCCAGGGGCAGAAGAGGAGGTGGGCCTGCAGCTCTAGACGCCAGGGGCAGAAGAGGAGGTTGGCCAGCAGCTCTAGACGCCAGGGTTGGAAGAGGAGGTGGACCTGCTGCTCTAGACACCGGGGCAGAAGAGGAGGTGGGCCTGCAGCTCTAGACGCCAGGGGCAGAAGAGGAGGTGGGCCTGCTGCTCTAGACGCCAGGGGCAGAAGAGGAGGTGGGCCAGCAGCTCTAGACGCCAGAGGCAGAAGAGGAGGTGGGCCTGCAGCTCTAGACGCCAGGGGCAGAAGAGGAGGTGGGTCTGCAGCTTTAGACGCCAGGGGCAGAAGAGGAGGTGGGCCAGCAGCTCTAGACGCCAGGGGCAGAAGAGGAGGTGGGCCTGCAGCTCTAGACGCCAGGGGCAGAAGAGGAGGTGGGCCTGCAGCTCTAGACGCCAGGGGCAGAAGAGGAGGTGGGCCTGCTGCTCTAGACGCCAGGGGCAGAAGCGGAGGTGGTTGCAGCTCTTGACGCCAGGAGCAGAAGAGGAGGTGGGCCTGCTGCTCTAGACGCCAGGGGCAGAAGAGGAGGTGGGCCAGCAGCTCTAAACTCCAGGGCAGAAGAGGAGGTGGGTGCAGCTCTAGACGCCAGGAGCAGAAGAGGAGGTGGGTACAGCTCTAGACGCCAGGGGCAGAAGAGGAGGTGGGCCTGCAGCTCTAGACGCCAGGGGCAGAAGAGGAGGTGGGTCTGCTGCTCTAGACGCCAGGGGCAGAAGCGGAGGTGGTTGCAGCTCTAGACGCCAGGGGCAGAAGAGGAGGTGGGTACAGCTCTAGACGCCAGGGGCAGAAGAGGAGGTGGGCCTGCAGCTCTAGACGCCAGAGGCAGAAGAGGAGGTGGGTGCAGCTCTAGACGCCAGGGGCAGAAGAGGAGGTGGGCCAGCAGCTCTAGACGCCAGGGGCAGAAGAGGAGGTGGGCCTGCTGCTCTAGACGCCAGGGGCAGAAGAGGAGGTCGGCCTGCTGCTCCAGACACGGGGCAGAAGAGGAGGTGGGCCTGCAGCTCTAGACGCCAGGGGCAGAAGAGGAGGTGGGCCTGCTGCTCCAGACGCCAGGGGCAGAAGAGGAGGTGGGCCTGCAGCTCTAGACGCCAGGGGCAGAAGAGGAGGTGGGCCTGCAGCTCTAGACGCCAGGGGCAGAAGAGGAGGTGGGCCTGCTGCTCCAGACGCCAGGGGCAGAAGAGGAGGTGGGCCTGCTGCTCCAGACGCCAGGGGCAGAAGAGGAGGTGGTTGCAGCTCTAGACGCCAGGGGCAGAAGAGGAGGTGGGTACAGCTCTAGACGCCAGGGGCAGAAGAGGAGGTGGGCCTGCAGCTCTAGACGCCAGGGGCAGAAGAGGAGGTGGGTACAGCTCTAGACGCCAGGGGCAGAAGAGGAGGTGGGCCTGCAGCTCTAGACGCCAGGGGCAGAAGAGGAGGTGGGTGCAGCTCTAGACGCCAGGGGCAGAAGAGGAGGTGGGCCAGCAGCTCTAGACGCCAGGGGCAGAAGAGGAGGTGGGCCTGCTGCTCTAGACGCCAGGGGCAGAAGTGGAGGTCGGCCTGCTGCTCCAGACACGGGGCAGAAGAGGAGGTGGGCCTGCAGCTCTAGACGCCAGGGGCAGAAGAGGAGGTGGGCCTGCTGCTCCAGCCGCCAGGGGCAGAAGAGGAGGTGGGCCTGCAGCTCTAGACGCCAGGGGCAGAAGAGGAGGTGGGCCTGCTGCTCCAGACGCCAGGGGCAGAAGAGGAGGTGGGCCTGCTGCTCCAGACGCCAGGGGCAGAAGAGGAGGTGGGCCTGCAGCTCTAGACGCCAGGGGCAGAAGAGGAGGTGGGTGCAGCTCTAGACGGCAGGGGCAGAAGAGGAGGTGCTCTAGAGGGAAGGAGACAGGTGCGTAAGAGATGCCCATGAAAGGAAAGAAAGCAAGCCTAGTGTTCTGGAGGGCAGGGGACACACAGACACAAGATAAGTGATGCCCGGGGCAGAAGACGAGTGGCTCTAGTCTTCTAGCGGGCAGGAGACACACAGGCACGGGTCTGTGGGTACCTGAATAATAAGTGTCCCCCTCAAGTAGGCAAAGGCCTGATGCATACGTCCCTTGCATCCAAGCAGATCGGGCAGTCCTACAGTAGTCGGATTTTGATGGGAAAGCAGAGGCCTTCTTTCAAATGTAGCGCTTTGAAGCGTCACTTGGTGAGCATTAACGCAGCAACCATTAAGGGGTATTAATATGTCCTACTTCTTCACGCTCTCCCTTCAACTTCCTCCGCCCAGCCCCTTCTCACCTCCTCTTCTTCTCTTCCTTCTCATGACCGCACCTTACCTTCTCCGTTCTCAAAGGACAGATTGGGCGCTGTGCACGCGGCCTTCATAACAGCAGCATGCGTGTTCCTTTTTATCTTCCTTCTCATATTGCAAGGGGCAACTGTCCGTCAAAATGCGCTTAGAACCGACCTTAGGCAGAATAAGCGTTGTGCCAGCAGCTATCATGACATAGCCATGGTTTTTTTCCTTCTGTCCCTTTGCTTTTTTTTCTAGTCCCCTGCTTTCCTCCGTGCCCCCTTCTTCCACCCCTAGTTCCCACATATTGATTTCTTTAGTATTTGGGTTGTACCATTGAAAGCGTTCAGCGCGCACCCCCATTGCATAAAACCACGCTCCCCTTTCCCCGGGTCCCCTGTCGCATCCATCTTTTTTTCTTCGTCCCTTCCCTCTCTTGTCTCCACCTTTCCTCTGCCGTTCTCCACTCAGCGCTTTGAAGCGCCTTTGCGCGCCCCGGACGTTCTAGAAGCATCGACCATGATAAGACATAACAAGCCGCAGCACCCCCTCGGCCCTCCATCCTAAGAACCAATCACCAGGCTGCACGGTCACGCTCCATCGAAACGAGACAATTAAAAAAGCCCATTACGGCATAAACCCGACATGTGTTCTGACATCTCCGGGGCTGTAAAGAATACACGCCGTGGCAGGGAAGCCTCAGTTTCCAGCAGGAGCGCCTCGGAGGCGAAGCGCGGTGACCCCCAGACTGCCTCTCGCGGTGCCCCTCCGGGGCCTGCCGAAGGGAGTCATTATTGCGGCTTGCTCCTTCCGAGCAGCGGAGGGCCTTTTAAGGAGCTTATTGCTTTATAAAAAAACAAGGATACATGGTTAAACACTCTTATTTCAGGATCCCATTAAGAGATCAGGCGCAAGCTGTCGAAGAGTATAGATCATTGGCGACGAGGATAGGGCCGTTTCATGCGTTTCATAGTATGTGTATGAAATACAAAAGGCACACAAGTGAGGGTAGAGAGGAGATCCTAAGACCCTGGTCCACCCGTAAGACAACCCCTCCCCCACTCCTGGTCCACCCCTAACACAGCCCCTCCCCACTCCTCCCATGGGCTGTAGGACAGTGGGCTGCCTTTGGGTTATGGGTTCAGCACTGAGTTGACCCACCCTTGTATTTCATATGAGTCCTAGCTGGCTTATATGCCAATAGACAGGGCCCTCTTTAGCGCTGGTTTCATTCTTTTGGGGCCCTCCCTCAATATGGCCTCCTCCTTGGATTCCCTCACTACCACCTGGCAAATGTGCCCCTCATCTCTTCATAGCCCCTCTCTGAAATACATTTAATTTGCTTTAAAGCGCTGGTAAAGACTGGCTTTGCTATTTCACTCAGGTATCCATATAAAATACAGATCTGTTCTTTGCAGCAGGCATATTAACCCTTTGTGCTACTTAATGGCGAGTTAAAATTGCCACTGGACAAAAATCCCATCTCTTTTTCCAGCAGAAAAAATAATCGTAATAGTTATCATGACATCTTTATTGCTGCCTCAAAGCTAGACGCCAAAGGAACTCTGTAGCAGGTGCTTTTAACCCCTTCCATGCCTATGACGAGCCCAGCTCGTCATGAGGCACTCCTTGAGCTATGCTCATGACGAGCTGGGGTTGTCATAACGGCCGCAGCACTCCCTGGCATGCGCAATTGATTCCCCGCCTGTGCGGGAGAATCAATCAGTGGGAGGAGTCGTGACAAGCCCAGCTCGTCATGGGCACAGCTCCACTGTTCCTCATGACGAGCTGGGCTCGTCACGAGCACCGCGGCCCCGCCTCCCCTGCGGCGAAGGGGTCAATAGATGATGTTTTCAGGTCACATGGGAATTCCCCATGTATGGGAATTCCCCATGTGTTAAAAATGAGTTAATAACCTCTCCACCTGGAAGATCAGGACCCAAGTTAGACTGATTTAAAAAAAAAAATTGGTTTTGAAAAAGTTTGATTGGTCCGGAGCAACCGGGGAAGCAGCCCTGTATATTATTTTGATTAAGTTTGTGGTTTTATCTTTTGGAAGTAAACTGAAAGACAGTAGTATGGGTTGGGTGAAGAGGGTGTGCAAAATTTGTTTAATTTGCTTTTGTTTAATTACACCATATTTTGGGAAAATTGCACGAAATTGTGTGAAATACAAATCCTTCATTCAGCTCTATATTTTAGATTGAAATATGTCAGATTCTGTATTGCCTTGGGAGCCATATTTTATAACAAAGGATGACCATTTTTTCCAAAGATTTTTAAGAGATCTTTTTTTTGTTTTTCGTAGTTTTTAGTCTGAATTTGGCCAACTAGCTTTTCATCTTCGCAAACATATGTTTTTCCAAGGTATATGTCATATGTTTGCTGTATATGCCCAGGAGCCACTTTTATTGTGCATTTGTTTATCGTGGCCTAATGCTTCAAATGACGCTATTCATTAGCAATTGCTGATTGGCTCATATACAGTTTTGCTCATTGCCATAGAAAATGTGTGCTATATGTCATATTTCATCTACCCTGCATTGTATATGTTGTGAAAGTGTTAAGGCTGTGTAATTACTATGAATATGTGAACTGGGTTTGTGAACCCTTGTAGTACATATACTGTACATGTGATAAGATTATGATAGGATGTGTCCCAATATACTATGGGGCAGATTTACAATAACTGGCGCATCCCCAGGGATGCGCCAGTTATTGTGCGCCGCAGCTCCGCCACCCATGGTGCGCGCATTTACAATGCGGCGCACCATGGGGCAAAAACGGCACAGATGCGTGACGCATCTGTGCCGTAAAGGCGGCGCATTGCTGGAGTTGCGTCGCAAGCACGACGCAGCTCCAACAATGGTGGGGGGGCCCTACCTGTCCAATGCTGCGTCAAGCCTTACGCCTACTTCAAGCAGGTGCAGGGTTTTGACGCAGCATTGGCCTAAAAGTGCCTGCGTGAAATCTTGTAGATTTCACGCAGGCACTTTTGCGAGGCGCACCTGCCCCGGAACGCCCACCCTGCGCCGGAACGCCCATATGTGGTGCAGGGTTTTACAACGTGATGCGTCTGCCTAGATGCGTCACGTTGTAAATGGGTCACAGGGATGCGCTACGTTTACGCCGCCATTGAGTGACGCAACGGCGGCGTAAACGTGGCGCAAGTCCGACATAAATCTGCCCCTTTGTATTGCATCACTATGTTGGAAATGCTCTCTGTCTAGGGATACTTCGAACTATTTTGAGATTATGTTTATGACTCCTTCTGCTGAAATTCTTCTCCTGCTATCTCTTTGTTTTTGACTTTTGTGTACCCTACGTACTGGTGTGATTGCTGAGGCATTGAAATAACCCGAGGTATTAAACATGGGGTTAGAGCGTTTTACTGGCGGCTTACCTGAATTATTACTTGCTTCGCCCATTTAGAAGGGTCCTTTACCAACACATGTTCTGTGTCTATATGACAGGAGGTTAGTACTATTATTTATACATATCTGGATAATTGATTTAGTAACTATGTGAGTTAATAAAATAGATTCATTATACTTTGGTGATTATATAATAGATGTTTACGTTGTCTAATAATTATGAATTATTTTGTATTGTTGTAATATTACTGCAGGGCTCTAGGTTATGCCTTGGCAGTGGAGGATCTCTTAGGATTTTGATTGGGTTATTCGGCACGTGACTTACGTGTGTTGACGGCCGATGAGTGACGTATCATCTTTATGTGGACGTAATCCGGAAACTCTGGAAGATGTTTTTTAGTAATTATTTTAGTATTTTAAGACTGTGTGGCCCAGTTGAACTGTCTCAACTATAAAACTTATGATGTGTTTTCATTAGTACTTACCACTATAAGATGGCGCCCACAGCTAAAGGGAATGGAATAGGTTTTCAAATATGGCGGCCGTGCTAAACGCGGGCAAATAAGTTTTTGTGGCTTCACGCTCGTGCTCACCATTACAAGATGGCGCCCACGGTTGAAAAGTATAAATAGATACTCCAATATGGCGGCGATGCAGAATGCCAGAATTTTGTGGACTGCCGATACAGCATACAGGTGAGCGTGGTGACCTGGGGAACGTGGTTAGAGTAATAGTTAGGCTGCGTATTGGTATAATTGATATATACAATTATTCTTTTAACTTGCAGAGCACGTACACGTGTATTGGATTATTTGGGATAACGCGAGTCTTGACTGAGGACTTTCTAAGAGTAAACAAGGTGAGAGCGTGGTGTGCGGTAACTGTATAGCTGTACTAGTCTAGATGGGTAGTGGCTTGATATTTAATATGACTCTTTGCTTCCAGATTACGCAATTCGGACTGGGAGAATACGGAGAACGAGGGATGTTCTATGTAGGATTACGGGATTGATTAAGGTGAGAGGTAACTCGATAGTAATTTGGGAATATGATTGGTAAAGTAGTAGACTGAATATGTGATACTTACTTACTGTGTGAAATACGATATTATGAAAGTGGATTACAATTTGTACAAGCTTTAAAGAATATGGTGAGCCCGACGGGGGGTCTTGAGTAATGACTTCGGTTTATGTGTGGTTAAGGGCCATATTGGGTGATGGTTGGTATTTATGAGTATTCTCATGATAGGGTGATGACGATGATAGGAGTGGGTAGAAAGGTAGTTTGTAAAACTCTCAATGTAATATGTGAATATACATGGATAATGTGGTACTGAGACATGCTATATGTCTTTTTAGATTTTCTTTGGCAATTATGGAGTGAATTGGTTAATCGTGTTTGTTCTATGTCATGGAACATTGTACTAAGAGATATGTCAAGGTTGGTTGATGCCTCAACTATCTACGCTTTTCTTTACGTTATATAACTCATGGAATAACCATGTGACACTGACTTTGGTGACATCTTGTTGGGAACTTGGTTCGGCCTATTTCTTTCTTTTCCTATTGTTATGTTGTTATTCCTTTAGTTCACGTGGGTAGAACGTTAGAATGTTATGGTAGGATGGTTCCATGTGGAACGTGGAGAGATTGAAGGAGTTGCTGAGAGAAGGACCTCGTTTCCCTGGCTCTCATCTGTTATATTAATTATAACTTAATAATTACTACATTCACCTACTCAAAGTGTTGGCTACCATCACTACAATTTGGCGACGAGGGAAACCGGCGTTTGGAAGTCTTTACGGACCATTTTGTTAAGGAAAAATTCGAAGGACTTGAATATTTAAAGAGTGAAGAAATCGAAGCGGATTTGAACAAGAGACTTCCGTGAGTTAAAAAATTTTCTCTTTCGTTTTTACGTTGCCACCACCTGCCGACTACGTGTTGATAGATATGTTTCTATGAGCACAGCGTTACTTTAAACAACCGTTACAAACAGCGCTTACCTGCATCATTTCAACTGTGCCTGCCATTCTATTGCGCGTGCCAGCTACGAAGAACACTGCGCGCGTCACTTCAGCCTGCCATTCCATTGCGTGCGCCGACTGCGAAGAAGACTTATTACGTCACCTCAGCAACCGACGTCAGACGCAGGTCACGCAGCGTGACCCCAACGTGGCGGCCATTTTGCGGGTTTTTGTTTACATCAGGTACATCGAGGAGAAACCGAGAATGACGCGCTCCGGAATGAAAGTCTAGCTGCGTGGTGCAACGCGAAAGAGATAAAACTCTCACTCTAGAGGATAAATTCACAGTAGGTGGAACAAACATCTTTTATAAGAAAATATTTTTTTCCTTGTGGAGCATTATAACAGATGAGGAAGTCGGGTGAAAGTTGTTATTATTAATTTAAACTGCACCTTACAGTGTATGGAAGAAGGTGATTCCAGTGTAAGTACCGTAGCTAAAGACATGGCACAACAAAACTTTTCGATTAGTCCTCCAGAACCATTTTGGGTTAGAGGTACCCAACCTAGTTTAAAGTGGATAGAATGGAAAGAATACTTCGTTAATTACTTGGAGGCTGTTGATGAAACTAAGAAAATGAAGCCTGAGCAGAAAAAGAGACTTTTATTACATTCCTTAGGTCCCGTGGGTTTAAAAACATTTTCTAGAATGAGTAAGTCCGATGACTCTGGTCTAAATGAGTTTGAAAATGCGATAAAAAATATGGACAAATATTTTGCACCCAAGGTGTGCATTGGAGTCATAAGGCACAAATTTTTTCAAAGAAAACAAACTAAAGAGGAAACTGTAGATGAATGGATGGATGACCTCAAAAAATTAGCCATCGATTATAAATTTGATAATTTGCATGATGACCTTATACGTGATCAGTTGGTGATGCACAACAACAACACTACCCTACAAGATCGTTTATGGGTTAATGGTGATGCACCTCTTGATGATATAGTTGCCATCATGAGAAAATCTGAAATGTCAGGGAGGTGTGCCACGGTGGTAAACGAGACTGAGAAAGAGTTGTCCAAGGCTTCGGGAACTATTTGTAAAATTCAGGCTTCCAATAAGAATTTTCGTCAGCAGCAACAACAAGGGAGATGGTCTGGTCAGCCTACAAGAGTTCAGAACAAAAACATGGAAGATAGAAGATGCTATAGATGTGATAGTAAAGAGCATCTAGCATATAGTAGAATGTGTCCAGCGTTAAAAAAAAAAAATGTGGTATTTGTGGACTTTTAGGTCATTTTAGCAAGATGTGTCGCAGACGCAGTAATGTGAAATATGTGTATGAGGATGAGGATGAGAGTGTGGATGAAATGGGAGCTGAGGATGATTGTTGCATAAAAAGTATTCGGGGAAACTACGTTATCAACATCTCTGAGGATTCGCTAAAAGGAAAACCTATTTGTGAGATATCTCTTGGGGGGGTAGTCATAAGTGTGTATGCGGACTCTGGTTCCCCTTACACGATTATAAATGAAGAAGTCTGGCGGAAGAAGTTTGTGAATAAGATTGGTGAACAATTATATCCATCAGATGTTTGCCCAATCAGTTTCACGGGTAATAGAATTGGTATGATTGGTTTTAGATGGCTTACCTTTTTGTTTAAAGGCAGATCCACAAGAGCGAAGCTGTATGTAGCAAAGATAGGACCATCGGTGTTAGGGTGGTTCGATCAGAAAAAATTACACATTATTTTAGACCCTAATTCTAAAGACAAAGTATTGATTTTAGATGACTGCAGTAAAATGGGAGAAACTTTGTCTGAAAGCTTTCCTAAAGTGTTTAGCAAGGAATTAGGTGTTCTGAAGGGGTTTGAACATAAGATAATTTTAAAAGCTGACGCACAACCCAAAGTTCACAAGGTGAGACCCATTCCTATACTTATAAGAGAAGAAGTTAAAAAGGAGATTCAGGGACTACTTACTAAGGGCATTATAGAGGAAGTTGAGACATCAGAATGGATTTCGCCGATTGTGGTTGCCCGGAAACCCAATGGAAAAATCCGTCTATGCATTGATTTGCGCCACTTAAACAACAATATCGTGGTTGAAAAATTCCCCCTTCCCAAAATCAATGAAATGGTATCTTCCCTTAAAGGTGCTACGTGGTTTTCCACGGTTGACCTCTCTGCCGCTTACCACCAGGTGATGTTGGATCCTGACTCTAAGAATCTTACGGCGTTCATAACACCGTTTGGTTGCTACCAATTCAGGAGTATGCCTTTTGGGTTGGCTTCAGCCGCTGCTGTTTTCCAGCGGTTGATGCACAGACTTTTTGGAGACATGGAAAATATCTCTTTCTTTCAGGATGATATTCTCATCGCGGCTAAAGACAAAGAGAACCATGACCTTAAGTTAAAACAAGTTTTGGAAACCTTACAGTCAGCTGGTCTGACTGTAGAGTTATCCAAATGCAAATTCAGTCAAAGAAGTGTTTCGTATTTGGGACATATTATAAGTGAGGAAGGAGTTGAACCCAAAACAACATTAGTTGAGAATATAGTTAAATTCTCCGCACCTGTTTCAAAAGATGAGGTAAGAGCATTCCTTGGCATGGCCGAGTATTGTGCCAAATTTATAAAACATTTTGCTGCAAAAGTTTATAATATGCGTGCTCTTTTGAAAAAGAACACTAAATTCATATGGAGTGAGTTATGTGAAGGAGAATTTAAGTTAATCAAGAATGAACTACAAAAAAATAAATGCTCTTGCCAGTTTTGACCCCAATTTGGATTGTTTGTTAACAACTGATGCAAGTGACAAGGGTTTGGGTGCTGTATTGTCACAACAGGATGAAGAGGGTAAAGAAAAAGTGATTTTGTTTGCTTCTAGAGCACTTTCCCCTGCAGAAAGTAGGTACCCTATTATCGAAAGAGAAGCTCTTGCATGTGCGTGGGCGTTGGAACATTTCCGAGCATTTGTTTGGGGGAAGCCTGTGACAATTCGCACTGACCATAAACCGTTGATCCGCATTTTATCATGTGAAGGCATTTCTGGTGCGTCTGCGAGATTAGCCAGATTATCGATGCGGATGAAAGAATATGTATATAAAATGGTTTACCTACCTGGAAGAGATAACCGCATTGCCGATTGCTTGTCGAGGCTTCCACCTCCTCTTGAAAAATGTGAAGATGATCCCTGGAGTGAATACTGTGTGGCTTTAGTGCATGATTGTGGTGAACCTGCCATAAGTAAAACAGAATGGGTGGTGGAACAGGAAAAAGACTCTGTTTTAAAAAATGTTTTAGAATATATTTGCAAGGGCTGGCCCAAGGAAAAGAGTGTTCCTGGTTTGAATGCTTTTTGGCAAATCCGCATGGAGTTGTCCTCTGAAAATGATATGCTTTTTAGAGGTGATAGAATTGTTCCACCCATGTCATTAAGAAAGAAAATTCTGCAACTTTGTCATGAGGGGCATTTTGGAATCGTGAGGACCAAATCAATTGTTAAGGGGATGTTTTGGTGGCCAGGAGTGGATAGCGAAGTCGAGGAGTTTGTCAAGAAATGTGAGGTTTGCAGGTCCGCTGATAAAACTCTCAGGACATTTAAGCCCAAGATGAGTGATGGTTTAATTCCTAGTTTTCCTTGGGACACCATCGCCGTTGATATTTTTGGGCCTGTTGGGGACTCTAAAGAATATGGTTTAGTAGCAATTGATCTTTTTTCCAAATGGCCTATTGTCAAAATTGTTGAAAAGGTGGACACTCAAACAGTACTTAGATTTTTAGATAAAATATTCTTGGTGGAAGGGTTACCGAGTTGCGTGCTATCTGATAATGGTGTCCAATTTACGTCCAGGCAAGCTAAGGAGTATTTCGACAGGTGTGGAATCAAACATAAGACAACTGCGTTGTATAACCCTAGTGGGAATGGCACTGTTGAAAGGTTCAACAGAGTGGTTAAAGGTGTCATTCAGGCCTCGGTGCATAGTGGACTAGATTGGAGAATACAAATACAAAAAGCAGTTTGGTCATATAGAGTTACGGTGCAGAACAGCACTGGTTTGTCCCCGTTCACGATGATGAGAGGCAGAACAGCTAGATGTAAATTTAATCCTGGTTGGCTTTTTGATGGGAAAATAGCGTGTTGGTCTCCAGTAGATGTCAAAGATAAGTTGCTGTCCAATCATGAGAAGAGTAAAGAATTTTATGACTCTCATCACAACACCAAGGATGTTTCTGTTAAAGTTGGAGATTGGGTAAGAGTTAAAAAACCTTTTAGGGTACCTAAGGGTATGAGTCGTTTTGAACCACCATGTAAAGTAGCTGAAGTTTTAAGAAATTCTGTAAGACTGGAGGATGGAAGAGTATGGAATCTTAAAAATATTGCCTTTAACCCTGACCAGAATTGCATAGAAGTACTTCCTGACTCTGATGTCAACAGTTTTGATTGGGTGGAGGATCATTTTGAGAATAGTCATGTTCAGTCTCAGCTTAGTAATGATTTTGCGTCTGTTTCTTTGGAGCCTAGGCAATCCAGCTTTCCTTTAAATATTGAAGGGGGAGTGGGTGAGGGTTACAGTCATGAAGTCCAGAACAACATCAATACCTCTAGCTCTACAAATTTGGACAAAAGTGTTAACCAGAATGAGACCAGTGTGTTACTCGATAAAAGAACAAGATCTATGCCCAAATGGCTTAAAGACTATACTGTGTAATATGGACGAACTCTCCTTTTGTTTTTTATTTCCTTACCACTTAATTTTTTATGTTCAATTTTTCTTTATTGTATAGGGGGGGGATGTGTTATGTTGTTATTCCTTTAGTTCACGTGGGTAGAACGTTAGAATGTTATGGTAGGATGGTTCCATGTGGAACGTGGAGAGATTGAAGGAGTTGCTGAGAGAAGGACCTCGTTTCCCTGGCTCTCATCTGTTATATTAATTATAACTTAATAAATACTACATTCACCTACTCAAAGTGTTGGCTACCATCACTACACCTATATAACTATTTTTAGCACAATGGTTGGTTGAAGGGTGTATTCTCTTTCTTAATTTAAGACCTTAAGGCAGCGGTTCCCAAACTGTGCGCCGCGGCGCCCTGGTGCGCCGTTCTGAGTTGTCAGGGGCGCCGCGGCACGATGTGGGAAATTGCAGCTGCATTGCTAGAAATGTACAAATGCTACCTGCATTATTGGCATACATACGCCATACGCAGCTCTGACCATTGTTTGAGGAGCGCTATTGCTGCCATTCCTCGTGGGACCCTCTTCGCAAGGGCCGCTGGAGTGTTGATACTGGGAGGGGAGGGAGGGAGGGATTCCTGTGTGTTCCGTAGAACAGTACGGGAGTAGAATGTTGGGAGCCCCGGCATGAAAGCAAGAAGGGCAAGATCGAAGGTCAGGTCACTTACTGAGCAGTTTTAAGCTCCTCAACCTCGGCAATGATGGATTCATATGACTGCTTTAGTCTGTGACTGTGTACTTGCTGAGTTGCAATCTGCCGCTTTAGGTTAATATTAGGAGAACGTTATTCACTTTTAAATGTTCCAGATGCATGGCGTTTTTTTATGAGTCTGAAATAATCATTAGTGCTGCTTTAAATTCAGCTGCAGTGCTTTTTTTTTTTTTTTAAACATACTTTATTGGCTTTTTTAATTTTGTATATCATACCATCATGTTATATATCGTGTACCAACATTCATGCCTTAATAAGTATACACATGCCTACTGATTAGTCCGGCTGCAGCGTAGCTGTACATAATAAGTTTATGTAACAATTGTAGTAGTCCCAGCTGCTGTGCTTTCATGTTCAAATATTTGCCCTCACTGCACAGTTCGTGATGGCGCTAAACAAGATGAGGCAACTTTCATACATACAATGCTCGGACACAATTGTACACAATTATGAAGACTTTTAGTGAAAGTCATTCAGGGCCAGCCCACAACCACAAGCATTTAATGGGGTGTATTAAATTAATTTTACTTGGCTTGCGAGTTTGCCTGTTGGGTGCATTTTTCCTCCAGTATGCAATGCTAACACCGAGTGGCTCCGTCTTAACTTGGTGGAATTTAACTCCACATTAGCCAAGAGTTCTACTGGGTTTGGTCTAGAATAGATTAGAAAAAAGACGATGGCTCTGTCTGTAAACGCACATTTGAAGGTGTTTTTCAAACAAAATACACTTTTTTTTAAATGTAATTGTAAATGCATATTCCATATATTCAATCTGAAATATGCATTTACAATGAAATAAAAAAAAGTGTATTTTGTGTAAAAAACATCTTCAAATGTGTGTTTTCAGACAGGGCCATCGTCATTTTTCTAATCTATTCTAGACCAAACCCAGTAGAACTCTCAGATGGTCCCTGAAAGGGGATACATTCAAATATTACTGAAACATCAGTATGGTCACTGGCTGCAATACAGCCACCCGCGCCTGAGTTCCCGCCGCATTTACATTCTCGATGAGAGAAAACGTATCAGCACATAAAAACAAATGTTTGTTTTTCCTCTTTTGCAACTATTATCTTTTTATTTTGTTACAAATATGATTAAATACCTTCTTTGCATCCAAATTAATTTAAGGAAGACAACAGGAAGTACTCCCGAGGGTGGGCTTATATCCCCCCACCCGCCCACTGGTAAAAAAAATGGTGGGGAGCCACGGCCAACTGCCAATTAGATCAAGGGAGCCACGGGTCAAAAAAGTTTGGGAACCACTGCCTTAAGGTACTACATAATATTGTAGACACAATTTGTTTATTATTACTACTTTCTTATATATGTATTGTTATTTGGGTTGCAGCCCTGAAGAAGTCTGATGCCTTGTACTGGCAAGACGAAACACGTGTTGGCTGCGCTTTTTCTTTGTGAATTGGAATTTTGATAGGAATAAAATTGGACAATAACGACTGGATCCACGACTATTGGAGGATTCTTCTCCATTCAGAATATTGACTTTTTGAGTGCTTGGAAGAGCGAACTTTGTTAATTGTCTAATCCCTCCCGGTTGGGGGGAATACGTGTGGGGTTGTGGTAACCGACCCTTTTCTTCTTGGAGCACCATCTTTGGACTACTGTCTTGCAACTTACCCTGATTGCTGTGTGCTTATTTTAAACTGGTTACCTTCTCTTGTATCGAATTTATATACTGTGTATGTAAATTAAAAAATAAAAACAAAAACTTAGACAACCACAATATTGACAAAAATGGGTAACTATTTCCAATTTTAAATATTAAACACTATATTAACTTCATATATTGTCTTTAAAATAATGTTATGTTTACCATGTATACCTAAAATATAAAAATATATAGAAAATTATGTTGCAAACATAGAATAATATATACTTTAAAATAATAGCAAAAAATACATAATAAGTGTATATAGTAGTTATTAAATATTCACAATTAGTTCACATGAACAAGGCCATTTGTGGCAGAAAATGCATTGTGGGTGTTAGATATGGGGGTCTGTAGGTGGCAGAGGTTGGTACCTTTGTCTAAATAGGGACCTTTGCTTCTAGTCAGGGTAAGGGGGATATACTTCTAAAATGACCCCTGCTCACCCACTTGGCATGAGCAGACAGGCTTATCTCAGAGGCAGTGTATAAAGCATTTGTGAAAACATACATTAATACAGTGAAAACACTACAAACGCACACCACGCCAGTTTCGAAAAATAAGTAATCTTTATCTAAACCAAACAAAACCAAGTGACAAAAATCTACAAAACAGTAACAAAAATATGACACTTTTCACACAAAGTACCTTGGATGTGTTGCACACACAAACAAAAAGGGCTGCATGGGGAGGTGATGCGTTGGTTCCTTACTGCAGCACAGGGGAGGTGATGCGTCAGTCCCTTACCGGAGAGGAGGTGATGTGTCGGTTTCTTACTGCATGGGGAGTTGATATGTTGGTTTCTTACTGTATCCCCAAACGATGCGACAGACCTGGCGCGTTTATGTGATGCGACGATCCGGGACGATGCATGAGTTCTTGCAGCCGCACAGCAGGGCTTGCATCATTTTTCCCGCGCCCAACAGCCAAAACAACCTCCAGAGGCCCAGAACAGCTACAGGCACCTCTTGGCAGGTCAGAACTCCCAGCAATGAAGATCAGGGGAGCTAGGAGTGAAGTCTTTGTGTCCCTGAGACTCAAGAACAGGAGGCAAACTCGTCTTCAAGCCCCTGGAGATCTTCCTCAAGCAGGGGAAACAGCAAACAGCATAGTCCTTTTTCCGTTTTCTTGGCAGAAAGTAGCCACTGCAGGCCACCCCCAGACAGCAAACAGCACAGTGGCAGTATTCCTCCTCAGTTTCTCCAGCTCTTCTCCTTGGCAAAGGTTCCACTTGATTTTCCAGAAGTGTTATTTGAAGTCTTTTCTATCCCTGAGACTTCCAACAGGAGGCAAGCTCTACTTCAAGCCCTTGGAGAAAATTCTAACAGCAGGATGATGAAAGCACAGTCTAGTCCTTTCCCTGCCCAAAGCAGAAGCAACCGCTTAAGGCCAACTCCAACAGCACAGCTTTCCCAGTCCTTCTTCCTGGCAGGTTCCTTAGTTCAGTAGTGATCTAAAAGTCTGGGGTCTGGGCCCCTCTTTTTATACAGAAATTCTCTTTGTTCTCTCCTGGTCTAGGGCTCTGAACCCAGTTCAAACCAATTCTGGGGGGTACTTTGTAAGTGCACAACAACCTCCATTGTCAGTGTGAGCCCTGGCTCCAGATACACCAACAGGGTGCGGAGCCATCATTGTGGAAGGCAGACACAGCCCTATTCATGTGCAGGAGCTACTCCTCCCGCCACTCCTAATGCTGATCCGGTGTATTCAGCCTAGCGCTGACTCACGGAGACTCTCTTGAGCCACTGCGCCTCCCAAGCCCCTGTCACACCAAAGCCAGACAGTCAATACACATCCTGGCAGAGGCACACTGGATGGCTAAGCAAGAAAACACCTACTTTCTAAAAGTGGTATTTCCAAACACTGAATGTAAAAATCAACCTCACTAAAAGATGCATCTCAACATTCTGCGTTCAGGCATTCTAAAAACTTTCTTTTCCTATCTTGTTCTCAGGGGTAGTTATATTTATAAAATGTTATAAGCAAACTCCCCATTCTATCCTAAGGGAACAGATATCCTTGTAATAATGAAAAACGAAATTGGCAGTATTTCACTATCAGGACATCCCACACACATCAGGGCATGTCCTACCTTTTATATACAGTACACCCTGCCCACTGGGGTACCCTGGGCCTACCTTAGGGGTGACCAACATGTAAGAAAAGGGAAAGTTAGGGCCTGGCAAGTAGGTGCACTTGCCAAATCAACATGGCAGCCCTAGACTGCCCGGAGACTCTGCAATGGCAGGCCTGAGTTACATTTACAGTATGCTTATGTGGGTGGCACAAACAGTGCTGCAAGCCCACTAGCAGCATTGCTTTACAGGCCCTGGGCACACGCAGTGCACTCGACTAGGGACTAACTAGTAAATCAAATATGCCAATCATGGAATCACCAATCCATAAACACAATTATTGGTGAGAGCATATACCCTTTAGCACTGATAAGCAGTGGTAAAGTGCACAGAGTCATGATAAAACCACCAACAACAGGTCAGAAAAAAATATAGGAGGATGGCAAAAAGTTCTGGGATGACCCTGTAAAAAGGGCCAAGTTCAACAATGGGAATTGATGAATAAACGTGAGTAGCACCATTTCTCCTGAGACAGCATGGTTTCTGAACCTTGGGCCCGATTCAGAGAACTAACTTAAGACAAAATCCTAAACTTACTACTTTTGGTATTCACAGAAGTTAGGATTTTGTCTTAAAACAAACTTAAGACAGACTTAAGACAAAATCCTAACTTAAGTCTGTCTTAAGTTTGTCTTAAGACAAACTTAAGACAAAATCCTAACTTCTGTGAATACCAAAAGTAGTAACTTTAGGATTTTGCGCCAACGGGAATACTCCGTTTGGCTGCATGCATCCTGAACAGAAAGTTCATGGGAACAGTCCAGCCCGACTGCCAAGCCAGGTCTTCCCTGGACCAGAAACAAGCATCCTGGGACCGGGCTAGCTTGAATCTTTTTGTGTTTGCTTTGTTCACCCTGATTTGGCAGGGTATGCCCAGATGTGGGTCTCTTGCTTACTTTGGCACTGGATTCCAGCTAGCTTGGCTGATGAGGGGGTGTTACCTCGAAACGGGTCCGAGGATGCTTGTTTCCGGTCCATTTATTTCCTAGCTTGAGGGACAGGGTGAAAACTGATTTGCATATGGCTGGGTCTGAACTGGGGTGGCTAAGTGAGCAAAATAATGATGACAGATTCAACTCAGAACTGTGACTGGGGGTGCGTGTCTGAAAAGTTTCAGCGCTCCATCCATCATCGCTGCGTGTTTGCTTTGTTCGCCCTAAGTTGGCAAGGTATGCCCAAATGTGGGTCCCTTGCTCACTTTACCACTGAATTCAAGTGAGCCTGGCTCATGAGGGGTGTTACCCTGAAAGCAGTCCCAGGATGCTTGTTTAGTGTCCAGAGAAGACCTGGCTTGGCAGTTCGGGCTGGACTGTTCCCATGAGGTACAGAGTCAAGACTGATTTGCATATGGCTGGGTCTGAACTGGGTTGGCAAAGTGAGCTAAAGAATGAAGATAGATTCAACCCAGATCTGTGGCTGGGAGAGAGTGTCTGAAAAGTTTAAGAGCTCCGTCCATCATCTCTTTGCATTTGCTTTGATATATTAGAGTACACCAAGGCAGTGTGCGGGGAAAGGGACATCAGTTCTGCAAAGGTTTCTTTCATCCAGCCCTAACAAAAAACCAAAGGTTACAGGGACGTTACTTATAGCTAGGATTTAGCATTTAAAAATTCTTAGAAATTCATTGAAAAAAACAAAGGTTACAGGGGCATTATAGTTAAGATATAGAATTAAAAAAATATTATATATTCACAGAAAAAACCAAAGGTTACAGGTACGTTCTAGTTTGGCTGACATTTCACTCGTACAAAACCAGAGGAATTTAGCAGTTATAGTTAGCTCAGCTAACTATAACGCACGTCCCTGCAATGCACTGCTTATGACCTCACATATTACATTACTCATGATGACATGGTCAGTGACCTCACTGATGACATCTCAAATGACAACACTGATGACATCATCTGGTGACTGTGAGTGTTTCTAAAAAGTTTGAGTCTTGAATATACAGACAGAGGGCACAAGTCGGGGTATAGGCAGGTACACGGCGTCCACCCAATATGTATGGTGGGCGAGCTGTCGAGTGCCTTATCAAGCTTTTTTGCATTTGTTGGAAATCTAATTGGCACGGCTGCCCTGCCGTGGGGAAGAGCACAATCTCTTAATGATGAGAGGCTGTGGAGTGGAACTGTGTCCAAACCATTGCAGCACAGCTAGCCAAACAAACAATGAAGGCGCCTTGGTGCTCCGGATCCTACTAAAGCATAAAGAATGCTTTTAAAATTTACAAATGTGCACTGAACCCACTATGGGTATAATTTCTGCTCCTCATAGGGACCACATGTCCCAGCATGCAAACAAAGGACATGCGCACTTAGCGAGGCCCACGGAGGGCCATCAATCATTTTAAGCATGCCGGAAATGTTGCAAATTGGAGTTTTCACTGCAACATTTGGAAAAGAAGCAGCCCATGAAGAAAAGACATCAAGCCTCAAAACGTGTCGGCACCAGAGAAAAATGACCAGGAACATCGGGGCGAGATAAAAATACACACCGCATGGTGGGCGAGCTGTCGAGTGCCTTCTCAAGCTTTCGGGCATTTGTTAAAAAAATAATTATATATATATATATATATATATATATATATATATATATATATATATATATATATATTACCTACTGGCGGTCGCCAGTAGGTATATATAGTTAGGATTTTTTCTCTATGGGATTTTTGAAAATTCTATGTCTAATAACTTTGGCGTTTGTGGACGGAATTGGCTGAAATTTTCAGGAAAATGGCACATTTTGTTTCTGAGCGGGGGGGGTTCGTCAAGGGGGGGCCGAGAAAAAAGGGGGGTCCCAAAACGTGTTTTTAACATTGAGTTTTCCATAGGGCGGTTGGCCTCACTTTTAGCCCGAACGGCTGAATGGATTTGCACGAAACTTGGCAAAATTGTAGGGACTGGTAGCCCGATGTGCCTTTTGTAGGTCTCAATATATGTGCTACAGTGGATTTTGAGAAATTAACGTTTAAAAAAAGATATATATCTGTAAGCGCGCTCTGGGCAGCGCTCCAGGACGCGTACTTTTCGCGCAACGGAGCTTTGTGAAGCGAAGCTGATTGGTTCTCTGGCATCTGTCAACATTCCAAACAGTCCGTAGCGGCCGCCATCTTGTCTCTCGGTAGGATCGAGAGACAAGAGGAGGCGAAAGCGAAGGGGCAAATGACCATAAGGGGGAATAGTAGATCCTCGCTGACCCCCTAGGTTTGATGTGGAGGTTTTAAAAGGGCCCCGCGGGGCAAAAAAAAAAATAATAATAATAATCGAACGGCTGAATGGATTTGCACGAAACTTGGTAAAATATTAGGGACTGGTAGCCCGATGTGCCTTTGCTAGGTCTCAATATATGTGCTCCAGTGGATTTTGAGAAATTAACGTTCAAAAAAAGATATATATCTGTAACAGCGCTCCGCTTCGCGCGCAACGGAGCTTTGTGAAGCGAAGCTGATTGGTTCTCCGGCGTCTGTCAACATTCCAAACAGTCCGTAGCGGCCGCCATCTTGTCTCTCGGTAGGATCGAGAGACAAGAGGAGGCCAATGCGAAGGGGCAAATGACCATAAGGGGGAATAGTAGATCCTCGCTGACCCCCTACGTTTGATGTGGAGGTTTTAAAAGGGCCCCGCGGGGCAAAAAAAAAAAAAATAATAATAATCGAACGGCTGAATGGATTTGCACGAAACTTGGCAAAATATTAGGGACTGGTAGCCCGATGTGCCTTTGCTAGGTCTCAATATATGTGCTCCAGTGGATTTTGAGAAATTAACGTTCAAAAAAAGATATATATCTGTAACAGCGCTCCGCTTCGCGTACTTTTCGCGTTACGGAGCTTTGCGAAGCTGATTGGTTCTCCGGCGTCTGTCAACATTCCAAACAGTCCGTAGCGGCCGCCATCTTGTCTCTCGGTAGGATTGAGAGACAAGAGGAGGCCAAAGCGAAGGGGGAAATGACCATAAGGGGGTATAGTAGATTCTTCCTGACCTCTTAGGTTTGATGTACCATTTTGCCAAGTTTGGTGTAATTCCGTTCAGCCATTCAGGCTGTAGACGTATGTAAATGTCCTATGGAAAATTGCATGGGGAAAACACATTTGAAAGTGTTGAAATTTAGAACCAATTCAAATGTTACTTTGGTTTTGTATTTGTGTGTGATGAAAGTTAATTGGTTATGTATATATGTCAAATGAGAGGAAACCACAGCCATTTTGTGATACTACTGTCTGAGGTACATTTGTGAGGAATTGTTGGTGGTGAATTTCTGGTGTTTGATTTACACAGTACTAACACTTCTCCTACTTTTAAAAAGGTGAGTTGTTAATTTGTAAGGGGAACTATGTTGTACACTTGAAGATAATTTGAAAAATGTTTTCTGTTATTTATTTGCAGTCCTTCTGTTATACTAAATACTTGATAAAGTTAGTTTTATATTATGTATTACTAAAAACGATAAATGAAAGTGATTATTTTTTTCTGCAATTTACAGCAAGCAATTTCAAAATAAAATGGCTCACAATGAAGAGACCGTGGCAATTTCTTTTGAATTGTCCACTACATTGATTGAAATTGAGAGCACCAATAATGAAATATTGTCACAAGGAGGAGATGACTTGTATGATTCCATTAGATTGATTGAAATGGACAGCACCAATAATGAAATATTGGCACAAGGAGATGACTTGAATGATTCCACTACATTGATTGAAATTGAGAGCACCAATAATGAAATATTGTCACAAGGAGGAGATGACTTGTATGATTCCATTAGATTGATTGAAATGGACAGCACCAATAATGAAATATTGTCACAAGGAGGAGATGACTTGAATGATTCCACTACATTGATTGAAATTGAGAGCACCAATAATGAAATATTGTCACAAGGAGATGACTTGAATGATTCCACTACATTGATTGAAATTGACAGCACCAATAATGAAATATTGTCACAAGGAGGAGATGACTTGAATGATTTTTTTGATCAATCTCTTGATGGCGAATTTATCGAATGTTTGAAGACCATAGAGGTACAAGAATCATCATTGCAGACTTTTCATGAGGACATTGCTGATGAGGACATGTTACTAGTTCTTTCAAATTTAGAAAATTCTGAAGAATAAGTTTATATTTAGAAATCAAAAATTGTTTGAGACATTATTCATTTTTATTTTTAATTTATGAGGTTGTAGCAAAGTGATTATAGTATAAAATGAGACTTATAGTATAGAGTGCAACATTTTTATGTTACATGGTAAGTTTACTCATATTTACTTCCCTTCTGCCACTATATTATCTCCAATGTGTATTTGACATCTCTTCTTCATCTCCGGCCTCCTTTCTCTCACTGTGTGTCTCCGATGCATCTTATCGCTGCTATTTTGTGTAATTACAGAAGAGAGTAAAATAAAATAGTTCGGAACGTGAAAAGGGGGCAAAGTAGAGTACCCCTCACCCCCTAGGCCTTTTTAGGCGTTCCCAAAAGGATCAGTTTCTGCTTTCCTGAGAGATTATGGTATGAGTTCCATATACCACAATAATTTGCATTACAACATGCAAGATATCTATCTCCTATTACCAACTTTTGGAGATATTCGCGCTAAGCGTGAATATCTCCAAAAAGTAACACCTGCCCTGAGCAGTTCTTAGCCATGTTATCCAATGGGAGGTGGATAACATGGCTAAGAGCATTAGCTCGGTAATGCATGAATATCGCTGACTTTTTAGCGATATTCATGCATTGCGGCCGTTTATTATCGCATTTGCGATAAACCTTGATAATAGCAAGGTTTATCTTCGATAATTTCAGACGATGCTTAGCGGTAAAAAAATTCGTTGGTAAGCATCGTTAGCGATAAATATCGCTTAACTTTGGTAATATGCACCAACGTCTGTTAACGTTCGATTGGAAGGAAATGAGGAAGTGTTGAAAAACATTGTCTGCGCCATCTTGCCTTTTTTGAAATGCCACACTTTTGTCGTGCACGGCAGCCATTTTAGATGCCTTGAGCAGACCCACTCTCTGCACGCTGTCGATTCGGAGCATGGCTCCCCACCCTCGCAAGCATCTTCCCCAGGCACTGGTCACCCCCGCTCTCTGTCTTATGCATCGGCAATAAACCTCCCCCCATCTGCGCTGCTCTTCCCTGAAAATCACACTCTGTGCCCGCCCGACACCTCCCTTTCGCCCTATTCACTACCGCACCCTCTGACACTCCTCTTCCTCTGTGTCCGATTGTCCAGACTATCAGCTAGCTCTGCAGATGTAGTTTATGGCTCCAGCTGTAAAGAATCACCCCTCTTCAAAGGAGTTATAGTAGATCAAGGCCTACACCCGATGAGATCCGTCACACCACACGTGTTCCTACTATCTGAAAACCATCCTGTATTGTGATTGGGGAGGGGACCGAGCCTGAAGCGGAAGATTCTAGGAATGACTCTTTGTACATCAAAGTTTTTACAATTATGTGTCACATTAAAAATATATAGCACTCCAACAAAGTAGTAGGAATATAAAACTTTAATAACATATAAATATATACAACAAAACAAAAACAGTAAAAACATTTAAACAACGAAGAGACCGTGGCAATTTCTTTTGAATTATCCACTACATTTTTTGAAATTGACAGCACCAACAATGAAATATTCTCACAAGGAGGAGATGACTTGAATGATTTTTTTGATCAATCTCTTGATGGCGAATTTATCGAATGTTTGGAGACCATAGAGTTACAAGAATCATCATTGCAGACTTTTCATGAGGAAATTCCTGATGAGATGATTGAAGAGGAAATTCCTGATGAGGACCTGTTATTAGTTCTTTCAAATTATGAAAATTCAGAAGATGTTGCCTGGGGGTGGGTCGTCAGTAGCAGTCTGTTGTGCGAATAGTTCCAAGGCAGCAGAACGCGCTGAAATCTAGATGGCACGAAAGTGATGTCTAGTAAGTTGCCGCCCAGCAAATAACGGCGTGGGGCGCCGCGGGGGTGAGTGAGTCCAGTAGGCACCACAGCTATTCTTACCGGCATTGCAGAATTACTGCTGGGGACAATGCCTGTGCTGTAGCACGGTCACAGCAGAAACAAAAAGGATTCTGTTGAAGATGTTGTTGGTTTTCAGTTTGAAAACAGTTCTGGTGTCAACTGCTATGCTAATGTAGTGGTTAATGTTTTGTTTTCTCTAGAAAATGTAAAAGAGGGGGAGGCAGTCCAAAGTTCCGTTAAAAGGGCAAAGGAAAGGATCGGTGGTTTGAACTATCAGTCAAAAAGGGGAGGGGGTGCAACAATTTTTCCTACCGGGTCACACTGTGCTTTCACTGGAACTGAGGTCTGCAGGATTCTAGTAATTCAAAGTGAGGCTGGCGCCAGCATGGGAGCGCCGACGTCCCGCGGATACAGTTTCGTCACTCCACGGGCGATCATGGCAGTCATTCCCCATCGGGGGTCGGAGACTCCCGCGGCTCCTCTAGAATCTTCAAGGTCGTGGAGGACTACGGTGGTGGAGTCAAGCAGTGACCGGGCCATTTCTTTATGCTGGGCCCGCTCTTGCCAGGTCGACCGCCATTTTGAGAGTTCGGTAGCTACTGGCGATCGCGGGGTCAAATGAGCGGACGGGCTCCACCCTGCCGGGCGAGACGTTGCAGCATGGCCACAGTGGAAGAACCCTTTTCCGGGCGCCTGGAGCGCTGAGGGTGCAGCTGGGAAGCCTCCACCTGGGGAGGCGGGAGAGGCCTGTTCGCACCGTCTCTCCCTCCCAGTGCACCCCACGGCGTCTCGCTTGAGATTTGTTATGGCCGGACCAGGCGATGAGGACGAGGGGGGGGGGGTCGGAGGCATGTGCAAGACATCCCCCCCCAGTGTTGTCGCAGCCATTATTCAAGAAAGAAGAAGTGTCCCGTCCGTCTTCGGGCCGGGCTTCCGGTAGATGTCGGCCGGACGCCCCTGGCTCTGGCCCCATGAACGGGTTTCTTGGTTTATCGGCTGCAGCCGGATCCCGTCGTCCTCGGTCCCCCGACCGTTGGTGGCCGGACCGGAAGAGCATGTGGCTGGAGTAACTGCAACTCTCAAGGGCCACCGCGGCCGGACTGGGAGAGAGACGGGAGGGTCGAGGAGACATTCCCCCCCCTGCAACTGTTCAGCGTTGTAAAGGCAATCCCCTGGCCGGGTCCCGCTGGCCTCGGCCTCTCCTCCGGCTACACCCTACGTTAGGATCTCCTGGCCGAGGCGTGGCAGCAGGACCTGCCTTATATGGGCTGCTCCCGGCTGGGCGTAGCCGCAACCCTGCCCCACCTTGGAAGTTTCCAGAGTGGGGGCGGATGTTCTACTGACTTGCATTTTCCCTAGTCTATCGATTTTTTTGGCGTGGCAGGCGTTGGGACAGCGAGGGGTGATTTGGTTTCTCTTACTGTTTTTCTGGTCTCTCACCACTGGCATATTTTAACGTTTTCTTGTTTCTAGGACATTAATAGGTTTTATCATTACGTTATGTTATCGTTTCTTTGTTCGTTGTTTAATAAAAGTTCATGTTCATCAGTGGCCTACTGATTTTCGTTTTCCTATTCTTTTCTTTCCAGGTTGTTTCATGCTAAAGTTTCTGTTAACAGGATACAGTGATCACTTCGTTATTATTGCATATGTCCTTTTCACTAGGGGTGCTCTCTGGTCGGGCCAGATAACGTATCTCTAGTAAATGGTCCGGGTGAAACAGGTGCATCAATCAGTGGGGAGTAGATAGGCATGACAGATTACAACGGGGGAGAAAGGTCCGCATTACGTACCCTTTCACTACTTGCAAAGATTTTCCTACGTTTATTTGCAAACAGGGAATACCTCCAAAAAGAACTAATTCCCAAACAGTCAATGTTCGGACAATCAATCAATCAATGAGGAATGAAATAGGTACGACGTGTTGAAGGCTTGCGTTACCTACCCATCACTATCTGCAAAGGGAGAGAGAATATTCCTATTCTTCCTCGTTTGCAGGCAGAGAAGATCCTTAAGAGAACCAACTTCGAACAATTCAATGCTCGATTGAAATAATCAACAAGGGGTACTGTGAACACAAATGAACGCCGCTTATGTACATACGCATTGCTATTTTCAACAGGTTGTTCCTAATGTTTCTATTTTAGCGAGGTCAAAAAGAGATCCCATTAGTGGCCTACTGATTTTGTTCGATTCCTTTTGTTTTTTTACACGATTTTTCGCTATCTGCAAAGACTAAACAGAGTATTGCGACTCTGTGCTTGTTTGTAAATAGAGAATGAACCAAAGAGAACAATCAATCAAATGGAGAGAGAAGCAGGCATGACGGATTACAAAGGGGGCAAAGGGCTGCGTTAACTACCCTTCACTATCTGCAAAGAGAGAGTACTCCTAATAGAAATGAGGGGTGGGGGGCAGCATTCAAAGCAGATCAGTGTGCATAAACACGAAAATGTTTTTATTTACCACGTACTTGACATTCGACAGCTTATGATATTTGCTATTAAAAAACCATTGAAATTCACAGAAAAAACCATAGGTTATAGACCATATATAGTTAGGAATTAGCATTTACAAAACCTTGAAAATTCACTGAAAAAACCATAGGTTATAGACCATATATAGTTAGGAATATATATACATATATATATATATATATATATATATATATATATATATATATATATATATATATATATATATATTTATATATCACGCAAGTGCTGCAAGCGTGTCTGAGTTGATGTGCAGCAGGAGGGAGGTCCCATCCTCACCATATGGAGCCAGCACCTGCCCTGAGTTCGGAGTTTGAGGTGAGAGTTGTGTTGGTGAATTATGGTCGAACTCCAGAACCGCCGCCAATGAGTTTTTCCATGTCGACTAAAGAGTTGCAAGTTATTCAAACTTGGGGACAGTCAGTTATTTATCTGACACCTATGGGGAGAATATAATTTTAAATCCGGCGGCTGTCGCGAGGTATATGTGAAAATTGAAATGGTGATAAAATCAATTGGACATTGGTCCAACGGAACACCAGATCCACCCAATTGGCCCAATATTAACCAATGGCAGAAGTGGACACAGTATAACTGTTCAATCCTACACTGTGTACCATGGTCAAGCTTCACAGCATTGAAAATGCCGAAACGCGTCTGATGTTTACAAATTAAGCCTGTAATGATGCTGCGAGTGCTCCAAACATGTCTGAGTTGCTGTGCAGCAAGAGTGAGGTCCCATCCTCACCATATGGAGAGAGCACCTGCCCTGAGTTCAGAGAGTTTCAGGTGGGAGTTGAGTTGGTGGAAATATATATGTATACCTTCCAATATACAAGAACTAGAGCCGATATCTTTCTGTTTATTCGCAAATTAAAGCTACAGAAATTTCACATGTTGCAATCAAGAGGCAAATTGAAAAATACAACCAACATGGGTTCAGGAAATAAGAATACCAATCTGGTGTCAAGTGACTTTGAAACCCTAGCTGCGGCTCAAAGCATCATTAATACATCCAGCATGGTACGCAATAACACCGCATCTCAGGACAGTGAGATTTCCTTAACACCATTTCCAGTATTGACCACACAGGAGGTAAGAAGCCTGGGTAATACCAAACCAGAAACACCCTTTAAGATCAAATCTAAGTTTGTGCCAATCATGATAAAGGACTCGATAGATGTTTTCAATGAAATAGTAGTGGCACAAGTGAAAAAACTGAACAGGAGAATCCAAGCAACAAAAAGACATCGTTCTAATGAAGAAATCAAGTATGGTCTATTGGTTGACAAATTGAAAAAGGAAAAGAAGGTCGTAATAAGGAATTCGGACAAAGGAGGGAATATTGTGTTGTGGCCCCTCTCTGAATATCTTATTGAAGCAAACAAACATCAAGGGGATACTCAATGTTATGTCAGCAGCACACCACTCAATTACAAGCTCATGCAGGATGACCTATGTACCAAATTACTGGCATGGAAGAGCTTGGGTTATTAAACCACGACGAGTTTAGGTTTCTAAAAAAGAATTCCCCAAAACACCGGTAATATACTTTATACCGAAGATACCTAAGGACCGGGTGAAACCTCCGGGCCGTCCTATCATTGCAGCATGTGATGGCCCATTAGAAAATCTTTCTAAATATATCGACTATTTCTTACAGGAGCATGTGGTGGAGCTGGAATCTTTTATCAAGGATACAGGAGATTTCCTATCAAAGATCAACAAGATTAAGTGGCAAGATGGGTACTATCTAATCACTCTTGATGTTTCATCCCTGTATACTTGCATTAGGAACCAAGATGGATTAAGAGCAGTGAAACATTTCCTAGGTAAAAGAAACATGGAGTCTGTGGAACATAATAGAATGCTTATGGACCTATTGACTTTTTGTTTAGAACACAATTATTTTTTGTTCAACAAACAAATGTATCGCCAAGTAAAGGGGGTAGCTATGGGGGCCAGTTTTTCCCCCAGCTACGCCTGCCTCTTTATGGGCTGGTGGGAAGAGCTGGTCCTCAGGAGGCAATATACCAACATGTACACAGACAAGATTGTTTCTTGGCTGAGATACATTGATGACCTGATAATTGTGTGGAAAGATTCCTGGGAAGAAGCCATAGATTTCATTGGAGAGATCAATGTGAATGATATCAATTTACAATTTACGCACAACATAAGTAATTGTCATGTATCTTTTCTGGATGTATCAGTAAATATAGTAGACAGTAAGATATGTACAACGTTGTTCAGAAAGGAAACAGCAGGGAACACGTTGTTACATGCAACAAGCGCACACCCCAGACACCTTATACATAGCATCCCATACGGGGAAATGCTAAGGCTGCGGAGAATATGTAGCCAGGAAGATGAACTTAAAAAGCATCAGCAGGAAAGCAAGGCTAGGTTCTTAGAATGGGGCTACGGTGCAAAAGTGATTGATGCTGCAATTGCCAAATCCAATGTGAAAATAAGGGAGGAGCTTATAGGAAGTACGGACAATCGTAAACAGCTAGAGATTGAAAATGCTCAAGTAACACAGGACTCCCCTAGGCTGATCTTGACCTATAATAGACAGCACAAGGATTTGCGCAAAATCATACAGCGCAATTGGCATGTTGTAAAGGATGACCCTATAATAGGTAGTCATCTTCTTGAGTTTCCTGCAATAACATATAGGAAAGCCACCTCCATGGCTGATATATTGGTAAAGAGCAGCCCTGAGTATAAGGACTCTACAGGTTTATCACTGGCACGTAAGGGATTTTATAAATGCCCTCACTGTAAGGCATGTACATATGGAGTAAATAGGACCTCTTATATCCCGGCCTTCAGTACGAAACCACAAATGATTAAACATCACCTTACCTGCAAGAGTGAGTATGTGGTCTATGTCTTGGAGTGCAGTTGCAACTTGAAATATGTAGGGAGTTCGAAGTTGCCAGGCCACAGACGGATATTACAGCAAATAAGGGCAATTAACAACAATGACCAAAGTTACCCTGTGGCCAGACATTTCCATGATATGCACGGTGGTAAACCCAAAGATCTCAGATATTTCTTGTTAGACACTGTCCCGATACAGAGAAGAGGAGGGGACAGAGAGGGGATGTTGCGCAGGTTGGAGACTCACTATATTCTTTTATTAGACAACAAGCAACCGAATGGTTTGAATATGAGTGAGGATCTGTACACATATTTGGATTAAATACATATAGAAACAAGAGATTAGATTATGTACTGTGACCGTCAATGTTCCAATCTCACCATCATTTTTAGAAGATTATGCTATCAGGTTCTGCAATATCACTGTTGAATTGTGTGTGAAACAAATGAAATAATAGGAATTTTTTATGAATGTTCTTAATGTAAATAGAGATATATATTTTTGGTACTATGGAATATTATGGTATTTGGATTTTAGGATTTCTTAATTATTTATGAATGAATTAATGGATAACCTGAAGGTGTATATGATTAATTGTGGGAATCATTCATTATTATAGATATGGAATCTGAACATTTGAACAAGGAAAACCTGTTTCCATAAGACACAAGTTAGTATAAGCTATGGTGGTCTCTGGAGCAAAATGGCTGTACATTAGTGCCTTGATGACTTTTTATGTAATTGGTTAGAAACAAATTTAAATTTAATTTACCACGGTTAGGGAGCACTGTTTGATTGTTTGTTTAACAAAAAATACAAAAAATATTTTAACAATAACTTTTGTATGGGGTGGGTTCTAGGGATACACTGTACATGATTTTATAGGCATTGGATTAAATACATACAATGATAGATGAAACATTTGATGCAAAATAAGGTTGATTGATTGACAGCGAAAGAGGGTAGGTGTCAATGTTGGATTCAATCCAGGGAATAAAGAAACTCTGAAATATGACATTAATAATATAATAAATGTCAATTGATATTTATGAGTTGCGGGCCAATGCATTTAAGCACAGATGTTTTTTTAATCATTGTTGAACAGAAATTTGAATTATGTATTTTATAATAATGTTTGGTGAAGAAATACGTATAGTATTTTCTTTATGCCTATCACAGCACTGTCACTTTAAAATGAGGTGTATCTCACGACACTGTTGTCATGTGATCAAGGCAGGGATCTGCCGAAACGCGTCGTGACGACATTGCAAGCACAAAAATAAATATTTAAAATTGCACCGAATCTGGGTCTTCCTCGTCTTTTCGTCTTTTCAAGGACGAGCCTTACAGCATATATATATATAAATATATATATATTACCTACTGGCAGTCGCCAATAGGTAGTTATAGTTAGGAACTATTATCCATAGGAAAACTGCAACATTCTATTGCCAATAACTTTGGAGTCGATTGATGAATCCTCTTGAAATATGCCAAACTTTTGGCCAGCCCAGTTCCGCTCCTTCCCGGAAAGTTTGGAGGTGATTGGTGAAGCGGGGGCTGAGAAAAAAGGGGGCCCCAAAACGTGTTTTACCCATGCACTTTCCCATAGGACCTTTAGACAAGGCTACAACCCGAACGGCTGAACGGAATGACACCAAATTTGGCAGAGAGGTAGTCCTGAGTTCCGACTTGTGTCTTTTGCCTATCTGGTGTCAATTTGTTCAGTAGTTTTTGAGAAAATTGTGGTTAAAGTCATTTATATATCTATGGGCGCGGTGGATCCGCGGATTGTGCGAGTATTGTCATCCTAGCATAAGCGGACCGTCCCGATAACCTGCTCAATTCTAATTGGCTGTCAAGCGGTTGTAAACATTTGAAACCAGGAACTGTTGGCAGCCATTTTGTGCCTCGGTAGAAGCGAGGCTGAGGAAGTCAGTGAAATATGTGTGCAAAAGGTGAACAGGGGAAAGGTAGACACAGCCTGACCCCCTAGGCCTGCTCAGGGGGTCTCATAAGGACCCGTAGGGCAAAAAAAGTAAGACATTTTTTTTTACAAAAAAAGTCGCGAGATGCGCGTTGGATCCGCAGATTTTGTCGCTGAAAAAAAACGAAGCATGTATTTTTTAGATATATATCAAGCTTATGTGTATAGATGTTGGGTGGCTCTTCAAAGAGACCTTGTGTTTAAGGAGAGATTTTAGTACTTACAAGTAAGTACTGATGCAGAGTCTAAAGATCATGAGGAAGACTCGGTTTCCTTCATCTGTAAAATGTACACTATCTCTTCTATAGATGCCATTCATATTGAAACGCAGATTGTTGTGGTTTATGGAAACCATTCTATAGTCTCGTAGAAAAGTAGAAACAGATTTATTCACATGTTTATTCACTTATCTGCACACATCAGGGGTTCCAGTCTTCCCCTATCTCGACGATTGGTTGTTGAAGGCGGGCTCGCCCCATACAATCGTCTCTCTCCTCCAGACTACAGCCAACCTCTTGCACCTGCTTGGGTTGTCCATCAACGTGCCGAAGTCGCACCTGTGCCCCTCTCAGAAGCTCCTCTTCTTCGGAGCGGTTCAGGACTCGGCGCAGTTTCGGGTTTTTCCCTCCGAACAGCGGGTTCGGGATATTCAGGCTCTGATTCCGATCTTTCAGCTTTTATCCTGGGTCTCGGTCAGGTTGACGCTGCGGCTCCTGGGGCTGAAGGTCTCCTGCATCCTACTGGTGCATATCACGCAAGGTGGCATGTGAATAAATATAAACATAGGCCACGCAGTTTGCCTACCGTAATACACAAATTTCAGGGGGGGGGGTGGTTCCCGGGGCTTGAGGGGAGTTATTGAGGCCCGCATACTTGTAATGTTGTAGGGGGGGGGTTGGACGCGAAAGTGGTACAAGGGGGTTGTAAATCTGGTACACAGTGTTTTGTTTTACTCTGCTTTCCTTTCTGTCATGTAGAAGATCCTGGGTAAATATAACATTTTTTGTACAGCCAGTAACTTTTAACCCTACCCCCAAACGGCTTTCTGCCTGTTACCATAGTAACAGTTCATGGAACACTTATGTGAGCACAGCGGTATGAAGTTCACCACACTATGTTGCTAATGAGTTAGCCTCAGAATTATACTTCAAATTATAAATATCATTTCTATTGATGACTGCTACCCCTACAAAAAAAACAGACGTATGTAGTTTTTTAATTAACTTTTATTAAAACAATAACTGGAACTATAACTAAAAGATAATAATACAATAAATAACTAGAACCATAACTAACAAAACAATATAATAAACAACATATAATATGGACTCCAAAAGAAGTACTGTAGTTAATCTGCAAAACAAAAAAGAAAATTAGCGTTTAAAATTAGATCGATATGACCAAATGAGGTCAAACATTACAAGTCAAAGTAACACTTGACGATATTTATAGTTTTTTAAATGTTTGCAGTGTGCCTGATATATTTCATTTATCTTATAGGCTGACATTCAAACGGTGTTTGTATAGAAATGCCTACTGCGTCATATTTATATAACAGATGAACAAGTCTTTAATTCAGAGGTGGGACACAATTAGGTGAGAGATCAAGTCATTATGCAGGACAATATTTTTTTGGGGTTATTTACAAAACTCTTTTGTGTTACTTTCCTGATGTTGAAAGTGACGCAAAAGTGGCGCAAGGGGTTTATAAATAAGCTCTTTCATTTCTAATGCATTTAGTCAGAGGCATTGTACATCTAGGCTGCCCTGCTTACTTTGTGTAAACACTGTAAACAACAGAGTTCACAACCTGAACTCAGCTTTGGTTCTATACGTCAGAGTGGACAGCAGCGTTCATAACTTTAAAAGAGAAAGAGAAACAATGTGAGAGAGAGAAAAAGAGAGAAAACGACAATAAAACTGTGATAGAAAGTTATAGATGGAGCAGATTTACAAACCCAGCCTTCACCACCCATGGACCTTCCTCCCCGTTGTTGCCATCTCCTTTGCTATGCCTTATCAATCAAATCTCTTTACTCGACCTTGGATGTACTCGCTCTCAAAACGGTTCCATTGGCTATTGTACATGCAGACTTTGGTCCACCCTTTTTATCCATTTTTACACTTTAAGATATAAAGTCCTACCTCTGTTATTCATCTCCTACTTTCTCCTTTCAAATTCTCTTGTAAAGACCTTATCAACAATTAAAGGGAACATTTTCTGCATATTTTCAATAAAGCATTTGACACAATGCATAGTGACACCGTATTTATTGAATGTTTTGAAATTAATTTTCACAAGTCCTAAAAAAGGTGAGTGCCAGAAAAGTTACTTGCCGCATATGCAAGACTGCTTTCAAGAGGAGACCCCAATAAAGAGGACTGGTGTGGAACTGCAAGTATGCAGAAGCACTTGCAGACTAAGAATCCGGTCAACTTTGCAAGGGAAGAGTTAAGAAGATTGAGAGAAGCTCCTCCTGCTTCATGAGGAGGCCCAAGTATCAGTGGAGCAACACAGTCAATCTCTATTGCACAGCCTAATATTCATCCCCAATTTGGAACCCTTTAAGAGAAAAAGTAAGAAGGTTGGGAGCTCTGTATGCCATCCTAATACCTAATCATCCATTAGTTATACAGCGATACACCCTGTATCACAGCCATCCGTACAAGTGTGAATTGGAGATTATCTGCCACCAAAAACCCCTCAAGTACTTATATCCGTTACTTTTTAACTTCGTTGAATAGTCGTATTGTGAGTATTTACCTTAAAGTTGTCCATTAAAATTTTGTGAATCTCTCTGGCTCCACACAACTAGTTCATGCCATAATTGAGACATCGGTGCAATGAGCTGGAACAGGAGGATATACTTTCTTCAATTTCAGCAACTTGCTGCTGACTTATGTAACATTCTGCAAACCAAAAAAAGAGTTATAAATGTATATGTTGTAGATATGTCCAAGCTTAAATTTAATGTACATAAAAACAATTGTTCTCATTAGGATTGGGTTTGAAAAGGCAATCATCAGAGGTTATATTTGGCAAGCAAAATAGGAAATAGCATTGCCTTATACAAATGTTAGGCTGAGATTGGTCACTCACTTCATTCATAAACTTCTGGCTTTGATCTGATAGAACCCTTTTTGGACTTCCATGATCTAGAAATTGAGAAATAAATATCAAGAAAAATTGAAAGACATGCCTTCAAATAAAAAAATTCATAACAGCATTTTCAGTTTGCATCTGAAGTGCAGGCTGACAACGTATAATGAATATTTAAATGAGCAACATATGGGTTTCAGAAACAAACGTCCATAAGACTATCCCAATGGAGATTTATATTTTATAAAATTATTTATAGAAGCAAGAAAAATTATAACTCATACATTGTTCAATTTCAAATGACATATTTGGGCAATAAAATCAGGAGGACTTGCTTTTTTTCGTTTTGTCGATATGTGGATGGGCACTAATTCTAATATAACATGCCAATAGTACAGTTATCTGTCAGGAAACACTTGAAATACACAAATGCTTATCTTAGAATGGTTTTCTATCATGAAATGTTGAAGTCAAACCTGATAACTCCATAAGTCCATTGAAATTTTCGGCTGATAACATATGGAGCGTAGTCAGTGCATCTGGTGTGTCGAGTTGCTGAGTAGTATTTGGTATAGTGCATGGACATAAATAAACAGCTTGTGGCGAGGAGTTCGTCCCATGGTTGAGACATCGGTATATTAAGATAGAACAGGGGACAAATGAAGTTTAATGTTATTAAAAAACTTGGAGAGCGTGCTTAAATACAATATTGGCCAATCGATTACATGTGCATTGCATGGGGAGGAAGCAGCACGTGGCGCGCTAGTTAAAAAATTAAAGGCGGCAGGATTAAGTGATTTGCCCAGAAACATCGCTTAGCAAGGCAAGATATTTGAGGTATAAGAGCTGGAAACCGTGCTAAAATACACTTGTCGAAAAAATATTACTTTTGTAATGCATGGGGCACGTGACGCACTACTTAAACGAGAAAAACGACATCACATTAAGTTGAACAGCATGTAGCACACTTCTATGGGAACAGCCACGTGGCGCTTGGCAAATTAAAGAAATGTGTCAGGATTAACTGATTTGCATAGAACAAAGGATTGCAAATCAAGTTTAACGTTATTAAAAAACATGGAGCGTGCTAAAATACAACATTGGTCAATCGATACATGTGCAGTGCATGGGGAGGAAGTAGCATGTAGCGCACTAAAAAATTAAAGGCGGCAGGATTAAGTGAAGACCGAATCTCCTGAGGCGGATAGCCGGGAGAAGCACCAATTGCTTTTTACTGTGTTTGCTGTGTTTTTAAAACTAAACCTTAATCTGTTGATATTTCGCGCTGACACTCGACCTACCTGGGTATTCCTCCCGCCCTCACCGACGCCGAGGCTGCTGGCCACGCCCACTCTTAGGCCACGCCCCCTCCCGCCCTTCTAGCTTCATAAGCGCTGATTGCTAGCGCTTCGTGAAGACCGAATCTCCTGAGGCGGAAAGCCGGGAGAAGCACCAATTGCTTTTTACTGTGTTTGCTGTGTTTTTAAAACCAAACCTTAATCTGTTGATATTTCGCGCTGACACTCGACCTACCTGGGTATTCCTCCCGCCCTCACCGACGCCGAGGCTGCTGGCCACGCCCACTCTTAGGCCACGCCCCTCCCGCCCTTCTAGCTTCATAAGCGCTGATTGCTAGCGCTTCGTGAAGACCGAATCTCCTGAGGCGGAAAGCCGGGAGAAGCACCAATTGCTTTTTACTGTGTTTGCTGTGTTTTTAAAACCAAACCTTAATCTGTTGATATTTCGCGCTGACACTCGACCTACCTGGGTATTCCTCCCGCCCTCACCCACGCCGAGGCTGCTGGCCACGCCCACTCTTAGGCCACGCCCCCTCCCGCCCTTCTAGCTTCATAAGCGCTGATTGCTAGCGCTTCGTGAAGACCGAATCTCCTGAGGCGGAAAGCCGGGAGAAGCACCAATTGCTTTTTACTGTGTTTGCTGTGTTTTTAAAACTAAACCTTAATCTGTTGATATTTCGCGCTGACACTCGACCTACCTGGGTATTCCTCCCGCCCTCACCGACGCCGAGGCTGCTGGCCACGCCCACTCTTAGGCCACGCCCCCTCCCGCCCTTCTAGCTTCATAAGCGCTGATTGCTAGCGCTTCGTGAAGACCGAATCTCCTGAGGCGGAAAGCCGGGAGAAGCACCAATTGCTTTTTACTGTGTTTGCTGTGTTTTTAAAACTAAACCTTAATCTGTTGATATTTCGCGCTGACACTCGACCTACCTGGGTATTCCTCCCGCCCTCACCGACGCCGAGGCTGCTGGCCACGCCCACTCTTAGGCCACGCCCCCTCCCGCCCTTACGGGCTTATATAAATGTGTAACTTCAGGAAGCGCAGCGGACGAGCGCAGCGGGCGCGCCGTTTGCGCGCCGAAGGCGCGCCTAAGGCAAGCCCGTCTGCGCCCGTCCGCGACGGGCCGGGACTAGGGGCTATGATCCCTGGCCCGTCACCCCCTGGTATGTTACACACTTACTCTAGGGAAAGTTTGCTTAAGTTTAGGTCTCCATTTTGCGCTTACTGTACCATATTGAATCCTCTTCATGTTCCGTCCATCTGCCCAGCCTGTCATCTCTCCCTTACATCCCTCCCCTCCCTAACTAACATTGCACTTTCCGATTTTCCTCCTACATGTCTCATAACCACACCCACAGTTATCTCTTCAACCCGGACACTGATTAGCCTAAACTGCAGATCCTTAGTGAAACATAAGAGGGAAATATTTGACCTTCTTGTCTCTGAAGAACCTGCAGCTATATTCCTTACGGAGACATGGCTAAAAGATCATTCCGGCCCAGACATTGCCGCGGCTCTCCCTGACAATTACACCTATGTCAGTAAAAACAGAGCCTTGAAAGACGGCGGAGGAATAGCTATAGTCTATAACCGACGATACTCCTGCAAATGGGAAGACATTATAGTACCCAACTGCGAGGCAGGCCTCTTCAAGCTTTCGCTGTCTCCCAATTTTACCTTTTCCGGACTGCTCATATATCGTCCCCCGGGACCAGCGAGCTCTTGGGCCACCTCCCTTCCTGAGCATATAGCACCCTTCATTCAAAACTCCACCAATTTTTCAATTCTTGGAGATCTCAATCTTCATCTTAACGATCCTTGTTGCTCCATTAGTAGTAATCTTTTACAGGACCTGGCTGCATTAAACATCACCTTACATAACACAGGCCCTACGCATATTGCAGGACATCTTCTGGACCCCATTCTTTCCAATTTAGAAACCATCGACTGTGCGGCCCCACTACCAATATTATGGTCGGACCACTTCTTGGTAACTTTCACTATTTCCATTGGTCGCCAATCTAATATTCCCCTGAAATTAACGGAATCCAGACTTTCTAGAAACTGGAACAAATTAGATATCAATGAACTCAATCTCTGTCTTGAGAACAGTAGACCTTCCAGGGAAGGTAATTGTACTGCAGCTGCTGAGGCGGTTGACGCCTGGCTAGCTAAGGCGGCTGATGTTTGCCTACCCCAACACATGCAAAAACATAACTTTCACCATCCGCCCGCACCCTGGTTTACAGCTGCCTTAAAAGCAGAAAAAACCATCTGCAAAAATCTTGAACGTAAATGGCGTTTAAAATACGATCCTTGTTTGAAACAAATTTATAAAGCCGCTTTATGCAAATATCATTCTTTATGTAAAACTGCCAAAGTTGAGCACGTTAATATCACCATTCTTGAAGCAAAAAATCGCCCTAAAGCTCTCTTTAAAGTAGTTCAGAGTCTCTCGGGCGCTCAATGCCAACCCAAACAACCTAGCCTTGATGCTGCGCAGTGTAACTCATTAGCCGAATTCTTTGTAGCCAAAATTGATACTATCTACTCCAACTTCGAGAAATCCACCCCTTCCCCCTCCCTTTTTTACCCACCCACTCCTTTCTTACTCACTGAACAGCCGACACTAGAGGGCCCGTCCTCTACCTCAGACTTACAGACTCCCTTCACTCCCTCATTACCCATGATCTCCTGTGATTCCAGAACTCATCGTGATACCAGCTCTCCTTCTGCTCCTCTGATCGACACTTGGGAGCCATTTAACATCACGATCCTCTCTGATATTATTCGCAAAATTAAATCCGGCTCTCCCCTGGACCCCCTTCCTCCCCATATACTAAACAAACTAGACCATTCCTCCCTCGCACTGATAGTGGATCTTTTGAACACCTCCCTTAACACAGCTTCAGTACCCGCTGCATGGAAACATGCAATGATAGTACCCCTGTTAAAAAAGCCTAATGCAGATCCTAGTATCCCATCTAATTTTCGCCCAATCTCACTTCTTCCAGTCTTTTCCAAAATTATGGAAAAACACATTAACTCCCAACTGTCATCCCATGTTGAGGCTAGTGGACTATTACATCCATCTCAATCTGGATTCAGACGTGGCTTCTCGACTGAATCCACCCTGTTAGGGGTCTCGGAAAACATCAGGAGTCGAGTTGATAAGGGAGAAACCGTGGCACTCATTTTACTTGATCTGAGTGCAGCATTTGATACGGTTTCCCATGCCATCCTTATCAATGCCCTCAGATCATCTGGTATTATCGGCACAGCTCTCAACTGGTTTGTTAGTTTTCTTTCAGATCGCACCTTTCAAGTTTTTTCCTCGTCTTCTGCTTCTCTAACCCTTACATCGGCGTACGGGGTACCGCAGGGTTCCATCCTGAGCCCCTTGCTCTTCAATTTGTATGTCAGACCTTTGGCTACTATTGCAGAGCAAGCTGGGCTCACTATTTACTCGTACGCCGATGATACCCAGATCATCTATTCCCTTTCCTCTGACTCTCATTCCTCATCTTCTTCCCTCCGTACAGGTCTGAGTAACATCGCAGCCTGGATGTTGGATCACAAATTACAACTAAATGGGGGCAAAACTGAGGTTCTTCTGTTTGGTCCCAACACCACCTTATGGGGACCTAGGCAATGGCCTTCACAAATGGGCCCTCTCCCCACTCCATCCATAACTGCTCGCAACCTTGGCGTCACCTTCGATAACCAACTATCCATGAAGAACCATGTGGTTAAAACATCTTCCACCTGCATCACTATCATTAAGTGGTTGCGAAAAATCATTTGGATGCTTCCCTTGGACACGCAGAAGACAGTGGTCCAGGCTCTTATAACTTCTAGACTGGACTACGGGAACATCCTTCTTCTGGGAGCCAGTAAAGAGGTGACGCGCAAGTTGCAGACAGTTCAAAACATGGCTGCACGACTCCTCTGCAAATTACCTAACACTTCTCCCACCTCCAATGCCATTCGTTCCCTGCACTGGCTCCGAATTGAAAATCGGACAAAATTTAAGGCCCTCTGCATCATCCACAGAATTAACTCTGGATTAGCCCCCGCTTATCTCAACCCCCTTGCACAATCATACCTGCCCCCTCGTAATCTCCGATCTTCTAATCAAAACCTACTGTCAGTTCCCAGAATCAAGAAAGCCAGAATGGGTGGCCGCTCTTTTGCTTGGCTGGCCCCCTCACTCTGGAATTCTCTCCCCTTTCAGATACGCATTGAACCTAATTATCTCAGGTTCCGTGGACAGATAAAGACCTGGCTATTTGATATCTAAACAGTTCTCCTCTGACTTTCCCCTCTCACTTTTTGGTTTTAGCGCCGGGAAACCTACGGGTAGCTGAGCGCTTTAGAAATCTAATAATAATAATAATAATAATAATAATTGTCCAGAAGCATCGCTTACCAAGGCAAGTTATTCCATATACAAGAGCTGTAAACCGTACTAAAATACACTATTGTCGAAAACATTACTTTTGCAATGTATGGGGCATGTGTCGCACTACTTACACGAGAAAAAATACATTGCATTAAGTTGAACAGCACGTAGCACAATACTGCGAGAATGGCCCGTGGCGCTTGGCAAATTAAAGAAACGTGGCAGGATTAAGTGATTTGCACAGAACAAACAATAAGAAATCAAGTTTAACATTATTAAAAAAAAAAGAGCGTGCTAAAATACAACATTGGTTAATAGATTACATTTGCAGTGCATGGGGAGGAAGTAGCACGTGGCGCACTACTTAAAACATTAAAGACAGCAGGATTAAGTGATTTGCTCAGAAACAGCGGCTACCAAGGCAAGTTAATCGACATAGAAGTGCTGGAAACTGTGTTAAACTACACTATTGCCGAAAACATTATTTTTGCAATGCATGGGGCACTTGACACACTACTTACAAGAGAAAAACTACATCGCATTAACTTCAACACAACGTAGCACACTGCTGCCGGAACGGGCATGTGGCGCTTTGCAAATTAAAGAAATGCAGCAGGATTAAGTGATTTGCACATAAACAAAAGTTACGAAGTCAACTTTAAGGATAATAAAAAGCAGGAAAGCGTGCTTAAAAACAGCATTGCCAAATCAAACAAAAATTTGCATTACGCAGTATTTAAAAGTCGTTCAGATTAATTAATTTAATTACTCTTTAAAAAAGTGCTCACCTACGAAGAAGTGGATACGAACACTATCAATGGCTGTGACTGTGGAATAGGAAAAGTTCAAGAAGGTTGGCAGGTTATAAATGCTTTGCCGAACGATGATTGGTTGAGCATGATAATCAATTTTAAACAAAAAGAAGGAGAGAGAGTATATATTACCTGGAAATGGATTCGTTCTCCCTGAGTTACATTTATAAACAAAAGGAATCCATTAAGTAATGGGTTAACAGTGTCCCTACTATGGTTGGGAACACGTTTGGTGTTTTTGGGTACCCCTCACACACCAACAGGCCCCTTGGTGTCATGCTTCATCATCGGGGTCATCGTATCCCTCTACGGGATACGGCGTGCTGCGACCAACGTTTACGCGGGAGCACTTCTTGACTATGTGTGGTGTATTGTGAGGGATTTTTTTAAAATATATGTGAGTGCTGTGGTGGGGTTTAGGATAGTGAGTGGAGATGGGACACTCTGTCAATGACATCTACTGGACCGTGATTGAACAATTACCCACAGAACATGGTCTTTTTGAAAAAGAACAACGTTGGGTTTTTCGTTTGGGTACCCACATATCAGGTCTAAATGATGATATCCCCTGGGGGCAACTAAAGACATAAAACCTCCTTGTCTATGAAAAACATTGTTATGAAGCTAATGTGATTACTAGACAGTCAAATAAAAGCAGTGAAATCGCTGACAGGATGAAAACACATCCTGCTGCCCACGCTTGGCCCTGTGTACAGTGAGCAACAATCTCGCAAAATATGTTTTCACTTGGGACTGTATAACAGGTGCGTCATGCCATTGAAAGCAGAGGCTGGGCAAGTATAGATTTTTTGCTTCTCTTTCTGAGCAAGTTTAGACATCAGCGTAACTGCGAGTGTTGCATGCAGATAAGATAATACAGTGGTGCAGTTAATCCAAGGTGGCTCGTCCTACCACTTTCTCCAATTTCACTGCATTCATTTTTCAATAGCAATGAAGTAAATTTAACTCACTGCGATGGAAGCGATCATTTGAACCCCGGCTGGCGTCACATTATTCCTCAACTCCAGAAACCAAGAAAGGCCTGCAACACCGCTGCTGCTTGAAGCCGGCCTGTGTGACCACAGATGGGCAGACTCTTTCTGTTCTCCTATTTATGTTTGGTGGGCTGGAACTGACAATGGGTCCCTTGTGCGTCTCCGCCGACACTGGGAGGATTTATTCCAGCAGCTTTAAGTATTTTAAAAAGGAAATAAAACAGCAGCATGCGTAAGAACAAAGAGCTCCTCAAGACAGTTCATAACAACCAGCGTATGCCTCGCTCCTCACGTACTGAAATCCGTGACCTTGAAGAACCGGTTCACAACATCTCCTTCCTTCTTTCATTTAGTTGCTTCCCTGTGAAATGGATCCAAAAAAGAACCAGTGCGCGCCTCGCACTGAAAGTAAAAAAAAAAAAAACAAGTGCGGCGAGCAATGTGCTTAATGAGCATGACGAGGAAAGCCAAATGGCGCCTCTGCTCGTAAGCGTGCGCCCGCGCACACGCACGCTAGCTGTAGGCCGGCCATGGTAGCATTTTTTGAAGCTCTTACGAAAAGTCTTGCCAGGTCAGCACATGCGCTGGGTCAGGCGAGATCTAAAAAGCACTGTGTTTGAACCAAGATCTAGCTTTCTGCCTAATTTGATGTCAATCTTTTTTAGAAGTTTTTGGAGTATCACTATTCATTTTTTCTATGGAAAAATGGATGGGGAAAATTAATTTTGAGACTCCCTCTTTTTCATGGCCCCTTCGCTTGATGGATAACCCAAAATGTTCCGGGAAAGAGCTGAGATGGATGAGAATTTTTTGGTGGAAAGGTTTTTGAAGATTCATCAAAAGGCACCAACGTTATTAGGAAAACAATCAATGTTTTTCCTATGGAAATGCCTACAGACCACCACTGGGTGATATATATGTTTGTTTAAGCATCTATCTATCTATCTATCTATCTATCTATCTATCTATCTATCTATCTATCTATCTATCTATCTATCTATCTATCTATCTATCTATCTATCTATCTATCTATCTATCTATCTATTGCAAAGTTTTGTGGTGATTAGTTGAGGGGGTGCAGAGAAATAGGGGTCCCAAAACATGTTTTTCCACCAATGCATTTACCGTAGACTTTTTTCTCAGAAGTAGCGTCAAAATGGGTGAACGAATTTCAGATGAAATTTGGCAAGAATGGGGAGGGGCAAACATCTGGTCCGCTGGTTTTCTGGGTCGCTAAGGATCCACATGGGGACTAGTCTGGCCCCACTTAGGGGTAAATGGGAGCGGGACATGGGTAGGTCACTGTCTGATAAGGAGTGGGAGAGAATTCTTAAAAGTCCGGTACGCATTCCCAGAAATATGCGCTTCCACCAGATACATCTTTATGTTGTTCATAGGGCCTACCTCACGCCTGAGCTCATCAACAAGTACTTCCATCTCACAGACGAGTCCTGCCCCAGATGCGGTGAAATGGGCGCGGGGCTCCTCCACCTTTTGTGGAGTTGTCCTAGGCTGGGCACTTACTGGAGTGTGATAGGTGAGCTGCTCAGGAAGTGCACCGGTCGTATTATACCCTTTCACTGGCCGGAATACATTTTGCACCATTTCAGGAGACTGCCCAAAGATAAGGTGTCGTCCTGCTTTTTAGATCTGGGGATGGTGGTTGCAAAACGCCTCCTTACGAGGCGCTGGAATGCGCGTGACCCGCCTGGCGTACAGGCGTGGACCTCCTCCTTTCAGGCGTGGGCCTGGGCGGAGTGGACGGCCATATGTAGAGAGAAAACGCTGGGGCTCCGAAAAAAGAGCCAATGGCGAAGCGCTGGGAACACATGCTTACTGACTTGCAACTGCCGGGTGGGTATAGAGGTGCAGGAGCTGTAGCGAGTTAGGGGCATTCTCGGGGGTTGGAGTGTACCGTGGGCTGTTTTCCTGTCTAGATAATCTGTTAGATACCATTATCGACTCTTGGAGTCATGCAGGTTTCAGGTGCAGGCCCAACTGTGGCTGGGGTGCACGCACGTGCGGGGGACTGTAGCGGGAGAGAGGGGGGAGGTGAGAAAGGGATTGGCATGTACATGTGTCTGTGGTTTTGCCGCTGTTTTTTCTTCTTTTTGCTTCTTTACAGTTGTATAAAAGTCATCTTTGTCCTCAGGTCCACGTTGGAGAGCTCCACTCTAAACACTGCTAACGTACTAAGCTTAGCGTGTGGACAGTCATGGAATAACACAGGGCTGCCCCCCCCAGGCACCCCACGCTCTTGCCAGTTTTGGGCGATTATCCTTTGCTTATGTAATACTGTACCTGTGGCACTGTGTCGCTCAATTGTAATGGTATGATGTGTATGGATGCTCGTTTGACACGCCCAAACTGCAGAGCTGATGTTGATGAAGCACCTGCTGTAACATAGAGCCCCTAAAATGCTAATAAACAGATTTGACAAGAATATAGATTATGGGGTGGAAAGGGTTCTTTTTGGTATTTGATCTGAATGGGGTCAGTAGTTTTAAAGTTATGAGGGAGAAAAATGTAGTTATATAATGTGCTTGAAAAAACCGCTCTAGTTTCACGGTACACTGTGTTATATTGCAACAACACAACACTCCACTCTACTATGTAACACGCCACTCGACTCTATGCCACAGCACTCTACAACACTCTCCTCTTCTCTATGCCCATTCACGATAGGACACACTATGGCATGCACTCCACCCCACTTTACAACATTCCGGTTCACACTAAAACCCGCCACTCTACTGCATGATACACCACTCCACTCCAATACACAAAATGGCAATCTGCTCTACGACATGCCACTTCACTCTATGCCACTCCACTTTATGTCCCTCCACTCTAAGACACTCTGTGACACGTCACTGTATGACACTCCACTCCACTCTACGACATGCAATTATACTTTACAACACACCACTCCACTATACAGCATGCCAATACACTCTACACACCTCCACTATATGTCCCTCAACTCTACAACACTGTACGACACACCATTCTATGAAATGCCATTCCACAGCTGTCTGACATGCCACTACACTCTACATCACACCACTCCACTCTATGCCACCTATGACATGCCACTCCACACTACTCTATGACATGCCACTCCACTGTATGCCACTCTACTCTACTGTATGACATGTCACCCCACTCGACTCCACTCCACTATGCCATGACACTCTACGCCAAGACCCTCTACACCACTATGACACTCTATGACGCAACACTTTATGACACTCCAAACTAAGCCATGAAACTCAATGCCACTCCACTCTACTCCAGTCTATGACACTCTACTCCCCTCTACGACACTCTACTCCCCTCTACAACACTCTAAGCCCCTCCACTCCACAACACTGTACTACATTCTATGGCACTCCACTCTACAATAGTCAACTCCACTCTATGCCTCTCCACTCTATTCTTTGACACCCCACCCCAATCTATGCCACTCCAATCTATGCTTCTCCACACAACACGCTACACCAGAACACTCTATGCCACAACACTATACATCACAACACTGTATCCCACAACATTGTAAGCTGCAACTCTGTATGGCATTCCACCCTATGACCCGCTACTCCACTCTACAACACTTCAGTCAAGTCAAGTCAAGTCAAGTCAGAATTTATATAGCGCACTACATACCCAGAGGGTCTCAAGGCGCTTGAGGAAGGGGGGGGAGGTTTACTTATCGAATATCCAGGTTTTAAGCTGTTTTCTGAAGGCTAGGTGGTTTTGAGTAAGGCGGAGGTGGATGGGAAGGGAATTCCAGGTTTTGGCCGCTAAGTAGGAGAAGGATCTTCCTCCCATGGTGGCTTTGTGGATGCTCGGAACAGCGGCGAGGGCTTGGTTGGACGAACACAGCTGGCGGGTGGGGGTGTAAAAGTAAAGGCGCGTGTTGAGGCAATCAGGTCCAAGTTCGTGGGTGAGGAGACGGAACGTTATTCTCTTGTTGACGGGGAGCCAGTGAAGGTCTTTCAGGTGAACGGAAATGTGGTCTGTACGGGGGATGTCTAGTATGAGTCTGGCTGAAGCATTTTGGATGCGTTGGAGTTTTTCTGCAGTTTTGCGGTGGTACCGGCGTAAAGGGTGTTTCCGTAGTCCAGACGGCTTGTAACCAGTGCGTGGTGACCGTTTTTCTTGTTTGGGTGGGGATCCAGCGAAATGTTTTTTTGAGCATGCGTAGGATGTTGAAGCATGATGATGAGACGGCGTTGACTTGTCTGGTCATCGAGAGTGAGGAGTCCAGGATGATGCCCAGGTTCCGTGCGTGGTCCGTCGGTATGGGGGCTTTTCCTAGGGCCGTTGGCCACCAAGAGTCGTCCCAGGCGGAAGGGGATGAACCTAAGATGAGGACTTCCGTTTTGTCCGAGTTCAGTTTCAGACGGCTGTGCTTCATCCACTCGGCTACTTCTTTCATCCCTTCATGTAGGTTGGTTTTGGCGGTGGTTGGGTCTTTGGTGAGTGAGAGGATCAGCTGAGTGTCATCAGCGTAGGAGATGATGTTGAGGTTGTGTTGACGTGCGATGGTTGCGAGGGGGCTCATGTAGACGTTGAAGAGGGTGGGGCTGAGTGATGATCCTTGTGGGACGCCGCAGACGACTTCAGTGGCCTCTGACTTAAAAGGGGGAGGCGGACTCTCTGAGTTCTTCCAGCGAGGAACGAGATGATCCAGTCCAATGCTTTTCCTTGAATTTCGATGTTTCTGAGGCGTTGTATCAGGGTGCAATGGCAGACTGTGTCGAAGGCTGCGGAGAGGTCAAGGAGGATGAGGGCGACTGTGTCTCCGTTGTCCAGTAGTGTTCGAATGTCGTCTGTTGCTGCGATGAGGGCGGTCTCGGTGCTGTGTTTGGCTCGGAAGCCAGACTGTGAGGAGTCGAGTGATTTGTTGGTTTCGAGGAAGGCGGCGAGCTGATTGTTGATGGCTTTCTCAATGACTTTGGCAGGGAATGGGAGGAGCGAGATGGGGCGCTAGTTTTTGAGTTCGGTGGGGTCAGCTGTGGGTTTCTTCAGAAGGGCGCTGAGTTCGGCGTGTTTCCAGCTTTCTGGGAATGTGGCGGAGTTGAGGGAGCAGTTGATGACATCTCGGAGATGGGGTGCGATAATGGAGTCTGCTTTGTTGAAGATGTGATGGGGGCATGGGTCTGTAGGGGATCCTGAGTGGATGGTGTTCATCAGGCGAATGGTGTCTTCTGTGGTGATTGGGTTCCAGTCGAAAAGGTTATTCGGAGGAGGTACAGGTTCGGAGGTGAGTGGGGTGGACTGGTTTACGGGTTGGTTGTCAAAGCTGTTATGAATGTCGGCGATTTTGTCATGGAAGAATGAGGCGAGGGAGTCGCAGAGGACTTGAGAGGGGGTGATGTCGTTAGAGCTGGCGGTGGGGTTGGTGAATTCTTTGATGATGTTTAAAAGTTCCTTGCTGTTGTGGGCGTTGTTGTCTAGTCGGTCTTTGAGTGCTGATTTCTTGGCTGTCCGGATTAGTTGGTGGTGTTTGCGGGTGGCGTTTTTGAAGGCGGCTTGGGTGATAGTGTTTGGGTCTTTTTTCCAAGTTTTCTCAAGGGAACGACAGAGCATCTTGGATTTCTTAAGGTCATCGTTGAACCAGGGGGCGTTCTTGCTTCCTTGCTTGATTAGATGTTTTTTCAAGGGTGCTAGTTTGTCGGCGGTTTGGGTTAACCATTGTGTGAGGTTGATGGCGGCTTGGTTAGGGTTCGTTGAATAGGCAGGGGTTTTTTGAAGAAGCGATGTGGAGATCTGGTCGATGGTGATTTTGTTCCAATTTCTTCGCAGAGTTGGTTGAGGGTGGTTGTGGATCGAGGTCTTATTATAAATGAAGTGGATGCAACTGTGGTCCGTCCAGTGGAGGGGTGTGGTGTGAGTGAAGGAGATATGCTTGCTGGAAGTGAAGATAGGGTCGAGTGTATGTCCTGCATAGTGTGTGGGGGTGTTAACAAGTTGTTTGAGTCCGAGATTGGCGATATTGTCCAGAAGGGTGGTAGTGTTACTGTCGTTGCTCTTTTCCAGATGGAAATTGAGGTCTCCCAGTAGAATGTATTCTTCCGAGGGGAGGGCGTGTGGGGTGATGAAGTCAGTGATGTCTTCGCTGAGTTTTGTACGGGGTCCTGGTGGCCTGTAGAGGAGGGTGCCTCTGAGTGTGGTCTTGGGGTCGGTGTGGATCTGGAAGTGAAGGTGTTCAGCGATAGCGAGATTGTCTTCTGAGCTGGTTGAGACGCGGATGGTGTTCTTGTGGACGATGGCGATGCCTCCTCCTGTTTGAATGGTGCGGTCCTTACGGATGATCTTGTAGCCGTCCGGTATGGCTATGGTGATGTCCGGAGCTGAAGAGGCATTCATCCAGGTTTCTGTTAGGAAGGCGATGTCCGGAGAAATGGTGTCGAGTAGATTCCAAAGGTCGATGGCGTGTTTGTGAACCGAGCGGGTGTTGAGAAGGATGCATTTAAGGTGGTTGGTGTTGGATCTCTGTTTGGTGTTTGTTGGTTTGGTGTGGGTCTTGATGCAGGTGAATTTGCAGGAGTGGCAGCTGAAGGGTCCATGGGTGTGTCCTGGTGCTGCTTGGGCGCAGTTAGGGAGTCGGCCGGGGTTAAGTGCTAAGAGGGTGGAGGCGTCGTATGTAATGCGGGGGGGATGGGTGATGCGGGGACCAGGGGGTCTGGCGCTGGGCGCGGTCCAGGCGTGGACGGGCGTAGACGGGCTTACCTTTGGCGCACCTTCGGCGCGACTGCTGCGCGTGGACGCTGCGCGTAGGTCCATCTGTCATAAATGGAGAGTGGAGGGGGCGGAGCGAGGGAGGGTCAGCTGGGAGGCGGGAGCGAGGTGGAGGAAGGGCCAGGGACAACAAACAAAATGGCAGCAACAACAACAAACGCTGATTGGGGCACAGTCAGTGGGAGCAATGGGGCGCTAAGAGGGCGAAATATAGTTAGGATAATGCAGCAGTGGAATCGGATTGAAGCGCAGAGTCAAAGCGCTATGAAAATATGCAAAAACAATACAAATTACACAGCCAAAGATAATGCCCAGAAGTGCGCGCTAGCGATACAAATTACGAATGTGGAGTCAAGCGCTACGATATAAATTGCAAATGCACAGTCAAGCGCTACGATACCACAAGTATCAGGAGAGGAGGAGGCGAGGGGAGTGACCGCTCGTGTGCAGGACAGGACGGTCACAGCTCTTCGTGAGTGCGAGGACAGCCTTTAGCTTCAGTGGGTGGGAGGGTCAGCTGGGAGGCGGGAGCGAGGTGGAGGAAGGGCCAGGGACAACAAACAAAATGGCAGCAACAACAACAAACGCTGATTGGGGCACAGGCAGTGGGAGCAATGGGGCGCTAAGAGGGCGAAATATAGTTAGGATAATGCTGCAGTGGAATCGGATTGAAGCGCAGAGTCAAAGCGCTATGAAAATATGCAAAAACAATACAAATTACACAGCCAAAGATAATGCCCAGAAGTGCGCGCTAGCGATACAAATTACGAATGTGGAGTCAAGCGCTACGATATAAATTGCAAATGCACAGTCAAGCGCTACGATACCACAAGTATCAGGAGAGGAGGAGGCGAGGGGAGCGACCGCTCGTGTGCAGGACAGGACGGTCACTTCACTCCACTTCACTCCACTCTATGCCACTCTGCAACTCTACTCCACTGTACGACACTCTACACAGTTGCCTCTAGGCCACTCCATGTCACTTTACTCCATTCTACTGTATAACACACTACTTCACTCTACTCTACTTTATTCCACTATTCCACTCTAAGCCACTCCACTCCACTCCAATCCACTCTACTCTATGACACACTATGCCATGCTACTGTAACAAACTCTGCGACACTCTATGCCACTCCACTCTATGACACTCTACAACACTCCACTGTATGACACTCTACTCCACTATATGCACCTGCAGTATCCAACACTTCATTCTACTCTATGCCACTGTACGACACCCTACTTGATGACACTCCACTCAATGATACTCAAGTCAAAGAGACTCCATGCTACAAATCTTTACTGTACAACACTCCACTCAATGCACCTCCAGTCTAGGACACTCTACTTCACTGTAGAAACAATCAATAAAAAATAAAAAAAACATTCAATGAAAAAAAAAATAAGATTAGTTAAAATTAGTGTAACAGGAGGATGGATGAGACTGGACAACAGAGGATGTCTGGGCATAACTATTTTTATTCACAAAGCATTTAGGTCCAGATGTAGGTAAATCCTGATTACCGGCTCTTAAATACCGACTCATACCGAATTGGCATTTAAATTTCGGAAAACGGGATGTAGGTAAAAAATCGGTAAAAATTACTGATTCGGTATCACTTGGAAAATGAAATCGGTATTTACCGAATCGGTATTTTCCGAATCTGTAAATACCGATTCGGTAATACCCATTCATTCTTATGGTCCCCCTTGCCCATAGGAATGAATGGGAATTACCGATTCGGTATTTACCGATTCGGTAAATACCGATTCAGTAAATACCGAATCGGAAATTTGAAAAAGTACCCATGTGAGCCTGTGAACCAATCAGGAACACCTACCACGTCCCACAACAAAGCTGCAGAGGATCCAACCAATCAGATGCAACCACCCCTCCCCAGTACCTGGGAGCGGCCACACCCATGCAGGTGCGGAGCAACTGACCTTTTTGCAGAGCAGGAGGAAACACAGAGGAGCAGGCTTCCCTGAACATACCTGATCACCAGAATTGAGTCCCAGGATGGGCAGAAGGATGCAGCAGAGCGCAGGAGGAAAATAAAATTCAGCCCAGCAGAACTGCATGTGCTTGTTGAAGAGGTGGTCAAGCACCACACCCAAATTTTCGGTTAACAGTCTCTGCATGTTGCAGAGTCTGTGAAACGTAATCCATGGCTTGACATCCAGAAAAAGGTCAATGCCATTGGGGTGACACACAGGGAGATTGATGACCTCAAGAAAAGATGGTACGATCTGCGTATCATCACAAAGAAAAAACTTGCTGCACAAAGAAAGGAAGCTGGAGCCACTGGTGGAGGAAAAACAGAGCACCAAGACTAACAGACCTCGAGGAGCTGGTGGAATCCACCCTGGAGCCAGAAAGCATCCATGGAATTGGTGACGCTGATAGCTCTGCCAGAGCTGCAAAGAAGCAAGGTAAGATGCATGGACAGTAATCCCCACCCATTTCCCTGTCCCCCTTCCCCACTGTGTGTGTAAGCATAACACTCCAGAACAGGTTTCACTGATGTCCAGCAATGCATCATGGGGGACGTAGTCATAGGTACATACATTCAATGCAGTCACCATAGAATTCAGCAAGGCATGCCACACACAACTTTGAGAAGCTGATGTAGACTAGGCAATTGTGTGATAGAAATGTAATTTAATCATGACACACAGGTGAGCGACACCACTGACCCAATGTCCATATCTGTCCACAGGAGAGTCCTCACGCAGTACAGCACCAGAAATGGAGGAGAGGGCACCAACAACTGAGAGGGGGGAAAAGAAGAAAGAAAGAGCAGGTCACAGCGCTGTTGAGAAAGACAACACCACAGCGCAGGAAGCCACAACACCTGAGCGACCCACAACACCACAGCCTCAGTCACCTCTGTTGTTTGGGACACAAGAGTTGGAGCCATTAGCACTTTCCCCAACATCAACAACACAGTCATCTGTGCAGGTAAGGGCAAGGAGGCTTGCTGTGCCCCCTCTGAGGATCCTGCAAACCTCAGATGAGGAGGATGAGGAGGGTGAAATGCAAAGTAATCCACCTGTGGCTGACAAGGCTAGGCAGCAGAGTACTGCAGGCGTTGTGCGGGCCAGTGTCCTTGGCCGAAGGGCACGGGAGAGAGATGAAGGCCAGGAAGGAGAGGGGGTCTTTTGTGGACTAGAGGCCACCATGGTAAAGGTGCAGCGCCTGCAGGCGAAGGCAATGTTGGCAGTGCACAGGCAGGTGCGCAGCATGAATTACAAACTGTCACACATTGACCATGGAATAGGCAACATTGCTGGGAGCATGGAGGCAATTGCTAAGGGGATGTCAGACATCACACAGTACATGAGTGCTCTCTGTGACAAATTGGATAGAGACCACTCTGAGCGGCGCAGGGAGCGCCAGTGTATGCGGCAACAGTCAAAAGCCCTGAACCGCTTTGCCACAGCAACCTCAATGCTGTGCCGGCGTTCTGTCGCCATGCAGGATGCAATTGTGCACTGCTGCACAGATTTGTCAAGGGGGATGGGGAGAGTCACCTCTGCCATGGAGCAGATGATCACAAACCAGGCAGGCACTGCTGGAGAGACAGGTGTCGATGAAACTGAAGGGTCCACCAGCAGGAGTGGCTCCAGCACTCCTGTCACCGAGATGCGAAGGAGCGGCAGGCGCCAAGTTTCTGACCCAGGCACCATCGAAAGTGTTGAGACCCAGCCTCGTACATCCCGCACTGTAGTGCTTGGGCGCAAACGTTAAAAATGCCCTCAACCCTCAGGACAGGTCACAGTGAGGAGAACTGCGACCACCCAGTCATGGACATAGACATTGTAGGACCATGGTGTTGAATCTTTTACATGCTGTAGTGACAATTAAACTACATACTTCACATGTCTGTGTCTCCTTACTTACTTAGAAATATCGACGTGTGATCTCTGCCCGTCTCAATCTCCCTTCTGTTGCTGCTGCTCCTGTTGCATGGGGCTCTGCCTGTTCTTGGTCATCATCAATATCCTCGTGATGTGTGAGCTCCACCTCTGTGCCTTCCTTGGTGGCAAGATTGTGCAACATGGCACAGGTCGCTATCATCTTGCAGCACAGGATGGGAGTATACTGGCGTGCACCTCCACTCTTGTGGAGGCAGCGGAACCTGCTCTTGAGGAGTCCAAATGTGCGCTCCACTACGTTGCGAGTAGACCTGTGAGCCACATTATAACGCCTCTCACTCCTGGTAGTTGGATTGAGGTAGGGTGTGAGCACAAAGGACCGCAGGGCATATGCACTATCGCCTGGGTAGAATAGAGAGGTCCATTAGTTACATACTCATGATACATTCATCTGCTATGACTATCAGGGTATGTCACAGTTATTTACCTAGCAGGTATATGTCCCCAAACTCTCCAGCAACAAGGCGTGTGTATATCCCACTGTTCTGGAATATGTACGAGTCATGGGTACTCCCAGGGAATTTAGCCACAATGTCTGTAATGATGTTGCCAGCATTGCATATCACCTGCACATTGATGGAGTGTGTTGACTTACGGTTCCTGTATATGTGTTCAGTGGCTGCAGGTGGACAGAGTGGAATGTGGGTGCCATCTATGGAGCCTATCACGTGAGGGAAGTGTGCCAGTTGGTACAAATCAGTTTTGGTCTTGGCAAGTTCAGCAGGTGTGTCAGGGAACCGGATGTAATGATGCATTCTCTGCATCATGGCCTCAAGGAACTTCCTGAAAAAACTGGACAGGCAGCTCTGGGACACACCAACAACTGCAGCTATCACACTCTGGTAGCTCCCAGAGGCAAGCAGGTGTAGGCTACACAGCACCTGCACATGGGGTGGGATGGAGTGCGCCCTTGGTGTTGGGTGATCCAGGTGTGGGTTGAGGTCCTCAATCAAGTCCAGGATGGTTCTGGGGTGTAGCCTGTACCTCTGCAGTATCTCTGGCTCAGTCAGTTGGAAGAGCGTTATCCTCTGCCTGTAGACCTGCTCCTCCCTTCTCCATACCCTCTCTCCTGCTGCCTGTAGCCGTAGCCGCCTTGCTATGACGTAGAATGCCGCCATTCTGGTTGCACTGTTGCATTTTGGGACCTTCTTTTATAGCCTGCACCTGGTTACCACCTGCTTTCAATCCATGGTAAATACCGGCTCTTAAATACCGAATTTCATGGAATTCTGTATTTTTTGGGTTTCCTACATCTCGATGGACATTTTTTACCGTTTCTTATTTACCGATTCGGTAAATAAGAACTCGGTAAATAGGGATTCGGTAAATACCGAATCGGTGGATTACCAACTCATATTTACCGAATTGGAAAGTTTTTGCCTCCTACATCTCAATTTCTAAATACCGGTTGGTAACGGCCTAAATTACCGAATTTCGGCCGTTACCGACCAGTATTGGGCGACCTACATCTGGCCCTTAGTGAGGTTTCAATAGGGTCACACTGTCACTCATCGGGGTCTCTTACTGGCCTTTCCCTCTGGGCTTCCTGACTTCTCTTCTAGCTCAACAAGCTGAGTATACCCTCGGGTATGAATAGACAGAATACTTGCTACTCAGGTTCGCTTTAAGTCCCAGCACCTCACTGCCATGAGCTTAATTCTGCTTTTTGGCAGAAGTGTCCTCCAGTAATATGAGCAGGTGTGCACCCAGTGAACAAGGTTTATAACAATGGTGACAACCCTTAATGAGAAAACAAACCAACAAAGTGAAACAAGGCATTCCTTAAAAGAGGGCAACTTGTGATGATTAAAAGCCAAACAGCAGCCTCCTTGTTGCCAACCACTAGGTTACATTCCAAGAGCCCCTTGGTGGTACTTGGTGGTACTTGCCTGAGTCCCGATCGCCTCTCCCCGGGGGATGAAGGCACCTTCTCCTACACCAGGGTACCTGGAACCGCCTCCTTCTCGGACTCTGCCTTCGTCTCCTGTTCTCCTCTTCTTCCCTGGTGCCTGGCGCCTCCATCTGCCTCCTTCTTCAGCTACAGCTACTCTGGCCTCCTGCCCCTTTTTATCATCCTCCTGGTTCTTTCTAAGGTGCTATCCTGCTCCGATCCACAATTAAGTGTCTCCTTCCCTGTGTATCTGCTGCCATCATCGTTGTCCCTGCCCCATTTAGCCGCCTTTTTGAGCGCACCGTCAACCACCATAATGCTGACCTTAAGTTCCATGGTGCCCCAGGGGTCCTGGTTGTCATGAATCCCGTTTGAGGTCCCGTGAATTTTGTTACAGCTATGAAAACGTAATTCATTATTTCTATACAAAACCAACTTAAACTACACAAACATTAAAAATTCTAACTGTGAAGGAATGGGATGTGTTATATGGTGTGGTTGTGCGACCTCACTGTAATACACTTTCCATCGCCTTTAGGTCCAGTAGGTTTAGTTTGTCAAAATTTCAGATCAACCCTCGGTAGCTGTGACTCTGAGCAGCAAGGCGTACACAAAGGAACAAGCGTAAAGCATTTAAACAACACCAAAACTATTGAAGAAGAAATTAACAAGACACTCAAGAAATCAACACCAACTTATAAAAATAGACAGTATTTTCAAATATTGTTAGACACCACAATGAAAAATATCCTCCAGAGGGTTCCGAAAATAAAAAGTTTCGAAGGTATAGTAAATCCAAACAGGGGATTCAACTGCAAATAAGTATTGGCAAATTCAACAAATTTGACACTTAGAAACGTCTTTCACCTAAAAGTTGGGCTAGTTTTGATGTGGTCACTTAGAGTCACATTAGATGACCAGCTCCAGTAGGGAGCCAGTCAAGGGGACCAGCAGGGTCCTAAGAAACAGTTACTGTAAAGGTAGAAGCAATCCTCAGTCAGTCCCAGGCACTTGAGCTCATTTCAGTGGTTTCCTATGGAAGTGGTCCAGAGATATAAAGGATGAAGGGTTTCGAAGATACTCAAGGGTGCTGTGGTTGCGATGTGGTTGATGGGGGTTTTCTTGTGGCTACTCCTTTGTCCACAAAGGGACTGAGGTGGTCCTGGTCACAGGGTTGACATCCCTCGAAGTACTGTCGGTGTTGGTAGAAGTCCAGTTGCCACTGGGCTACCAGTTGCCTGTTATCACGGACACAGCCAGATCCTTTTCTGGGCAATAGCTTGATGTCTGGGTGATCATGGTGCACTCTGACAATTCTCTCGGCTCCGAAAACCTGGGTACAATTTTCAGCGTTGGGTCCTTGTCTCTGGGCCTGCATGGTGGCGGTTGGTGGAGATATGAAGATTCAGGGCTACCAACTTGTTCCAGCAGGCTTCACAGCTCTTGTGGCCCTGTGCTGTGAACAGGAAGTCAGCTAACTGACCCTTAGAGCCTCTTGGCTCGTATTTATTAAGGGCTTACGCCAATGTTGTGTCACTTTTTTGTGATGCTACAGCGGCATAATCAATGCGCCATACTGCACACTATTTACAAAGTGACACATCTAGACAGATGCGTCACTTTGTAAATGCCTGCGCTACATTATACCTGCGTCCGGTTTAATGTGTGCAGGGTGGGAGTTCCCAAATAAAATGCCTTGTAGAAGAGGGACAGTGAAATCTATGGCATTTCACTGCGCTACTTCTACGACTTGACTGCGTCAAATCCTTACGCCTGCTTCAAACACACATAAGGATTGACGCTGAGCTTTTCACATGGGACTCACCCAATTGTAATGGCACAGTGCTGGAGTTGCGTCAGTTTTCTGATACACTCCAGCAATGTGTCATATTTGCGCCAAGAAACACATCAGTATTCCTGACGTACCTATTGACTCCTTGTGGCATGGAGTGCATACTGTAAATACAGCGCATCCATGGTGTCGCAAGGAGGGCGCTATGAAAAGTGTTGCATTACTGTTTTTGCCCAGCCTTGCATCACTTTTCATAAATGAGGCCCTCTTGACTTTGAGTGAGCTCTGGAGATGACTGCTCCATAAGCAGGATGCAGCAGGCACAGACCCTCTCCTTTCCTAGCCCCCTGGTGCGGCAGGAGCTGTCCACGCTGGTGCAGCCTCTGTTTGCTGGGCCCTTTGGGCCAGTATCCATGTGGCTTCCTGCAGGTGGGAGGTAACACCGCTCTCCAGTACAGGAGCCTATGGTCAGTTTTCCTGGAAGTCGTTAACATCTCTCTATAGGAGGGCAGAAAGCTGTCTAAGGCTCAAGCTCCTTGTGTAACCCTTAAGGGCAGAGGAAAGTGAAAACATCAAAGTGTCAACTTTGTAAAAGTGACACACTGTAACTTGTTACATTAATTTCAATCTGAGAATCTAGATGGGCTTAATGTAATAAATTGTTTGATACCTTGGTGTATCAACTTTAGTTGCACCGTTCAGGAGTTAGGACAGCTAAGGGATCAGTGTGTAACCCGGCACTTGCCAACTGGGCGACCAAGGCTTTGCCCATTAAAATCAACAGTTTCCCATTTTTACAACCAGAACACGGAAAATACATGTTCTACCTTTGAAAAATGCTGCACTCTGCCTTCATGCTTGGTAGGTCTGCAATTGGGGTGACTTACATGTGTTTGGGGGAGCGGGGTTCGCTGTGCCATGGCTTTCAAAAGCAAAGTTGGGCTAACAGTTTTAAACTGCTCTTACAGCTTGCAATGGTGGACTGGGAGACTTGTTTTCCCTTTGTCACACCCATGGTGGCACAGCCAGCGCTGCAATCCCTGGGTTGACTCTCTATCTTACTGGCCCTGGGTACCATACTCTAGAAACTTACAGGTAAGTTAGCCTAAGCCAATTGGGTATAGCAAATGTAACATACATATTTTTGGGCATAGGCACTGGCGGGGAGCTCTGGTAGCAGGCCTCAGTGTACTCCCAAAGTCAAAAAACCATACAAAAACCTGGACGTGACCAGATAAAAAGAGGCATTTCCTTACACAAAGGTTAAAGTTATAACTTTAAGTAATATTTTGCACTCCAACCAGAATATGCCCCTCTACCATGCAAAGTGTTCTCATGAATTATGTCATTTCAGGCAGATGTTATGAGTCTTGTTATGAATGCTAATATTTAACATGCTATGCTTGATGTAATATGAAACGGTATAAGCAGTGCATGGGGATGGTGTGAGTTGTAGTTCATCTACTGTGGCTAGAGAGTTGAAAACCCTTGTAGGATGGAGTGCAAGTTATATGAATTTTTGGGTGGGCTGATAACTAAATCTTAAAGTTATAAATATAACTTTAGAATTTCTAATGTTTGTGTATTTTAAATTTGCTTTGTATAGAAATAATGAATTAAGATGTCATAACTATAACTAATCTTAAACCTTTGGGTTTTTCATTGAATATATATATTATATATACATTTTGTGAAACACTTACTTTCAAAGTATTGTCCCTTGAGCTCATTTCAGTGGTTTCCTATGGAAGCGGTCCAGAGATATAAAGGATGAAGGGTTCTGAAGATGATCAAGGATGCTGTGGTTGCGATGTGTTTGATGGGGGTTTTCTTGTGGCTACTCCTCCGTCCACGAAGGGACTGAGGTGGTCCTGGTCACAGGGTTGACATCCCTCGAAGTACTGTTGGTGTTGGTAGAAGTCCAGTTGCCACTGGGCTACCAGTTACCCGTTATCACGGTCACAGCGAAATCCTTTTCTGGGCAATAGCTGGACATCTGGGTGATCATGCTGCACTTCGACAATGCTCTCAGGCTCTGAAAACTTGGGTATAATTTTCAGCATTGTGTCCTTATCTCTGGGCCTGCATGGTGGCGGTTGGTGGAGATATGAAGATTCTGGGCTACTAACTTTTCCCAGCAGGCTTCACAGCTCTTGTGGCCCTGTGCTGTGAACAGGCAGTCAGCTAACTGACACTAAGAATTTCTAATGTTTGTGTATTTTAAGTTTGCTTTGTATAGAAATAATGAATTAAGATTTCATAACTATAACTAATCTTAAACCTTTGGTTTTTTCATTGAATATATGAAGGCATGCTATGAATCCAAGCCGGACGGCAGAATGGTTGTCGAGTGATCTCGGAATGCTTCAGGGCAATTTGGTGGACAATACTTACACACGGCAGCCTGGCCGTGCCGAGAAGCACCATCGCATGCTGGAAGCGAAGCGTGACTTCCAGCAGGGCGAGGCTTGAGTCCGCAACCATGTGGGGCTCTTCAGCACAACCTTCTTATCTTATAAGCCTGCCAGAGCACTGAACAACCTACTTAAGGTAATGAAACGAGCATGAAAATAACAAAAGAAAAACGGAGCTTACTTAAAGTGAAAATATATGCGCATTACAGACTTCAAGTCCCACAATGCTTCAGATGGACTGTGCACTTAGCTAACGCCCACTGAGGGGCTTGAAATGAATAAAAGGAACTGCAAACAAAATAATGCGTGCATCCGTTTTCTTTTGTGCAGCCCAAGAAGAAGGGGCGTGAAAGCCCTGAAACGCGTCGGCAACTTTTAAAGAAATGTGAAGTGTGAAGGCATGCTATGAATCCAAGCCGGACGGCAGAATGGTTGTCGAGTGATCTCGGAATGCTTCAGGGCAATTTGGTGGACAATACTTACACACCGCAGCCTGGCCGTGCCGAGAAGCACCATCGCATGCTGGAAGCGAAGCGTGACTTCCAGCGGGGCGAGGCTTGAGTCCGCAACCATGTGGGGCTCTTCAGCACAACCTTCTTATCTTATAAGCCTGCCAGAGCACTGAACAACCTACTTAAGGTAATGAAATGAGCATGAAAATAACAAAAGAAAAACGGAGCTTACTTAAAGTGAAAATATATGCGCATTACAGACTTCAAGTCCCACAATGCTTCAGATGGACTGTGCACTTAGCTAACGCCCACTGAGGAGCTTGAAATGAATAAAAGGAACTGCAAACAAAATAATGCGTGCATCCGTTTTCTTTTGTGCAGCCCAAGAAGAAGGGGCGTGAAAGCCCTGAAACGCGTCGGCAACTTTTAAAGAAATGTGAAGTGTGAAGGCATGCTATGAATCCAAGCCGGACGGCAGAATGGTTGTCGAGTGATCTCGGAATGCTTCAGGGCAATTTGGTGGACAATACTTACACACCGCAGCCTGGCCGTGCCGAGAAGCACCATCGCATGCTGGAAGCGAAGCGTGACTTCCAGCGGGGCGAGGCTTGAGTCCGCAACCATGTGGGGCTCTTCAGCACAACCTTCTTATCTTATAAGCCTGCCAGAGCACTGAACAACCTACTTAAGGTAATGAAATGAGCATGAAAATAACAAAAGAAAAACGGAGCTTACTTAAAGTGAAAATATATGCGCATTACAGACTTCAAGTCCCACAATGCTTCAGATGGACTGTGCACTTAGCTAACGCCCACTGAGGAGCTTGAAATGAATAAAAGGAACTGCAAACAAAATAATGCGTGCATCCGTTTTCTTTTGTGCAGCCCAAGAAGAAGGGGCGTGAAAGCCCTGAAACGCGTCGGCAACATTTAAAGAAATGTGAAGTGTGAAGGCATGCTATGAATCCAAGCCGGACGGCAGAATGGTTGTCGAGTGATCTCGGAATGCTTCAGGGCAATTTGGTGGACAATACTTACACACGGCAGCCTGGCCGTGCCGAGAAGCACCATCGCATGCTGGAAGCGAAGCGTGACTTCCAGCGGGGCGAGGCTTGAGTCCGCAACCATGTGGGGCTCTTCAGCACAACCTTCTTATCTTATAAGCCTGCCAGAGCACTGAACAACGTACTTAAGGTAATGAAACGAGCATGAAAATAACAAAAGAAAAACGGAGCTTACTTAAAGTGAAAATATATGCGCATTACAGACTTCAAGTCCCACAATGCTTCAGATGGACTGTGCACTTAGCTAACGCCCACTGAGGGGCTTGAAATGAATAAAAGGAACTGCAAACAAAATAATGCGTGCATCCGTTTTCTTTTGTGCAGCCCAAGAAGAAGGGGCGTGAAAGCCCTGAAACGCGTCGGCAACTTTTAAAGAAATGTGAAGTGTGAAGGCATGCTATGAATCCAAGCCGGACGGCAGAATGGTTGTCGAGTGATCTCGGAATGCTTCAGGGCAATTTGGTGGACAATACTTACACACGGCAGCCTGGCCGTGCCGAGAAGCACCATCGCATGCTGGAAGCGAAGCGTGACTTCCAGCGGGGCGAGGCTTGAGTCCGCAACCATGTGGGGCTCTTCAGCACAACCTTCTTATCTTATAAGCCTGCCAGAGCACTGAACAACCTACTTAAGGTAATGAAACGAGCATGAAAATAACAAAAGAAAAACGGAGCTTACTTAAAGTGAAAATATATGCGCATTACAGACTTCAAGTCCCACAATGCTTCAGATGGACTGTGCACTTAGCTAACGCCCACTGAGGGGCTTGAAATGAATAAAAGGAACTGCAAACAAAATAATGCGTGCATCCGTTTTCTTTTGTGCAGCCCAAGAAGAAGGGGCGTGAAAGCCCTGAAACGCGTCGGCAACTTTTAAAGAAATGTGAAGTGTGAAGGCATGCTATGAATCCAAGCCGGACGGCAGAATGGTTGTCGAGTGATCTCGGAATGCTTCAGGGCAATTTGGTGGACAATACTTACACACGGCAGCCTGGCCGTGCCGAGAAGCACCATCGCATGCTGGAAGCGAAGCGTGACTTCCAGCGGGGCGAGGCTTGAGTCCGCAACCATGTGGGGCTCTTCAGCACAACCTTCTTATCTTATAAGCCTGCCAGAGCACTGAACAACCTACTTAAGGTAATGAAACGAGCATGAAAATAACAAAAGAAAAACGGAGCTTACTTAAAGTGAAAATATATGCGCATTACAGACTTCAAGTCCCACAATGCTTCAGATGGACTGTGCACTTAGCTAACGCCCACTGAGGGGCTTGAAATGAATAAAAGGAACTGCAAACAAAATAATGCGTGCATCCGTTTTCTTTTGTGCAGCCCAAGAAGAAGGGGCGTGAAAGCCCTGAAACGCGTCGGCAACTTTTAAAGAAACGTGAAGTGTGAAGGCATGCTATGAATCCAAGCCGGACGGCAGAATGGTTGTCGAGTGATCTCGGAATGCTTCAGGGCAATTTGGTGGACAATACTTACACACGGCAGCCTGGCCGTGCCGAGAAGCACCATCGCATGCTGGAAGCGAAGCGTGACGTCCAGCGGGGCGAGGCTTGAGTCCGCAACCATGTGGGGCTCTTCAGCACAACCTTCTTATCTTATAAGCCTGCCAGAGCACTGAACAACCTACTTAAGGTAATGAAACGAGCATGAAAATAACAAAAGAAAAACGGAGCTTACTTAAAGTGAAAATATATGCGCATTACAGACTTCAAGTCCCACAATGCTTCAGATGGACTGTGCACTTAGCTAACGCCCACTGAGGGGCTTGAAATGAATAAAATGAACTGCAAACAAAATAATGCGTGCATCCGTTTTCTTTTGTGCAGCCCAAGAAGAAGGGGCGTGAAAGCCCTGAAACGCGTCGGCAACTTTTAAAGAAATGTGAAGTGTGAAGGCATGCTATGAATCCAAGCCGGACGGCAGAATGGTTGTCGAGTGATCTCGGAATGCTTCAGGGCAATTTGGTGGACAATACTTACACACGGCAGCCTGGCCGTGCCGAGAAGCACCATCGCATGCTGGAAGCGAAGCGTGACTTCCAGCGGGGCGAGGCTTGAGTCCGCAACCATGTGGGGCTCTTCAGCACAACCTTCTTATCTTATAAGCCTGCCAGAGCACTGAACAACCTACTTAAGGTAATGAAACGAGCATGAAAATAACAAAAGAAAAATGGAGCTTACTTAAAGTGAAAATATATGCGCATTACAGACTTCAAGTCCCACAATGCTTCAGATGGACTGTGCACTTAGCTAACGCCCACTGAGGGGCTTGAAATGAATAAAAGGAACTGCAAACAAAATAATGCGTGCATCCGTTTTCTTTTGTGCAGCCCAAGAAGAAGGGGCGTGAAAGCCCTGAAACGCGTCGGCAACTTTTAAAGAAATGTGAAGTGTGAAGGCATGCTATGAATCCAAGCCGGACGGCAGAATGGTTGTCGAGTGATCTCGGAATGCTTCAGGGCAATTTGGTGGACAATACTTACACACGGCAGCCTGGCCGTGCCGAGAAGCACCATCGCATGCTGGAAGCGAAGCGTGACTTCCAGCGGGCGAGGCTTGAGTCTGCAACCATGTGGGGCTCTTCAGCACAACCTTCTTATCTTATAAGCCTGCCAGAGCACTGAACAACCTACTTAAGGTAATGAAACGAGCATGAAAATAACAAAAGAAAAACGGAGCTTACTTAAAGTGAAAATATATGCGCATTACAGACTTCAAGTCCCACAATGCTTCAGATGGACTGTGCACTTAGCTAACGCCCACTGAGGGGCTTGACATGAATAAAAGGAACTGCAAACAAAATAATGCGTGCATCCGTTTTCTTTTGTGCAGCCCAAGAAGAAGGGGCGTGAAAGCCCTGAAACGCGTCGGCAACTTTTAAAGAAATGTGAAGTGTGAAGGCATGCTATGAATCCAAGCCGGACGGCAGAATGGTTGTCGAGTGATCTCGGAATGCTTCAGGGCAATTTGGTGGACAATACTTACACACGGCAGCCTGGCCGTGCCGAGAAGCACCATCGCATGCTGGAAGCGAAGCGTGACTTCCAGCGGGGCGAGGCTTGAGTCCGCAACCATGTGGGGCTCTTCAGCACAACCTTCTTATCTTATAAGCCTGCCAGAGCACTGAACAACCTACTTAAGGTAATGAAACGAGCATGAAAATAACAAAAGAAAAACGGAGCTTACTTAAAGTGAAAATATATGCGCATTACAGACTTCAAGTCCCACAATGCTTCAGATGGACTGTGCACTTAGCTAACGCCCACTGAGGGGCTTGAAATGAATAAAAGGAACTGCAAACAAAATAATGCGTGCATCCGTTTTCTTTTGTGCAGCCCAAGAAGAAGGGGCGTGAAAGCCCTGAAACGCGTCGGCAACTTTTAAAGAAATGTGAAGTGTGAAGGCATGCTATGAATCCAAGCCGGACGGCAGAATGGTTGTCGAGTGATCTCGGAATGCTTCAGGGCAATTTGGTGGACAATATATATATATATATATATGTATATATATATATATATATATACATTTTGTGAAACACTTACTTTCAAAGTAATGTCCCTTGCAAAGTAGTGACGTCTGGCGTAATGTAGCATCAGTGGCGTCTGGTGACATTTGAAAGTGGTGAGGCGTAAAAATTGGGCATGACTTTTATATAACAAGCAACGTGAACAGGTTTAATGGACCAACCTGGGATCCAGGGTGGATCCCTCTCCCGAGAAAGAAATGAAAAAAAAAGATTGCCAAATGGTACATTTCAAAGCAAATGAACATAGTGATAAAGCAAGGCTTAAAAAGCAGTGGGAAAGTATAGTCTTGAAATATTAAACAAATTAAAAACTGCCCCATATCTTACTACATTAATATGTTGAACAGTTAATGTAATGTGTAAATTGTACAGCCTGACAACTTTTGCACTTTAAATGTATGCTTGCCCAGTGTCTTGCACTGCATGCAGCATTAACTTTGGAAAACAATGCTCCAACCACCAGGCTTTGGTAAGCACCCACAGCTGCTGGCTGCAACCAGTCATATAGAAATATGTGCAGACAGGTCTTTATGTGGGATGAAAAAAGTAGGGACTCTCTATAAAGGAACATGTCAAATACATTTCTGTGATTCCCATAGTTTGCCAATCAACTAGTTTTGGTTTACTGGTTTCTCTCTGAGATGTAATTGTATCCAGATAAATGACATAACAACTGATCTACACCCTAAAACTTTCACTACGATTGGTTTTGTCAATGGGTGTTAGCATTTAAAATACATTTTATTATAAATATTTCCATGGGAAATGTTTAAATTCTGAAATAGTAAATCTGTGAATTAAATAGCATTGAGGCCTCTAGATGGAGCTTTGGCCTTCAGTTATGTGTAACCCCGGGTGGAGCAGGCGGAAGTGCTCTACGTGCAGCTCCACAGAGTTGGACAAAAACTCTGTGGTGCTCCGCTCTGTGTCTCCACCCCCCCTCAATAAATATTGAGGGGGGTGATCAGACGTCACTACTTGCCATGGTCTTGCAGAATCCCCAACATCAGACGTATGTCGTGTAGGACTGCATGCGCATGATGTACGTCTGATGTAGGGGATTCTGCAGGACCACGTCAAGGAGGAGGACGGCAGCCCGGAGACGCTGCGATGAAGCTAAGTTTCTTTTATCTACCTTAATTTACATTTTTATTAAAAAAAAGTATTTATTGGGGGGTGGAGACGGGAGGGCTGAACTCCGCTCTGCTGCAGGGTCGGACATTTTGCATGAACTTCGCGTTGTCCGCTGAACGCGGAGTATGCAAAAATCAGCAAGCTCTGCCAGTGGAGCAGAGTTCCTGCCTTGGGTCAGTTATGTGTGCTTTATGTTAGACACGTATACTCTTTTTCTCTGTATATCTTGTCCATCTGCACATCTTCCTCTCTTTCCTCTTGAACATCCTCGTTTCACTCTTCCCTGAATGCACTTCCTTGCATCTCTGTCACTTCACTGCTCCCAAACATACACTGCACTCCCCCAAATGTAAGCACTTTATTTTCTCTTACTTTTGCCTTGCAAATATTTTGACATCAGTTTACCCTTTTACACATACATCCACAGAATTTCAGTTGTAAATGGAATACATAAACATGGTTCTGTGTGCTCTGCAGAGAGGGCAACCCACTGACAGGCTTTGGCTTCAGCCTCAGCGTCTGAGTGCTCAATCAAAGCCCCTCATATTCACCTGGCGTGGCACAAGCCTCAAAGTATGCACAGAAAAAAATACAGATAAACAACAACATTATGAAGTAGCTAACTCTTGGAAAATGCAAGGTTAAGTAAAGTATGAGAAATAAGAGAGGAACTAAATCACTGAAATATATTGCCAAAACGTTTTTAACATTCATTGTTTGCAAGTCAATCCATGTTTTTGACATCAGTGTTAACTTAGGGCATGAAGCCATGGGCAGTTTTAATGTCACACATCAGAGAACTGTCCACCGTATGCACGTATTTCTCGCCTTGCTTGACTCAGATATTTGGATCACCTTTACAAGGGAACAAGAACGAACCCTGCTTGTCATTTGATTCCATTTTGCAGTGGAACAAATGCTGCAGCTCCACTTCTAACGAGGCCAGCTATGTGCAGTCAGGGCCTGGGGTGTCACAGTGGGAGAGGTTAGCATAGTGAGGGACCTCAGCACAATATACTTAACACAACTTGAGCTTGCAAACACTTACCATTACCGAGAACAAAGCACCAGATGAGACATGCTTTCATTTCTCTCACGTATGACGACATGGTGGGATCTACGCCTTTGAATAACAAACGTCTGTAGTCACGCAGGGTAAAGTCTTCCATACCCGAAACCATGACGCTAATTGCGTCACTGGCCTACAGAGTGAATGCAACCATTGACCCAATGGCAATGAAGGGCTTTAAAACAAAAAGCCCTGCGACCTGTATCACAGTTCCGAAAGGTGATTTACTGCCTGGCTTCCGTCTCCTGCTTCAAAGTGAGGAAGGGCAGGCAGCCTGAAAAAGCCCAGACTTAAATTCATCGATTTACTTTGAGATATCTTATCTCTAAATAAATCGATCCATTTTATTGTTATTTAAATGTGTAGGGATTCCAGAGGGGCGCAGCCTACAGCCCTAATGGAAAACTGCCCCTGTGTAGCATAACTTACCTGCAGTATAATGACTCCTTATAGACTGCCTGCAATGTAAAGACAGAACACCCAAACAAGCATGGGTAGAAGATGTGGCCTAATGGCTAGAGCTGTTGACCTCGGAGCTGGGGACCCAGGTTCGAGTTTCAGCAATGATGCTCAACATCCTGCGATTCTGGGCAAATCACTTAATCTCCACATGCCTGCCAAAAGTGAAAGTGTCCACCTGTAATGCAACTGGTGCTCATGTAAAGCGCTCTGATATCTTCGGGTCTAGTTTTTGCTAAATAAATTCCACCCCCCCACCCAAAAAAAGAAAAGAAATATGTCTTGTCTATGGGAGAGCTCTTGACTTTGTCAATTGCTTTTAGTCATGTTATACAGCTGCTCGGCTGCTCTGGAACATGACTGAAAGTTAGAAATAAAAGAGCTATTACGCATCCAGCACTGACCATAAGGCGCTGTGATCCAAATTCTTAGTATGGGATAATTCTCTATCTTCACAAAAAAACTTTAATTATCCTATTCCCAAGCTGAAGTTTGACGTTCTGCTTCCAATGAAGATAGTGCCAAAAAGGCTGTTCTGAGGAGAGAGCACAGTGGTCTTTGCATCTTGGTAGCATCTTGACACCCGTTGGTTTGACTTTTGTGTGCTTTTTTTCTGGCAGGACAAGAGGGTGCAGTTAACAAACAGTGAGCAGAGGGGATGGACAGGGCAATTAATAAAGGGGAGGGGCAGACCAAACAAGCAACAATGTAGGAGGAGGGAGGAGGGAGGAAGCAGGGAATGGAATTGTGCAGGAGAGGGGAAATAGGGGAACAACTAAAAGGGAAAAAAATCCTCTAAAATTGGTGAGTTATGGAAGGACACTGGGCAAGGGAAGCAGTGCTTGGGCAATGGTCCAGGGTAGGAACAAACACACTGACCAAAGAGAGGCAAGGAAATGAGAGTGACAATCAAGCCAACCAATGGTATACAATGGGCAGGATTTATGCCCACGAAGTAAACAAAATGTTTTGCAAACCATAGTGCATGCGCTGTCTCAGGCGAAACACAAGGTATAGGGAGAGGGGGAAAGTAGGGAGGGATGAGGCAATTGACAAAGAGGCGAAAGTGCCTGCCAAGCATACTGAAGGGCATAAAACAACCGTCAGTGCGCCGGATACATTTGTGTCCTGCCTAAGGGGTAAAATCTGTTTTTATCATGCAGGTAAGTACCATGGAGATAAGTATTTGCACCGTTACAATGCTGTACTTTACCATGCAGCTAAGTGTTTTCTTTTTCAAATAAAATACTTTTTATGTTATTTACAAAAAAGTGAATTTAGGGTCTAGTGATGGGTAAAGGGAGGTGAGAGTGACTTTAGGGATGAGGGTGGGTAAAGCTCGGTGAGGGTGACTTGAGAGTTTGGGTTGGTAGAGATAAAGGTAGGTGAGGGTGTCTTGAGGGCTCGGTGGGTAGAGGTAAAGGTAGGTGAGGGTGTCTTGAGGGCTCGGGTGGGTAGAGTTAAAGGGAGGTGAGGATGACTTGCAGGTTTGGATGGGTAGAGTTAAAGGGAAGTGAGGATGACTTGAGGACTCAGGGGTGGGTAGAGGTAAAGGAAGGTATCAGTTCAGTGGTGGGTAGAGGTAGAGAGGGGTGTGAATGCCTTTGGGGTTCACAGGTGAGTAGCAGTAAAGGGAGGCAAGGATGCCTTGAGGGTTTGGGGTGGGCAGAGGTAAAGGGAGGTGAGGGTGATTTGAAGGTGTGGGAAGGGATAATATGAGATGGGGTGAATTGCGGTTTCAGGGCTGTATAGGGGCAAAGAGAGGCGAGGGGGACTTGAGGGCTCGGGTGGGTGGAGGTAATGGGAGGTGAGGGTAACTTTAGGGTTTGTGTGGTTAGAGGAAAAGGGAGGTGAGGATGTCTTAAGGGCTGGCTGTGGGTAGAGGTAAAGCGGGTGAGGGTAACTTCTTTCAGTGGTGGGCAGAGGTAGAAGGAGGCAAGTTTGACTTGATTGGATTGTATGATATGCTACACACTATCATTGTATGGTATGGTCTATCATTTTATCGTATGGTCTGGGCTGTTATTTTGTGGTATGTAATGGCCTATTATTATATATTATGATATTATATGATCGTGGGGCTGGTTAGAGGTAAAGGAGGTAAAGGTGAGGGGGACTTGAGGGTTCAGGGGTGGGGAGAGGTAAAGGGAGGTAAGGGTGACTTGAGGGTTTAGGGGTGGGTAGAGGTAAATGAAGGTGAGGGTGACTTGAGGGGTCAGGGGTGGGTAGATATGAACAGAGGTGATAGTGACTTGGGGGTTCAGCTGTCGGTAGAGGTAAAGGGAGATGAGGGTGACTTGAGGGTGCCCGAGTGGATAAAGGAAAAGGGAGGTGAGGGTGACTTGATTGGATTGTATGGTAAGGTATGGCCTATCATTGTGTAGTATAGTATGGTATGGTACTGTACGGTATGCAATGGGACAGTATGGTATGAGCTGGTATTGTGTGGAATGCTAGGGCCTGTTCTTGTATAGTATGGTATGTTATGATATGATATGGTATCAACTGTCATTGTATTTTATGCTATTGTGTGGTACGGTATGGCCTGTTATTGTGTAGTAAAGTATGATATGTTATGATATGCTTTGTTATTGTAAAATATGGCATAGTCATTTATTGTATAATATTGTATGGTGTGGTATGTCAAGGCCTGTTATTGTATAATATATTATGGCATGAGTATGGTACGGCATGTTATTGAGGCATGCTACCTATGAACTGCTAACACCACTGATACATAACCTTTTAGGCAAGCATGGATCTTATCATTTGGTACAACTTCAAAACATATAACTTGTGTTGACCTTCCCAAATTGGGTAAGAAGACAGCATTACTCGGAATGGGACCAAAACGAGGAGGAGTCATAAACATATGCCCCCTTATTGGATGCTCTAATGTGTAACCTTGTTAAAATGTAATTAATTGTTTTGCATGTACAAAACGTTTTTATAGTTCCTCTCTCTACCTCTTAAGACTACTGTGCTTCTGATCCTGGTAGTGTCCAGATGGGACTATGCCAATGCTCTCTATGCAGGCCTTCCTCAATATCTGCTGCAAAAAATGCAGATTGTCCAAAATGTAGCAGCCCGGCTGGTACTCCATTATCCCAGACAAGTTTTGATGAAGACCCATCTGATCAATCTACACTGGTTACCTGTCAGGAAAAGGACCCTGTCTAAAATGCTGACACTTATGCACAGAGCTCTCCATCTGTCTAGGCCAGAGGACTTGTCCAATAGGGTTCAGAGTACTTGTCCAATAGGGTTCAGAGTACTTGTCCAATAGGGTTCAAATGTATTCTCCCCTTAGAACTCTAAGGTCTTTTCTCCCCTTAGAACTCTGGTCATCTTGCTCAGGTGCCTAGGGTTAGGAGAGCAAAAACAGGAGGTAGATCCCTTTTCCTCTTGGGTCCCAAACTTGGAATTGCTCGGGGAACATCCTTTACAACGCAACTGTTACAACGAAGTACCTTTACAAAGCAACCATTACAACGCAACTTTTACAATGACTTGCGCTGGAGGGCGCTGCAGGATAGGGAATAGATTAATTTACTATCCAACACCTTCCCTACTATCCACGGGGACTGGAGTTGGAATAGTAAATTAAACTATTCACTATCCAGCGCCCCCCAACGCAAGTCGTTGTAACGACTTACGTTGTAAAACTTGCGTCGTAAAGGCATGCGTTGTAATAGCATGCGTTGTAACGTCATACATCCGAATTGCTCGCCAGCCAAGCTACGATCAGTAACGTGTGAACGGTGTTTTAAAAAACAGCTAAAGACTTGGCTTTTTACTCTTTCATTGTTCCCTCTTTGTTTTTCTGCTCTTGCTTGTTCATTAGTGCACAGGGAGTAGCAGTGTACTTTACATGTCCCACAATTCATTCATTCGTTCATTTGTTATGTGGCTCGGAAATGACTGGCCTGACAAAAGCAGCTTACTGGAAAGTGAAGTTTTGAAAAAATCTGGAAAGCAAGAGATGGTGTGTATGTCCAAAATTGTCACAAAGGTGACAATTTTTGCATGCAACAGGGAAATTATGAAACCTTTGTCTAGTTGCAATGTTCAGAGATTATTTTACAAAGTTTGAAAAACAATGTTTCAACCCTCATACGAGTAGATGAAAGCAAAATTCATCAAGCCGAGCAGATAAGAACAGGAGCTCAGTATGTCTCTTTCACCACATGTATTTGCAGTAAATTGGGGACCTTTGTGGAAAGTCCTGGCCCTTCAAAAACTGATCTGGAACCACAAATCAATGCTAAACATGTTTTTAGGTAGATTCTGCATTTCCGATCAATTTTCGTATCACTGCTCGGCCGGATGAGGCCCATGCTGAGCTCAGGGTATTTTTTGTCTGCCTGCAGCAAAGCCAAGTCTCCAGGCGAACCTGCCTTAGTCAGCTCGCTTCCTAACCTATTACCGGTGACGGATCGGCGGCAAAATGTCATGATGTTCCCAGCACAGACCTTTTCTTCCTGCTGCACTTTCTGCTGATGGCTGGCGCCATGGCATCTAGAACTGCTCCTCACCCCAAAGACGCAGGAGGAAGCGGGTGATGCAACACTATACCTCTGACTGACACTTCCCAACACTTTTTTTAATGCTTTGTATGTTCTGTGAATTTCTAGATTATATTTTGAAATATTCACTACAGAAACATTGTACCACAAAAACTTTGTGGCCAAAATATCAAAGACCAAACTATTGAGAAGGCAAGTGCATATAGCCAAGTGTAGATTTATTATTCTTAACTCCACATGTATGTAAGTTCAAGACATAGTAGAGAAGTGTGGCTCAATGGTTAGAGCGGCAGACCCTGATGCAGTAGTCTGGCCAGGACCAGGTCTCGGGCTCAATTTCCTCGGACCTGATAATTCTCGCCTCGGTGCCTATTCTGATCATGAGCCCCACTCTGCACCTCTGGGCAACAGCTTGCTTAATCTCTACAACGGCCCCAACAACGCTAAGGATGCCTGAATTCACCTTGGGGGTGCCCAGGTGTGGGCTCCTCACAGGGAAAGGCCAGGAAGGGTTCCTCGGCGGTATTTGTACAAGCGCCGAGATGCCTCCGGGTAGTCGTGCGCTATATAAGTACGTAATTATCATAGTGAAGTTACAAATGTGTGCAGGTAAGTGAAGTAATCCTAAATTTACCAATATGCAGTTACCTGGCTGATATTTTGGTCCTACATATGTTGTCCATAATATTATGGAGTCGGTCTTAACCCCTTCGCCGCGGGGGTAATTCCCCCGCTGTGCTGGGTGGCGGGGGGCGTGCACAGTGCCCCGGTGCTCGTGACGAGCTCAGCTCGTAATGAGCCACGGTGGCCGTGTGCTCATGAGAAGCTGAGCTCGTCACGGCTCCACCCGTTTTCATCGAACGCTCAGCACAGAGGGGGAATTATCCCCGCGTGCGAGCGTTGGAGCCGTTATGACGAGCTCAGCTCGTCATGAGCACACGGCCACCATGGCTCCTGACGAGCTGAGCTCATGATGAGCACCGATAAGGTTATGGCGGAGTACCATATTTCACATGAAAGGCACACAACTCTAATGTTGCTAAAAAGTGGAAGTAGGCGCGTTTTGCCTACTATAATAATACTACTGGTACACCTTTATAACACATCATGCATTTCAGACTCTTGTCCATTAGAGATTGAGCCGTACCAAACTTTCAGGACATCCACGGGAGAAGAATTTACCAAAAAAAGGTCAGCGGTTATTCTGCCAACCAGGCGTGAGTGTGTCCTTGGAGGACGAGAGTTGATGTGCAGCTCTACACTATGGCTAGACACTGGAGATGAATGACATGCATGCAATGTTAGCAGGCTCTGTCTTTGGTTTCAAAGACACATGTGTACACCTAGAGGCTTATTTGTGAGAGCCCTGGACACCTCTGCATCATGTAAAGTGGTACATGCATGATGCAGGGCTCTGAATCTGATTTATGAAGCCCTGCAAAGCCACCCTGCGTAGCTTTGAGCGGCCTCATAATTCATGAGTAGGGCAACGCCGTGCAAATTGCTGTGTTGTCTTACTCTGTGCCCAGGAGGCATTCCATGGGCGTTGGGGTGAGTTTTCCCATGCAGCACCCATGGATTTTGACACTACGCCAGATTTACAAAGTCATGTAAACAAGGAGAAGCACCAAATCCTCATGCCTGCTGAGGTGAGATGAGGAGAAATACGTATATTTCTGCTCATTTTTTCACATAGAAAGAGGAAAGCGTCTCTTAGGATTGTTTCTGTGCAGGAATGTGCCCCTTCCTGCATGAAAACAATCCTGCATGCAACGAAGGCATCCTTGCACCATGATGCAAGGGGGTCTCTGTTGGCGCAAGGCTGCCAAAACGACACCTGCGCAGGGAGAAAAGATAGGAATGTACAATTAGGAATGTAGAGTATGGCCTAAATACGGATAATTGCTGCCCTTTCACTTTGGCGTAGAGTAGCGCAGCAAGCTTGGTTGCAGCACTACACCAAAATGCATCAAGCATACATTTTGCGATTCCTTATTTGCGAAAAATAAGGAATCGCAAAATGCAATGCATCAAGAAATTGCAAAAAAAATTGCGATTTCTTAAAATTCCTTAATTGCGACTCGCAAATTGCAAGTCGCAATTAAGGAATACCTCCCCATTCATTCCTATGGTCCTAGAGGCCCATAGGAATGAATGGGAAGACAATCTCAATTTGCGAATCGCAAATAGCGATTCGCAAATTGAGATTGCGATTTCAAGGGTGCAGGGGTGTCCAAAGGACACCCTGTTGCACCCCTGAAATTGATCTGTGCACATATGTTGCGCACACACATGACCTTAGGGCATGTGTGTGCGCAACATGAAGTGCATTTTTCAAAGTTTTTGCAAATTACCATGAAGTTGTACTTCATGGTAATTTGCGTGCCCTATTAGCGAAATCACTATTTTTTAAACTTTAATGCATTGTATTTAAGGAATCTCAATTTGAGATTCCTTAAATGCAAGTAATCGCAATTTAGCGAATTCACAATTTGCGATTTTTGCATTTGGGATGATGCATCCCAAATGCAAAAATACCGGTCGCAAAGGGGCAGATTCTGAGAATCCGCCCCTTTGCGACCGGATTTTTGTTTGATGCATCTAGGCCATAATATTAGGGCCCCAGGCTACTAAAGTGTGCAGTTAAGCTAGCCTCTGTCCCAGAGGGGTGTGCAACAGTGGCCACACATTTTCAGCTTCTGAATGTTTAACTGCATTTCTCATATAACAGCTATAATCAGACTGTAATATCGACGTGAGAAGTTTTCGTTAAAACCGAGATAGAAGCAGAGGGGCATATTATCAAGAAAGGGCGATAATGGGCTTGATAATACGCCCTTGTGAATTCCCATAGAAGCCCATGTTCTGGTTTGAACATGGGCTTCTATGGGAATTCTCTACGGCATATTATCAAGCCCATTATCGCCGCTTTAGCTGCAGTTTAAGCGGCGATAATGTTAATGCCGTGCTTGATAATATGCCCCAGAGTTTGTTGAGCAATTTTCGCAACACTGCTTATATCTTTGGCTGTGATATCGTTCCATGGATAACTCTGGGTTCATTTTAAATGTCTACATTTCATAATTATTAGGATAAGAAGCATTTCACTTAGCAAAGAGCTCTGGCCTGAAAGAAGAAGAGGTCAACTTGAGAATTCTTTTTTAGTAAGCAGCATCTCTGGGACTGGATATCACCTAGCAACATTGTCTGCGCAAAGTACACATAACCCATCCCCACTCCAAAGAGGACACATTCCAAGCAGCTTGCTTCAAGCAGGTTTGTACCAGTTTATATTCTAATGCAAATAAATATAAACATTGAGCCTGAGAAGTCTAACTTTATGACTTTCGGTATTTACAAAGGGCATTTACGAATAGTAAAGTTAGACTTTTGCCTCACTTTTGGTCTCAGTGAAACTAAAGACCAAAACTTAAGTTTAAGTGAGGGAAATATTTAACTTCTCTACTCTAAATGCCCTTTGTGAATACTGAAAGTCGTAAAGTTACACTTTAGTCTTAGTTTACCTTTGTGATTCAGGCCCATTGTCCTCTGTGTCCCAATATCTTATAGAAGATGTAAAGAAAAGAAAGATGATCTCAGGCAACCTCATCCAGTAAGAATAAATTCTCTAAAAGACTGCTGCGTTTTATGAACATACGCGTGGCATATATATGTATCAGTTTGACTTGTTAGCTGGTCATTCACCAATGTGGGATGCACGCTCTCTCACACTAGTCTACTAACACTCTTCACAACCTCATACAGCGTGATCTGTCCTAAGATGCCAGCCTGACACACACACACACACATACATACACATGCCTTTTGCATCATACAACCAACACCCATGCCGGGGGGGCTCCTCCGCTAAGGCAGGGGAGTGTCGCCCCACTGCCTTAAAGCACGTCAAAAGAGGAAAAATAAAATGATTATAACGAGATGTTATTATAATTGTATTTGTCTGTGCTGGGGCAGTCATGTTGGGTGGGGCTAGGCTGCGCAGAGGGAAGGAGTGGTGTCACCCTCATAAGTGCACGTGAATGGTTGGTCGGCCCTCTGAAGCTGGCCAATCATTTATGCGCACTTCGCATGTTTTCTACCCAGGCTGCATTACAGCCTGGGTGGAGAACATGCCCAGGCTTCCATTCCTCATCTGAGCGCCGAACCACGGTGCTCAGACCAATCACAGCGCTGCATTGCAGCATTGTGACTGGCTCAAGGGAGCCAGGGTGCTTACCAATCACAACGATGCATTACAGTGTTGTGATTGGCTAAGGGAACTTATCCTGCTTCATGCTCAAACAGAAGCCAGGAAGAGGACAGAAGAGAGGTGGTGATTGGCCAGCTGGCTGGCTAGCCAGCAGGTAAGTGTTTTTTCCCCCTTTCCCCGTACCCGCACTCCTCTTCCTGCCCGACTACCGATTCGCGGGAGCAGCCGCGACTGCACCCATGCATTCGGAAATCAAGACATATCACTGCTGTACCCTCTTATCCCCACACACAATAGAAATGGGCCCCTGTAAGGGCAATTTGAAAGTCACATGACCACATAAAGGCAACTCACTTTCTCTTAACCAGACACACAATCACCCAAAGCCTTTATGTCAAGTGGCCCAATTGCGGCATACCGGGTCCACATATCGATCTGGGCTACTATGAATTGTCCTGTGTTTCCAGGTCTGGTGGCTTAATGGACTAATGCATCCACTGTAGGGGACTGTGTTTGACCTCATGGTTAAAGGTTCAAATCCTGGCAGATCCACTCAGCCTTTCATCCTTCTGAGGTCGATAAAATGAGTTCCATTGAGTTGGTTAACAACAGATATCTGTTATTCAGCTCCAAGATACCCTTGAGTGAAAGTGCGCTTTACAACGTATATTAATGGACTGGAAGTAAACAGGTCTAGAAACACCTGACTTGGTGTTCCCTCCAGTGCAGAGGGACGGGGCAGCAGGCCCAGGTACAGCCTGGCCCCACAGCCTCCTCCATCACCATCTCACACTGCCAATGACCCTCCCACCTCTCCACCAACCATCGGCAACCTACACCAGTCCCACATCAGGGGCCTCATTTATGAGGCCTTGCGTCAGTTTTGCGCTTCCGATGCGTCACTTTTTGTGACGCATCGGCGGCGTAAAACATGCCTCCTGTTGCGCACTATTTACAAAGTGACGCATCTAAGCAGATGCGTCACTTTGTAAACCCCTGCGCTACATTATACTTGCATCAGGTATAATGTATGCAGAGGGGGCGTTCCCCCGCAAAAAACCTCATAATAGTGACGCAGTGAAATCTATGAGATTTCACTGCGTCACTTTTAGGACGCTGTTGCGTCAATTTCTTGCGCCTGCCTCACAGCAGGCGTAAGACTGACGCAAGCCCTTTCACATTTGGCTTTCCCCATGTGAAAGGACGCATTGCTGGAGTTGCGTCACTTTTGTGACACACTCCAGCAATGCGTGACTTTTGTGCTTACAGATACGTCAGAAATACTGACGTATCTGTAACTCCTTGCGACATGATGCGTCATACTGTAAATATGACGCATCATTGGTGTCGCAAGGAGGACGCAGTGAAAAGTGACGCATCGCTGTTTTCACGCAGCGATGCGTCACTTTTCATGAATGAGGCCCCAGATATTTACCATGTACTCTGATCAGATAGTAAAAATCTACATTTAAATTCCTGGAACTGGGAAAAAAACCTACACTAAAGGACCCAGTAAACCTAGGTCCAGAATTTTGTTTCCCATTCCGGGGACTTTTACTCATAATCTCCATTAATTTCCTGCTGGAATCATTCCTTCTGGCCCCAGTACACCCTACATAGTTAAGGGGCAGCAACAAAAGCTTTCTCTTGTGTCTGTGTGTCGCAGAAATAGACGTATCTGCGCATATGTCTGCGCATGTGTCTACGCATGTGTCAACGCATGTGTCTGCGCAAGCATGAAATATATTGGTAGAGGATGGAAAGAATGGTAGCTCGCACCACTCATGTTACCCTGGTTCTACATGTGGTGTTCATTTAACATACATAATGACATGGCACTCTCGATGGAGAACATGGAACCACACATTAAAAGAATGCCACCACCAGTGGCACCGGTCTCACTCTCCACACTTGCCACCCCTGGTCCTCAGGTCTCCAGAGTTCAGAGTTATGTTATGTTATGTTATGTTATGTTAGGGACTATTTGTATAGCGCTTATCACCACCGGTCTCTAAGCGCTTACCAGAAAGAACATAACACACTAATGCCCTTGGAACCTCAGTTGTTTCACCTCCTATACTGCCAGGAAAGCCTTTCTGAAAAGATGAGTTTTTAATTTCTTTCTAAAGGGTAGGAGCTGCGATTCCTCTTTCAAGGTGGACGGAAGCTCGTTCCACAGTTGCGGGAGAAGCACAGATAAGGCCCTGCCTCCTTTGGTCTTTAATTTGAACCTAGGTTGAGTCAGGTTGGAGGTGGTTCCTGAGCGCAGGGATCTCCCGGGGATGTACCTTTTCAAACGTTGCTTGATGTACTCCGGGGCTTTCCCAAAGAGTGCCTTATGAGCCACACAGAGACATTTGAACTGGACTCGAAATTTTACTGGCAGCCAGTGCAGCTTCTGAAGCAGGGGGGTTGCATGCGAGTTTCTAGGCAGAGAATGGATCAGCCTGGCTGCATCGTTCTGTATTACCTGCAGCTTCCTCAACAGCTTCTGTGGCAAGCCTAGGTATAGGGCATTACCATAGTCAAGTCTCGAGATGACTGTGGCGGATACAATCGATTGCATGGTGAAAGCAGATAGGATGGGAACTAGCTTTCGCAGCTGCCTCAACACCCCTATGCAGGATCCAACCACGGCAGAAACTTGAGGAGCCATTGAGAGATCTGCGTCGATCCTTAACCCCAAGCTTTTTACTACAGTACCAGGGTGCGGTGTTGTTCCCAATTCGGGGGGCCAGTACAGGTCACTCCAGGGATCCTCTTTGTTACTGATCACCAGCACCTCAGTTTTGTCAGCATTCACTTTCAACAGATTTGTGGTCATCCAGTTGACTGTGAATGAGAGCTGATTCCTGGGCTTCTTTGGTGTTATCTAGCCAGACTAAAAGCTGAGTATCATCTGCGTAATTGAAGATTTCACAATTCATCCGCATGAGCTCCTCCACCAATGGCTGTAGATAGATGTTGAAAAGCAGGGGAGACAAAGCCGACCCCTGGGGCAGCCCCCAGGTCACGTCGCAGATCTTAGACAGTTGGTCTCCTAGCTGCACTCTCTGGGTTCGACCTGACAGGAAGGATTCTAGCCACTTAAGCACCTGGCCTGTGATCCCCAATTTCGCGACACGGTCCAGCAAGATGGTATGGCTGACCGTGTCGAAGGCCGCCGATAAGTCTAATAGAATCAGGGCGCATGGCTGTTTGTTATCTGCCCGGACTCTCAGCTCATCGGCGACCGAGGCCATAACTAATTCTGTGCTATGTTGGGGTCGGAACCCAGCCTGCCTGGTGTGAAGGAGATGGTATTCTTCCAAATGGCCGGCACACACACCTCGCAGGGCTCAGGCTAAAGATGCATGTTCTGTGGAATATTCATACAAGGTGCAGGAGCTTCATGCCATGTTCAGGACAACTGCTAACCAGCTGCAGTTATAGAAGCCAACCAACATTCCCCAATGTTCACACACCACCTAAACACACCATCACAGGTCTCCAGTCCATCACAAGTAGTGCAACCTAGAAACTGTCTTTGCAGTCCTTTCTTGGACTCCCCCTGCCCAAGAGGAGGCCATCTTTCTTGCTGGGCTCTTCCTAACCAGGAGCAGATGCTGACAGAAGTTGCTGGTGGAAGTGTGTGGCAGTCATCCTTGAGTGAAACCAACAGGCCATATCCTCAGTCTCCCTTTAGAGCAGACCCAACTCATGCCTGGGTGGCCTCATTGCTTCCCCAGAGTCCTCCGACATATACATGTAGGTTTCCAGATTTGTCCCCAAGAGGTTGCAGCTGGAGATGGAGGGCTTTATAAGAGTGATTCATGGTATGCTGTAATGTAGTTCATAACTCCTCTATTCACCATTCTGATACAGAGGGACAGCATTTCCAACATGGGTCTTAAGAGGACTGCTTCCTTCACCAACTCTGAGTAATTCCCAGCCCTCACCCAGTCCACACACATCAGCCTTTCTGCCTCACTCAGCGTGTGGCTACATCCCCACATGGTGCAAGCAGACCCTTGCATGCTAAACACCATAACACCCACAAACATTGTACTCTTTCTATGTGTTGTGAAAGCACAAGAAAGGATAACATGTGTATTTGTAAAGCACACATTCACACATCTGTGCACCTTAGCACTGAATAACAGATGTTTATTGCTGCTGGTGAATTCACTAATGGCATCAGGGCCTCATTTATGGTGTTTTGGCGCACGGCAGTGCAGTAAGTCACCTTTCTGTGCTGCCCTGCGTCACAGTGAAATGTCTGGAATGCACCGTATTTAATCAATGCATTCTTGTCCATTCCTCCTGTGCTGGCACCGTTTCGGCAGCCTAGCGCCAATGCAGGCACCCTTGCATCATGGGGCAAGGCTGCTTCTGTTGCAGCACAGATTGTTTAGGTGCAGGACGGGGCCCCTTCCTGCAAAGGAACAATCCATTGAGGAGTGTTCTATGTGTGCTGCAGCACACATAGTAAGAGAAATTAACAAAGAGAAATAAAGTTGTGTCTCCTGATTATGCCCACACCTCAGGAGGTTTTTGCACATCCTCACATTTACATAGTCTTGTATATATGGGGCAGCCTCAAAATCTATGGGTGTTGCGTGGAAACACCCCCTGCAACGCCCATGGAACTCTGCATGGCGCAGAGTATTTTAACGAAGCGACTTTAACTGCTGTTGTCTAACTCCTTATCCATGATGCCATTCAAAGTCACACAAAGTGGCTTGGCGTGGCCTCATAGATATGATGTCAAGGTTTGTCCCGCCGCAGTGTCACAAAAAGTGATGCTTTGTCAGCGCAAACGGTTCATAGCTATGCCCCCAAGTGCCTTGGAAGTAGAGCTCTCACAAACGCATTCCAAGGCTCTTTAGAAGTGTGGCAGACCAAAGAGTGATCCCTGTGCAGCACCTGTCTTAGTCTGGAGCACGGATACTCATAGTAAGGCCCGCGGCCCGCCAGCGGCCCGGCAAGCCTACCTTGGCGGCCCGCAAACCTTGCAGACATCGTACCTGTGTTATTTACATTTTCTTTAAAGAGTGTGCGCTAACACTGCCGGTTGCAGCAGCCCAGCCCGACTCTGAGAAACTCTGCCCTGTGGGGGCCGGGCGATTCCAGTGATTGCCAGAGGGGAGATGTGGGGTGCTGAGAAGAGGTGAAATACAACAAAGCTTTATTAGCATGTAAATGGTCTTTTAAAGACCTGTGAAGTACTCAGGTGCGGCTGTGTGCGTGCACCGGGGAAGCTGTCTCAGCCCGGGCTGATACACAGGTGGGTTGAGGTGACAGAGGGAGGGAGACAGAGGGAGAGGGAGGGGAGGGAGGGAGAAGGAGGGAGGGAGGGAGACAGAGGTTGACTGAGAGAGGGAGACAGAGAGTGGGAGACAGAGGAAGGCGGTCAGGGGAGGCAGTCACGGGGGAGACAGAGGGAGGGAGACAGAGGGAGGGACACAGAGTCAGGGAGACAGAGGGAGGGAGAGGGAGAAAGAGGAAGGGAGACAGAGGGAGGGAGACAGAGGGTGACAGAGGAAGGGAGACAGAGGGTGACAGAGGAAGGGAGACAGAGGGAGGGAGACAGAGGGTGACAGAGGAAGGGAGACAGAGGGTGACAGAGGAAGGGAGACAGAGGGTGACAGAGGAAGGGAGACAGAGAGAGAGAGACAAAGAGGGAGACAGAGAGAAGGAGACAGGGAGACAGAGAGGGAGGGAGACAGAGGGAGGGAGACAGAGGGTGACAGAGGAAGGGAGACAGAGGGTGACAGAGGAAGGGAGACAGAGAGAGAGAGACAAAGAGGGAGACAGAGAGAAGGAGACAGGGAGACAGAGGGGGAGGGAGACAGAGGGAGGGAGACAGAGGGAGGGAGACAGAGGGAGGGAGACAGAGGGAGGGAGACAGAGGGAGGGACACAGAGGGTGACAGAGTGAGACAGAGAGGGAGGGAGACAGAGAGGGAGGGAGACAGAGGGAGGGAGACAGAGGGAGGGAGACAGAGGGACGGAGACAGAGGGACGGAGAGAGAGGGATACAGACAGAGGGAGGAGGGCGACAGAGGGAGGAAGACAGATAAAGGGAGACAGATAGAGGGAGACAGAGGGAGGGAGACAGAGGGGGGGAGACTGAGGGAGGGAGAGTGAGGGAGGGAGAGAGAGGGAGGGAGGGAGAAAGAGAGAGCGAGGGAGAGAGAGCGAGGGAGAGAGACAGAGAGCGAGGGAGAGCAAGCGAGAGTGAGGGAGACAGAGCGAGAGAGGGAGACAGAGAAAGAGAGGGAGACAGAGAGAGAGGGAGACAGAGAGAGAGAGGGAGACAGAGGGAGAGAGACAGAGGGAGAGAGACAGAGAGATGGAAACAGAGAGAGGGAGACAGAGAGAGGGAGACAGAGAGAGGGAGAGAGAGAGAGGGAGACAGAGCGAGAGAGGGAGACAGAGGAAGAGAGACAGATAGAGAGAGGGAGACAGAAGGAGAGAGCGAGAGAGTGAGAGAGGGAGGGAGATAGAGAGAGAAAGAGAGAGAGAGAGATGTGTGTATGCCCGGTCTGGTGGGTCAGTGGACAAAGGCTTCTGCTGCAGGGACCTGTGTTCAACCTCATGGTCACCGTTTTTTCCCCTTTAGCCCTGCCCCTACCCCTCTGAACCCACCCCCACCAGTGCGACCCTCGGCCACAAACCACACTGTAAATTTGGCCCCCGAGAGAAAGGTTGTGAGTACCCATGGTCTGTAGTAAAGGAGTTTGGTTAGTAGTCTAAAATCTGCAGTCAAATGTAGAGTTCTCCAGACATATAGGGGGTAGGCAGCTAGGAACATTTCATCCCTTGGCAGTTACCATTAAACCCAAATACTGCAATTATTGCACTAGCAGAAGACCTTGAAACTGCCTGAGACATGAAACATTAATTAATCTATGTCTGCTGTGAGAACAGAGAGGTACTGCTAATAACGCTGTTCAATAAATAAACACTTAAACTTACTTACTTACTCACTTACTTACTCACTTAAATTAGATAAGGCCTCGCGGACATGGAGAGGTGTAGGATGACGAGCGTCTCTAACCTATGGAGGCAGATGTTGCCCACAAACACACAACAGGATGAGGCGTTTGAACATCTTTTAATTTCAAAGGAGCATGATGTCACAGCTGTAAGGTATGGACTGCAGATTCTCTCCCATTTCAAGGGATGAAGAGTTAATTGAATATGACTTCAATTGCTGTTGAATATTCATATGTATCAGAGAATAGTGTAGATGCTAAAATGCCATTGTTCATATTTTAATTATATTCTTGGAATTCTCAATGTATTGTTAAAATGTCAATAACTTTAGTATAAGTCTAGGCAACAATGCTCATTCTCTTGTGTTTTTCAGTGAAGTGTATCACAATATATATTCTTAGGATGAGATACACAGATTCTACAAGTACTGTTGATCAAACACCTACCAGGGAATTTAATTTACCATGAAGAGTTCTTTTAGATCCGTCGTGTCCTATACTATTTACTGTCTCTTCTAAGAGCTTAGAAAGTGCAGTTCTGCAGGTTGAGTTGACAACTGTGAGGTATGAAGCTTTTAAAGTTTGTCATCGTCTCACAACTTCATCCGAAAGCAAAACTTCCCAAAAACATGTTTTCTTTTCACATGTTTTTTTTATTTGCATACTTCCGGGGGTTCCAAGCTGAAATAAAACCTTTACAAACTCGACACAGTCAATATTTTCTAATGTTGCATACCTTAAGCCTCTACACATTTCACCAAAAATTTAATTTTATATCTTCTTTGGAAAAATGTGAATCCTGCCACTGATAGGCCATCAATCAGTACCACAGTTTCTTACACTGCTCTTTTGCAAGTATAGATTTCTATATAACATGGCTCATTGTCTATTGATAAAGCTGCACAATAATTCCAACTGGTCTTACCCAGAAAGGGCACGAAGGTTCACTCTACACTTTGTAATCAATTAAAAACTCCATCAATAAATGAGCAACATTAAGCGTTTAGGGACATTAGTTTACAACACAATAAATAACGTTTTGCAACACAGGCATAGATCCAAAATGGACTATTTATTTACTCACTTATTGAAAGGCATTTAAATAGTGTGAAAATAGCCACAGGGGCAATGGAGCACTTCATTAGAAAGATGTTATAAAAGAACAGTGGTCTCTTTCAAACAAAATCATACAAAGCAGTAATACACAGAGACACAATGATATCTATGTTTTTGCTCTCCAAATGGAAATTCTAAGTTTATTAAATCAAAAAATAAAAGAGCTGTGATTGTGGTACAGCGAGAAAGGAAGTCAATAGAACTTCTGAACTCAAGCATTGCACAACATGTGGCTAAGGTACAGACAATAGTACATAGTACCTTTGCTCGTATAAAAAAACAAGTAAGTAAACAAGTTGAATTCAAGGTACTGAAGTCGACAACGTTTCGATCTTTAACACAATAGGGGGTACATCATCAGGACACAACAGATTATGCCTGAGAAACTGCCATGTCACAGAAGACATAAATTATGCCAAGGGGCAACTTAATGAGTTTCCAAAGAGAACTGATCTAGATAAAAATGGAATTTCATGAAAATCTATGATAGCAAGTTGGGGTGACCAATTTCAGGAGAATTTGGTAGCTGATAACAGTAACAAGACCAAAGCCTGAATGTAATAACAAAACAAAACAAGTGAGAGCACTCAGTAGCGCGTGCACCTATCTCATCACGTATAGGTGCACTCCCTACGGAGCACTCCTACTTGCTGCACCTACGTTTGGCTGGAGACAAGCACAGGTCCATTATGGCTCTTCCTATGTGCTCTCACTTATTCCACTGCTCTTCGCAGAATATATTCACTGGCCGATTCTGCATCTTTTGAGTCTGGGCAATGTTTTCATCTGGGTCATTATTCTGCTACTACTTTCAGCAATTACAGCAGGACACCATCCCTACGTCAGACTGCAACTCTACAGCAGAAGATTTCAACACTTCAAAGAACCTCTAAATAGTAAAAGCAAGGTCAATTTGATAACATATAATGAGATAGCACAAAGATAATAAAAAGGTTAAACTATTTTAAGATAAATAAATAAATAAAATGCTACATATTTATTTCTCCAACATACAGGTACATTCGCTGCAAAAAGAAACTGCTAAAAGGAAAATAAAATATGGGCCTAGAATGTGTACACAAAATCCAAAAACTGACCACCTCAAAAAGTAAGTTTTGTAACTTAAGCAGAACTTTAACATTAATTTAAAAAAATAACGCTTAGACATAGTTAAAAACTAAACTTAAACTAACATAGTTTGAACTAAAAATTAAATAAAAAGTTAAACCAACAGCAATAAGAAAGATCTTCTAAATGGACTGCAACAAATAAAAGGTATGCCAATAACAGCACCAAACAGTCCAGTGAAACAAAAAAAAAGAAAAGAAAGTAAAGACAACATTCAAAAAGGAAAAATGTGTAACTGCAATGTAAAAATGTTAAAATAAATATAAAAACACGTAGTACATTTTAAATTATACACATATATATGTATAAATATATATATATGTATAAATATAAATATATATAGGTATATATATATATATATATATATATATATATATATATATATATATATATATATATATATATATATATATATATATATATATATATATATATATTACCTACTGGCAGTCGCCAGTAGGTAGTTATAGTTAGGATTGGCTACCATAGGAAATCCGCAACATTCTATTGGGAATAACAAAACTTTTGGCCAGCTCCGCTGCGCTCCTTCCCTGAAAGTTTTGGGGGTATTCGTGAAGTGGGGGCTGAGAAAAAAAGGGGGGTCCCAAAATGTGTTTTCCCCATGTTAATTTCTATAGGATGGTCTGACAAGTCTACAGCCCGAACCGCTGAACAGAATTACGCCAAACTTGGCAAAATTGTAGGGACTGGTACGCAGATGTGCCTTTGCTATATTTGCTGAAAATTGCTCCAGTGTTTTCTTTTAAAATTAACTTCAAAAACACATATATATCTATAGGCGCGCTCCGACCGCTCTCCGGTACGCGTACCGGGGAACGCACCAGGCGCGCTACGGGAGTTCGCGAGCGGAAAGCTGATTGGCTGTCGGGTGTCTGTCAACATTCTAAACAGTCCGGACCCCCTAGGTTTTCTGAGGGGGGCCTAGAAGGATTCTTAAGGGCAAAAAAACGTTTTCTTTTTTTTTTAAATTTTCGCTGGGTAAGCGCTGGGTGCGCTCCCAGGTGTACTCTCCGGTACGCGCACCCTGCGCGCACCATGGGGAAAAACAGTGTAAAAAAATAATTTACAGTAATGCATCCTTTCACATGGGGCAAGCCCCATGTGAAAGGGCCTGCGTCAGTCTTACGCCTGCTGTGAGGCAGACGCAAGATTTTGACGCAATGGTGTCCTAGAAGTGACGCAGTGAAATCCCATAGATTTCACTGCGTCACTTCTTCGAGGCTTTTGCGGGGAACGCCCCCCCCTGCATATGTTATAGCTGACGCAGGTATAATGTAGCGCAGGGGTTTACAAAGTGACACATCTGCTTAGATGCGTCACTTTGTAAATAGTGCGCAACAGGAGGCATGTTTTACGCCACCGATGCGTTACAAAAAGTGACGCATCGGAAGCGCAAAACTGACGCAAGGCCTCATAAATGAGGCCCCTGGTCTTTAGTTGTTTCCTGAAAGGAAGCAGGGAGTGTTCCTTTCGGATAACATCGGGTAGTTTATTCCAGATCTGTGGGATGATAGTGGAGATGGCTCTGCCACCAAGGGAAAGCAGACGGGCACGGGGACAGACTAGGAACCTAGCCTCCGAGGATCGGAGTGCTCTGATGGGGGCATAGTTGGCAAGGCTATCTTTGATGTATTTCGGTGCCTGGCCAAAGATGGCTTCGTGTACAATACAGAGGCCTTTGAACTTTATCCTTTGCCTGATCGGAAACCAGTGAAGTTGGTGCAACAGGGAGAGGCATGGGTGCGACGTGGGACCTTGAACACTAGTCAGGCCGCGTCGTTCATAATGATCTGGAGTCTGGCCAGTTGGTGTTCTGGGAGTCCTAAGTAGAGCGAATTTCCGTAGTCCAACCTGGATATAATAAGTGCTACAACCACTCGTTTGAGGGTATCGAAGGTGAGCAGAGGGGCCAGTTTCCGCAATTGCCTTAGTAGGTTCGAGCAGACGCCAACTATTGTTGATACTTGCAAGGCCATGGTCAGTTTATTATCAATCTTGATGCCCAAGCTTTTAACTACCGTGGCTGGCTCGGGCTAGTTGCCCAACTCTTGTGGCCAGAAAAGGCTACTCCATGGGTTGGTGTCGGTGGTGACGGCCAACACCTCAGTTTTATCAGGATTAATTTTAAGGAAGTTGGCCGACATCCAGTTGATTGTGAATTTAAGAATGTTCTGAACTCAGGTGTGGGCAGATGGAGAGTTATCTATCTGGGTGATAATTTGGGTGTCATCTGCGTAGTTGTAAATTTGGCACTCCAGCTGGTTCAGTGCAGCTATCAAAGGTTGGAGATATGCATTAAAGAGGAGGGCTGACAGTGCAGATCCCTGCGGGACACCACATGGAAGTATGCCCGGGCTGGACACCGCATCACCCATCTGCACTCTCTGAGAGCGGTCTTCCAAGAAAGATGTGAGCCATGTCAGAGCTATGCCCTGCACCCCGAAGTCAGGCATCCGCGACAAGAGGAGTTCGTGGTTTACGGTATCGAGAGCCGCGAATAAGTCTAGGAGGATCAGGGCACAGGGTTTCTTGGAGTCGGCCCTCAGTCTCAGTCCGTCTAGTACAGATAGCATGACTAGTTCTGTACTATGGTGTGCACGGAAGCCAGCCTGATTGAATTGTAAGAAGTGATTAGCCTCCAGATGGTGTGAAAGTGAGGCGAGCACATGCTGTTCAAGGACTTTAGAGAGGAATGGGAGCTGGGAGATTGGCCGAAAATTCTTCAAGTTATTAATATTCGCCCGGGCTTTTTCAAGAGAGGAGTCACGCGCGCCTCCTTGAAGTCTCTCGGGACTACTCCAGTTGTGAGGGAGGAGTTCAAAAGTGAAAGAATCTCGCCTTCAATCCCAGGGAGGGCCATCTTGTAGGTTCTTGGCGGACAGGGGTCTGCTGGTGAGCCAGACTTCACGCGTCCTAAAAGTAAGGCAAGGGCTTCGTGCGCAAGGGGGGGGGAATGAAGAGAGGGTTTGCTCAACGGGGGGAAATATAAGTATTGGATCTAGTGGGCATAGGAGTGGAGGGGTGTCTTCAATTGTGGTCAAAGGTCCTCCACTTTGGTGGTAAAGAATGTCTGGAATTTATCGCAGTCTTCTATGCCAAAGGAAGGCTTCTGTTCCTTAACCTGTCTAAGTTCTTTCAGGACTTTGAACGTTTCTTTTTGTGTGTTGTACGCAGATGTTATTTTATTTTCATAGAAGACAACTTTCCCAGTTCGGATGGCGTTTTTGTACATGGCAAAGGCTTCAAGATATTTTGAGAGTGCGATCGAGTCATATGCTTTCCGCCAGGCTCTTTCACTTTGGCGGAGCTGTTGTTTTAGGCTACAAAGGTTCTTATTGAACCAAGGGGCCCCCTTCCCCTTGCCTCTGATCTTTTCCCTACGTGCAGGTGCTAGAGTGTCAATAGCAATGTTTAGCCTTTGGATGTATGACATTACAACGCATGCTTTTACCATGCATGCCTTTACAACGCGGTTTTTACAACGCATACCTTTACAACGCATAGCGCTTTGGGGTGCTGGATATTGAATAGTTTAATTTACTATTCCAACTCCAGTCCCCGTGGATAGTAGGGAAGGTGTTGGATAGTAAATTAAATCCATTCCCTATCCTAGAGCGCCCCCCAGCGTAATGCGTTGTAATGGTTTGCGTTGTAAAAGTTGCGTCGTAAAGGCACTGCGTGGTAAAAGTTGCGTTGTAAAGGATGTTTCCCTTAGCCTTTCATTAAGGGCGCTATTTTGTGCGTCAGGATCACCGGGAGCGTGGCCTGGTGGGCTAGATTTTCTGAGGGTGGAAACAAGATCCTCTGCCCTGATTTTATTCCAACTTCTGATTGTTTTCCAGCTAGGGGGAGGTGAAACTCCCTGCTTAGGAGGTTGGATAGTGCCATAGATAATCCTATGGTCGGACCAAGAGCATGGTCTGATGACTGGGGGGCCAATGAGGGGCTGTATGTATGTATGTGTCTTGTAAAGCGCACTGCTGCCCTGAGGTGTCGTGGCGCTGTAGACTGCTGGGGAACCGGTCCTGGCTATCCCTGTGAGATGGTCCCTACTGGGTATCTCCAAGGTGAAACCAGGCATCCCCGGCGAATGTGGGGGGCTGTTGTAGAGATGAGGCAAGCTAATGCCCAGAGTTGCCGAGTGTGATCTCTGGTTAGAGTGGGCACCGAGGCGAGAATTATCGAGTCCGCTGACCCTGGTCCACGACCCTGCCGCGTCGGGAATTGAACCCTGGTCCCGGATCGTTCTCTGCTTCCTGGTCTGCCGCCTCTAACCAGTGAGCCACACCACTCCACTGGGAGGACCATACTAGATCCAGTGTGTGTCCTTTTACATGGGTGGGACCGATAACGGATTGATGCAGTCCCAAGGTGGTCAGAGCCCCGTCCAATTGGTTGGCTTGGCTCTCTTTGGGAGAAAGCTCCCAATGGAAGTTGAAGTCTCCCAGAATGAGAAGGCACTGATAGCGTGAGCACAGATCGTGTATCAATTCCGTCAGCCACTTGATAAATTTGGGCGGTGTTTTTGGGGGACGGTACACAATCAGGATGGTCACACACGCTGAAGTGGAATGGAGTTTTGCCCCTAGTACTTCCGCCCCTTCAATGCTTTCTGAAAGGAAGGTCTCAGCCTTCTGGATTTTTTTGTAGAGTATAGCCACCCCTCCCCACGAGTGCTACCTGGCCTGTTGTGATAGAGGGCCATGTAGTTGAGGGGGATGGATGCTACAAGATCTGTTGTAGATGAATCCTCCAGCCAGGTTTCGGTAATACCTAAAATATCAATTGTTTCATCCTGCAGTAAAGTAAATACCTCCAAATGGTGTTTCTGTAATGATTGGGTATTCAATGAGGCGAAAGTGAGACCCGGGGCTTTGAGGGGACCAGAGGGGCTCAGAGGTCTACCGATGGCCCTCTGGGTAAATGGCCTTAGCAGCCCTTCCGCTTTGAGAAGGGTCGCTACTTTGATGTCCAGTGGTCCTAGTAGGCTTTTCAGGCGGTGGAGGTCTGTCGGAGAATATATCCGGCCCCGGGCAGGGGGTCTGGCTCCTGAGCCCGTTGGGGCGCGGACGGGCGCAGACGGGCTTGCCTGCACGCCATCGGCTCTCCCGCTGCGCGTGCGCGCTGCGCGCTTATTCCAGCGTGAGTTAAGTAGGTAGAGTCTCCACCCACCTGCCAATCAGCCCTGCTGTGCAGCGGCTGTCAGTTCCCTGCACTACACCGGTAACCGACCGGAAGTGCCTCTACCAGGAAACGTAGTGGAGTGGGGAGGAATGGTATGCCAGAACACGGTGAGAAATTGCCTTTTAAAACTTTTAAATCAGTTAAAAACAGCCACACACTGTGCAAACAAGCAAAGATGAGAAGATTCACTTTTTAAAAGTGCAGCGAGCGTAGCAGCGTTTCGATCAGCCCACCACACCTGAGCAGGGCTCTCTCATCTGCGCGCTAAATCCTGCGTGAGTTAAGTAGGTAGAGTCTCCACCCACCCGCCATTCAGCCCTGCTGTGCAGCGGCTGTCAGTTCCCTGCACTACACCGGTAACCGACCAGAAGTGCCTCTACCAGGAAACGTAGTGGAGTGGGGAGGAATGGTATGCCAGAACACTGTGAGAAATTGCCTTTTAAATAATTATTGGAGCAAATTTTAATTATCAACCAAAATATTTATCTTTTGAATTATTTATTCAAATGGGTGCTTTATAGTTCTTTAAACATTCTTTAAAAATAAATATTAATAAAGTGTTAAAGGTTGATTTGCAGAAAGGAGGGATAAAAGGTATTGGTTGGTGCTGTGCTTTTAAAGAAGGGTTCATGGTAATGAGTTTAGATATGGTAAGCCTTGGTTCTTATAATAGAGTGCTACTTTACATCATAGGATTTCATGAATTTCTATAGTTTGTTTGGTTTTTTTTGGTTTCAGTTGCGTAGGGATTGTTCAATCCTTAGCTCCTGGGAGCTTTCTTCTTTTGTAAGTATTTCTAGGAAATGTTAGAGTGTCGCATGGTTTTGTTCAAGTCTGCCTTAAAAGGAATTGTGACACCGTCCCACTGTGGTATTTGTCTTTGCTTCTTGGCACATGGTGCCGTTGTACACATTCCACCATGGAATGTGATACTTAGGCTGGTGTCTATGATCTGAACAGTGCAGCAAGCATGGCAAAATGTTCAGTGATTTCTGCTTAGTATATATATATATATATATATATATATATATATATATATATATATATATATATATATATATATATATATATATATATATATATATATATATATATATTACCTACTGGCGGTCGCCAGTAGGTATATATAGTTAGGATTTTTTCTCTATGGGATTTTTGAAAATTCTATGTCTAATAACTTTGGCGTTTGTGGACGGAATTGGCTGAAATGTTCAGGGAAATGGAACATTTTATTTATGAGCAGCCCCTGAAAATTTGGGGGGGGTTCGTCAAGGGGGGGCCTAGAAAAAAGGGGGTCCCAAAACGCGGGGCAAAAAAAAAAAAATATATATATATATATTTTCCGGACGCCATCTTGTCTCTCGGTAGGATCGAGAGACAAAAGGAGGCCAAAGCAAAGGGGCAAATGACCATAAGGGGGCATAGTAGATCCTCCCTGACCTCCTAGGTTTGATGTGGAGGCTTTAAAAGGGCTCGCGGGGCAAAAAAAAAAATAATAATAATAATTTTACGGACGCCATCTTCTCTCTCGGTAGGATCGAGAGACAAGAGGAGGCCAAAACAAAGGGGGAAATTACCATAAGGGGGCATAGTAGATCTTCCCTGACCCCCTAGGTTTGATGTGGAGGCTTTAAAAGGGCCCCGCGGGGCAAAAAAACAAAACGTTTTTTTTACGTGGGGAGCGCCCGGTACGCTTTTGTGCAATGGGCGGTGGTAATCTAAATGATGAGGGGGGGGGGGCAGCGTTCAAAGCACATCAGCGTGCATAAACACGAAAATGTTTTTATCTACCACGTACTTGACTTATCTCTCTGAGATGCATTCCCTTGTGTCTCGGCAATGGTAGTCTGTTCATTACATAGATCGCTCGAGGGCGGTAGTACAGACCGCGCGTAGGAAAGGGTCAAAAGCCAGGGGTATAGGAGTATGTAACAAGCGAGCCATTTAATTGAAAAAACTAAACGTGACAAACGGTTGCAGGATCAGTGAAGGTTGATTTTATAATTGAAAGTATAACAGGATCAGTTGCAATAAAATCGTCCATACCCACACCATGGGCGAGTATCATGGGTAACATTACTTCGAAGCTTTAATAATACAATAATCAATAATGAAAAATCGACATCAATAGGGTTGTCCGTATGCCCAGTCAGTACCCTTCCCCGCACGCCATGTGCACAAAGACCGCATATATCCCCCATATCGTCAAGGCTAAGTAACTAGAACGTCATAAGGAGTTGCAAGTCGTTCCCATACTGGCGCCATTTTGGTCAAGGCCAGGCAGGTCCAGAGTATAGTTCAATGTCTCCAATAAGTAGCAGCAGGACCAGAATCCCTTTCGGCAGTTCAAAAAGTTCGTTAGCGCCAACAGAAAGAACAGGCAGCATGAACCATGACTCAAAGGCGAGGGAGGCAAAATCTTCCCTACCGGGTCACGCTGAGGTCCCACCGGAGCTGATCAAGTTGGCAGTCTACAGTGTCTCTTAGTAATTCAGACAGAAACTGGCATCAGCATGAGAGCACTACCATCCTGTGACAATGTTGTGGCCACTTCCGGAGAGCGGGACAGCAGGCGGATCCCTCCGCCGATGCACTGAATCAGCCTCCCTCACGGCACCAGATGTGGATAAGGCGGCGGACACCCGTGGCAGCGGTATATCCATGGGGGATAGTCGAGCAACAGTGGCGGTTGCCCCCATCGGAAGCCCCCCATCGGAGCGGGTGAGACTCAGCTGGCCGAGCGAGGCACTGTGCCGCAAGAGCGGGCGCAACTCAGCTGGCCGAGTGAAGCGCTGGGGTGCAGCTGAGGAACCTCCACCTGGGGAGGTGGGGGAGGCTCGTTCGCGCCGCCTCTCCCTCCCAGTGCATCCCACGCCGTCTCCTGGCACAGGTATATGTGATGGTCGGACCAGGCAATAAGAGTAGGGGGGTCATCAGGAAGGCATTCACCCCCCCCCCCAAAAGCTTCAATTAAGTTGAATGGCTGCAAGAGCCCCGATTACACCAGCAGCCCTGTTAATATGCCGATCTTGGGAAAAGTTCCTCTGTTGGATTGCAATGGCTGCAGTGATGGTCTTGGGAAACTGCTTCCGAAAACTCTAAAGGCCACGAAAGCTTGCTATGCTGTTCCTTTGGAAATGCGATGCTGGGTGATGGAAGTTATTGAAGAGTTGGCAGTGGTGTTTTTTGTGGATTTTGGACGCTCTGCCACAGTCCATTCGAGTTCCAGGGTAGACCAGAGTCGTTCTAGTGGATCAGGCCCAAATCCGGGGAGTCGGCCGCCATTTTGAGCGTTCCGCAGCAACAGCCGCTCTTCACCCCGGCCACCGGAGCGGGTCCCCGGCCATCCAACCGAGTGGAACGCCAATGGCAGTCATGGTGCAGCTGACCGGGGATTGAAACGCTAAGGCTCGCCCTGCTGCAGCTGACCGCGGGGACGGGCCTTTGCGCGTGGTGTCGCCCCCGGGCTATTTGCACAATGGTCCTCCACCCCTAGGCCGCCACCTATGCTACTTCGACAGGAACAGCGTCATGCATTTGGTTTGATGTTGCAGCAGGCTGCTATGTAAATAGTTATTTAATAAAAAGTTTTACCGTGTTACTTTGCTGGTGTGTTGTATATATTTATAATATTTGCATAGGGTTTGTCGTTATTTTGGGTGGGGTGGGCGGCGGAGCCGAGCTAACTTCTCTTATTTAGTCAGCACATAAATTTACTTACTGGTGCGCATTATTTTGGGTGTACATTTGGGATATCGGTTGGGGTCGGGTCCGTCGTACTGAAATAACCCTTCAAGTTTCTGGTGTAGGCTACTCTCCCATTCACTAGCTCCAGAGAGAGTCGTTCCTAAGTAAGGAAAGTGCTATATTTTTTTTCGTCCTTCACATGCGGATACCATGTTCGGGCTTATTTTTCTCATTCCATTAACCGTTCGATCACCGCCTCAGTCATACAAAAAGTATTTTTTTATTGACCCAGTCGTGCGCCACACATACTCATTCAAACCGTACAAATCAGGGCCCATGCGCACATTCATACCATACAATCTTTCATGCTCCCAGTGATGGTCTGCACTCCATGCAATATCTCACAGCGCTTGTCTATGTCTTTCCCTACATGGAGCACGGTGCGGTCCATGTCCACTCCATTCTTCAGTCGGAACTCCGATGTAACCTACAGAGGAGAAAAGAAAGGGGGGGATACAGCATTCAGAGCATGTCAGCGCGCGCAAACACGAAAAAGGTTCTACTTATGTATCAGACTAGCTGCAGGAACGTGTGATACAACAGATCTTGGCTATCCCTTTCGCATTATTTTTCTGTGTAACATATCCTCCCCTTCTTATGATGCAATTTTTTTTTTCATTTTGTTTGTCTCTAAATTCGAGTTCCCTCTTCGTGTATTTGTTTCTCAATTAGTCGTATTTTATGGGACAAAATACCACACCTTACATTCGGCAGATACCTTAAGCTACGGTCGACCATTTTCTAATAATTGTGGAAAAAGGGCAGGTGTGACGGATACAAATTTCAATCAATCCAAAATTCAGGCAAAGGGTCTGCATTATCTGTTTTCTATTGTTTGGGAATAACAGCCACTATTCAAAAACTCAACCAACCTAGACGATTGTTATGACGCTGATTCCATACTTCCTTCGAAAATTGTTTATTGCAAAAATGTCAGTATACAAATACGGGCCTACAACCACGTGGGCCGGCCACGGAGCAAACTGGAATCGTATATGATGAGGGGACATTTACACTGTAGAAAAACGTAACGGGCGGGCCATTAGGTTGCAGGAATTAAGGTGTCTAACAGTTGCGGAATCGGTGGACGTTAATTTTATAATCAAAGTACGACAGGACCAGTTACAATGAAATTATCTAGATATACATTTCCGGGCAAGTACCATGAGTAACGTTAATTCGAATTTTTAATAGTACAGTAATCAATAATACATCAGAACTTAATATCAATATGGATGTCCAAATGTTCAATCAGTACCCGTCCCCGCCCGCCATGTGCTCCAAAACTGCATACATATCTCGTGATATCAAGGCTGAGCAACCAGTACACATCAAGGAGTTACCAACATGTGGGATACATATTATCCAAATAGAAGCAGTTACCTCGAGAATGTTTGTCTGTATGAGGTTCTACAAAATTACATATTCAAGAGGAACATCAAAGAAGATATTGATAAAGGAGTGTATGCTGTAATTGGAAGTGAGGGATGTCTGGTCATTTTGGGCGAGGCCGGGCAGGTCCAGAATATAGTCAAAATGTCTCCACCAAGCAGCGGTCGGACCAGAACCCCTTTGAGTAGTCCAAAAAGTTCCGTTAAATGACAATAGAAGGGACAGGCAACAAGAACCATCAGTCAAAGAGGGGAGGGCAAGTTCTTCCCTACCGGGTCACGTTGGGGCTCCACCGGAACTGATTGAATTGGTAGTCTACAGTGTTTCTGGATGTTTCAGACTGAAGCTGGCGTCAGCATGAGAGCACCACCATTCCGTGGCTACGTCGTGGCTATTCCGCGACCAATCATGGCAGTCACTCCCCAGCGGAAGCCTGCGGGAGTCGGGGGCCCCGGTGACTCTTGTAGAATCTTCAAGGCTGAGGGGACGCTTTCGGGAATGGTGCCATTGCCCTAGCAGTCAAGCGTCCGAGTTCCAGGGTTGCCCAGAGCCATCCTTGCAGGCCAGGCCGAAGTCTGTGGAGGCGACCGCCATTTCGTGAGCTCCGTGGCAGCCGCCTGTCGCTGTTCTGCAAGAGTGGGTGCAATTCAGCCGGATGGCGGGTGAGACGCTGTAGCCGCAAGAGCAGGCGAAACTCAACCGGCCGAGTGAGGCACTGTGCCGCAAGAGCGGGCGTAACTCAGCTGGCCGAGCGAGGCACTGTGCCGCAAGAGCGGGCGTAACTCAGGTGGCCGAGCGAGGCACTGTGCCGCAAGAGTGGGCGTAACTCAGCTGGCCGAGCGAGGCACTGTGCCGCAAGAGTGGGCGTAACTCAGCTGGCCGAGCGAGGCACTGTGCCGCAAGAGCGGGCGTAACTCAGGTGGCCGAGCGAGGCACTGTGCCGCAAGAGTGGGCGTAACTCAGCTGGCCAAGCGAGGCACTGTGCCGCAAGAGTGGGCGTAACTCAGCTGGCCGAGCGAGGCACTGTGCCGCAAGAGCGGGCGTAACTCAGGTGGCCGAGCGAGGCACTGTAGGTCTTCCTCTTACAAAGATGAAAGTCAGAGTGAGGAAAAAAGGAGGGGTTTTCATCATTTGGGACAAAAAATAGTTCTAAACCAATGAAAAGTGTCATTTTTAGGTCACATGACCTAGCCTTATATCATTAGGAAACCAAAAGTGAAATGAACCAATGAAAATTGTTATTAACAAGTCACATGACCTGTTATGCTTACGTTACGTGCTCCGCGCAGCGCCCCAGATCGCTTCCGGGAAGCTGCGCTTCGCGCCTCGCTTCGCGCATCAGGTGCGCTAACGCGGCGCGTCATATGACGCATTATGCGACAACGCGATACTACAGTGTTTCTGGATGTTTGAGACTGAAGCTGGCGTCAGCATGAGAGCAACCCGTGGCTACGTCGTGGCCATTCCGCGAGCAATCATGGCAGTCGCTCCCCACCGGAAGTCTGCGGGAGTCGGGGGCCCCGGTGACTCTTGTAGAATCTTCAAGGCTGAGGGGACGCTTTTGGGAATGGGGCCCATGCCCTAGCAGTCAAGCGTCCGAGTTCCAGGGTTGCCCAGAGCCATCCTTGCAGGCCAGGCCCAAGTCTGTGGAGCCGACCGCCATTTCGTGAGCTCCGTGGCAGCCGCCTGTCGCTGTACCGCAAGAGTGGGTGCAATTCAGGTGGATGGTGGGTGAGACGCTGTAATAGCAAGAGCAGGCGCAACTCAGCTGGCCGAGCGAGGCACTGTGCCGCAAGAGTGGGCGTAACTCAGCTGCCGAGTGAAGCGCTGGGGTTCAGCTGAGAAACCTCCACCTGGGGAGGTGGGGGAGGCTCGTTCGCGCCGCCTCTCCCTTCCAGTGCACCCCACGCCGTCTCCTGGCGCAGGTATATGTGATGGTCGGACCAGGGCACCGCAGGACGTGTCTTCAGGTCAAACGGATTGTGGGACAAGGTCCAGAATGGAAGAGTCACTAAAAGGCTAAAAGTTCCACCGGACCCCGGGAGCCGGCCGCCTACATCGAGTGAAGCGCTGGGGTGCAGCTGAGAAACCTCCACCTGGGGAGGTGGGGAGGCTCGTTCGCGCCGCCTCTCCCTTCCAGTGCACCCCACGCCGTCTCCTGGCGCAGGTATATGTGATGGTCGAACCAGGGCACCGCAGGACGTGTCTTCAGGTCAAACGGATTGTGGGACAAGGTCCAGAATGGAAGAGTCACCAAAAGGCAAAAAGTTCCGCCTGACCCCGGGAGCCGGCCGCCTATGTCGGGGGCGATCTCAGGCCACACCAGGGGAACAAGACTTGGGGAGGGGGCAGGAGCCAAGCGGCCCCTCCGAGTCCGCGCCACCACACCGCCCCTCGGGGGCCTCCGTCAAGCGGCTCAGGGAGGCACCGCAGGCAGCGGTTCTTCAGATCAGTGGCTCTCACCGGCAAGGCTCCCCTCCGTCAGCAGCGATCGTTGGTGTTGTGGTTGCGGCCGGAGGCCCCTCCTAGTCAACGCCCCGGCCTCTCCATCTCATAGGCCGCAGAGTAGTCGGGGAGAAATCCCGGGAACGGCGGCATGCATTTGGATCGATGTTGCAGCAGGCTGCCATGTAAATAGTTATTTAATAAAACGTTTTACCCTGTTACTTTGCTGGTGTGTTGTATATATTTATAATCTTTGCATAGGGTTTGTCGTTATTTTGGGCGGGGTGGGCGGCGGAGCCGAGCTGTCTTGCAGCCATCATGGCGTCGAGCTCGGTTCCTCTCACTAGTTTCATATTTCTCATGAGGGGTTGTTCCTAATGTTTCTATTTTAGCGAGGTCAAAAAGAGATCCCATTAGTGACCTACTGATTTTGCTTGATTCCTTTTGTTTTTTCTAACGATTTTTCACTATCTGCAAAGACTAAACAGAGTATTGCGACTCTGTGCTTGTTTGTAAATAGAGAATGAACCAAAGAGAACCAATTCCAAAACAGTAAATGCTTGGATAACAATCAATCAAATGGAGAGGGAAGCAGGCACGACGGATTACAACGGGGGCAAAGGCCTGCGTTACCTACCCTTCACTATCTGCAAAGAGAGAATACTCCTAAAAGAAAAGAGGGGGAGGGGGGGCAGCGTTCAAAGTACATCAGCGTGCATAAACACGAAAATGTTTTTACCTACCACGTACTTGACATTTTAAAGCTTTTGATATTTGCTATTAAAAAACCATTGAAATTCACTGAAAAAACCATAGGTTATAGACCATATATAGTTAGGAATTAGCATTTACAAAACCTTGAAAATTCACATCTCAAATGACATCACTGATGACATCACTGATGACATGCTGTAATCCCTACAGCGTTGGGAGATGTTTGTTCCTAATAAAGGATTGTGACACCAACCTTTGCGAGTGCGTTTCCAAGAAAGGGACACCTGGAGCTAGAATTTAATACGCGGCAGTCCTTGCTGCGGGGAATGCACCACCACAAGAACTGTGGGCCACGGGCTGACTTGATATGACCTGTTATGTGGGACTTGGTTGGTATCGCATGAGCATCGCCACGCTGGGGCCCATCTGCGGGCTCTTATAAAGGACTGTAAAGGGCAGCAAGTGAACCTTGATGTACCTAATTGTGGGTGTTATTTTTCAGGACACACTACAGGACCCAGAATGCTTTGCCCCGAGATGGGCGTGGGATGTGTTAAAACTGTGGGTGTGTCCCTTTGCATCAGTCGAGCCTCTGAGGAAGAAGCAATCTGCTTTGAAACGCGTAAGGCTTTTCGACATGCTGTAATCCCTACAGCGTTGGGAGATGTTTGTTCCTAATAAAGGATTGTGACACCAACCTTTGCGAGTGCGTTTCCAAGAAAGGGACACCTGGAGCTGGAATTTAATACGCGGCAGTCCTTGCTGCGGGGAATGCACCACCACAAGAACTGTGGGCCACGGGCTGACTTGATATGACCTGTTATGTGGGACTTGGTTGGTATCGCATGAGCATCGCCACGCTGGGGCCCATCTGCGGGCTCTTATAAAGGACTGTAAAGGGCAGCAAGTGAACCTTGATGTACCTAATTGTGGGTGTTATTTTTCAGGACACACTACAGGACCCAGAATGCTTTGCCCCGAGATGGGCGTGGGATGTGTTAAAACTGTGGGTGTGTCCCTTTGCATCAGTCGAGCCTCTGAGGAAGAAGCAATCTGCTTTGAAACGCGTAAGGCTTTTCGACATGCTGTAATCCCTACAGCGTTGGGAGATGTTTGTTCCTAATAAAGGATTGTGACACCAACCTTTGCGAGTGCGTTTCCAAGAAAGGGACACCTGGAGCTGGAATATATATATATATATATATATATATATATATATATAATATATATATATATATATATATTATACATATAAATGTGTATGTGTATATATAGACTACAAAAGTTTAAAAAAAACTAGAAAAATGAAACGAAAAACAAAAATTAAAAAAAACTTTCATCCCACAGGAGTCATTGTAGTTGAAAATGTATATTATTTATTAATGTTACTAAAATAATAATTAACATGTTAAACATGTTACAAATATTTTCCCAGTTCAACAAATGTAGAAAGTTATATTTATATAAATTAAATGATACTAATGTTTTCAGTGTTTTTAAATATTTCATAACGCTTAAAAAACATAAATGATGTGAAATTATCTTTGTTTATTACAAGTTACTATACAATTTTTTTAAACTGTGAAAATCTATATACACTAAGACTAATATCATATGACTAATGTTAAATATTTGAAAGTCAATAAATCATTTTTGTCAATAAAAAAGTGGTAGTAGTCAAGTAAGTGGGAGCTGGTTCCACAGCTGAGCAGCTGCCTCTCAAAAGCTCTTCTAGCAAACTTTTTATATTTATGTTTAGGGATGCAGACAGTAGCGGTCGGTGGTGGGAGTAGCTGTCGGGCGGTGACGTGGGGAGGGGCAGGGTGGGGGGTGGTAATCTATGGGTTACGGAGGATTACAGGTAAGTAAACATAAAAATAAATAAAACGAATTTCATTGTGCGCACTGCATCCCCAAATGCGATGCAATGCACGCAACGAAATTCGTTTTATTTATTTATATGTTTACTTACCTGTAATCCTCCGTAATCCATAGATTACTACCCCCACCCTAGCCCTCCCCCTCCCCACATCACCCCCCGGCAGCTACTCCCACCACCGACCGCTACTGGATGCAGAACAAAGCATGAGATTTTGAATTAAGTGTTAAGATTGAAGTATGTTTAGAGAACTACCTAGTTAGAATATAGGACCAATATTGTTCTAAATCTTAAACATTAGACAAGCCATTTTAAGTTGAAAACACTTAGAAGTTGGTAAGCAACGCCATTGTTTAAGGTAAACAAAAATTTGGTCCATTCTGCCTTGATTATAAATGTATCTAAATGTGGCAATTTGGATCTTTCGTATTGTGGAAATGTCTTGCTTAGAAAGTCCAGTCTAATCTCCAAAAATACATGTGATACTGTGATAATCTGGCATGGAGGAAGATGGTGCCTGAGTGAAATGCTGCGTTGCCTTATACACCCCTCTCGACTTACCTTGCCTCACTAGTTCAGCCTGCAGCAGTCAAGGAGGAGACAGCGCTGGCGATGGGACAACAGGGAGATGGCGTTTAGGACTCAGTCAAGTTGACCAGAGACGCAGTAGTCAAAGCGTGTTGGACCACTTAATGCTTGCCCCTGTAGTCAAAGCGGCTCAGTGCTTTGCTCGGCTGGCCAGGCTATTCTTTCAGACGCTGGTAGGTGTGCCTGGTAAGCAAAATGCCAGCTGGAATTTAAGCGGCCAGCTACTGTAAGCACAGCTGGAGCTCCTGCCCTCATGCCTACACACCGCAAACCCGCTAAGGAGCTGAAGGGTGGAAAAAAAGGAGAAGAGGCTGTATGTAGGGATAAATACGAATCAGGGGGGCAAGTGACAGAGAGGGCTGACCTACAGTCTGTTAGGGCCTCGCTACATGTTGACTCAGGTTCTTCTCAGCCTCTGATGTTCATTCCAGCCTGAAAGATGAGATTTGGGGGCGCAAACACAGTTAGGACAGACTCTTCATCAATGGAATGATGTGTGGAAAGTATCTACATGAGTGGGAAGGAAGCACTGCTGATGTTGTTCCCCACTATGGCGACTGGGGTAGGCTTGGAGGAGGAGGTAACGAGTGAGTTAAGCCAGGCCTCAGAAGACCAGCAACATTTTAGGGGGGCACAGGTGGTTGTTTCTAGGAAAGTGCGAGATGAAGTGCTGGCTCAAGTGCAAGAACAACAGGATGCAACCCTCTGTGCAGGTAATGAGGTGTCAAAAAGCAAAGGGAGCGACTTGGCCCTAATCAACTAAGGCTCTTTGATAGTTACTACTTGGGCTCAGAAGCAGAGTAGTGGGAAAACAAATAATGTATCTAGGTCCCCAGACATAGGAAAGAAGTTATTTTCATTGACCGATGACTCTGACCTGTCTAATCTATGCAGTACATTATCTTCTTCTAGAAATGATTTGGCCTTTGACTCTTCTATGGATAGTGCTCCAGATAAGTCTGCTGTTCTAACCCAATGCAAATTGTCAAAGAAGAAAAAGAATGGAGAAAAGAGCTTTCGCGTAGGCAGGAGAGGTACCATTAATAACATTTCCATGGAGAAATTGAGATGGGACTATTCCGCTACCCAGCTAGTATATCCAGAGGAAAAAACGAGAGGGAACAGAATATAAGAGGTAAGACCACAGAGAATGCAGTGACCGTGTCATCTACAATAGAATCCACGCTTGTAGTGATTCTCCAATCCATTAAGCAAATTCAGGAAGATACCCGGAGTGAAAGCCTGCGTGCTCATCTTGCCTTAACAAAACTGCATGGAACAATTAAAAAAGTGAATAAAACCTGCTTAGATATTGCGGAAAGGATTACATCAGTGGAAGAACAGACTTATTTCTAGAGATATAGAATAATGCCGGACATGCCGTGGAAACTAGAAGATCTAGAAAATAGACAACGCAGGAATAATTTAAGATTATTGTGGATTCCAGAAGGGGTTGAGGGGAATGACATTAGAGTGTACATGGTGACTCTGTTGAAAGGTGCCTGCCCAGAAATGGCCAACACGAATTGGGATATGGAAATTAAACTTGATCTTCAAATTCCCCTAATGATGAAGAAAGGCCAGTCTAATGATTCAGAAAGGCCCCAGGCTATTGTAGTTTACTTTGGGAATTTCTTGCTATGACAAGTAATTTATGATGTGGCTTGTCCTAATGCAAAACAAGAGCATGATGTGTTTTTTTTGTTTGTTAGACCCAATTTTGAGCAGGCTACTGTAGAACGGCAGTGTCGGTAGCTTTTTAGCCAATTTCAGAAAATCAGGGCTGAACTATATCTTCAAACCCCATGCGACTAAAGTTATATACAGTGGGCGCACCTGTGGTTTTACTTCTAAGATACAGGTGCAGGAATATCTAAAGGAGTTTGCTGGAGGGATTGTCTCTGCCACTATTAAATAGAGATATTGATCACGAACAGACAAGAAATATAATTGTTACTTAATCTCTTTTCTCCCTTTCGGGTGTGACAGAATACTGGGCTGAATATGAATGAAGCTGAAGGGTTGGGTTTTTGTTGATTGGTGTTTTGGCCAAAGCCGCACACTGTCTCTCTATTCTCTCTTAAGGGGGTATTTAACTGAGGGGCGACGTAAAAGGGGGTAGGTGCAGCGGTGTTTCTTTGGATGTCATCAATCAAACATGGGGCCTAACTGCTCATGTTTTGGTGGGCGAGGGGATGCAGGTGGGTTTGGGTGGGGTTTCTTGACCTGGGGTGGGGTGGGAAGAAGATGATGGGAGGTTACAGATAGAGGTGAACAAAAGCAGCAGAGATTCGAGTAGGATTCGAGGGGATAGGCTAGATTTTATTAGGGTTCTTGTGTCTTGGTCATGTGGTTTCCTTGGGGGAAGAGTGCAGTTTGATGGTGAGGCTTGGGGCTAGATATGAGTATGTTGCGAATAGCAACTATTAATATCTGTGGTCTGAATGATGGGAGACAAAGGTGTATAATAGCATTAGAGCTTCAAATGTTAAACACTGATATTATTTGTCTTTAAGAGACCCATATTGAAGGGTCACAACAACAGCTGCTTGACCCTCTTGGTTTTAAGTTGATTGGAGGGCCATCGCCCGGGACACGCACTTGTGGAGTTGCAATATTAGCTCGCAATAGAGGTGATCAGTTCAGACAAGTACATGTAGAAAAGCGTGGTAGGTGGTTCACAGCGGAATTCTGGTCTTCTATGAAAAGATTTGCTTTATGTTCTGCTTAGGTTACTTGATTGGATCTCGAATGAATTAGCACTTTGGCCCTTGCCTATTATCCTGTGCAGGGATTTGAATATTAATCTACCAATGAGTTGTTCTCTGGAGGGCCACTACGTACATACCGGGAGGGAGCCTAAAGTGTTTCAGTCTTTAAGTGGGCTCTGTCAAGACCACAGATTAGTGGATATATGGCAAGCTAGGAGACCCACCGAGCATGGGTTTACATTCTTCTCTGCACCACGTCAATATCATGCCCACTTAGATTTTTTCAGTATTGGAAATCAAGAGTGGAGGAGTTGTTAGAAAAGGGACCCATTGAAGTTTTGAACGTGCTCTTTTAGTTAAAGAAGAATACTAGGCACGTATGAATAAATGGATAACTATTTTTCTGAAATTATATTGGAGTGCCACCTAATGTGTCGGGTGTCAGGAATGGGCGGTGGGTGGTGTAGAGAGGGTTGTTATTTGTTATTTTATATATAATATGAAAATTGCAATAGCAAACACAAAACAAAAATTGATACTGTGATTTTCTGTGAAAATTCAATATTTGGAAAATACGTTCAAGAATTTGAAGGCTAACATGATTTTTTTTTTGCCACTGTGCCAATGAAAGGCTAGATTTGCGTTTATTGAACCCCCAGGGTTCTGATCATTTCATTGGAGTGGGTCAGTGCCTGCTCCATCCGATGGAGAAAGGCAAGCACTGCGAATATCAATTGTGGAATATATTGGCATCATTTCTGATGTAGTTGTGTTTGGTATTAGGTCTTCGCTGCACATCCTTCTTCTTGTGGAATTAAGCTCTCTTTATAAACCCCTAGTACCAGATTTTATATGTTCTTCAAGGTTGATCACAAGCTCTGTGTCCTCTGCGTCCATGTAGGTTGTGACCTGGATCTTCTGCAGTAGAGTAGCCAGTGGCCTTAGAGGGATATTGAGTAAGATACCTGTGAGTGAGGAGCTGTGAAAGCTGGGAATAGATATGGTACAAGAGAGTTATCAGAATCACAAAAGAGATGGGGGTCCAATTCATAAAGAAAACCTCATACATCTACAACCATATACAAATGGATTTGTGAGTTTTGAGAATTCACAGGCAGGGCCAGTAATGTGTCTGAAAAGCTGTGCCAAATGCAGATTTCCAAGAGTACTTCTGGGAATGGCATGTGACATTTTTACCAAGTTGCTTTTTCACCCAAGTGGAGTTGTGGTCACAGCACAGCTTTGCAATGAGGAAAGGCGATCTGCTGTGCAAATGCATATTTTTTTGTTTTATTTTTTGTCTTGCCAGGAAAAAAGCTTATTACCATTACAGAAAACCTTCCCCATCATCTCCACGTTTGGGAACGTCCCTCTCCCCTTCTCACTCTATTGAAAACTCACTTTCTGTATGGAATAGAGCCAGAGCAGTTTGGGAATGCCAACAATCTCTCACATTTGCGGGCATTAAACTGTGAAAAAGCACACATTGGCCTGCCCACTCACCTCTGTTTGCATGATTTACAAATGGGAAACGTACACAGTGGTGGTGTGTAACTATGCAGTACTAAAGGTATTTACATCTGCTAGGTATCTCTGTGGATTTGTGAACTAAACAATTGTTTAGTGCAGACTTATTCTGACAGCTGAAACCGGGGATATTACTTTGAAAAAGGAATGGCACCTTTCATTTTCACACAACAAAATGTAAAACAAGTAATGAAAACCTGAAATCTCTAAGATAAGGCACATGTTAGGGACCTTTTTCACCTAAAGTTGTCCCCAAAACTATAGTGGGAGCTATAGAGGGAACAATAAGTCAGTGGCCACTCCGGCGTTCCACAATCATTGGGCTGTGAGAACTTTCGCTCCCCTTCTCCCCTCAGGTACCCTGGCGTGGGCTGGTGGGGCTGGGGCTGCTGTTTTGACCTTCAGCCACATCTGAAGTATTCCTTAGAATGATAGCTCCAGCCCGGACAAGCCACTGAGTGTCTTTATTGCTTTCAATAATTGCTGCGGCCTTCCTGTCTCACATTCTATACCATGATTGTTTCAATTCCATAACAAAAAGCCTTGACCTATAATGCGATTTCATACGCTGATGACACGCAACTCGTCATCACTATGGACTCTAATCCGGAATTTACCAAAATCAAATTTAAAAATTGCCTCCTGGATGGTGGCCAATCTAATTTCCTTCAGTTTATCACTAGTAAGATGGAAAGATTACTCTTTGGGAAGGCACACGCAGTTTGGTCTAACCGACTGGTGGCCAGCCAAACTGGGACGGTCCCCAAGCATGTTAAATCAAATCTGGGACTTGTTTTGGCCTAATGTGCGTGCTCAGGAAAGCCTTTCCTTGGGTTCCTTTGCATACAAGGAAATCCCTAGTCTAGGCATTGATAGTGGGTCATCTGGACTCTGGGAATTCCATTATGGTCGCAATGCACAAAGGCGTTTTCTCCAGACTTCAGGTGGTACAGAACACGATAGCGCACCTTGTCTGTAATCTTCCTCCGCGAACTCCCTCTATTGCACTCTCTCTACTGGCTTCCCATAACAAAGAGTGCACTTTTTAAACGTATGTGTTTGGTTTTTAAACCATTGCATGGGAAGGGACCATGTTATCTTAAAAACAAGTTGCATCCATATATCCCGGCATGTCTACATTGATCCAGTGAGCTACTATTGCAACGTCCCAAACGTATTCGTACAGCCAGATATGGAGGCCGTTCCTTTTCTTTTTTAGTTCCCAAATACTGGAATCAGTTACCCTTACAGAAGCACTCTTGGTCAGACTTACTCTCTTTTAACTCTTTCGATGCTGATGACGGAACCGCTCCGTCATCAGCTGCGGTGGCGCTATGTTGATGACGGAGCAGTTCCGTCATGGTCCGGCCGCCGCGCCTACGCGGCGCGGATTCCGCGCCTGCGCTGGGCGTTCCATTCAGCGGGCGGGGCCATGACAGAACCGCTCCGTCATGAGCACAGCCCAACCGCGGCTGGTGACGGAGCGGTTCCGTCACTAGCATGCACCCGGCGCGCGGCCGCCCCGCCCTCTTAGCTGCAGCGATGTGGTTAAGAAATCCCTGAAAGCATGGCTGTTTGATTTTTAATCATCTTATGGAATTTTGACCTGTATAGCTTGATCTGGCGCCAAGAGAACCCCTCTGGTATGATTTGTGCGCCTAACAAATCTATAATATACATACTATACTTAATGCGGACAGGTGGCAGACAGCAGGGGTCAACACTGCCATTATCGTAAGCCACAACCACCAACAAATAAACAGCAGGGGTAGTCAGCAATACTTCCCTTTCCATATAAGAGCCAGGGTAAATACCTATCACATGGTGGTTAAAAGACATGCTATGCCAGAAGAATTTTGCCTTCCAAAGAAAATTTCTATAAAATGATCTGAGTGTATTGAATTATAACATACATCTCAATAGTGTTTTGTTTATTTCTTGGTGCTGTGGAGCCAGTGATATATTGTGCGGCATACATTAATGGGTATGTCCAACCTGGGTCCTGTGCTCACTACATCACAGGACTCAGGCACCTGACTGACCAGGCCAGATGGACCAAACCTGGTTTATGGCTGCTTGAGCTCTTCTTCAGAGGGGGCCTGGCCTGGTAGTTTGAGGAAGACTATCCCTGTTGGAACAGGACCAAGGCTTATTTGCTAAATTCTGGTTCACATGGCATAGTGGGCAGAAAAAGGATGTTCTGGAATGTGGTGCTGGGTAATTACCACTGGTTAACATTAATTCAAGCATTCTACCCAGCACCTTTCTCCCTTTTGCAAAACCTGCTGCAGCAGTCACTATATAGAACACAACTTTGTATATTTGTTAAATGATAAAGAAAGATTCCATGGATTTTGCTGATGTTTGTACACTGGCCTTCCTAGTGCATGATGGACTGTCAAGATATCCTGACCTTTTACATGTTTTGGCCCCTGTTCACTCCTGACAACCAGTAAGAAATGTGTGCTGATTGTAGAATATTTGCCACCAGCCAAGAGCTGGGTGTTTTAGCTTCCACCTCGTTGCTTTCTCTGAGCTTTTTAACCTTCATACCAAGACTGTCTTTACCACCTGGACCATGCACCATCTGACAGGCTTCCTTTATTTGACATGTGATGGGATTTGCCACCACACCTCTCAGCTGGCTGATGGTCTCCTACGAGCCAGAATAAAGCAATGTAAAGTGCTATATGGTCCACCGAACAGCACTGAGGGAAGATGCAGGCGTTCTGGGGAGGACAGAGGTGTCCGCAGGAGTCCACTGACCCACCACTCTGAGCTGGCATCTATGCACTCCCCTCCCCTCTGCATATATTGCTGGGACCTCAAAGCAGACTTCTGTACTTACCCTAACTTCAAACACAGACTTCAATGCCGGCATGATCCCCATAGCAGACCCCTGCCCATCACACCAGCCTTTGTACAGTGCCAGGATGCACCCAAGGCTCATCTTTCTGCTGCCCATGCTATATCTGTTCTGTGAGGGAAGCATTTATTGCTGTTGCCAAAGAAGTACATGTTTTGTGTGGGAGAAAAACATTAAAAAAATGGCACCTCTGCTGTACCGTGTTAGTGTCTTTGTTGGAAGTTACAAAGCTGCTACTGCCTTTGAATTAACATTTCATGTTTGGAGAGTGGAGTGATGTACCACATATTAGAACATTGGAATGTTGGTAGCTCCAATGAAAACAATGGAGTGCTCTGGGCTTGTAATGGCTGGTATAAGCCCAAAGCTCCAACATTCCAATGTTTCTTTGTTCACAGCTCTGGCTGTGAACAAAGGCTTCATGGAGTCGGAGGTGATTCCAATCCCCTCACGCTCCCATAAGGCTTTGTTCTTTTTTGTTAGAACATTCTACCACCTAGTGGCAGAATGCTCTAATAGCCTTATAGCCCTTCGTAGATGGGCTATACCGGCTATTAAAGTCCCTCTCCCTTGTTAAAGGCCCTCCCCTTCGGCTCGGGCCTTTAACGCTGGAGAGGGCCTTTAATAGCCTTATAGCCCTCTACGGCGGGCTATAAGGCTATAATATTGTGTTTTTTCTACTACCTATTATTTTAAACCCAACATGTACCACATAGCTTCTAGTATGACACAACTCTAGTGTCCAATGTTCACTGTTAAATATTTTAGCATGTTCTAGCTCACTGGCCAAGTTAATAAAATAAGGTCCCGGCATAAAAATTTGTTGAAAGACCATTTCATTAACATGTTTCCTTAGCCACTGCAAACATATTCTAAATCACCTGCTTTTGGAGCAGCAATGCTAAGAGGTAGCTAGCCCACTGACAAGCTATGTGGCCCCTGAGCTTCACCAGCCTAATACCACAGAGCTCTGAAGGGACTGTTGGCAGGGGACATGGGGACCATCTGGCAACATACATCAACCCCTGCTGGATTGCCCAAAGTTCTGCCTCTGCTAAGTGTCTGTTCAATGCAAATAGCACGTGTGGCTAGAAACCTTCTCCCAGGATGCTTTGTTGCAGGCCCAACAGGCAATGTGATGGGGGACTGGGAGAGAAAGCAGACAGCAAATTGGTGAAGAGAACAAAAATATTTTGGGCTGGAGAAAAGTCAGAGGGGAAATGAGTGCGAGGGACTGTGGTGGAGGTTGGAAAAGTGTTGAGGCTGCTAAGGATGCAGATAGTGACAGGATGAGAATGGCTAAGAGGAGGAGGAAGAAAGTCTCTTCAGTGGGTGTGACCCCAGACCCCAGTGGCTAAGTTTTGGTTGAAAATGGGAGAGGAAGTGCTAAGTGGTTGAAGGATGATGACCAGAGGAGGGTCTCAGAGAAGGATGAGGGGGTGAGAGAGAATCAGAGAGAGGCGAAGAGAGATACTGAGAAGAATCCTAGTTAGAGAGATCCAGAGAGAGCGACAAAAACAGAGAAAATTGTAACACCATGAGATAAATACCCAGAGAGAGAGAAAGAGCTGTGGCTTCAAAGTAAAGGACAATGTTAACTTAGAATGTCAGCCCACAGGGACTTTATTTGTCGTCTCTGGTTGACCTCAGGTGTTATTTTGCTTATTTGTCTCAGATTGTCTTAAGATGGTGTGTTTTGCTTTGCTGTTTAGCTTTTTAAACCCTCCTATGATCATCTAGAAGCACAGAGGGATTGTGGGAGGGAAAGTATGGGCAAAGAGAAAGAGAGAAAGGACACAAGGCAGAGACAATGAGCATTGTTTATGAACTTGGAGCTCTCCAAGACCTCGGTCTCTCACCAGACAGGCAGCAGTGCTTTATGGGTAACCAGCCTTATGCATCAGTGATGCGGTGCAGAAAACTAGTAACAATGGGTGGCAGGAGGGATCCGCAGAGTGAAAGATGTTGCTGGGGCAGAACTTTGTGAATCTTACAGAGATTCTAAGGTAGGTCAGATAGAATCCCAATGAGGCAGGAGCATGTCCAGCTGCTCCACAGGATCCAAACTCTGACCTCTCAGGAAGCTCCCAGCAGTACTTACATCACTGTGTGTCCACCGATGGAGAAGTGTTGGAGGGAGGTTAGAGCTGGGAGGACAGAGGCTTTGGAGAATAGAGGGGCATATTATCAAGAAATGGCGTTAAAATTATCACCGCTTATCTGCAGGAAACTACCGCTAAATCGGCGATAATGGGTTTGATAATATGACCTTGAGAATTCCCATAAAAGCCAAGGTTCTGGTGTGAACATGGGCTTTTATTGGAATTCTCCAATGCATATTATCAAGCTTATTATCACCGTTTTAGCGGCAGTTTTCTCTCGCAAAAGCGGCGATAATTTGAACGCCGTTCTTGATAATATGCCCCTTAGGTCTTTAGAAAATGTTTAAGAGGTAGGAGGCAGGTTATGTTCACAAGAGGGCTCGTGCAAATTACTCCTGTTTGTTCAAAACAGTTTTCTCAGTTGTTCTGATTTACCCCATCTCTGCTGTAAGGCGACAGGCTACCCTTGTTTCCAGAAGTACATTGTTAAGCTTCTGCTGAGCATTACCGGGAAAAGTCATATTTCATAATCCTTATGCTCCCATTCAAGGATTCCAATTAAATATATACACCGCACCATCTGTGAAAACATTTTGCTGAAATTCAACAGACTGTAACATTTCCTCTTGTTACACAGTTACTCCATATTTTCAGATCTCATCACTGTTTCTTCCTCTCCTGCTACTAATGTTCATATGTGTGATGCATGCTTGGGTGCGGGTTCTGTGCAGTCAGCCATGCACTTCAAATGACTGAAGAACCAACGTGTCCCTGACGTTGCATACCCTTTGATGGCAAATGGCAATACATGGTCGACCCTGTGACCCACCTTGGGCCTCCCAAGCCCCTCTCTTTGACTGCTCAGAGCAGGAGTTTTAGAGCTATGCTTAATTTCTGATCCTGCCTGATGGCCCCCAAAAGCAGCAACACCAGAGGCACTGCTAGGGTTAGCAAAGGACCTGACAGCTGAGCAGCTGATACCCCTATCTAACTCTAATTTCTGCAGATGCACCACGGATACACACTCTTTGCTGAGTGTCTGTGCTTCATCATATCCTGTTAGCAGCTACGTTTTGGCCGTGGTACTTGCCCAGCATATTAAAAGCATAAAAACATGAATACGCGGTGGGAGCTTGAATTCTGGTTTGCCACCTAGCACCACTCAATACAGCCTCAGCATTCGCTGTGTTAAAGCGCTGCCCAGATTATGCAACTACCAGACCAGGAAAGGGAGCCCCAGCGAGTCATTGGCACCCGGGTTCTGAAAATGGCTACGCCACCATTGATCCAACTGGTAGCCTCCCCCCACCCCACATGAACTCTTAGCCTAGTTGCCCCCCTGTGGCCACTGCATACCAGCACGATGGGCCTGTCTTCACTTACGTTCTCCCACCTCGCTGCCAAAACCTGGAACACCCTCCCCATCCTCCTACAGCAGACCCAGAACCTCCTCCTCTTCAGGGCGCTACTCAAGACCTGGCTTTTCGAGCAGTACCAGCATCCCCCCCTCAGTGCCTTGAGACCCTCACGGGTGAGTAGTGCGCTTTACAAATGCTATGATTGATTGATTGACGTTCTAAAAAGGGGGTACAAATAGACTGCAACAGCAAGTGAGTGGACATCGAGGTCCCGCACAGAAAGGGCAACGTTGGAAATGGGGTTGTAGAGACCCCCCTAACTTAGGCTGCACTGTAGACATCATTTCCTGTGACATCAGTATCGCGACAGTAGAGCCGGCAGCAGCGGCCCGTCGCCTGCAGCTTTGTCTTCTCACAGACTCTAAACGAGGAAGGGGGGCAAAGAGGAGTCTAGACAAGGCAATTTACAGAAATGTAAAAATGTAACTCAATCATCTAATAAAAGCACTGCAACGAGGAATACCTACATTTTAAAATCATGCATACTTGTGTACGCTTTCAAAAATGGGTTAATACATTTATAAACCAGAGACTACCTTGATTTTCTCACCAATGCATTCCTTCATTTGTACCCAGGTGCGTATCTTGATTCTCAAGCAGTTGCGTACCCTGATTCACAATCCATTGTCTACTTAAACCACATGTCATTTTATTCCTTGATTCGCATGCCGGTGCGTACCGTGATTTGCGTGCCATTGCATACCTTGGTTCAAATGTCACTGTATATCTTCGTTCACATGCCATTGCGTACAGTGGTTACCATGCCGCTGCGTACCTTGATTTGCACACAGGTGAATACCTTGATTCGCATGCTGTTACATACCATAATTACCATGCTGCTGGGTACCTTGATTTGCATGTCACTGTATATCTTGATTCTCATGCCATTGCGGACCTCGATTACCATGTTGTTGCATACATTGATTTGCACACTGGTGCAAACCTTGATTCGCATGCCGTTGCTTACCTTGATTCGCATGTTACTGTAAATGTTGATTCTCATGCCGTTGCATACCTTGATTACCATGCTGTTGCATACATTGATTTGCAGACTAGTGCATATCTTGATTTGCATGCTGTTAAGTACCATGCCGTTGCTTACCTTGAGTCACATGTCACTGTATATCTTGATTTTCATGCTATTGCGTACCTTGATTACCATGCCATAGCATACATTGATTTGCACACTTGTGCATACCTTGATTCCCATGCCATTGCATACCTTGATTACCATGCCGTTGTGTACCTTGATTCGCATGGCACTTTACATCTTGAGTCTCATGTCGTTGTGTACCTTGATTACCATGCCGTTGCGTACATTGATTTGCAGCCTGATGCATACCCTTGATTTGCATGCTGTTGATTACCATGCCGTTGCTTACCTTAATTCGCATGTCACTGTATACCTTTATTCTCATGCTGTTGTGTTCCTTGATTACCATGCCTTTGCATACATTGATTTGCACACTGGTGCATACCTTGAGTCACATGCTGTTGCGTACCTTGATTAGCATGATGTTGTGTACCTTGATTCGCATACCACTGTATATCTTGATTCACATGCCATTGCGTACCTTGATTATCATGCCGTTATATACCTTGATTTGCACATTGATGCATACCTTGATTCGCATGCCATTGCGTACCTTGAGTACCATGCTGTTGCTTACCGTGATGTGCATGTCACTGTATACCTTGATTCTCATGCCGTTGCGTACCTTAATTACCATGCTGGTGCTTACCTTGATTCACATGTCACTGTATACCTTGATTCTCATGCCATTGCATACCCTGATTACCATGCAGTTGGGTACATTGATTTGCACACTTATGCGTACCTTGATTCACATGCCATTGCGTACCTTGATTACCATGGCATTGCGTACCTTGAATCACAGGTCACTGCATGTCTTGATTCATATGCTGTCGCGTACCTTGATTGCCATGCTGTTGCATACCTTGTTTCGCACACTGGTGCGTACCCTGAATTGCATGTCATTGTAATTGTATATCTTGATTCACATGCCGTTGCATACCTTGATTACCATTCCGGTGCGGACCTTGATTTGCACACCAGTGCGTACCTTGATTCACATGCCACTGTGTACCTTGATTCGCACACTGGTACCTACCTTGATCCACACACTGGTGTGTACCTTCCTTCACGCATCAGTGCATACCCAGCAAGGCTGTCAAGGACCCTAGTAGCAATCAAAAACAGGCCCGACTAATGCTTGGCTGGTATACTACAGTAATGAAGGTGTTTAAAAGGACCCTTAGTGCCTTTGGACCCCGGTGCGTCTGCACCTCCCGCACCAATGGCTGCTACGCCCCTTTACGTACCTTCATTCGCACACTCATCCATGTCCTCCCTGCATTGCATTCTGAGATGCATCCATTCATTCCCTCGATCGAGCATCTGCACGCTCCTGCCGCGCGGCGGGGGCGGGCCTGTGGTTTCCGGATTCATTTAATTCCCTGGAGCAATTAGCATAAAGTGCTCCCTTTCCATTATTTGATTAGCAGTCTCAGCAGCAGCGTCTCATTACAGCCTCATTACTCCTGCAGACGGGGGGGGCGGGACATCTGAGCGCAGCACAGGCCGTGTTTGCGGAGGTTAACTGATGCTGCCCGGTCGGGGTCTGGAGGCTGCCACAGGGCGCATCCCATAGGGCAGGAGACACGTTTAGGGGCAGGCTTCAGAGGGCTGATCCTGTGGGTACCTTAGAGGCATGAAATCTGTAGGATGTCAGTGTCCTGTGATGTAGGATTGGCCATACGCTTCAAATTATATAAAGTAGCTTTATTTCCAGTGGTCCTTCCCGGTATAGAAGCAGGACAGTCATATCCTTCACTGCAGCTGCCTGGGGTATCCTCGGTCCCTGTCCCATGTGCCATGGTATGCCATGTTGTGGGCATTTGTACAGCAATCAGTTTGCTTAGTAGCACTGTGGCCTCTCTGGGGGTGTGCCAGCACTGATCTCCAGGGATCCCATCAGTGGCTGGAGTTTGAGAATTCCAATGATGATATATTCAGGGCATTCTGCCCTGGTCCATCTCCTGTTGGGTGGCGGTCTTATGCGTAATGAGCTATGGGTATGTGATTTTATTGTGTGAGTGGTCTGCCAGAGGGCATTTGCCAGTTGCCAACACAGTGCCTGGTGTGCACATCTTACCTTCTTCAAAAGAACAATGAAAAAACCATCATAAACAAGCAAACCTTAGACCAAAACACCCTTCATGACTTACCCTAGTCTAGAACCTAGTGCTTCTACTTGAAGGAGGGTGACGTACCCGCCGGTTGCTCCAACATCTAGCTCTGCCATCAATTTTCTGATCATCATTACTGTTTTGATGGGTACGGTGTCGAAATATCGATTACAAAAATATAGTTTACAAAAACATAGTTGTAAAAATATCGTTTACAAAAATATCGACACCCTATAGTAGGGAAAGCGTTGGATAGCGTAGGGGTAAAAATTACTATTCCCACTCCAGAGGGTGCAACAGTAGGGAAAGCGTTGGATAGCATAGGGGTAAAAATTACAATTCCCACTCCAGAGGGTGCGACAGTAGGGAAGGTGTTGGATAGTGTAGGGGTAAAAATTACTAAATGTATTTACATTGTTTAAAAATTAACAAATCTTTATTTTTATTTAATTAATCATTTATTAAATAATTATTCAATTAAAATGTAATTAATTCACTACTTTTTCAATTAAAAATTCCACTACACACACCTAAAATTAATTAAACAATTAACATAATTAATTTACATAATTATTAATGAATTAACTAATTGAAATGAATTAACTATTATTTATTACACTATTTATATTCAATTAACACATTAATTAATCAATTATTTTATTATATTTAAATTACTTCCCACCCTACTCCCCTATAAACCCACAACCCGCTACGGAACTATTAACACTAAATTCAACTTAAAATACATTATTAAGTAATAAAATACTACAAAAAATACTACTTTGACGACCAATACTCATTAAAAACACTTAATTACTTATTATTATTTAAAAAACGATTTTTTTTTTTTTGTAAACGATATTTATTACAACTATATTAATGTTAACGATATTACTTACCTGTCTGTCGATATTCTGGTCAAACTATATTTTTGACATCGATATTTCTTCTTGTAGATATTTCTGCGGCGATATTAAGGTTAGTCGATATTTTTACGACGATATTCCCGCTCTGCACCGTTTTGATCATCTCTTTCCGTTTCCTCAGAACCACAAATATCACATCTGCCCATAACGCTGACATTCCAACCGCTGTCCAACATCACACATGTTGTCTCCACTACTGCTTGAGCGTTACACTTGAACACGCCCTTAAACACAGGTCAAAAGGATATTTTAATTGTGGGGTGTCACATGTTCAAATCTCCTGGAATGGGGAACATCCTTTACAACGCAACTTTTACCACGCAGTGCCTTTACGACGCAACTATTATAACGCAAACCATTACAACGCATTGCGCTGGAGGGCGCTCTAGGATAGGGAATAGATTTAATTTACTATCCAACACCTTCCCTACTATCCACGGGGACTGGAGTTGGAATAGTAAATTAAACTATTCACTATCCAGCACCCCTCAACACTATGCGTTTGTAAAGGCATGCGTTGTAAAACTTGCGATGTAAAGGCATGCGTGGTAAAAGCATGCGTTGTAATGTCATACATCCCCTGGAATGCTTAAGACCTAACATAGCACTCTTATGCTTCCTAATCACAAGTTGTTTTGCTCCCATAGATGTGTTTATCCTACCATGCACCGCGTCCACATCTGGTCTACCCAGTCCTTCATTCGCTTCATATATAAATCCACAGATGCCTGCCAACCTCTTAACAGCTGGAATGGAGGACAGTTGTTGTAGAAGGCGGCGTTTTGCAAAACATGCACAGCCAGGCCTGTGATGAGTCCAACACCCGACAACCCTTGAACACACTCCATAAGCATCCTGTTCGTATGCTCTACCAAGCAATTTGCTTGCGGATGGTGTTACACAAATCCACAGTGGTAAATCTCCCCCTTTAGTTTCAATAAATATCTCATTTTCTTTGAGATGAATTAACTGAATTATCAGACACTAACTCTAAAAGAAAGTCTTTCTGAACCAAAACATTACTTAATAAAGCAATAACTTTCTGTGTACCCAGTGGAGTCACAATCACAGTTCCACCCACTTCCAACTATGATCTATCAACACCATGGCTTATTTATAATGCAACGTCAATCCCCCAAAGCAAACTAGAAGTATGAACTGCAAATATTCACCATACACTGGGCACAACAGTGACTGGACACCGCGGTGGGCTCCTCCTTCGATGATATGTATCACTACAGTTGCATTCCACACAACCAACCAGCATCAACCTGACTTCAGCCTTCAGGTCACACCAACTACAGCCTGAACTTAAGCTGCGCTGTTGGCCCTAAGTGACTACCATATGCGAAACATTCTAACTTTGATCTGAAACCACATGGTCACACAAACCTGTCGCCTCAAGGATTAATACCCCTCTTCACCAACTCATGGGTAATCTTGCTGTATGTTTGTGAAAAGAAGGGATCGGTGAAATGTTGTAATATTCTTCCTGGGTGATACATACACATCTTGCAAGAACAATGGGGCATATTATCAAGGGGGTTTATCTCCGCTTTTTTGGCTTTAAAAGCTAAGAAAATGGAGATAAAATTATCTCCCTATTACCTAGCTGTCGCTAACACCAGTTAGCGACAGCGAGTAGGAGATAGCGACCATCTTGGGCCCCACTTTGCATGTCAGTGATATTTATCACTAATGATATGCAAAGTGGGCGTGCCAAGATGTTAGCGACTGGAAACAGTCGCTAACATCGCTATCTCCTATTACCAACTTTTGGAGATATTCGCGCTAAGCGCGAATATCTCCAAAAGCTAACACCTGCCCCTGAGCAGTTCTTAGCCATGTTATCCAATGGGAGGTGGATAACATGGCTAAGAGCATTAGCTCGGTAATGCATGAATATCGCTGACTTTTCAGCGATATTCATGCATTGCGGCCGTTTTTTATCGCATTTGCGATAAACCTTGGTAATACCAAGGTTTATCTGCGATAAAAATCGCCGCAGCTTAGCGGTAAAATTTTATCTCTCACCAAGCAATAGCGATAATTATCGCTATTGCTTGGTAATATGCCCCAATTAGTTTTAGCTATATTAAGCAGGGGCAGTCCCCTGCCTGAAACATATATGCTGTAAACCCTTGCGTAAAAAAAACACACAACTCCCTGTCTTGTCACTAAAGCTTCTGCCGTCATGGCGGACCCGGGAGGGCAAATATTTGCCCCCCCATAAACCACGAGAAATTCCTTGAATGCTATGTCCATCGTCTATTTTCTTTCTCAGAAACAACCTCTAAACTGGGTTGTTTCGGGGAAAATAAAAGGCCATTGAGTGGTCTGCAAAAACATGGTGGCCCCCTCACCGTTGAGCCGGGTCAAAAGGCATTGGTGCACCAGCATAGGGGTCTCTCAAGGTTGGCTGGACGGTCCTCTGACCAGGTGGAGACAGAGCCCCCGGCAAACCTCCATCACCTACCGCCACCTTCTAAACCAGGGGCCTCCTTTATGAGGCTGTGCGTCACTTTTACGCCGCCGGTGCGTCACTTTTTGTGACGCACCAGTGGCGTAAAAAATGTGCCTTGTTGTGCCATATTTACAAAGTGACGCATCTAGGTAGATGCGTCACTTTGTAAACCCCTGCGCTACATTATACCTGCGCCAGGTATAATGTATGCAGGGGGAGGCGTTTTGACGCAAGAAAAGGTCATAGAAGTGAAGCAGTGAAATCTATAAGATTTCACTGCACCACTTCTAGGACACAAATGCGTCAATTTCTTACGCCTGCCTCACAGGAGGCGTAAGACTGATGCAGGCCTTTCACATGGGGCTTGCCACACGTGAAAGGACGCATTGCTGGAGTTGCTTCACTTTTGTGACACACTCCAACAATGCGTCACTTTTGCGCTTACAGATACGTCAAAAATACTGACGTATCTGTAACTCCTTGCGACATGATGTGTCATATCATAAATATGATGCATCAATCATGTCGCAAGGAGTGCGCACTGAGAAGTGACGCATCGCTGCTTTCACGCAGCGATGCGTCATTTCTCATAAATGAGGCCCCAGGTCTTTAGGGGTAGTTTTACAAGCCCCTTGCACCACTTTTGCATCCCATTTGCCATGTTAAAAGTGACGCAAAAGTGGCGTAAGGGGCTTGTAAATCTGCCCCTTAGTGTTTTTGTTCTATGCTGACTCATTTTCCTCCCCATATTCCCCACATACATTTTGCCATGGGGGCATTTTAAAGGATATATTCAGTTGCTTGTTTCTCGTGTCACATGGTGTTGAGTTTCAATCTGTTTGCGCTATAGGGCTGCAATGCTTGTTTGTCTTTAATCACACATCTGCAGTGACGGCACTTCCTGCTTTGTTTTCTTCATCTCTGATAGTTTTTGGAACAATAGTCTTTATCTCTGTGCGTCCTTGGTAAGAGAACAGCTGAGGTTCTCTGAAAGGATCTTTGCACCTCTGTTCAAATGGCAACATTTTCCATTATCTCACAATTGGTTTATTTAATCAATCTCCTTTCAGCTACAATTTTGGGAACAAAAACCATGTGAATGGTTATTGTTTTCTCTATTTTGCCATTAGGGGACTTTACTGTGTCACGGTTCTTGTTTGTGCTGAATTGATTATTTGGTCTGGTTAACCCTATTTTTAAACCTCAAGCAAATGTCATCTTTCTGTCCTACAGTTGTCAGGCTCCAAAACATTGCGTTCAGTAAAGGGGTAGCAATAAAAACTGGAGGTTTGACTTTAACAAAAGTGACCACTTGGAAGCCACAGATAAAAGGCACCACCTCTTCGCCACAGAGTGCAGGACTGAATTGCACTTGTAATGTATGAACTGTCTTTATTTACAAATGATGGTCTTGGAACAGCTGGCAGACGTCACTGCCCTCTCCAACCTCCGGAATCCCATTCTCCAACTGAGAAAGTTTGATGGAAAAAATCGTAAGAGAAGTTTCTAAGAAAACCATTTTTTGCTGTAGAATTCTTTCACCTCCAAAAAAAACAGTGGGGCATATTACCAACGATAAGTGATATTTATCGCTAACAATGCTTAGCAACGAATTCTTTAACGCTAAGCATCGCCGGAAATTATCGCAGAGATAACTTGCTATTAGCAAGGTTCATCTCAGAAGTGATAAAAATCCTCGCGCTAACTGCCAAATGAGAGATTATTGCTGGAAAACCATCGATAATCTCTCAAAGTTTGGCGTTAGCTTGATGATAGGGGCTCACAAACTTAGCCATGATATCCACCTTCCATAGGATATCATGGCTAAGGGCCCGATTCACAGAACTAACTTAAGACAAAATCCTAAACTTACTACTTTTGGTATTCACAGAAGTTAGGATTTTGCCTTCAGTTTGTCTTAAGACAGACTTAAGACATACTTAAGACAAAATCCTAACTTAAGTCTGTCTTAAGTCTGTCTTAAGACTGTCTTAAGACAAACTTAAGACAATATCCTAACTTCTGTGAATACCAAAAGTAGTAAGTTTAGGATTTTGTCTTAAGTTAGTTCTGTGAATCGGGCCCTAAGTCAGGAAAATACCAGGTGTAAAAAAAGCAGTGCTAACCGCGGTTAGCGCTGCTTTTTTTATCACTAACAGGGTTAGCAAAATCCTTGATAATAGGAGAAATGTCGCTTTACAATATTTCTCCTATTATTTTTCTCTGGAACGCCTCCTTTGCATCTCATTAGAGATTCAAGGTGAAGCGTAGAGAAAAAGGGTGCTAACATGCAAATTTGCGTGTTTGCACCCTGTTGCTGATAGGGAGATAATTTTATCTCCGCTTTCTTGGCTTTTAAAGCCAAAAAAGCGGAGATGAATCCCTTGATAATATGCCCCAGAGTCCTGCTTCATAGCCCCAAATTTACAAGCTTTTTCTGCGAGTAATTGTGTCTCCATACTGGCATAAATGTGAATTACACCTGAATATTCAAAGTACCTGTGAGTGGTGTGTCTCACAATAGGCTTCAGGATGACTTACGAATTTGCAGGAGTAAGACATGATTTTTTTATTTTTTTTATTTATGCGATTTTATATAGAGCATTTTCCAACCGAGACAACAGCGCCGTGAGGGGAACGGCTTGGCAGACATGCCTGGGGCAGCCATAACTCCGCCGTGAGGGCAGGGAACTCCATCCCCCAGGTGCCCCGGCGGTGGTGACGCCAGCAGAGCGCCCGGAGGCGCGTTAAAGGAGTGGAGCGCCGAGCGCTCAGTGGGAGCATTTTCCAACCGAGACAACAGCGCCGTGAGGGGAATGGTTTGGCAGACATACCTGGAGCAGCCATATCTCTGCCGTGAGGGGAACGGCTCGACTTTCAGCACCGCAGCCGCATCGCCAACATCACCGCCGTGAGGGCAGGGAACTCCATCCCCCAGGTGCCCCGGCGGTGGTGACGCCAGCAGAGCGCCCGGAGGCGCGTTAAAGAAGTGGCGCCGAGCGCTCACTGGGAGCCTTTTCCAACCGAGACAACAGCGCCGTGAGGGGAACGGCTTGGCAGACATTCCTGAGGCAGCCATAACTCCGCCGTGAGGGGAACGGCTCGACTTTCAGCACCGCAGCCGCATCGCCAACATCACCGCCGTGAGGGCAGGAAACTCCATCCCCCAGGTGCCCCGGCGGTGGTGACGCCAGCAGAGCGCCTGGAGGCGCGTTAAAGGAGTGGAACGCCTCTCGCCCCGCGAGTCGTGCGCGGTAGCGCCCGGGCTTCGGGCCCGTTTAAGCCCATTCAAGACCGGCCACCCCCCGTACATCCACCATACGGCCTACCCTTGTGAGTACTTTGTTTATGTACAATAGTATAATTGTCTGGGATTTTTTGCATATCCTGCTGCTCCGTCCCTTAAATAATGACTACCCGAGAGACCAGAAGTAAAACTGCTGCAGGAGGGACTCTAACAAGGGGCACCCTGGACAATTTCATCATTAGGGCTAACACCTTTATTGATCAAGGGATCACATTAATGGAGCGTAGGGTGTCCCAAGACCTCGCTATGGCAAGGAAAAGATCATCTATGGGTCCATTTGCGACGGCTAAAACTCCCGTCCAATCTAAGGTTGTGGGTCTGATAGATGTCCAGGCAGAGGTACACGCGGCTAGATGTAGCTTACCCAACACGGTAGACCTCTCTGTCTCTCACTTATCATGTGCATCCGAACTAAGTACTGATCTGGAAAACACCCCGGACCTAGTTATTCATACTACCCAGGAAGATACAAGTGTTACCACACTACGAGGCAGGAAGGAGGGCGCCATCCCCAAACGACACAAACAAAACAAAGTGAAGGGAAGGGGACGACACCAGAAAAAGACTACCAAGGCCGCTACCCCAAAACAAAATGCAAACCTTGATCCTCAGGCCAGCGACGTTATAATAGAACCCGGGAATCCAGAGAATGTAGAGGGCCCACCTAGCCCGGATGGGAACAGTAGGGAAATTGCTGATACCCATCTCTTATTGAAGGTTGAGGATCTCTTTAAACGCTACCTCTCTCCCATCGAGAAAAGACTAAAGCATATTGAAAATAAATTAGCTGATCTCTGTATCAAGCCTCTTATTCAAAAAACTTCTGGGGCCCAAAAGGCGGGGAGTAATAAATCAAACCCTAACATGGCTATAACACAAGTCCTCAAAAACCCTGTACCGCTGGCTATGAACATCAATACCAACCCGGCCCCTGTTGTTGAGAAAAAAGCCGAAAAAGAAGGTACCACTATTATAGGTCCCGTCCCTCCCCGTGCAGGAGCCACACCATCCAGGCAACACCCCACACAGTCAAAGGGGAAAAAAATGGGTGAAGTAGCCAACAGAGGAAGAGTGGTGAACCTCCCCCCGGAGGCCGATCCATATGTGGTGGTTATGACTGGGGTTCCAGAGCTGGAGGATTACCGTGAGGAATCCAACCGGTCGCTATTTAATAAGGTTCGACATTGGCTTAACCAAAATCGACCTTTGCCCTTACATCGTATAAGTAAGATTCTGACAGTGCGGAGGGTGGCATGGTTGGGGCACAAGAGGAAAACTATACAGGGAGACTGTGTGTTGATCAACTTTGCGGATCCACACACTGCCGCCCAAGTCTGTTCAAGAGACACACAAGACAGGTTTGTGGGCATAGCCACCAGGCGTCTCTCCTTTTTCTACCCTCGAATGAGAGGGCCCACTCGGGATCCTAGAGAAAACAACAATTGGCATAATGTAGGGAATCAAGACTGGGGCAGGAACTGGGAGGCTTGGGGGGAGCAGCCATCCTCAGAGCCAGTTTTCAGGGATAATTGGGGTGGCTTCCCGATCATGAATAGGTTTAGCTGCCTGGATATGGTGGATTGACATGCAATTGCACCAAGTATTTTAAATCGGGGAAACATGGTCCCTACAGCTGCGACAAATCTTGGCACTGAGCAAGGGTTTCTTATAGGTGGCAACTGCCATGATAGCAGTAGAAATGTAGTTATAACACAACCAAAGCCTCTGGGGGATATTGGTAACATCACTCCATCTCGACAATTAGTCAACCCCTTAGAAGAAGTTAGTGACCCAAGCCCCCGTGTGCAGGTGGGAGAAAAGGGAGTAATCACTGACATATCTATTATAAACCACAAGGTGATTAATTTGCTATCTTGGAACGTGGCCGGGCTACAAAAAAAGATGGTCTTACCCGATTGGAACGCGTTCATCGAGAAGTACGATGTATGCTTGTTTCAAGAAACTTGGAGCCTACTCCCAGTGTATAAATCTGGCTATGCTACTTTTTTTGTGCCCGCATCAAGCTGTGGCAGGGGTAGACCGGCGGGTGGACTCCATATCTGGGTAAAAATCGGATTGAATTGGGACATTACTACCCATGAAGTAGCGACTAGAGACATCCTACATATTTCATTCGCAGGGCATACCAAGGGGAGTAGGATACACCTAATTAACATCTATTCTAGATGGATCACGAGGGATACTGATCCATGTACAGTGGCGATCTTAGGGCAGGTCTTAGCCAAATGCCCCCCGAACTCTAAATTCATAGTAGGTGGGGATTTTAATTGTACATTCGAACCCCTATCTAGGGAGGATCCCCTGGGCATAGAGGAGGAGGACTCTAGATGGTCTATCCCAGCTCTCTCATTAGCTCCAATTAGAAACTGGTCATCAAGGGCAATACAGATCAATGCCCTAACTGTGGAACATAATTTAAGAGCATTAAATGGCAGGACTATCTCTGATCGTGCTGGAGCAATGACCTTTAACCGGCTTAATGGCCCGTCCAGAATAGATTACATCCTACTGGACGTCACACTGTGGCGCGATTTAATAGATATGGAGGTCATACATTCGCAGGATAGTGACCACAACCCCTTATGCGCGAAGTTAAGGTGGGGCAAACTAAAGGGAAGTGTGCAAACAGCCCCTGTGAGGACAACCAATGAAGTTATCCCTTATAATGGTAACCGCAGGCTAAAATGGGATAAGGTCCAGTGCCAGGAAGGGAACTTGATGAAGATTAGGGACCATGTAGCAGAATTAACATTTGAGCTGGAGAACCTTGAGCTAGGAAGTGATGGTGACCCAGGGTTGGCCTTCTCCTCGGCTTACAAGAATACGATAGAGGATGTAGGACAATACTTTGTAGTTCAGGTCAAAAGGGACAGTATGAATAATAAACCAGCTAAAACCAGTAACCTGTGGTACACAGATGAATGTAAGGCGAAACGGAAGGAGCTAACAGTCGCCCTGCTCCAAAAGGACCCTCACTAGTTAGAGCGGCTAGGAAGGATTACGCGAGGGCGTTAGTGTTGGCTAAGCGAGAGTGGGAGGAACAACATTGGCAGGATCTTAAATCGGCAGCGAATAAGAAGAATGCAATGCTGTTCTGGGATCTGATTAATAAGGCTAGGCAGCAAAGTATACCACCTATTGCTAACCATATTACGGAACATCAATGGCACTCCAACTTCTCTGCTTTGTATGGTGGGAGAGAAGTACTAGGTTTACCATACCCCGATCCAGACGCCAGGATCCAAACTCCATTGGGGTTTAAAGAAGCATTTCTGAACTCCGAAGTAATTCTGGCCATTAAACATCTGACCCCTAGGAAGGCAGCTGGCCAGGATGGAATACCGGGAGATTTACTCCTGAATGATCCTGATGCCTGGGCCAGACTTATCGCCTTAGTAATGAATTTGATTTCCAAGGGCTATCCCGTGCCAGACTCTTGGAATAAGAGCAACTGGGGCTTGGGCCCACTGGGAAAGAGGGTAGGTCGGGCCACTGTAAAATGCAACAAAATGGGGGTTTTTACCTATGCCTCTATTAAGAATGTCACAATGAATGCTAGCTTTGGGTAAACCAAAATTTATTAGTTTATCCTGACATTTAAGTCTTTTAAGTTCATTCAATTTTGAATTTTTCATTTATTTTAGTATAGGCAGAACTAAGAACATCGTCAACTTCATGTGCTGCCATATAATACCGCATTACAAAGTTATTCAAAAACAAATCATGAACATTTTACAATGATGAAAACATTACTACACAAATGACAATACAATATTAAACAATTACAATATCAAAGTGCTCTTAATTACAGTGAAACATGGAACTGTTACTCAATAATACAGTCTCAATCCTGAATATCTAACCATCTCTTGAACAGAAAAAATGTAAAGAGTATTTCAACCCAATACAAAGTGCATCTACTTCTATGCAAATCAAAAGAGTTCTACATTAATCACTGGCATTAAATGTCAAAGAGTGAAAAGAGTGAAAAGAGTGAAAACACTAGTAAGAGCGGCTAGGAAGGATTACGCGAGGGCGTTAGTGTTGGCTAAGCGAGAGTGGGAGGAACAACATTGGCAGGATCTTAAATCGGCAGCGAATAAGAAGAATGCAATGCTGTTCTGGGATCTGATTAATAAGGCTAGGCAGCAAAGTATACCACCTATTGCTAACCATATTACGGAACATCAATGGCACTCCAACTTCTCTGCTTTGTATGGTGGGAGAGAAGTACTAGGTTTACCATACCCCGATCCAGACGCCAGGATCCAAACTCCATTGGGGTTTAAAGAAGCATTTCTGAACTCCGAAGTAATTCTGGCCATTAAACATCTGACCCCTAGGAAGGCAGCTGGCCAGGATGGGATACCGGGAGATTTACTCCTGAATGATCCTGATGCCTGGGCCAGACTTATCGCCTTAGTAATGAATTTGATTTCCAAGGGCTATCCCGTGCCAGACTCTTGGAAGGGAGCAGAGGTGGTAACAGTATACAAAAAGGGCCCCAGAGACGACCCTGCCAATTACAGACCGATCAGTCTGATTGACGTGATCCAGAAGGTGGTTGGCAGGGTCTTCATTTCTAGGGTGGGTGTCTGGATGGAAGAGGAGCACGTTCTCTCCCACTTCCAAACAGGGTTTCGCCAGAAGGTGGGCACAATGGACCAGGTCTTCCACATTTTTGCGATCTATTGGAAGGCATTAACAATGGTAGTCTCTATTTAGCATTCATAGATCTCAAAACGGCGTTCGACCTGGTCCCCCGAGCAAGGCTCTGTGATATCCTGGGGAAGATGGGTTTACCAAAGCCTCTTTTGGGTTTCATTGTAAAGCTACATGAGGGAAATTATGCGAGGATCAGATGGGGCACCCAGGAGCAACTGACAGAGAGGGGGCCCGTGAGGAGTGGAGTCCGCTAGGGATGTGTTATGGCACCGACCCTTTTCTCCCTCTTTGTGAATGGTGTGGTGGATTATCTGAGGGAGGAAGCGGCTGATGCGCCATCCCTGGTGGGGGAAAAAAACACCTACTCTACTCTTCGCCGACGATACCATCTTGATCTCTAAATTCCCCATAGGGCTCCAAAAACTCCTAGACCGCTTTAGTGAGTTCTGTATTGATAGAGGGCTTACCATCAACACCTCTAAAACAAAGCTTATGGCCATTTCACCCTCCAAGAGATTTAGGAACAACTTTTTACTTAATGGCGTCCCCTTGGAGTTGGTCGACTCCTTTAATTACCTGGGAGTCAGGGTAAACAGCCGGATGAAATGGAAAGATCACCTGGCAAAAATATTGTTAAACCACAAAAGAGTTGCAGGGGTGGTATTAAGGGAACAACGGGAGTCAATGAGTAAACCTGTGGCACCGACTCTCGCAATATATGACGGCCAAGTACTACCGGTAGCCCTATACGGTTCTGAGCTATGGGGGTTTGAGAATATAACGGAGCTAGCCACATCGGAAAATAAGTTCATGTGAGATCTGGTGGCCCTCCCAGTCTCCACCCCGCTGATACCTCTACGGTTAGATCTGGGTAGGCGTTCCATTAAAGACATAGTACGTTTACGTCCACTACTTTTTTGGGTGCGACTAAGAAGGACCCAGGAGCTATGTAATTATGCTGCAGCTTTAGATGAACTTATCTTGCTCAACACAGCTAACAAAATCAAGTGGTTGTGCAACCTGAGACAGTTAGTTGTGCAACTGGGCCTAAGTGAATCGTGGTTGAACCAAACTCCGCCTCCCAAGGCAGTGATTAAAAAGCTCTATTGGGACTATGTACAGGAGATGGCCACACGCAGGAGTGAAGGGGGGCCCCTCTCCCAGCGATTTCTGGAGATCAAATGGACAAGAAACTTGGAACCCTTCCTCGACCTTATTGAGAAACCCCTGGATAGAGCACTTTAACTTAAATTCAGGCATGGGACCTTGCCGGTGAATGACTTTTCTTCTGGGTGGAAAAGTAAAGGTTTTCTCACTAAATCCTGCCCTGGCTGTGCGGCCCCCAATGAGTCAGTAGCGCACTTTCTCTTTGCTTGCCCGGCATATAGGGTTGCTAGGAAAATATGGTTAAAACCACTATGCATGGGGTTGGGCCTTAGATGTCATAAGATGGCCCTACGGGTTCTCCGCACTGATACAACTTCTACTGCTATGGTGTGTGGGGTAGCCAAATATCTGGGTAGTGCATGGCAGACCCGTGCAAGGACCGCCAAGCCTACCCCCCCCTTAGCCTAATCGCCGGACAGTCCTATGGCAGGAACTGATTTTTATGAATTTTACGTATTCAGTTGTGAGTTTGATTTTAGGTAATTTAAATTGAGTAGTATATGAGGATTGGTTGAATATACATGAGTGCTGTGTCACTACTCTTTTATTTTTTTTTAACGTACTGTATAAACTGTGGGGCAGATTTATGTTGCCTGACGCATCTCTGCAAATCGGCAGAGATGCGCCAGGAAAGATACGGCACTCAAGTTCATCCCTGCGCCACCCATGATGCGCCGCATTTACAATGCGGCGCACCATGGCGCAGGAATGAGCAGATGCGTGTCGCATCTAGGGCGTGAAGTTGGCCCAGTGCTGAAGTTGTGCTGCGTGCTGCACGCAACTCCAGCACTGTTCCAACTTGCCCTATCTGTAACGTGGTGCGTCAAGCCTTACGCCTGCTTCAAGCAGGCGCAGGGTTTTGACGCATCAGCGTTGGGAAAGTGACTCAGTGAAATCTTGTAGATTTCACTGAGTCACTTTTCAGGGGCGTTCCTGCGACGGAACGCCCCCCTCTGCGTGGAAACGCCCACATGAAACCTGACGCAGGTTTCATGTGGCGCAGGGCCTTACACCGTGACGCATCTCCATAGATGCGTCACGATGTAAGTATGTCGCAATGTGGCGCAGGGTTTACGCCGCTGCTGCGTCACAGAAGTGACGCAACGGCGGCGCAAAAGTGCCGCAAGTCCGACATAAATCTGCCCCTGTGTACTTTTATGGTGAATTTTTTATCGAATAAAGTTATACTGAATATAGCGCGAACTTTACCCGAAGGTGTCAGAGCGCTTTACATAAGAACCAGTTGAAAACATAAGGACTTATGATTACATGTGTTACATAAAGGATACAAACAGAAAAAATGCAAATGTAAAGTATGATTACTCACGAACGCATTTATTTTTGTGATTCTAAATCGTTTTCTGTGAGTAAGCATGTCGTACTCTTAGAGATATATCAGTAATTCTTACCTGAGCCTGAAATACTGCACAACCCCCTACAGAAAACACTTCGTGAATCAGGCCTGGGTATTCAGGCATGTGTGTTCATGGTAGTTTTATAGCGCTGACAGAGCCGGAAGACAGCGCAGCGCTGTACAGGGCCCAACAAAGACACTGTCAACGTGCTACTGAAGGAGTAGCCGATACCTAGCAGAGAGGGGGACTTTTACTGCATATAAGTCACATCCAAGCTTTGATTTAGATATAATAAAAAACGAAGAAAACGTTTTGTGAACCAGGACCTTTGTGTCTAAACTTCATTTGTTGTTGTAGTCTTCAGTTTTTGTTTTTTTTTGCCTTTGATCCTTGTTTTTTTTGGGTTTTTTCCCAATCATTTACACGTGGACCGGAAGGACCCAGGCTCCGAGGAGCTAGGAGCCGGCCTGGTCCACGTGAGGCTGTAGAGGATGTTTACCCAGACACGAGGCGCTGTAGACATGTCTATCGGAGCATCAGCAGGCTGGGGCAGAGTGGGCTGTGATTAAATAGAGCTCACTTACCTCCCATTAGACAAATCTCATCTGCGACCTGCACGAGATCCACAGATAGCGCCTCTGGGCCGGCTGGGAGGGAGGGGGACAGAGGCACTTTACTCATTAGCAGGGTGCAAGGGAGGGGCTCCTGGCCCAATGTGTGTGCATTGGTATTACCTTATTATGTTATCCTCTACTACCGCCTCACAATGTTCCCTTTTACCGTGTTCTTCTCTCCTATTAGTGTGAAGCGCTCTGATACCTCTCGGGGTCTTGTGCGCGCTATACACAACTTTTTAAATAAATAAATAAATGTGAAGGGGAAGTGTCCTGCGCACAAGGGGCACTGGGACAGAGAGGCACAGAACTGGGACAGGGGGACACAGGGACAAAGAGACACTTACACTGGGACAGGGGGACACAGGGACAAAGAGATACTGACACTGGGACAGGGAGACACAGGGACAAAAAGACGCTGACATTGGGACAGGGAGACACAGGGACAAAGAGACGCTGGCACTGGGACAGAGCGACACAGGGACAAAGAGGCGCTGACACTGGGACAGGGAGACACAGGGACAAAAAGACGCAGACACTGGGACAGGGAGACACAGGGACAAAAAGACGCAGACACTGGGACAGGGAGACACAGGGACAAAAAGACGCAGACACTGGGACAGGGAGACACAGGGACAAAAAGACGCTGACACTGGGACAGGGAGACACAGGGACAAAGAGACGCAGACACTGGGACAGGGAGACACAGGGACAAAAAGACGCTGACACTGGGACAGGGAGACACAGGGACAAAGAGACGCTGACACTGGGACAGGGAGACACAGGGACAAAGAGGCGCTGACACTGGGACAGAGCGACACAGGGACAAAGAGGCGCTGACACTGGGACAGGGAGACACAGGGACAAAAAGACGCTGACACTGGGACAGGGAGACACAGGGACAAAGAGACGCTGACACTGGGACAGGGAGACACAGGGACAAAAAGACGCAGACACTGGGACAGGGAGACACAGGGACAAAAAGACGCTGACACTGGGACAGGGAGACACAGGGACAAAAAGACGCAGACACTGGGACAGGGAGACACAGGGACAAAAAGACGCAGACACTGGGACAGGGAGACACAGGGACAAAAAGACGCAGACACTGGGACAGGGAGACACAGGGACAAAAAGACGCTGACACTGGGACAGGGAGACACAGGGACAAAAAGACGCAGACACTGGGACAGGGAGACACAGGGACAAAGAGACGCTGACACTGGGACAGGGAGACACAGGGACAAAGAGACGCTGACACTGGGACAGGGAGACACAGGGACAAAAAGACGCAGACACTGGGACAGGGAGACACAGGGACAAAAAGACGCAGACACTGGGACAGGGAGACACAGGGACAAAAAGACGCAGACACTGGGACAGGGAGACACAGGGACAAAGAGGCGCTGACACTGGGACAGAGCGACACAGGGACAAAGAGACGCTGACACTGGGACAGGGAGACACAGGGACAAAAAGACGCAGACACTGGGACAGGGAGACACAGGGACAAAAAGACGCTGACACTGGGACAGGGAGACACAGGGACAAAAAGGCGCTGGCAATGGGACAGGGAGATACAGGGACAAAGAGATGCAGACACTGGGACAGGGAGACACAGGGACAAAAAGACGCAGACACTGGGACAGGGAGATACAGGGACAAAAAGGCGCTGGCAATGGGACAGGGAGATACAGGGACAAAAAGGCGCTGGCAATGGGACAGGGAGACACAGGGAAAAAAAGACGCTGACACTGGGACAGGGAGACACAGGGACAAAAAGACGCAGACACGGGGACAGGGAGATACAGGGACAAAAAGACGCAGACACTGGGACAGGGAGATACAGGGACAAAAAGACGCAGACACTGGGACAGGGAGATACAGGGACAAAAAGGCGCTGGCAATGGGACAGGGAGATACAGGGACAAAAAGGCGCTGGCAATGGGACAGGGAGACACAGGGAAAAAAAGACGCTGACACTGGGACAGGGAGACACAGGGACAAAAAGACGCAGACACTGGGACAGGGAGACACAGGGAAAAAAAGACGCTGACACTGGGACAGGGAGACACAGGGACAAAAAGACGCTGACACTGGGACAGGGAGACACAGGGACAAAAAGACACAGACACTGGGACAGGGAGATACAGGGACAAAAAGGCGCTGGCAATGGGACAGGGAGACACAGGGAAAAAAAGACGCTGACACTGGGACAGGGAGACACAGGGACAAAAAGACGCAGACACTGGGACAGGGAGATACAGGGACAAAAAGGCGCTGGCAATGGGACAGGGAGACACAGGGACAAAAAGACGCTGACACTGGGACAGAGACGCACCCCACTGGGACATGGAGACATGGGGATAAAGGCACGCTGAAACTAGGACAGTGAGAAACAGGGGCATAAAGACGCATACACTAGGACAGAGAGACACAGCACTGGGGCATGTGGACAGAGGGACAAAGATACTAACACTGGGACAGAGCGACACAGGGACAAAGAGGCACTGACGCTGGGATAGGGTCACATCAGCTCAGATAACTGGGGATACAGTAGCTGGGACAGACAGACACAACACAGGGGCATGGAGAAACAGGCACAAAGAGACGTTGACACTGGGACAGGGAGAAATGGGCTGCAATAACTGGAGACACAGACACTGGGACAGGACGACACCAATTTTAGAAGAGGAAAACAGATACCCTGGACAGGAACTCACCGGGGCACATTGTTCACACACACTAGGACAGTAGCAGCTGGCAGGGAATGAGGGTAGAGAGGCAGGGGGGAAGACAGGGGTTGATAAAAAAAAAACACATACCTCGTCCGCTGCCCGCGTCTCTCCTCCGCTTCTCCGGCGAGTCCGGAACCAGGAAACACCCAGGCTTCCCATATCCAATCACAATGCTGCAATGCCCCATAATGGCATATTTTGGAACATGTGTTTATTGGTTTCGAGCCTGATTTAGAAATCAGTGGAGGGGAGCACTCCGTCACAAATGTGGCGGATAGCCCCTTCACTGTATTACGATCACATTCTACCTTATGGGGATTTTAATGTGGCGGACGGGATATCCGTCAAGTTTGTGAAAGAGTATTCCGACTTCAAAATCAGGCTCTCTGTTAGTTGTAGTTGTTGTCTTTTTTCCTAAGTCAATGATCCAGCCAAGCAGAATCGACCACTTGCTGTATGACCTGTGCTCACCCTTGGGTAGCTTGGCACTGAGCACTCAGGCTTATCACAGAGGCAATGTGTACAGGATTGACACAGTACTCACTCACAATAAAAACCCTTCACGGTACAAAAGAGACTTCACACAGGATGTATATAAAAGTCATTTGGATTCAACACATGTATATTATCAATTCAATATGAACATCATGTACTTTTAGGTATGAATCACACTTAGAAATATTACTAGCAGTACTAGACCAACTCGTGTTGTGATGATATAAAGAATATGCACACAGGGGAGAATTCCTAATCTAACCCCCTAACCAGCACATAGCACCCTTATGCAGTGCAATATGCTATACACCAGCAATCATAATAATTCAATCCCACAAAGTTACAAGGGGCACCCTAGGTCACAACAAAATCAGAAGCCTGTACATTCAGGAAATTAGACCACTTTAATTAGCACCGTGGGCCGGAGCCACACAGTTAAAACCAGTGTCAACTGTAAAGTGATTTTTGTATGAAGACCACACTGCCGGCCAATGTTGTGAAACACCGGCAGTGCACAGAGTATCACTCCCACACACACACACTCATTCCGCACCACATGCGGTGCCACTGATTCCAGCCTAGTCCGTACAGAATGTTCTTGCACTCATATGCACTCAGTACCCTAAAGTGGTGCAGTGATACTCAGCAGGTCAATTGATAACACTCTGCAGACCCTGCGGCCCAAACCTCCCTCCAGCCTCCATTTCACTCTGTCTGTAACCTTGGATGTAAGATCCCCAGGTCCCACTAAGTCTGGGTTCGCGAGAACAGCTGGAGAAAGTAAGAAGGTTTAATTAAGAGTTAGACGTAATGAAGGATGTGTAGCCACTAAGCCAGGGTGGAGTTCGCGGAGGTCCGCTAAGCGGAACTCAGCAAAATGCAGAAAAAACTACGCCTGCGCGGAGCTCCGCAAGCAGTAGAGTGGGTTAGAAAAATGGCGTTTACTGTCATTTTCAGTGCCGGGTGTTTGTCTTTGTTGTGAAATTATCGCAAACTTCACCATGCATAGAGCAAGCGGGCACAAGTGGGCGCTGCTTCCTTCCTGCCACTCGAGTAGATCACTCGAGCAGCAGCTTTCTCAATGTGAACAGACGGTTTCTCAATGTTAGCGGTCGCGACCATACCCGACCATGCCTTAAGAAATCCGACCGCCCTCATTGATAAATCTCGCCAGGAGGTTGATTTCCCTCGCTCGCCCTCACCAACTTGACTTTGACGAGCGCCCATGAGGAAAAATCTCACCAGGACGTGGATTTTCCTCACTCACCAACTTGATGTTGACAAGAGCAACTGAGGAATAAAACTCTGCTCCGCTATGCAGAGCTGAGTTTTTTGGAACTCCACGAGCTCCGCATAACGTGGAGTGTGGAAAACTCCTCAAACTCTACGAGCAGAGCGGAGTTCACCGGGCAGGCTTAGTAGCCACAACTGAGGAAGTTCACCCACAGATCTCAAAACACAAGGGAGTCACGTAGTCTCTTGGTCCACTTCTGAACTGTCTCAAAAGCATTCCTCCAACCCTGTCAATCTCTTTCACTGCTACCTGGTGCCACACTGCCTTCAGGAAGCGCCAGGTGAGGAGGGGCCGAGAAGAGGGTCAGGAAGGGAGCAACAATGAATTGGGAATAACGCAGAGGAGCGACTCAGATGCAGCAGGCAGGCCCTCAGGTTCACATTGGTCAGGGTCAAACCCAGGCAGTCCGGGTACAAGGTCTGGTGCATGTTGATATGGGTCACAACAGTCACTTCAGGTCATACACATGACGAGGAGTTGCAAATTCCGTACCTCCCTGGAAATGAGCAACAGTGTCCGGTGCATGTTAATTTGGGTTATTCTAAAGGTGGGCAGTGAACTCCGCTCCTTCAGCAGAGTGCAGAGTTTTTACAAAAAAACTCCGCCCCCTGCGTGGTGGAGTTTACTGGTGCTGATGCCCATCCCTAGCTTTTTACATATTATTAGCAACTGTCTGGCCCCTTCTCTTATATGACAAATTAAGTAATCAAGCGTTGGATGTTTATTCCGATATGGTTTGGAAGAGGGAGAGCCGGCACCAGAGAACAACTGAGACGTCACGACATACCTTTCACTGCCTTCTCCTTCTTTAGTCCAGTGTCCTCAACGCTGCACGTGTACGCATCACTTCACAGCCTCGCGGCAGGGATGGTGATCAATCAGGGACTGCTCATGCAGATCCATTGGTGCCCCTGGGGCACTGAGATGTAGTGTCCTAGTGATTTTCTTTCAAAATCAGAGCAAAAACAAATCATTGCAGAACTTCGACATCCGCTGCTCAGCCAATGAGCTCAGCTACGATAGGAAGTGACATCACAACTTGGTGTTGCTCCAGTCCTAATACACCATTGTAGCCTTGGCCACTCGCTGCTCACACACCTTCTCTCCTGCAGGATTGTGCCAGGAAGGCAGTGCCCAGAGCTACCATCAGAGATAAATTTGAAGCACATTCAGTGGATTGAGCGACCGGAGGTGCTGAAATAAGTGCTGCAGTACATGCGGTAAGTGCCCCTCAGCACAGGCTAGTGGGAGGTGTTGGGGTCAACGAGGTCTGCTGCACCGCTGCGGGCACTGGTTCCCTTCCGGACTGCAATCTGCTGTGCTTCTAGACGGTGCCAGCTGTGTGTGGAATAAGTTAGAGCTCCCCTCTCCAATTTCAGTCATGCACAGTGTAGAGTTTAAAATTCTGTACCTCCTTGGAAATGAGGCACAACATCTGGTGCCCATTGTTTTGGGTTACACCAGATCAGTCCAGTCACACACAGAGTTCAGCAGAGCCACATGAGGTAGAATGAGGCACTACTACTGGTCCACTCCCGCCACCGAGGGCTGAACCGAAGAATCGGAAACTGCACACAGTTAGCATGCAGTAATTGTGACGCACAATAGAGATGCGTCACAAACGATGAAAGGGGCCATGCAGGGCGGCACAAAATGTGCATTGGCTCACCATCAACAAAGCTCTTATGAGTGTCGGAGACCCTGCAGTACAGGAACCACACACCTTAGATACAGGCAAGATTTCTGGGGATACACACTAGGCAATCTGGTCTCCAATCATAGTTCTTTGTCCAGTGCCCATGCCTCGCTGCCCGATAGGATTCGGCTGACAAAGTAGGCTCTTGTGAGGGTACTGCTCTCCAGATGTCAGGTGGATGGTGTATGTCCCTCGTAAGAGATTTTTTTATGTCCCTGAGCTCCCCGGTAGAACAGGAGGCTCGCCAAAAGGCCCTTGGAGAGCGCACTTTAGGGCACCATACTTCAGCAGGTCATCAGCCCAGGCCAGCCACAATTCAGACAGTTATCCTCCGTGAGCACAACAGAATCCTTTGGCAGTGTGCACCACGCAGTCCAGGTTCTCCGGTCCCATGTCCCTGTAAGTGTATCTCACCCCTTGATGAAGTATGGCACAGTAGTTATACTGAAGTGTGCCTTTAAAGTTGGGGGTGGTTCAGGGGATCTCCCTTTGAACCACAGATGTCTCCCCTATATTATTTCAGGCCTATCTGCCATGGGGAAGTCGAATGCAGATCTTAATCTTTAGTGGAGCCATGATGTGGCCTGAGAGGTTAAGTGTTAAAACCTCTCTTACCAATCAATTCCACTCGGCCCTCAAATGGCAGAGGTCTGGTTTTCCAGGGAATTTCCATGGGTTTTTAACTTTGGGAAATGCACAGATGTGCTCCCTGGTATTGATTGAAGCCAGGCGCCAAGGCATACTGAGAGTTTAAACCCCTTCCACACGGGGATAATTTCCCCGCGGTGTGTGGGAGTGGGGGGGGCCACGCACGGCGACTCGTGCTCGTGACGAGCTCAGCTTGTCATGACTCCGCCCACTCAATGGAACGCCCCGCACAGGAGGGGAATTATCCCCGCGTGGGCAGTCCACGGGGCTGTTGTGATGAGCTCAGCTCGTCATGAGCGTCGAACAGGTTAAAACATAGAAATGCCTATATTCTATAAGCGGCATTTCTAAGTGAGCTATGCTTAAACCACCATTACCATTGGAAAGGGTGCAGTACTGTGAATCCATTTATAGGAAATACCACAAGGCTGCTCCACTACAATCTACTGCCCCAGCCCGAAGTAAGGTAAAACAACTCATGTTAGCCTATGAGAAGAGCAAGACTCATCTGTAGTGAAAACACACTTGGGAATTCCACACTACCTGAGTGCACATGCCCAAATTCACACTCAGGCCTGCAATAGCCGGCTGGACACATAGACCATGGCATCATCGGTGCCAATGCACTCAAAGAAGCCTGCTAGGGCAGACTGGCTTCGGGTTTAACCATTCATGGGTGGAAATGCACCCACAGAGGCCTCCTATGGCAGGACGGACACATAGTCACAGTCATCATTGGTGTAAGTGAGCTCGCACAGGCCTCCCATAGCAGGCGGAACACTGTGGGGCAGATTTACAATAACTGGCTCATTCCTGCATATCAGCAGGGATGCGCCAGTTATTGTGTGCCATGCCTCCGCCACCAGGGATGTGCCTCGTTTACAATGCGGTGCTCCATGGGGCAAAAACGGCACAGATGCGTCACGCATCTGTGCCGTAAAAGCGGTGCATTGCTGGAGTTGCAACGCAGCTCCAGCAATTCTCTGAGGGGCCCTATTTTTACAATGCTGCATCAAACCTTACGCCCACCCTGCGCAGGAACACCTCCTTCTGGAGCAGGGCTTTAAAACATGACGCATCTCCCAGATGCATCACGTTGTAAGTACCCCGCACCATGGCGCATCTTCTGCGCCGACGCTATGGCACAAAAGTGACGTAACGGCACCATAAAAGGGACGCAAGTTGCTTGTAAATCTGCCCTATAGTCCCTAGTACCGTCGGTGCAAGTGCACACACACAAGTCTGCACGGCAGCCAGAACACAAGGTTAGAACATCCTGCCAGGTAGGAAGGCACACACACGCTCACATTGCATATACAGTGGGAAAGTGGCTACAGCTCTGAGGCCCTCAAGAAAATCAGCAAAACCCAGGCGGAAGCAGCTAAACATTTCAGGAAATGCTATCTGACGAGTATCAGGTCCAACAGTTTCCATAGAGAATAAAACAGCAAACACATATATAAGAAAAAGGTGGTCAGTATGCCCTGAGCATCACAAATGGAACAAATCCAATAGCAGTCCAGTAGAAAGAGAACAGTGAGCAAGATTACAATGGACTTAACAAAGCAGTAGCATAAACCTCAAGACAAGCATGTATATCGGCGATAACAATGATGTATTATATTGTGGAGGGCCCTCCTGGACATTAGTGCTAGTCAATGTTTTTGATAGGCGATAGGTCCTCAAAGTTCCCATATGTCATGCGGGTTGAGCTGAGGAACCTGAGCACAGCCAAAAGAAGATTCAATTAGTTCTTCTATGGTATGAAAAATGTCTTCCAAGTAATTCCTAACTGGAGTTCTCTCTCAAACTAGGTGATACTAACCAGCAGGGTCACATACACATCTGGGGCATTGTGCAGAATTCTATTGGTCAATTCTATGCAAACATTGCCTCAGTAGTATATTTAATATCCCTATAAGTCCCTAGTACTAGCTTCTCCAATGAGTAGCTTAGGAGCTACTAGTAGATCTCCAGCTACCTCAAAGGAGACCTCCCTTGTACCACCACGCTTTTGTGTGGTTGACTTAATTTGTGTTTCCCAATAATCTAATTTGTGAATTTGGAATGACAATCTGTGTGTTTTCAGAATTTATAAGCTGAGGTTTTGGAGAAAAAGGGATTTCCATGATATAATTGAAGCTGATATTTGAGTGATAAATAATTCAGTATTACTAAAATTATTATCTTGGTGCCAGGGGTATTGCAGCTTTGGTTGGCATGTATTACCAATGTACGGGCATTCTAAATTGAGAATAGCCTTTTCACATTACTGCTGTTTACTCTTCCTCGTGCACTGAGGTGATCACTTCCAATAATCTTGCATATGGTGGCCACTAATGTAATCTTGCATGATGTGGTGATGATTACAATTCTAATAATAATAGTTGCTCAGGAAGATTTTCATTGAGCATAAGTAGCTCTTATGACAGAAAAGGTTGGAGAGCATGGCCCTAGTATATGATAGTCTGTGTACCCAGGGCCTGTAAGTTAATTGTTACTAGTGGCCTGCAGCACCTATTGCACCACCAAAAAAGTCACAAAGTAAAGCATATTTCCAGGCCTGATCCTGCAACCTGAGTTTGCAGTTTTAAAATCACAGGCCAATGAGCGATTCCTCATGCGTCTTCCTTGATCAACACTTGAAAAATGAAAATCCATTTCACATTCATTCCCTAAGTGATTCCTTGGAGGATTGAGTGGTTGATATTCGAGTTTTTGATGCACCGCTTCAGCGATTGCTAGCCACGCCATAGAAGAGACGCCTCATCTTTGGTGAGTGCATCTGAATTTTTACAGCTTACCGCTAGAAGTGTATTAACCCTGAGCGGTTTTTCTTACATTCATTTTTTGATTACAGTTGTGCTCCATCGTTTTCACTCGTCAAGTGTTTCCTTGAAGGTTTGAGTGGGCCGTAAGGGATTTTTTTACCATGGGATTTTTCACTTTTTTAGCGGTGCGGTAATTCCAGTTACTCTAAATGCACTTTTAATTTATTTTCCCCTAGCCGGAGACCTCTTGGGGCATATTAGCAAGGGCAATATCGCTGCTTTAGCGGCACTTTTTGCCCTAAAGTGGTGATATTTTTACCGCCCTATCAGCAAGCTGCCGCTAACAGCAGTTAGCGACACCTTTCAGGCGATAGCGACCAGTTTGGGGCCCGCTTTGCATGTCAGCGATATTTATCAATAATGACATGCAAAGTGGCCGTATCCAAACTGTTAGCGTCTAAAAGTAGTCGCTAACACAGCTATCGTCTATGAGCAACGCAGGCTTTGCGATAAAAAAAGTTGCGCTAAGCGCGATTATCGCTAGAATCTAACACCTGCTAAAAAGATGACTTACCTGTTTCTTCAATGGGAGGTGGATTGTCAGGTTAAGTCCCCATTGGTGTTAATGCGTGCATATCGCTGGATTTCCAGCGATATCCAGGCATTTCGCCGCTATCGCTTGATATTTTAGCACAATGTAGATAAATGTTGCTAATAGCATGTTTTCTCCGCTAAAATATCCAGCTATAGGTAGCGATAACAATACCCGCACTAAGCGCGTTTTGCATTAAATATCGCAATTCCTTGCTAATATGCCCCCTTGTTTTATAAGCCGGCCAGCTTTATTCTTAGGGTTCACGATCGTGGAACTCTGTCTAGGTAATCAATTTGCACAACTTACGTCTATCATATGGGTATGTGCACTCATCCTTTCTATTCACTTTTGGTGGCTAGTTTTTGGCTTTATCTGGATTTTTTCTTTTCAGGTGTTGATCAGGAGGATGCATGAGGGTTTGCTCATTGGCCTGTGATTCTTTATTTTAAGTTACATATGTGCATGGCTCTACATTGTTTTTGACATTTTTGGTACATAGCTTGAGATGTATGTGGATTTATGTACATGAGTTATGTCTTGTGCTTCACTATTGAGGTCTTTACCTGTCTTTAGATAAGTTAAATTTAGACAATTAATGTTTCTCTCATTTATAGATGTCCTGAGGAAGGACTTCTGATACAGACTGAAATGCCGTGGGATGTATCTTCCAGCCAGTCTTAAGAATGCCAAGACTAGCTTTCAAGTGTAAATAACTTGATCAAGAATCATGTTTTTAAATTAAATTTACTTGATTCGCATTTTGCTTTGAGTATTGTATGAAAAATTTAATTTTTGTTAGTTTTGTCACGTTTGATTAACGATTTGATTACTTGCCAAAATTCATTCGTTTTTGTTAGGATTTGTTTAAGCCCTCACAAGGGCCATCGTAGTGGACACTGTGTCTGGAGAATCAGCTCAAGATAGTTTTTTGACTTTTAGAAAGTTTGCATTTTCCTGCCTAAAGCCCATAGTAACCCTTTCAGAGATAATCACCCACTGTCACCTGGCAGCCTGCTGGGAGGTGTGAATTGCTCCCAGGAAAGGGAACAAAAGGGCCTTGGTGGGAGACGGTGTGACCTCATCCTGACAGAATGGCCTGGGAGATGTGGCCACCAACAGGCCAAGCTTCAAAGGGACGGCCCTCCTCACAGGCAGATGTAACTCATAGGCCTGCACCTGCATTGTTCAAGTCTCCAATCCAAGTTGGAGAAAACTAGTCTCATTATTGGTTTTGCAGGGAGAGTGTCTCATTTACGTAGACACACCTCATGGGTGTGCTCAGAGCTCTGACCAAGGGAAGAAAGATTCTGCCATGTTGGATTTTGGCAGGGCACTGTAGAAATGTTTAGGGCCTAACTCTGAGTACATGATGTAAATGTAAATGTGGGTGTACTTGTAATGCGCACTGCGACTCCATGGAGTATCCTGGCGCTGAAGACCGCTGGGGAACCCGTCCTGGTTTTCCCTGTGAGATGGTCCCTTTCTGGGTATCTCCAAGGTGAAACCAGGCATCCCCGGCGTCTGTGGGGGGCCGTTGTAGAGATGAGGCAAGCTTAATGCCCAGAGTTGCCGAGTGTGTTCCCTGGTTAGAGTAGGCACCGAGGCGAGAATTATCGAGTCCGTTTTGACCCTGGTCCACGACCCTGCCGCGTCGGGAATTGAACCCTGGTCCCGGGCCGTTCTCTGCTTACGGGTCTGCCGCCTCTAACCAGTGAGCTACACCATTTTGATGTCAAAATGGATTGAAATGCCCATGGGAACTTTTCCCCTATTGGTTAGGAAGTCACCCCCCCCCCTACCGACAGCCTAGTTACAGGCACAAAAATGGCACTCCTGGATCCTTCTTCATAACACTTCTGGATCTGAGGAAGACAGAAGAAAGACTACACCTTCAGAACCCTGACTTTAGAAAGAGGACAACACTTATTGTAACCAGTGGAAGGAGACCCATAGGGCTGGAGCTACTCCCTCCTGAATCTAGGACAGAAAAGTGTTCTCAAAGGGCTAGTCGGCTAACCTCCTGTTAAACTAGAGGGCCTCAAAAAGCTGAAGGATACCTACACTCCTGAAGAGCCCAGCTGGCCAGGTCTACCTGGACTTTCCCCAGACCCTAGGGATATCTCAACTTGGAGTAATGTGTAAACAAACAAAAATCCAAGTCACAACCCTCAAGTGTTGTCCCTTAGGTCCTCGGGCAGTTGGAAAAGTGACAGTGTGTAATTCTCCTGCCTAATACTAAAAATAGTGTTAGGCGGAGCTCACGGACTTCCACTCTGCAGAATTCGCAAAATGATCAAAAAACTGTCCTAACTTTAAGACTTTCGGTATTCACTGCAGGCATTCAGGAGTCCTAAAGTTAGGAGTCCTAACTTTACTACTCCTAAACTGAGAAAAATCCTAACTTTAAGACTTTCGGTATTCACAGAAGGCATTTAGGAGTCCTAAAGTTAGGACTCCTAACTTCTGTGAATACTGAAATGAGTATAGTTATTTGAATCGGGCCCTCAGTTTTCCCACATCTGCTTATTTAGTTCAAGGCCACGTGTGTACTTATACAATCTGATTCTCAAACCATGCATTTGTGTAAGCCCAAATTATATGCTCAAAGGGTGTGATTAACAGGTATTCACCAATTGTCAATTTGCACTCCAAAATCAATGTATTCTTGCAAAGTCATATCCTACGATGGTGTAATCTAGGAAATTAACAGCTGTGCGCACTGGTAAACTCTGATTTGCTCGCGCTTTGCGGAGTTTACCGTACTCCGTGCTCCAAGCGCAGTGTGAATTGGCTAAACTTCACATACTCTGCCGGTGGAGCAGAGTTTACAGCCTACCCCTACCTAAAAGCAGAAACTTCTCCAAGTATTTCTGCCAAAAAGCAGAGGCTACGACAGATCGGCAACAAACCACAGGTGGCACTATTGCATTGCCAGTTGGATTCAATGTATTCGTTTGCCTCACTGAAAGAACTTTGAATCTTCAGCAGGAAAAGACGCTGAAAGTATATGGCCAACCAAGGAGCTTCCCTGGGAGTGATATTTGAATTTCTCCCACTCAGAGTTTTCCTGCCAAAAGTGTATGACTTCACCAGGACTTTGTCTGACAGCTATCCAGCCTTGTGAAACCCATCTCACCCACAGCCTTGCTTGTACACAGACATAAGGCATGTAGACAAACTGGGATGGTGAGACTCACACTGAGAAAGGGAGACATGGTCACTAGGGGAAGAATATACAGATGCTGCAGCAGAGAGACAGAACGCTAGGAAACTACAGAGGGACATTGGAACAAGGAGACCAAGAAACAAGAACAGGGTGACAGAGACACTGAATTAGGAAGAAATAGGCACTGATTCAGGGTTGCATTAAGACACAGATACTGTGAATTGAGCCAAGACTATTTGGAGAGGGATACATGAATACAAAGACTGGAAGAGATGGACATTAGAACAGAAAGACCCAAACAATTCTCAAATGAAGTAGTAAGTCCACCATCAATACAATTACCACTACCAGAATTAACACTAAACCGGTTGTAGAAGGGCAGCTGTTATTTTGCCTGCAGTATACCCAGGTTTTACATTATCACAAATCTCTAATTATGACCCATAGTATTCTATTTTGTCAGCTTACCCCACTACATTCTCTGTAAACCAAAACATATTTGCTAGAGTCAACAGCTGTTCCTTTATCTGCATCCATCCCAGGGTTTTACTACAAAAGATACCACAACTGAGTCCAGCTGTATTAAACTAGTAGTAAAACAGCCTGACATTTTGCTACTCTTCAGTCCAATAGCCAGAAGTATATTCTTAGGGGGGTCATGGCCCTCAGCTATGACCTAACATTAGAACTGTGCTCGATAGATGCATTTAGTCCCACATTTTGGTTGTACTACTACATTTAGACCCCCAAAAATGTGTGTTACAAGAATATTGAGGAGAGAATATCAAAAGGTAAATGCATAGAAGAAATTATAGATTTACTATTCTAACTCCACATCTACCAACTTTGAAGCTATATATTGTGTGGCTGCATATATGTGGAGTAAGGTATATAACATCTATACTTACTCGCCTGTCTATATTTTAGGTTAGATATTTTGTCTTCAATGTTCTGTGTAATCACTATTCTGGTTTTGATATTGAGCTGCCCACTGTGCGATTCTATGTGAGGGAATATGTGAATTTTCTAAGGTACATATGAGAGTATACTTATTCAACTTTTCACACTCCACCTTCAAATAGAATTAATTAGTTGGGATTTAAAGTAAAAAGTTGTAAAGTAGGCTAACTCACAACTTTGTGTGTTGTCTCAAGTGTTCAAGCTTTGTGAACTGCAAAGGTTATCAAGTTCTTTTAAAAATAAAAAATGTAAACTGCCATGAGCTCAGAGCACTCCCTCCCTGTCTTCTTACCTCACCTGGCAAAGTTTTCTTTTGCTGGAGGATGCCCTCCTTAGCACATTCTGCATCAGGTAATCATCACACCTGGAAGGCCCGAAAGGATAAACCTTATCTCACATAATGTTTGGAAAAAAGCAAAATCAAAAGCTTCATGGACTTGAAGCTAGCTCTGACATTGTCATACACCCCGCATAGTTACAGGCAGGTTGTACGAAAGGTATTGTATTACAGGCGACTTTTGTTAGGCAACAGCCAGCAAGACAGGTAGGCATGGTAAAGAATGGGTGAGTTTTTGAGCCCGGATGGGCCCATTTGAGGCCTCTGGCCTGGCTGAGGACACTAGTTCCATCTCCAGTTAGAGAAGCCATAGATGGTCAGGCAGCAGCATTGCCTCCAAGGCTCTGAGTGGTGGTTTCACGGTTTGCATCTAGGAACTTGTTCTGTAATAACATCTCTGTTAGATGCTGCATGCATGGTCCCTTCCATGTGGATGCTACAGAGTGATTTGCTTCCAGAATTATGAATAATCCCCACTTTTTCACCTGACGTAAACTCTTCACATAGCATTTTCAAGATGGTACCCTCTATGTGTCTATCATTGGCTGGACAATCATGCACTTTTCTGAGTGGTGAATGTAGAAAGCATGGAAGCTTGCCATGTGTACTTGAAATGTAAAATATTTACTAGCAAGGGGATTTTTCAGCATTACTACAGGTGCAGATAAAAGTCAAGCCTCGTGTTATGTAACAGTTAAGAAACTGTCATATTTAAAGGAATACTAGAAAGCCAAATCACCTCTTTAATAGAACCTGTACTGTTCTGCAAGTTGGTTGTACTTTCCAGTGACTGTACCAGAAAATTTAGATTTTGTTGATATACATTAACAGACAAGGCATAAGCACTTCTCTCCAAGAGCATGAAGCAAGAAATAAGACAGGGGTTCCATTATTATGCAATTTGCCAAAAGCAATGTGGATCAAGTAGCAGTGGTTAGACCTTATTGTGACCACTTTGCAAGGTGATTTTTGGATCTTATACTAAGATCCCTTTTAGAAAATAAATTACAAAATTGTGCATTGAAATCTCATTGGACCAGGATTATGGGACAAAACATGATAAGCTATAAATTTCACATAAAATCTCCAAATACCTTTTCTCCAAGGGGGTATCTAGCTCCGATTTAGCTCCTTGAGCCTCTCTCTGACTTTCTCTATTTTCTCTGCATTTCCTGATCTCTGTCCTCACTGATTTTCTCAACCTTTTCCCTACTATCACTTTCTGTTTGCTGCTGCACCTTTCTTTCCATTCCTGTCCCTCCTGCTTCCCCTCTTGCTTTTTCTATTTACTCTTCTTCCTTTCTCTGTCTCTCCTTTCTTTATCTGAATCTTCTCTCGTTTTCAGAACCTCTTCACACTATCTTCTCTTATGTCTTCCCTGTTCTTCTTTATACTTTTTATTCTTTCTCTATCCTGCTTCTCCACAGACCATTTATGGCAACTGAAACGTTCTCTAGGCTATGTATGGCCATCAACAGCACCTGACACCTTTCTTTTATGACTGTGCTTTTGCCTGTTCCCCAGTCCCAGAAGCCTGCCACCTGTTGGGGCCTCCTGAACTGGAAAAGTTCCCTACAATCATTGAACAAAGAAGTTAGTGCAATGTGGCCATCATATCCCTGCAGCTCATTGTCAATTCTTGTTGGGCAGGACATCTGTCTGCATGTGTTTGGTGGAGTTTCACTGCTTTATGGCAGCCGCAGGCCCATTGACATTACTGGAAAAGAAAATGTTTCTGGTAGAAACACTAGAAACATATTCTCTTCCAAAATCAAAGTCAGCATGTGAGGGAAATGATTCCCACAAGTCTGGAATTTGATGTCTTGTTTTGCTGTGTTGTGCAGCAAGCTATGCGCTGACATTACACAGCAAAACAAAAGTGAAAGCAGATCAGGCTAATGGAATCTACAGGGATCCACACATGTTCTACCACACAGCGTTTCTACACTTCTCCCGATAACAATAGTGCTGTCACTGCTTAATTTGAGCCAGTAATTGTAGTGACCTCTGGCACTTATTTCGGGGGACCAGCACTTATTTTTCCTCATCATACATTTCTTGGGAGCAAGAGAGAAAAAATGCACAAAGGGGAAAGAGGAGGAAAGAGGAAGATGAAAAAAACTGTTACAAAGAGAGACAGCAGGAACATATAGAGTGATATAAAGAGTCAGGGACTGTCTTGTAGTCTGATAAAGAAGCATGAGCTGGATTCCAGGCTACCCAGCCTTTGTATTCAGTGTATAACAATGTCTTTTAGGGTATTAATTAAAGGTCAGTTTCAGGCAGCACAATTAATTGCAGAGAGTGGAGCGAGAGAAAGTGAAAACCAGGGAGGCAACATTTTTGGTAACATAGAATGTCCTTTAGTAAATGCTTATGTTTGTCATATTTAGCTTCATATATTCAAACAAGTGAATTCTGCAACTTCACTCGACTCCCAATTAATACAACAGAAACCTCATATACTTTTGGTAAAATAACAAGTATCTCTGTCTTTACATGCTAAAACGAATATAGTCATTTCACAAAAGTGATAATGAAAGTTTAACAAGCAGTGAGAGAGGTGATGATTTTGGGATCCTCCCTAACCTAGGGAGAAAACCAAGGAGATGCCTTGAAAACAAAGAGCACATCTTGCTGAACGATTTGGTGGTGATCCCATCCTCTTAGGACCACCCGAAGCACAGTTATGGGCAAAAATACAATCCCAACCAAAGGCTCTGCAGAGCATTATGGGCCGGGATTAGCAGTGGGCAGTGAAGTATCCAATATCAAAATAATTCTACAGAGAGCTGCAGTTCAACTAGTCGTTACTAGGTGTCCCTCACGAGTCAAATTCAAGAGCATTGAAATTATTACATCAAGCTGCAGTTCCACTAGTCGTTACTAGGTGTCCCTCATGTTACATGTTCTTTTCTTTTTTCTTTGGGTCATCTCGCTACACCTGCTTAAGGAGTCAGAGGACCTGCCCTGGAGGCGCTCTACCGGTGGGGCACAGCCACGGACGCTCATCCAGGAATTGGGGACAATTGTGAGAGCTGTTTTCTTTTATATGGGGTGGAACTTGTTGTGGGAGTGGAGGGCAGGAGTTGGGATATGGTGGGTGAGGGTGAGGGGGTGGGCCTGTTGTGGGAGGAGAGGGTGGGACTTTCATATCTTTCATTTTTGTTTAACCAGAACAATGTTTTTTTTAATAACGAATAGATGTCTTTGCATTAGTTAGAGTAGCCTCACACACAGGTAAAGGGGAAGTGCTACCAGCACAGCGACGACAGAGGTTGTTCTCCTGAGCACCTGTCCCATCACAAACCAACTGCTCCACTGTGCCCATCACCTTCCTCTTTCAAGTTTTTAACCCCTTCCACGCTCATGACGAGCTGAGCTCGTCATGAGTTACGCCTGTCGTACGCTTATGACGAGCTGAGCTCGTCATGTAACGCGGCTTTTCGCAAATGTTAGCGCACAGCGGGAAAACCCGCAGCGCGCATGGGGTTAATATTTCCCTAACTGATCTCTTGTTCCATGTGTTGTTAACTACTCTATTTACCTTTCTCATCCAGTCAGAACTCCCCGGCAAACAGCGTAAAACAGAATATGTGTGCCCTGACCATAAACAACCTTCCCACCTTTGATTGATGAGGCTTAGCAGCACTGACCCTCCCAGAGGGTCTAATTTACAAGAAAGTGCTGCAGCGTGGCACCGCAAGCCCTTTGGCTGCGCCATGCTACAGCACTTTCAAAGCACAGGGATGCAACATACCTTCCTGTATATAAAACAGAGGTGATTTCTTCATTCTATGTGTGCTTCACAATGAAGCACGCATAGAAAGAGGAAAAAAACGAGGAGAAATGTATACATTTCTCCTCGTTGCTCCTTCTCATGCCTCCCCTGAGGAGGTGTAGCATTCAGACGCATTTCCAGGTTTATGATTTCTCGTAAATCTGGAACTGTGTCAGGTTGCTTGGGTGTTGCGTGGGAACACCCACAGCAACACCCACGGAACAACCCTTTCATGCAAAGTCCTGTGTGTAAAAGGCCATATTTACAAGGACAGGAAAAGCCACGCAGGGCGGCTTTTCCTGTCCTTTAAATATGTTGCAGTAAAATGTGATGCACCGGTGGAGCAAGGGGCTTGAAAATAAAACCCAGTGTCAATAACGGCTACTACTGCCCTTTCCCTATCCTCTGTAACTATTAGTGGCCGCTAATGGGGTCAGTCAACAAAAACAATCCTTCCTTCCAGAGAGCTTCTTTTCTTACCTGAGTAGATGAAGCAATGTCTTCTACCTTAAAGCATGGTTTCCCAAGGGCCTTCTTAATGCTAGAAGCGGTGGACCAATAGCACTATGAGGGATGACACCACAGGGGTTCAACAGGACTTGTAAATTATCTTGGTGAAGTGAACTATTCTATCACAGCCACTTGCTCGACTAAAACTATTAAGATTATTTATAAACTCCTTATGTCAGGAGGACTCAGTAGAAGGTTACTTCATATACATGGGTCGTAGAGTGTGGGAAAGTGCGCACTACCTATCCTGGGACATACATTGCTGTAATTAAGGCCCTAATTATGGTGCCCATCGAACTTATAGACAGGCTGTCGATAGCTGTCTAACCCCAAACAGGCCTTCAGCCCGACCGCCGCATTTCAATCCAGGTGGTCGATCATAAGAGGCCGGGGGAGGACAGCCACCTATGAAAGGATCATCTGATCCCTATGGGGTGGAGGTCTGAATCGCAATCCCGAATGGAATCAGTGCTGAGGCGCGCAGTGCAGTTGGAATTATGATTTCCCTTTCAGTCTTTTTCTGTCAGAAAGACAGCCATGAAAAGGCTGTGAGAAACTGATTTTGGGGACCCCCATACATCATGGGCCCCTGTTAAGAGACATGTAGTGCCCACACTCACCACCATAATACATAACTCAACTGATCACACAACCTGGGGAAAGAGGGTTAGGGATTTTCATGAATGAATGGGTAGGGGGGAATTGGGGAAAGGTGAGACAGGCATACACATTCATCAAGTCAATGAGCCCTTAACATCGGTTGTGAAAGGAAAATGACAATTCAGTTACCAAAATCAAAACAGTTCTTTAGCCTCCAGACTTCCAAGTTATCTTATTCATTTGTGTTTCCCATGGGGTTAAAAAATTCAAAATAGGAAGGACCCACCCAGTTAAAAAATAGTTGTAATAAGTTATGAAAAGGAAAATTGTACTGTATACAAATGGATGGTGCATTTGTATTCTTCTGGCATTGTCCATCTTGGGTGGAGGGCTGAACTAAAAGCTGGAGCACTATGGAGCATTCTTCTTACAGACAAGATGCCATGTGGAGTGCAAAAATAAAATGTCAATAAAGGAGAGTTAAGGTAAGAAGCATGGTGTCTGAGGAGCAAGATGACATGGCCTGGTAGAGTCAGTGGTGTGTGTCATTAACTAAGAAGTAAGAAGAACCAATCTTGTACCACCAATAAGAGACAACTAATTCCACGTTCCTGGCTGATCCCTCTAAGAATATCATTTAGCCTTGTGCAGCAAAGCAGACCACAAGTTGACCACTTAATTAGAGTTAATCATTTGAGCTACTGGGTTTTTCTAACCATTGCACCTCTCAGGTCCACATGAGTAGACCCCTTTGAGTCTTCTTGTTTCCCACAGAAGCAGATTCTAGGCAATGGTCTTCTTGTGATCATTGTCAACGGTATTTTGAATTTAGTTCAGCTGAAAGAGATAGGCCTGTAGGGACGCTTTGTGTGATGCTGTCACTGCCATCCTCTCCTCCCTTCTAACCTACCTTCTTCTATCACTTCAGCTGCTGGTTCCCACTCACCACCAGCTGCTATGTAAAGTGGGGTTCCCACATGACTGTGGGTTGCTTTTTCAAATGGGGCAGCTGGCCTCCAGCACTGTTGTGCCCACCTAGCTTACCACTATGAACTTTATTGTGGTAAATAGAGCATATTTCAATGTTTTCCTCGTGTGGGCTAAGCCTAAAGAAGTAAAACAACTGGGGAGGTGAGCTTTACAGTTGTGCCAAAACCTGAAGAACTGGAGGTAAGGCTCCAGGTAGTTGGGTAGTTGTGTTGTTGTTTGGTGTGCTGCAGTTGTGATAGGGGTGGTGACAGCTGCAGCTTTCTGGAGTCTGTGAACCACATGAATCTGAGCAGGTTGAATATAGGTGATCTGTACGTCCTCTGTGCTACTCTACACATTGATGATCACTGGCATGACCACCACCACCTTCATATGCAAGGCTTTGAAGCTTTCGTTTCCATTATATATCGGCTGGTGTCCAGATCATCAGACATTGATGGGCTTTAAGTATGGGCAAATTTTGCGGATCTGTGCTCCGCGAATTTGCGCGAAATCGCAAAAAAAATCGGTGAATTTATGGATTTTCCCGCAAACTCGCAGATTTTTTTGCGATTTGCACTGTACTCAACTGGAGTACTTTATACTGGCTAATCAGTAAGTGCTACCTCGTTGGGTAAATGTATATTGCTTTTCCTACACTGCAGCTGCGTAAAGGGCCAGAAGATTTGTCTCCACTGACCATGTGTGCCTGTAACTTTGCCACCGCGCCAAAAGGCGCCCAGGTCCCTTGAGTGAGCTGTCCATCATAGTTGGGAAAAGGCGGGAAGACGTTTGATACCGCTAGTGTGTGGTGCGGGCCAAACGGGCGGGGCTTCTATGCGTGTCAACATGCCTCTTGTGTATAAAGGGTCAGAGAGCGAGCAGGGCAGCAGGTGAGGAGAAAGCAGCCTCCTGGTCACAGGAACTCCACAGGGATTGCGCTCGAGAAACTCATGGATTCAAAGACCTCCCTCGAGTATTACAGCTAATTTTCGACGGCAGATTTGGGGTTAAAGCACACTTGTCCAGCCTCGACCGTGCTCACTAATGTTTTGGGCTGATTAAAACGTTACTGAATTTGAGCTTCAACTTGGGCACCTGCTTTATTTATATCTGTAAGTGCTTTCTGTTGAGGTTTAATTTTTGTGACAGGAGTCACGTGCCAGGATGAATCCTGCCCTGCATAGTTATCCACGAAGATGCCACAGTTTTGTGCAATACCTCTACTCAACTGGAGTACTTTCTACTGGCTAATCCAGTAAGTGCTACCTCGTTGGGTAAATGTGTAGTGCTTTTCCTACACTGCAGCTACGTAAAGGGCCGGATGATTTGTCTCCACTGACCATGTGTGCCTGTTACTTTGCCACCGCGCCAAAAGGCGCCGAGGTCCCTTGAGTGAGCTGTCCATCATACTTGGGAAAGGGCGGAAAGACGTTTGATACCGCTAGTGTGTGGTGCGGGGCCGAACGGGCGGGGCTTCTTTGCGTGTCAACATGCCTCTTGTGTATAAAGGGTCAGAGAGCGAGCAGGGCAGCAGGTGAGGAGAAAGCAGCCTCCTGGTCACAGGAACTACACGGGTATTGCGCTAGAGAAACTCATGGATTCAAAGACCTCCCCTGAGTATTACTGCTAATTTTCGACGGCAGATATGGGGTCAAAGAACACTTGCCCAGCCTCGACCGTGCTCACTAATGTTTTGGGCTGATTAAAACGTTACTGAATTTGAGCTTCAACTCGGGCACCTGCTTTATTTATATCTGTAAGTGCTTCCTGTTGAGGTTTCATTTTTGTCCCACAGGAAGCACTTACAGAGTTAAGGCAGGTTCCCGAGTTGAAGCTAACTTTGTAACCATTTTAGAATGGCGCCGGCAAGCTGCCAGAGTTGAAGTTGCTTACTTGCAAGTTGCAACTATTCTCTGACCCTGCCTCGGGCACCCGGCTGTTTAGGGTCAGGACCGGGTCAGAGAATAGTTGCAACTTGCAAGTAAACAACTTCAACTCTGGCAGCTTGCCGGTGCCATTCTAAAATGGTTACAAAGTTAGCTTCAACTCAAGCACTTGCCTTAACTGTAAGTGCTTCCTGTGGGCCAAAAAAAAAAGCCGCCCGCGATTTTTCGGCAATTTCGCGAGATTCGCGGGTCGTGAAATTGCCGAAAATTCCCAAATTCCGCGAGCGGAACAGATTTTTTTCCCCAAACCAAGCTTGAAGAAGATTGGGGAGAACTCTTTCTTCTTCTTGCTGGAGATTGTGAAGCTGATGGGGTAGAACAATCTTTTCAACAACATCTTGCTCAGTAAGAACTTCAACTGCCTGCTCTGCTACTATATCCAGAAAATCTGTTGCTGATGGCAGCTTCAGTTTTCCACTTTCCTGTGATTATGAGGTTTTTGGCTGAGACAGTTCCAAGTCAGATTCACTGCTCTCCATAACCGCAGTACTGAGAGACATAGCCTTAGGTATTTATGGTGACGCTATTGGTGCAGGAGTCTCAGTCTGTTTCTGCCAAGAAGAGGCTGCAGCAGGAATGTCAAGTTTCCTGGAAAAGGATAAGGGCTTCATGCCAGTGGTGGTGTTGTGAATGTACCAAATTCATAGGACCTTCACATTGTTTGGACAACATAAACTAAGAGCCTGGGGTCAAGACTGATTCCGGACACCCCTGCAGGATCTGTTGGCCTATAGACCAGCTAGCTCAATGTGCCTCCGTAAGCACACCTAACCCACTAGGGAGCGAGTGGTTTATTGGCAACTGCTGAACATGACAACCCTGACCCCTCAGGGACCATACAAGCAGTACAAAACCTTTTCCCTAGTCACTCGTTCTTACTTATTCTCTGAGAAATATACAGAGAATATTCAGTGGGACGTTTTCAATAATATTTATTAAACCAAAATTATTCTTGCATAAAATACTTGTGCTGCAATTATTAGGAGAAAGAAGCAGATAAACGTGACTATAAGCACCATAGTAATATAGTTCTACCCAGGTGCTAAGCAATGTATATGTGCAGGCATATAAAACAATTCAGTAATCTAGTGTACTCCTACTATGCAAACCCTACTCTAAGTGTGTGTTGGTATAGAGCCAAGAATACCCCAAGAGATGATCCAACCCCATTACCTGACAGAATAGAGTGAAGGACCCCGTCTTGGTCACAAACTGGACACCCCTCACGAGATGTCAGACCACTGCGTGGTGATTTCTCAGCATGCAAGGGCCCTCGTTGTCAGTGGAAGTACCTCCTCTACTAATCTATTGGGATGCTCATCTTTTATAATAGAAACCAGCCTTGCGAAGTGTGCATAGATTAGTGATGTTATGGATATGTAGATAGCCCTGTCGCCCCATGGATGAAGATAGTGATGACATTTGTACGTAGTGCGGAGTGAGACCTTGTACATAAAGTTCCAGGAGTTGTGATAATGTTGTGCAAAGCTAGACGTAAAACAAGTTTAGTTTCAGAGAAACGAATCCAACATTGTCGTTAATTCAAATACGTACAAAAGGTCACAGCTGGAAATGTGATTTGTTAGGATAACGTAAGAAATAAGCTGCTTCACTACATGAGCCTAACTTGGGAATGTAACAGTGGCACTGGCTACTTGCTTATTCTCCTCTCCAATCGCCACTTTCTAGGCAGAAACCTCCTTCTTTGGGAACATTTTCTTATCATTAGAGACAGAAGCACTTTGCTGTGGAAGACTCTGTGTCACTGTCAGCTGATTCCTTCAGGAACTTCAGTACTGTGTGTAATTTCTTCTGCAGCACCTGCAGGCTAAGCAACAAAAACAATAATTGAAACATGGGCAATATCAAGAATGTATCCAGAGTAACACAAGTGAAGTCATCGTAATCACTATCATCATCCCAAATGCTAAACAGTATTGTACCAAAAATCATGCATAAGCTATTTTTTCTCAACAATATTACACGGAAAATGTTAACTAGTGTCCAGGGCCAAGGTGGCAATGGGAACCCTACAGGGGGCAGGAGATGGAGGGAAGCAAATACAGTGCATAATTGCTGGTGGCCTGCCAAGCCTCAGGGACTAAGGGACTCTATAGGAGCCAGGCAACAATCAAAAATAAACTACAATAAAAAATTACTTGTGGTCCACCTGCCTCCATAGCCCATAGGGCTCTATGGGCGGCTGGGACAAACCAAAAATTTAAAAAGATATTAAAAAGCAGCAACACACTGTACCACAATCGGCCACAAGCACAAATAAATATATCAAGAAAGAGGCAAAAAATAACAAAAATGTTGTAGACATCTTATATCAATAGTCGTGGAAAATGAGTTTTAAAAGTGGAGTAAATGGATTGTAGTGCATACTGCTTGCACAAAATGGTGAAAGCTGTCCCATCAACCATATGGCCACTGAATAAGAAGGTATGGACGACAAAAGAAAAGGGCTACTAAACACACACACACTGGCTCCACAAAATGGTGGTTGTCGCATAAACAGGAGGCATAAAGAACAAAAACCAAAACGGCCACTGTGACCACAAACACACACCAGCTACACAAAATGACCATGCCACATGGTCAGCAAAGAAAGATGCATAGTGAACAAAGAACACATGCCACCTTGTGGCAAACACAAACCCTGGATACACAAATGGCCACCGCCGATTGGCCAGCAAAGAAAGGACATGGATAACAAAGTAGACAGTTGCCCTGCCCTGCTATACCTGGGGCACCTACCCCCCGTCTCAGAAAAAAACATCTTGTAGCGTATCAGGAAAGGATTACAAAGTTGTACCATCAACAACAGGCGCATACAGTCAAAAAATGAAATAACCTACTTTTTGCATTTAATCCACAGCAGTCCACATCACCTACAAGAGTCTATGGCACAACAGCAGTAAGAATGTGAAATATGATAGCATACGTCAAGAAAATACACCCAAGGCCTAGTGCAGTGCAGATCAGCCCCAAACAGTAAAACAAAACAACATCACAGTGAAATGGAAAGCACACAAGTATAAAAAAAGAATTTAAGTACACCTAAACAAAAAAGAACATTTGTATTTCATTCAATCTTAGGCCGCCACCATCACAAACTTGCAAACATTTTTGTTTCCCCTTAAAAAGGTTAAACCCATATAGGCCCCGTTACTCCTGCCCAAACTCAAGGCCACCCACCAACAAAAATACAAAAAATATAAAAATAAATACTGGTGAATGGCCTTCCTCAAACAACAAACATTTTCCGAATTGCTGAATTGAACTTACTTGATTTCTGACAAACAGTTAAGATTCCAATGGTATGGATTCAGCAAGGTTTGCAGACAAAGAAAGAGAGTGATGCTTTCCCTCCAAAATCCAAATCAAAACTGACCAAGTACTAGAATAAACAGAGGGAGGAGTCTTCAGGACAGGAAGATGAAGGGGCATATTTACAAGGGCTTTATCTCCAAAAAAGCGGAGATAAAAATATCGCCCTGTTTACAAGAGGGTGCTAACATGCTCTAATGAGATGCAAAGTGGGCGATCCTGACATACACTACATGTCAGCACATCAATAGCGTGGCTTCGCGCTATCAGCAAGGATGCCCTAGCATTTTAGCAGACGTTAGTTTTTGGAGAACACTGCTGTTTTTTACTGAATTTAGAGGCAATCTGTAAAGTAATCATGCAGCACACCAACAGTAATGAAGTGAAAACACCACACAAAAAAATGTCAAACCAACTTAGAAAAATAGAGTAATAATGTATGAAATAAATTGTACCAGAATAGCAACATTCAAAGTAGTAGAACCAGAGATATTCAATTTCAAAGAGTTTAGTGAAAAGAGTTCCTAATAGCACAAAGTGTCAATTGCATTTATCGGGTTGCGCTACACCAGGGAAACGTCCATAGTTCAGGCCAACTGCAATGGAGCGGGGGTCAGATACAGGGACCAGGTTAGTCTTGCTGAAAAGTTACCTTAAAGTCTGGCGCAAAGAGTTCTGTTTGTGTTGAAGGAGGCCGCAAGGAGCAGGTAGAACTTTGTGGATGGTTGTTACTGTAGTATGCACAGGAGGCCAGATGTCACAGGCTTTTGTCTCTGTCACACAAACAACTATTCAGGTTCCGCGGATGGTCATTGCGGTTGCTTTGCATTGGCAATCTCTGTGGGCTGTCGCTGCTTTAGGGTGAAGTGCGGCTCTCACTTTGCCGGTTATTGCTGGCAGTCCCTGTAGCATGAAGGGCGGGTCTCACTGGAACTTTCCATTGGCGGTCATTGCGGGCAGCAGAGTCTTGTTGCGAATGGACTGATTAGCGGTCGTGAAGAGACCAAACATCAGGATTTTCATCTTTAGTTGCAGGGAAGTACACTCTGATGCCAACCAAGGGTCCAGGACCTTGAGAGGCACCTCTTGGCGATCAGAAACTCACTCCAGAAGAGGCCATCAGGGCTCAGGCAGGTCCAGTTGCAGGTCCAGGCAGGTCCTGTTGCATCAGGTCAGCGAAGCACTTGCAGGGACACGTCTAAAGCTTGTTCTATTCCTGTAGCTCACACAGGATGTCAGCCAACTGACCCTTAGAGTCCCTCTGGTTTAGCCTGGGATAAAGGTGAGCAGGCACAGTCTTCCTTCTCTAATAGGTGGGCAGTCCTCTGGAAATAGGCAGGTCCTTCTTCTGTAGCTTCCACAGGTCCCGGAATGTTCTGAAGAGTGGCACTGTAGGTTCAATATTTATACGTGGTGCCAGTCTTTGTGTGGGGGACTCCCTGTCCTACCCCCACATCTGGTTCTGTAGAGCTCTTACCCAGTCAAGGCTCCAAACTCTCTGGGGTTACAAAAGACAGGGCAGGCCTGGAGTCAGGTTCCTTTGTGAGAGCAAGAGGCAAAGCCCTTTGAAGTCTAAGTGGGGCTGGGTACAGTTCCTCCCAGTCATCCTGCTAGGGTAGCTGATCCTGTCCACACCTATAGCCCCTTTGTGTTGCCGCCTGGAAGCAATACACAATCCCCAACAGCAGAGCTATTCACGGTATTCTGACCCAGGACACTGGCAGAAGGCACAAACGGATAGGGCCATAAAATGCAAACTTTATAAAAGTGGCATTTTCAGAATTGTGATTTAAAATCCAACTTTACCATTAAAGAGATTATTAATTGCAACTTGTTGGAGTGTAAACAGTATTTCTCCATCTGCTCCCAATCCACAGTTATGACATATTAATTGTAATAAGGTAACCCAGTGTATCTCTAGATAGGCCTTACAATAGTGAAAATTACTTTAAAGCTTTTCAATGCCAGGACATGTAAAACAAAGGGCCTACCGTAGGGGTGAGTTATAAGTAATAAAATGGAAGGTTTAGGCATGGCAAAAGGTTTATTTTTCTAGGACCAAATCTCAGTTTAAAGTTGCACTACAGGCTGCAGTGGCAACCCTGAGACATGCTTAGCCGCTTCGCTACGGTGCAAATTCCACCACGCTGCGGCAGAATTTGACAAGTGTGCTGATCGGACAGCCCCCAGCCGTCCGACGCACCCGCCCACCGTGACGTCGGACGGCTGGGGGCCGTCCGACGCACGGAAGAGGTTAAAAAGGCTTTTTCGGTGGGTGGCACGATGAGTGCTGAAGGCCCACTAGCAGCTTTTAATTTAAAGGCCCTGGACACATGTAGTACCATTTACTATAGACTTCTTATAGACTTACAAGTAAATTAAATGTGCCAGTTAGGTGTAGGCTGAGTTTACCATGTTGGAAGGTGGAGATCAAAAGCACTTTGCCACTGGTTAACAGGGAATACATGACCACAGTCCTAATGCCAACAAAAATGGGATCAGCAACAGAAGACACAAAATCTGTGGCAGACCCTGCAACAAGGGCCAGGTCCAACATGATCCCCCTCCAGCCAAAAGCTAGGGTAGACTAGCCAATACCCTGATGGACTTCCTTACTTAGGTGCTAGAACGTGGACAATGGCCTTCTTTTGCAGGCAGAGGAACTTGTCAATTCTATGCCCATCCAAGCCTAACGGTATCCCCTGGCACTATCCTCTTAGAGCCCATGGGGAACCCTTCTCCTCATCTGTGGGGCCCATCTGTGAAGCCCATGACCTTGATTTGCTCACAGATGCATCCCAGTAGGCAGACAGTGCCACCATGGCCAACAAGGTAATGTGGCCCATTTCACCCATTAGGTCAGACTTCTGTGCCCAACACAGGGAAAACTCTAGCCATAGAGACAACAGCTAGCAGAGGCCACTGCCAGCTGTCAGTGTCAAGAGCCAGTACATGGGCGATCCACAGCCAGGTGGAGATTCCAAGCGTGGGCCTTGGGCAGATCTCACTTTTGACCTTGGGGGTTGGCAATGAGTTCCCTACTTGCTCTGAGATTTCTCTGAGACGGGGGCAGCACCAGCCCCAGTTATTAGGGAGTGAAGTGGCCCGAGCAATCTTACTAACCATGAATTGGGTCAAGAGACTGTGGTACACGAACTCCTGAGCATGCGTGCCTGTCCTCCAACCAGCATATCATTTCAGGAGGACCTTCTGTCTCAAGAGCAGGGCAGGCTCCTCCACTTGAATCTCCTTACCGTACACCTCTGTGCATGGAGATTGAGCATCAGCAATTCACTGCTATTGATTTGCTGCCTGAAGTGGTGGATGCCATCCTCGCCACCAGATGCCCCTCCACCAAATCCATATGCAGGAACATATGTTGGGACAAGTTCATAACTTGAGGTGTGCAAAATTCTTATAGTTTGTTTACATGTCATTACACACATTGTTTGGGAAACTTATTTGAAACGACACATATTTAGGTGAAATGCAAAGCAATCATTTAGTGCTATATTTTAATGTGAAACGTGTCCTCAAGCCAATTATTGACACGAGGAAGCATTTTGCATTAAAAACTCACTAAAAACACAATTGCTGCAGACAACAGCTGCACACATTCTGATGGTTTGTGTTGTTCCCGTGCTTCATCTTTGCTGCAAATGGTTGCATAATTACACAGCATGGCCTAATAGCATAAGTTCTGGAATTTGGCATAACAGGTGTAATGCAAAATACCCAAAATTATGTGAATTACACCAGCATAATTTAAAATCTGCCCAGACCTGTTAACCTTCTTACAGGCAAGGCTGTCAAAGCTTTTGTTGTTTCTTTTGCCCTCAGCCCAGAAAGGCTTCCATGTTTGCTAGACCCACCACCCTTCTTTAAATCACCTACTGTGGTGTTTCTTTAAGATTTGAGCACTTCCAAACTTATGTGATGTCAGAGTTGGTCCATAACTTGGTCCTGCCATTCCTCATTTGTACATCATTCGAGGCCGTGCATATCTGCTTGTTTCATGGACTGGCCATGAAGACTGTCTTCCTCACTGCGATTACGTCAGCTTGTTGTGCAGCTTGACTGCAGGCACTTCCAGTGCATCCACCCTATACCACCTTTTTTCCAGACAAGTTGGTAGTGGCCTTCATGCTGAAAGCTGTGACTCCTTTCCACATTGGACAATCGATCATTTTACCAGTGTTCTTTGCTCTTTCTCACCTCTGGAAGGAGGAGAGGCACCTTCAGGTGGACCCCAAAAGGACTTTAAGCTTTAATGTAGATCGTACCAAGGACCATCTAGTAGAAAATAGACCTTTTTGGGGGTTGTCCTGTGCAAAGAAAGGGAAGTCTATGAAAAAGAGCACTCTGTCAAGGCAGATAGTCCTCTGCATTAAAATCTGCTATGCAGTGGCCAAGAAACCACTCCAAGAGCCCACTCCACCAGGGCAAGGCTGCTAACATTGTGCTGCCATTAGGGGTGCCTGTCCTTGACACCTGCCAAGCTGGGATGCGGTCCTTGGTGCATACGTTCACGAAGCACTACAGCCTCAATAGCCCGGTTCAGCAGGAAAAACACTTCACCCGCTTGGTTCTGCAGGAATTTTGTTTGATCTGAGCCCACTAAGTTGAGGAATCGATGAATAGAGATATTCAATAAAAGAACAAGGGGCATATGTAGGTAATTTTTGTTTTGCGATTCTCAAATAGCGATTTTTTGGGAATCGCATTTAGAGAATCGCAAAACGAAATGAAGGTAGAATTAGCAATTTTTTTGCGAATCCCAATTATTTCTTATTTACGAATTGCAAATAGAGATTCACAAATAAGGAATACCTTCCCATTCATTCCTATGGGCTAGGAGGCCTATAGGAATGACTGGGAAGACATTCTCAATTTGTGATTCTCAATGAGAGATTCACAAATTGAGAATGCAATTTCAGGGTTGTAAGGGTGTCAATAGGACACCGTTTTGCAGCCCTGAAATTGACATGTGTGCACATGTGGGTCACATACATAGGGGAGAGGTGTGGCGCCGCGGCCAGGGCGACTGACGCTGGAATCTGGGGATCAGGGTTCGATCCCCGGCTCCGGCGGCAGGTTAGCCCAGCACCATGTGACTCTGGGCAATAGCTTGCTTAATCTTCCCAACGGCCCCCAGCGCCTAGAGACCCTTACGGGTGATTGTGCGCTTTACAAATGTGGATTATTATTTATTTATTTATTTATACATGCCCTAAGGGCATGTATGTGACCCACATGGCACTTTGAAAAATGCTAAAAAGTGCATTTTTCAAAGAAATCGCAAAATACCACCAACCTGAAGTTGGTGGAATTTTGCGATTCCTTAAGCCAAAAGTCGCACAACTTGGGTGCTTTCTACATTGCATTTAAGGAATCGCTAATTTCAGCATTTGCGAGCGCAATTAGGCTTCCTACATATGGCCCCAAGTTACTTACCCTTACTAATGCTCTTTCTAGTGGATTCTCAACCAAACTGCAGATTTCCCACCTCCCTCTCTCCTGTCCTCTTTGTGGAATGGCCTCTTTTTAACATCTATTACCAACACTTGTTCAAACTCCATATCTGATGAAGGATATCAAACTTACCTTAGAGTAGGGGCTGGCACAATGAGTGCTGCGCCACTTGCGAGCAGTATGGAGTCAGTGGAGAGCTGCATAACCCCACTTATGGGTCTCTGCATAGTGGCACTGCTGCAAAGTTCTACAGATGCAATCTAGCGTCTAGGCAGGAGTCTTCAAACTGGGGGTGGGCCGCCACTAGGGGGGCCACATATGATCCCCGGGATGGGGGGGGAGGCAGCCTCTGGCCAAATTAAGCATTATGCTTATAACAGTGCTTTGTTTTCAGGGGAAAAGAATGAGCAGCAGTAAGCCACTCTGTAATGGGCCATCACTAACACCTTTTGTCATATATATCCTGGCTAAGAGAAGGTGTCAAGAGGGAAGGGACTCCAAATAGTCTTCTAAACCCCCACCCCCATTTCCAATAACCCCACTGTGGATACTTTTACACTTTAGTAAGGCCTGCCTGGCCGGAGTAGTATATTTGACAAGCATGTATTTCATTAAAAAAAATTTAAATTGTAACCTAATTGAATAAATCCAGACATTTTTAAACATTGCAAGTTTATTTGAATAATTGTGAAAAATGTGTGGGGGTGATTTTTTTTCACCGGGGGGGCACGGTATTAAAACGTTTGAAGACCACTGGCCACAGGGATGCTCCAAGGGAGTACTGTGCAGTTCTTCTCTGGGCCATTGCTGACCCTGCAGAAGGGCATTCATTCCATGCATAATGTCACTATGTAAGACATGATGGAGGCCATCCAGGTATCCAGCTGTGACTCAACAAAGGTAATCTCTGGCATGTTGTGGACAGCCATGGTCTGATTGTGCCTAAACACGTGACACACTGAAGGAAGTAAAAAGTGGGAGTGAAACTGTCAATGTACATGCGTAAATGTAAATGTAAATGTAAATGTTGCTTGTTTGATGCTGAGAGGTGCTTGGGTGCTCTGATCAAGTTCTGCAAGTAAAAGTATTTTACGTGAAAAGTTGAGTGCAGTCAGCGCCAAATACATTTGCACGGTGTAGACCCACACCAAAGCACGCCACAAAAAGTGAGACCTACTTAACTAGCGATTCCTGGCTTTGCGTGGATTCCTAGCGCTAAATGAAGCGGGTGCAAGTAATGGGCAAGAACAGCGCTTTAGGTGGGATGAAAAAACTGGGGGGTGGGGTCTCTCAAAGGGGCGTGGGCAATGTAAATAAGAGTGTGGCTTAAAAACATGTATGCTAAACATCTGTGCTTAGCATAGTGTGCCGCCCGACTTGTATTTTGCTGTTTCTCTCATTGCATCCAGATCAGGGCTCGAGTCGGGGTACCACGCGGGTGGACGGCGTCCCCCCCACTTATTTTACCGGGTGGACGCCGTCCCCCCTGGCAAACAGCTGGACTTCACTCTTTGGCCTCTCGGGTACGAGATCGGAGCTCACAGCTACGAGGCAGCTCCAGGGATGAGGGGGAGGACGCCATGTGTCTCGAGCGCGATGCTGGCACAGGCCTCCTGCTGCCTCTGAGACTCGACGGATGCTGGGCCGGTTTTGTTCGGCTGAGAAGCATTACTTCAGTGAAAAGGCAGCTGAAAAGAAACTGAACATATAAGAGTAGCTGTTGGACTTTGGCCCTTAGGGCAGGTTCACCCCTAGACTTTTTGCTTGAAATGGTGACCTGGAGATGGTGATTTTTGGATTGTGCGCACTTTCACTGTGTCCCAGTGGAAAGTGCGTGCGCACTCTGAGTGCATGTGCTGAGCTAGGCCTGCCCGCCCATAGGAATGCATGGGGAATGTATGTGTCCCTGGTAGTTCCTGATGCGTGGGGTGTACAGGCTTGAGTCTGGTATGTGTGAACTCGTGTGAGTGAATGCTGCGCAACGGTGTATGCAGCATGTATGTGTCTAGTAGCGAAGCGCCATTTCTAGACATGGCTGTACGTGTGCTGTGAGGGTGCTGGCGTGTGATTGGCTGGAGCTGGCTGGCATGCCAGGCTCCAGGAAGTCTGGATGGGTCTGCCCGGTGGTGAGTGGGAGATTAGCATGAGTGATGTGTGGGAGGAGTGTACCTGTGTCCTGGATGGGCTGGGTTTTCCCCACACAATGCTGGCTCCGCCCCCCTGTGGTGTGTCTAATGACCCAAGCCCTGCCAGTGAATAGAGAGGGTGGTTGAGGTAAACAGAGTACTCAAGAACCAGCTGCGACTGGTTCCGCCCCCACTCTGCACCCTCAGACAAAGGAATGCACTGTATAAAAATGGGGCTGTGTCCCCACTGAAGTTGTTCTCTTCCAGGATCCTGAGGGGGCTGTTGCTGCTGCTGGGCCAGAGGACCGCCACTTGGGGTGTCTCCCTGCCTGGAGACCCAGTGTGCTGGCTCTGGGCCCAGCCTTGCCCCTTGCCCCTTGAAAGGACTTTTGCTGGACTTTGGGCTGTCCTCTAGCGCTGGGAGCGCTGGAATTGCCTCTTAGCGCTTGGAAGCGCTTGCAGATTCCTCCTAGCGCCTGGGAGCGCTTTTGTTCTGCTATATCGCTTTGGAGCGCTTTCTTGTGGCTTGTAGCGCTGGGGAGCGCTTTATTTGCGGCCCTAGCGCTTAGAAGCGCTTTATTTATCGGCTAAGCGCTGGGAGCGCTGTCATTGCCCTTCCGCGGCTGCCCTCGCCGCTTTTGCTGATTTCAGAGTCCCCTGGCAGGTGCCCACCCTGCCCGGGACATTGCCGCTGTTTCCGAATTATAATTTACCTCGAGGGAGGCCACCCCTCGGTAAATTCATCCCCCGCCTAGAAGTGCCGGAGACGGGCCGCCGCGCTGCCCGCGACGACCCGGAAGTGCTCCTGCCGGCCGGCCAATCCTAGCGCGGCCCGGCAGAAGTCCCGCCCCCACAGCCGCGACCCGGAAGTCAGGCAGGCCGGGGGCAGGACAGAGAAGCAACCGGAAGCGGACGGGAGGCCACCCCGCGCTCCGGTGAGGACAGAAGCCGGCGTCTTTCCTTGTCTCCCCTCCCAGGCTCCCTAAGCGAGGGAGAGCCCAGGAGAGGGAGGGAGAAGTGTGGAGGGAGCCCCCGAGGAGCGGGAGCTCCCGTGCAGAGCCGCCCGCAGCCGAGGAGCAGCCCCAGAGAGGAGCTGCAGCCGCCAGAGACCGGTGAGTGCCCGCCCCTCCCCCTAGTAGAAGGCTCGTGGGGGCCTTACCTGTTACTGAGAGCCTGCGAGGCTCGTGGCAGCCAGTGTTGATTGAGTCCACGAAGGGCTCCGGCGGCCATTTGCGGTAGAGGGGGGCGTCGGGGCATATTGTCGGTGCCCGCCCCCCCCCCTGTGTGCTCGCCCCAACCAGTGGGGCATCTCTTTACGAAGAGCCTGCGAGGCTCAGGGCAGCATTTGGTGTCTGTGGTGGAGTGGCCCCAGAAGGCCCCACCTTGCCCCCACCTGGTTGTGAGCCCTGAGAGAAGGCTCAAGGGGCACATCTTCAGTTAGGAGCCCAGAGAGGCTCAGAGGGACCAAACCTTTGCTAGAGCCCAGAGGGGCTCAGGGGGACATTTATTTCTGCAGAGCCTGTGAGGCTCCCCCAGCGTGTTGGCCCCATCAATTGCTATCCAGTTGCCCAGCACTTTGTGGGCGACTGCTCCGTTTAGGCCCCCCTGGACTTTGGACACAGGGCGTCCTAGCCCTAGAGAGGCCAGTTGGCCTAGGGACAGTCACAGGTGGTGACTTACGTGAGTTGGCGCAATTGTACTTTCTGCACCTCTGAATGTGTTTTTATGCGTCATGTGCCTTACACCTCTGAATGTATTGTGATGCATCATGTGTTTTCCTCTTTACACCTCTGAATGAATGTTATGCATTGCATCATGTGTTTTCCTCTTACACCCCTACAGGTATTGTAATACATAGGTGGTTGTTTTCTCCCTAGTACAGGTGGTGCTAGTGAGGTCCTGTCACCAGTAGATACTGGTTGTGTGCTATTTTGTGCTAAAGTACATTTATATTTTACCTTCTAAGTGCTATTTCTGAAAGTGCTACTTCTGATTCCTGACAGTGGTCCATGTGGCCCTGTCTTGTAAATAATCCCTTGTAAATTCTGCCCGTGCCTCTGGCACATTGTAAAGTGTGTGTTTTATCTAATGTGTTTTGGTGTAATACAAAGGCTATTTTTATATAACCTTGTGTGGAGTTTCCTTTGTGGTGGGCCCTGGGAGTTGTTGCTGGGGTGCATGCGCAAATACTTAACTTACATCGCCTCCAAGTTTAGCCTTGCTGCTCGCGCCACGTTACCTAGAGGGTGAGTAGGGGTTATCTTGGCGTGTAACTCCCTTGCCCTGACTTGGGTGTGGTGGTCTCTGACTGACTTTGGCAAAAGCCCTGGCCAGCCGGGGATCCCATTTCCAACATTGGCGGCAAGCGGTGGGATAAGGATTTGTGTTTGCCTTGTACCTTAGTAGCGGCTGGCTGCACCACAAAACTCTGCATTTTAGATGACCACATTTTAGGGGATTGTATTGTTTTGGAAGTTTCATTATTTTCTTCTCCTGAAGAGTGTCATTTGATTGTGTTCAGTACATTTGTCCCCCGCCCTGCTTCCAGAGTTTGGTACCTGTGTCGCTTTTGGTCAGGTTGAGAAGTCAGGGGTGGTAGAAACTGCCTTACCGATCCGAGGGGAGGGTGTGTGTGGATGAATGGTGTGTTTTCCTGGACGCATGAGTATGAGTTCTCTTTGATAAGGAGATTGTTGAAGTTTTGGAATTGTGTCCTCTTACTTCAGATTGTTAAGTCCCCTGTGTTGCACGTGTCTGTGAGCATCTTGCCAAGATGGAGTCTGCTTTTAATGTCTGGGGTCTGTTTTTGCATGAACTGAGAGAGTTTTGCGAAGAGAGAGACATTGAAGTGAATGAGTCAGACACCCAGTCCCAACTTAGGGGTAACCTGATCCAATGGCAGAAGGATGACTGGGAGCGTGAGCACAGTGCGGAGAGGGCCCGGGTCTCACACCATGAGGGTGGTGGGTCAGAGGGGAGCCCTGAAGAGTCTGAGGAGGAGGAAGATGATAGCACAGGGACGCCAGCAGATAGTGAGGACCCCATAGATAGGGAGTCCCTTGCTGGGTCCAGTTTAGGAGGCAGCGCCTCATCCCTTTCCCTGTCCCCAGAGGAGCTGGAAGATAGGAGGAGAGAAAGGGAGCACCAGCTGGCTTTAGAAAAGCTCAGGTTGGAGCATGCCCAGGCTATGGCACAGCTGGGCATTAGAAGGCAACAGCTGGAGACCGAGAGGGTCTTAGCGCAGGACAGGATAGAGGAGGCTGAGAGGGCCGCCACCAGAGGCAAAGTAGCTCTGGAGGGTAGACTATCCCCTGCGCGCAGTGTTGAGTGTCTGGATCCCCCAGGGAGGGTTGGGTCCAGTGGTGGCAGCTATTTAAATCTCAGTCTAGAAAGTCCCAGTTCCCAGAGTATGGTTCCTGTTTCCCCAGAGGAGGAGAATAGGTTGAGGTTTAGGAACCTTAGGAAACCGTCTCATCAGTCTTGGGAAGACTTTGAGGATGACTGTTGTGAAGCCCTGTGTGATTGGGTACGGGAGCCCACGAAATGTGATTGGGACCTATTGTTCGATATGGTTCTCAGAGAGCAGTTGCTCAGTTGTTGTTCACCAGGGTTGCGCCAACACCTGTTAGGGTGTGGATTGTCTGAACCATGTGAGCTGGCAGAGGAAGCAGACCGCTGGGAAGGGACCAGAGGTTCTGTAGAGTCATTGGTGAGTGACTCCAAAAGTAGTGGGTCAGGGATCTTCCAGCCCAGCGTGGTGGAAGAGGCTCAGTGTAGCCCAGCTAGGTCCCTGGTTAGTGAGAAGGGTGTAGGGGCTGACTGCCTGGCTCAGTGGAGCAGGAGTCAGTGGGTGGCTGAGAGCCCCCAGAGGCCCGAAGCCCTGTCTCAGAACCTGGGTGGTTTCTTGAGGGAACACCAGGTTGGGGACCTAGGCTGTCCTGTTAGCCCATTTGAGGAGGATCTCCTAGTGAGTAGAGGACCTGGAGTGTCTGTAAACAGAGCTCCTGTGGTTCTAGACTCTGGCAGTACCGCTCCGGTAGGGAGGGTACAGGAGTCCAGAGTGAGGAGTGATTGGGGGAGTTCCCCAGTGGAAGGACCAGTGGGTCAGGGACTACCCAGTTGGGCTAGGTTCCCGTGTAGTGACCCGGGTGGCGCCACTTCTGGTCTGGGGGATCGTCACGCACTGTCAGGTGGACAGAGGGCGGGAGATCTGCGCCAGACAGACAGTCACACAACAGATGTGTCATTTGTTGGCCTCAGGGGGATTGTGTGTGAATCCCCAGAAGTCCTGGAGTGCCAGGCAATTGTTCCACCGAAGGTTTTAGACCAGAGGTTGGAAGGCCAGGTTCAGGATCAGCCTGACCTGAAGGGTAGGACAACTGTAACCAGTGTCCTGACCGGTTCTTCTTCCAGAGGAACTTCTCCAGGTGGGAGAGGGCAGACCTCTGGAAGGGGGTGCAGAGGGTGGGAGAGCCCACCTCTGACCCCGGTGCAACCTGAGTGGATAAGTCCTGGGTTGGAATGGCGTTCTAGGGGTACCCCTCGCAGAGGGAGGAGGAACCCTAGGAGAAGAGGTAGGGGGAGGAGAGCCTTCCCCGAGACTCCTGGTCCGCCTGAGGTTGTAGGCCCTAGGCTGGAGTACCAGTGGCAGTCTAGTCCTGTCTTGCAGACAGGAAGAGTGGAAAATGGCTCCTATGTGCCAGGGGTTACTACCCCCCGCTCTGCGAATTGGCATGGACCAGTGGCACCTGGGTGGCCCAGGGCCTGGTCCTGGCCGCGGACAACTTGGGAGTACCAGTGGGGTAGCCCAGTTGGTCCAGACAGTGTGTTTAGAAGGAATCCCATGGGTTCACCGTGGCGTAGAACAGGAGGGTGTCCCTGCAGTTGTGGGCCCGCGTCCGTGTTCTATCGCCCCAAGCAGGGAAGTCCATCACGGTGGTGATTGGTCTCCCCTGCGTTTTGGCTGGAAGGGGGTTATGTTGGACTTTGGCCCTTAGGGCAGGTTCACCCCTAGACTTTTTGCTTGAAATGGTGACCTGGAGATGGTGATTTTTGGATTGTGCGCACTTTCACTGTGTCCCAGTGGAAAGTGCGTGCGCACTCTGAGTGCATGTGCTGAGCTAGGCCTGCCCGCCCATAGGAATGCATGGGGAATGTATGTGTCCCTGGTAGTTCCTGATGCGTGGGGTGTACAGGCTTGAGTCTGGTATGTGTGAACTCGTGTGAGTGAATGCTGCGCAACGGTGTATGCAGCATGTATGTGTCTAGTAGCGAAGCGCCATTTCTAGACATGGCTGTACGTGTGCTGTGAGGGTGCTGGCGTGTGATTGGCTGGAGCTGGCTGGCATGCCAGGCTCCAGGAAGTCTGGATGGGTCTGCCCGGTGGTGAGTGGGAGATTAGCATGAGTGATGTGTGGGAGGAGTGTACCTGTGTCCTGGATGGGCTGGGTTTTCCCCACACAATGCTGGCTCCGCCCCCCTGTGGTGTGTCTAATGACCCAAGCCCTGCCAGTGAATAGAGAGGGTGGTTGAGGTAAACAGAGTACTCAAGAACCAGCTGCGACTGGTTCCGCCCCCACTCTGCACCCTCAGACAAAGGAATGCACTGTATAAAAATGGGGCTGTGTCCCCACTGAAGTTGTTCTCTTCCAGGATCCTGAGGGGGCTGTTGCTGCTGCTGGGCCAGAGGACCGCCACTTGGGGTGTCTCCCTGCCTGGAGACCCAGTGTGCTGGCTCTGGGCCCAGCCTTGCCCCTTGCCCCTTGAAAGGACTTTTGCTGGACTTTGGGCTGTCCTCTAGCGCTGGGAGCGCTGGAATTGCCTCTTAGCGCTTGGAAGCGCTTGCAGATTCCTCCTAGCGCCTGGGAGCGCTTTTGTTCTGCTATATCGCTTTGGAGCGCTTTCTTGTGGCTTGTAGCGCTGGGGAGCGCTTTATTTGCGGCCCTAGCGCTTAGAAGCGCTTTATTTATCGGCTAAGCGCTGGGAGCGCTGTCATTGCCCTTCCGCGGCTGCCCTCGCCGCTTTTGCTGATTTCAGAGTCCCCTGGCAGGTGCCCACCCTGCCCGGGACATTGCCGCTGTTTCCGAATTATAATTTACCTCGAGGGAGGCCACCCCTCGGTAAATTCATCCCCCGCCTAGAAGTGCCGGAGACGGGCCGCCGCGCTGCCCGCGACGACCCGGAAGTGCTCCTGCCGGCCGGCCAATCCTAGCGCGGCCCGGCAGAAGTCCCGCCCCCACAGCCGCGACCCGGAAGTCAGGCAGGCCGGGGGCAGGACAGAGAAGCAACCGGAAGCGGACGGGAGGCCACCCCGCGCTCCGGTGAGGACAGAAGCCGGCGTCTTTCCTTGTCTCCCCTCCCAGGCTCCCTAAGCGAGGGAGAGCCCAGGAGAGGGAGGGAGAAGTGTGGAGGGAGCCCCCGAGGAGCGGGAGCTCCCGTGCAGAGCCGCCCGCAGCCGAGGAGCAGCCCCAGAGAGGAGCTGCAGCCGCCAGAGACCGGTGAGTGCCCGCCCCTCCCCCTAGTAGAAGGCTCGTGGGGGCCTTACCTGTTACTGAGAGCCTGCGAGGCTCGTGGCAGCCAGTGTTGATTGAGTCCACGAAGGGCTCCGGCGGCCATTTGCGGTAGAGGGGGGCGTCGGGGCATATTGTCGGTGCCCGCCCCCCCCCCTGTGTGCTCGCCCCAACCAGTGGGGCATCTCTTTACGAAGAGCCTGCGAGGCTCAGGGCAGCATTTGGTGTCTGTGGTGGAGTGGCCCCAGAAGGCCCCACCTTGCCCCCACCTGGTTGTGAGCCCTGAGAGAAGGCTCAAGGGGCACATCTTCAGTTAGGAGCCCAGAGAGGCTCAGAGGGACCAAACCTTTGCTAGAGCCCAGAGGGGCTCAGGGGGACATTTATTTCTGCAGAGCCTGTGAGGCTCCCCCAGCGTGTTGGCCCCATCAATTGCTATCCAGTTGCCCAGCACTTTGTGGGCGACTGCTCCGTTTAGGCCCCCCTGGACTTTGGACACAGGGCGTCCTAGCCCTAGAGAGGCCAGTTGGCCTAGGGACAGTCACAGGTGGTGACTTACGTGAGTTGGCGCAATTGTACTTTCTGCACCTCTGAATGTGTTTTTATGCGTCATGTGCCTTACACCTCTGAATGTATTGTGATGCATCATGTGTTTTCCTCTTTACACCTCTGAATGAATGTTATGCATTGCATCATGTGTTTTCCTCTTACACCCCTACAGGTATTGTAATACATAGGTGGTTGTTTTCTCCCTAGTACAGGTGGTGCTAGTGAGGTCCTGTCACCAGTAGATACTGGTTGTGTGCTATTTTGTGCTAAAGTACATTTATATTTTACCTTCTAAGTGCTATTTCTGAAAGTGCTACTTCTGATTCCTGACAGTGGTCCATGTGGCCCTGTCTTGTAAATAATCCCTTGTAAATTCTGCCCGTGCCTCTGGCACATTGTAAAGTGTGTGTTTTATCTAATGTGTTTTGGTGTAATACAAAGGCTATTTTTATATAACCTTGTGTGGAGTTTCCTTTGTGGTGGGCCCTGGGAGTTGTTGCTGGGGTGCATGCGCAAATACTTAACTTACATCGCCTCCAAGTTTAGCCTTGCTGCTCGCGCCACGTTACCTAGAGGGTGAGTAGGGGTTATCTTGGCGTGTAACTCCCTTGCCCTGACTTGGGTGTGGTGGTCTCTGACTGACTTTGGCAAAAGCCCTGGCCAGCCGGGGATCCCATTTCCAACAGTAGCAAAAAGCGTGGACAGGCTGAATCAGAAACACACATGGTCTTGCAGCAAATGCAGGAACTTAATTTCAGCACGCTTGGGAGCTAACGGGTGGGGGAGGCGCGAGCAGGCATGACTGACAATTTTTCAAGAACCAAGGCAGGCTAGAAGTACAGAGTAATATTGTACAGAATTGATGTGTAGAGAAATGTAACTTGGTTTCAGATTTAGAGATACATTTTGACAGACTACCAGAATTCTCAGTATCTGGTAGGTGCTTGCCTCCTTACGTTTCCTTTCCTTGAACTTCGTCTTACAATAATCAATATTTTAAAATGTGAGTATTCTTGTGAACTGTTTTTCATAGTTTTCAGATTGATGTGCCTTTTAAAATTGTACCCGATAACAGTACACATATACGTCTAATAACCCTGCACAGTCCACTCGTGATACCTTCGGATAGTGCTACTCAGATAGTGCATCATATTGACTCATTTGCTTTTGAAGGTGTAAAGCGAAAACACCACCTTTCTTGACGTCACTCCTGTTGTGACGTCACTTCCGGTGACAGCGTCCCCCCACTTATTTTTTTACGACTCGTGCCCTGATCCAGATGTAGGATACAACAAGTATAATCATAACTACAACAAGTCAGGACTATTGGATTTGTCAATGGTTGTTAGTTGTATAAGATAAATAGCAGCAACTATGGCTTGTTATATATAATACTGAAAAAGCCCTGGTGACACCCCGACAATGTTGCTGCTCCTGAGTTTCAAGAAGAGAAGGGAAATCCTGAGAGAAAATTACTCTCTTTAAAGGATTTCCCTTCCCCTACAACGCTCACGTGGCATGACGTCATGACGTACCTTCTCCAATAGTGGGAAGTGAGCAGTGTGAGCATGTGCACATGGATGTGCCTGCTGTCATTGCAGTCCGGAAAAAAATGGACCATCTGTGTCAGCAGGGCACAAAACAAAGCCCGATAGAGACCCGTTTCGGGGCCCCTTTTAAAAACTACTGGTGCTCAGCACTGGTGAGACCCGGCCCACTTAAAGCCCTGGCAAGCGAACTATTGTGAAGCATAGTGTTCAAACTATTGCATATTTTATGTGACTAAACCTTGGGCGAGTGTAGTAATAATTTGTTATAAAGGATGTGTCTTGAATACACGTCATACGCAGTGCGCCGCTTGTGTTTGTTCTCCTTGTGACACATAGTGAATGACGTCACCGCGCTGTGTTATGCATTTTGTACATGTGGGCAATGCGGCACTATAGCCTGTCACACGGTGCTGTGAAGCCCGAATTTCAGTAGCTTTGGACCTCAGACCCAAAGCCTGGACAGATATGTCGTTGTCAAGTTTTTGAAATATAGTTGGGCAAGGTGAAACCGAGGGCATTTGTAAATATATGTTTTATGTGCGAGTATATTACGATTGCCTTTTTGTAGTGATTTAAATAATTTGAATTTATAAAGGATAAAAAAGTTAATAAACAAGAAAGTACTAATGAGAAAGAAAGCCAATTAGACACCGGTCTCTCGTCATCTTTCACCCTTAATTACCACTCGAGCACAGTTGGATTCCACTACCACACACGGAGGGGTGTAGCCTGGTAAGTAGGCTTATGGGGTGGGGGGCTTTAGATTTCCCAATAATTACGCTGGGACATCATGTTAAAATAAATGACGTGAGAAGCAGTGCGTGAGGGCGGTTTAACGGGCAATGGAGAGAGAGAATACTGCGAATTGTTAGGGGTACATGCATCATTGAAAATTGCATTCGCAAAAGGTGCGAATTCGCAAAATTCGCCCGTTTGCGAATGCAATTTCATCATTTGGGATGCATCATAATTTTTTTACTTTTCGCAATTTAAGAATTCGGAAAATTGCGATTTCTTAAATTGCGATTGCATTTAAGGAATCTCAAATTGAGATTCCTTAAATGCAATGCATCAAATAAAAAAAATTGCGATTTCGCTAATAAGGGGAGCAAATTACCATGAAGTTGACTTTTATGGTAATTTGCGAAAACTTTGAAAAATGCACTATAGTGCATTTTTCAAAGTTCCATTTTACACACACACATACCCTTGGGGCATGTGTGTGTGCAAGATGTACTTATAGGCAGATTTCAGGGGTGCAACAGGGTGTCTTTTTGACACCCTGGCACCCTTAAAATTGCATTCTCAATTTGCGATTCTCTAATTGAGAATCTCAAATTGAGATTGTCTTCCCATTTATTCCTATGGGCCTCTAGGCCCGTAGGAATGAATGGGGAGGTATTCCTTAATTGCGATTCGCAATTTGCGAGTCGCAGTTAAGGAATTTTAAGAAATCGCTATTTTTTTTAGCGATTTCTTCATGCGTAGCCTTTTGCAATTCCTTATTAGCAAATCCTTATTTTTCGCTAATAAGGAATCGCCAATGCATTGATGCATGTGGGCCTTAAAGCGCAATATTTGCAAAACTGACCAACATTTTTTAGGCCTTCAAAACAGAGAAGAGAGAAAGAGTGCGTCATTGTGAGGCATGTAAAAAATAAAAATCCCAGGTGAAATTCTACAAACCTCTCACCTGTACCCAAATATTTACTACAGAAAACAGCCGCTGAAGCTACGCCCCTGCACACATGTGGCATTAATTGCACCCTGCCCTGGAGAGGCACCTGCTGTCCCTTCTACCGCCCAGGAGGGAGCGCTGTTAGCCCCTCCCACTGCCCGGAAGCAGCACGTGATGGCCCCTCCCACTGCCCCATCACCTCTCTTTCACCTTCAGTGTCCAGGCTGCCAGCTTGGAGCAGCACCTGACCTTCAATGCCTCCCACCTGTCCCCCCTTTAATACCGGCTAATCCTTTTTTTAAATAATATTTCATTTAGACATTAGTTGATGTTCCCGGTCTTTTCCAACCTCGCTTAATCTCTCTTTTTTCTGTCCCTCTTTTTAATAGGTTCACCCAAAATCCCTGTCTGGCGCAGTCGGCTTACAGCCAGACATGTCGAAATGAAAAATTGGGACAAATCAGGACTTTATTTCAACTCGTGACGTGGCAACTTAATTCCTCAGCATGGCCTTCGCCACATTTGTCTTGTTGTTTGACGAGGAATGTTTGTGCACAGCGGCCGGGTCCATGCGGGACTAGGAAAGCCAGTCCAGGGGCCTCATTTATGAAAATTGACGCTCCGCAGCGAGAAAGCAGCGATGCGTCACTTTTCACTGCGCCCTCCTTGCGACACCAATGATGCGTCATATTTACAGTATGACGCATCATTGCGCAAGGACTTACAGATACGTCAGTATTTCTGACGTATCTGTAAGCGCAAAAGTGACGCATTGCTGGAGTGTGTCACAAAAGTGACGCAACTCCAGCAATGTGTCCTTTCACATGGGGTAAGCCCCATGTGAAAGGGCCTGCGGCATTCTTACGCCTGCTGTGAGGCAGGCGCAAGATTTTGACGCAACGGTGTCCTAGAAGTGACGCAGTGAAATCTCATAGATTTCACTGCGTCACTTCTACGACCCTTTCTTGCGTCAATACGCCCCACTTGCATACATTATACCTGGCTTAGGTATAATGTAGCGCAGGGGTTTACAAAGTGACGCATCTACCTAGATGCGTCACTTTGTAAAAAAGGTGCAACCAGGCACATTTTTTACGCTGCTGGTGCGTCACAAAAAGTGATATATACTCATAAATGAGGCCCCAGGTTTTTTTCTTAGAATTCGTGGTCCTGTAGTCTTATGTGATCCAGTACAAAAACAACCCCCCAGAGGTGCGAGCATCTCACAGGCCCTCTCGCCATTCCTTCTTTCCCAATAATTATGTGCACCAAGACCTTTGTGGTGTTAGAACAGCAGCAGTTTAGTCACATCATCAGTTGGTACACACCTGTCATGATGGCATTGGTCACCAACACGCTCTTTTCTGGTTTATCTTGGATTACCAGGTAAGGCATTTCATAACAGGTTATACAGTATACATCTTATACCTTATTGCATATTAATAACCCTAACTTGCCTAACCTTTCAATGCACCAACCTTACAGCCATGCTGTTTCTTCAAGATTGTCATAAGTCGCTTCCAACTGCTGTGACATCTCTACTTCTGTCACTTGGTACAGCGTGTCGCGACTTCATGGCTTCAACTCGCTTCTGAATGCGTGGCGTTCGTGGTCCTGTGTCCAAGCCTAGGGTGCAAGTGCCCTGTCCACCCAGTGCTGACCATTTCTTACTTTCATGTCTGCTGTGCGGCATCCCAAGGACCTTGTCCGGGCACTCATCGCAGAGTCCCTGCCGTGCGGCATCCCAAGGACCTTGTCCGGGCACTCATCGCAAGAGTCCCTGCCATGAGACATCCCAAGGACCTTGTCGGGCACTCATCGCAAGAGTCCCTGCCGTGCGGCATCCCAAGGACCTTGTCCGGGCACTCATCGCAAGAGTCCCTGCCGTGCGGCGTCCCAATGACCTTGTCCGGGCACTCATCGCAAGAGTCCCTGCCGTGCGGCGTCCCAATGACCTTGTCCGGGCACACATCGCAAGAGTCCCTGCCGTGAGGCATCCCAAGGACCTTGTCCGGGCACTCATCGCAAGAGTCCCTGCCGTGCGGCGTCCCAATGACCTTGTCCGGGCACTCATCGCAAGAGTCCTTGCCGTGAGGTATCCCGATGACCTTGTCCGGGCACTCATTGCAAGAGTCCCTGCCGTGAGGTATCCCGATGACCTTGTCCGGGCACTCATCGCAAGAGTCCCTGCCGTGAGGTATCCCGATGACCTTGTCCGGGCACTCATCGCAAGAGTCCCTGCCGTGAGGCATCCCAAGGACCTTGTCCGGGCACTCATCGCAAGAGTCCCTGCCGTGAGGCATCCCAAGGACCTTGTCCGAGCACTCATCGCAAGAGTCCCTGCCGTGAGGCATCCCAATGATCTGGTCCGGGCACTCATCGCAAGAGTCCCTGCCGTGAGGTATCCCGATTACCTTGTCCGGGCACTCATCGCAAGAGTCCCTGCCGTGAGGCATCCCAAGGACCTTGTCCGGGCACTCATCGAAAGAGTCCCTGCCGTGAGGTATCCCGATTACCTTGTTCGGGCACTCATCGCAAGAATCCCTGCCGTGAGGCATCCCAAGGACCTTGTCCGAGCACTCATCGCAAGAGTCCCTGCCGTGAGGCATCCCAATGACCTTGTCCGGGCACTCATCGCAAGAGTCCCTGCCGTGAGGTATCCCGATTACCTTGTCTGGGCACTCATCGCAAGAGTCCCTGCAGTAAGGCATCCAAAGGACCTTGTCCGGGGATTCATCGCAAGATTCCCTGCCGTGAGGCATCCCAAGGACCTTGTCCGGGCACTCATCGCAAGAGTCCCTGCCGTGAGGCATCCCAATGACCTTGTCCGGGCACACATCGCAAGAGTCCCTGCCGTGAGGCATCCCAAGGACCTTCTCCGGGCACTCATCGCAAGAGTCCCTGCCGTGAGGTATCCCAAGGACCTTGTACGGGCACTCATCGCAAGAGTCCCTGTCGTGAGGCATCCCAAGGACCTTGTCCGGGCACTCATCGCAAGAGTCCCTGTCGTGAGGCATCCCAAGGACCTTGTCCGGGCACTCATCGCAAGAGTTCCTGCCGTGAGGCATCCCAAGGACCTTGTACGGGCACTCATCGCAAGAGTCCCTGTCGTGAGGCATCCCAATGACCTGGTCCGGGCACTCATCACAAGAGTCCCTGTCGGGAGGCATCCCAAGGACCTTGTCCGGGCACTCATCGCAAGAGTCCCTGTCGTGAGGCATCCCAAGGACCTTGTCCGGTCACTCATCGCAAGAGTTCCTGCCGTGAGGCATCCCAAGGACCTTGTACAGGCACTCATCGCAAGAGTCCCTGTCGTGAGGCATCCCAATGACCTGGTCCGGGCTCTCATCGCAAGAGTCCCTGTCGTGAGGCATCCCAATGACCTTGTCCGGGCACTCATCGCAAGAGTTCCTGCCGTGAGGCATCCCAAGGACCTTGTCCGGGCACTCATCGCAAGAGTCCATGCCGCCAGGCATCCCAAGGACCTTGTCCGGGCACTTGTCTACAGAGTCCCTGACGTGAGGCATCCAAAGGACCTTGTCCGGGCACTCATCGCAAGAGTCCATGCCGCCAGGCATCCCAAGGACCTTGTCCGGGCACTTGTCTACAGAGTCCCTGTCGTGAGGCATCCCAAGGACCTTGTCCGGGCACTCATCGCAAGAGTTCCTGCCGTGAGGCATCCCAAGGACCTTGTCCGGGCACTCATCGCAAGAGTCCATGCCGCCAGGCATCCCAAGGACCTTGTCCGGGAACTTGTCTACAGAGTCCCTGACGTGAGGCATCCAAAGGAACTTGTCCGGGCACTCATCGCAAGAGTTCCTGCCGTGAGGCATCCCAAGGACCTTGTCCGGGCACTCATCGCAAGAGTCCATGCCGCCAGGCATCCCAAGGACCTTGTCCGGGCACTTGTCTACAGAGTCCCTAACGTGAGGCATCCAAAGGACCTTGTCCGGGCACTCATCGCAAGAGTCCATGCCGCCAGGCATCCCAAGGACCTTGTCCGGGCACTTGTCTACAGAGTCCCTGTCGTGAGGCATCCCAAGGACCTTGTCCGGGCACTCATCGCAAGAGTTCCTGCCGTGAGGCATCCCAAGGACCTTGTCCGGGCACTCATCGCAAGAGTCCATGCCGCCAGGCATCCCAAGGACCTTGTCCGGGCACTTGTCTACAGAGTCCCTGACGTGAGGCATCCAAAGGACCTTGTCCGGGCACTCATCGCAAGAGTCCATGCCGCCAGGCATCCCAAGGACCTTGTCCGGGCACTTGTCTACAGAGTCCCTGTCGTGAGGCATCCCAAGGACCTTGTCCGGGCACTCATCGCAAGAGTTCCTGCCGTGAGGCATCCCAAGGACCTTGTCTGGGCACTCATCGCAAGAGTCCATGCCGCCAGGCATCCCAAGGACCTTGTCCGGGCACTTGTCTACAGAGTCCCTGACGTGAGGCATCCAAAGGAACTTGTCCGGGCACTCATCGCAAGAGTTCCTGCCGTGAGGCATCCCAAGGACCTTGTCCGGGCACTCATCGCAAGAGTCCATGCCGCCAGGCATCCCAAGGACCTTGTCCGGGCACTTGTCTACAGAGTCCCTGACGTGAGGCATCCCAAGAACATTTTTCGTGCAATTCCACTTTTACATCCTTCAGTGAAGATCTTTATTGGTAAACCTCGTGACTCCCCTTCCTCCCTTCGGCTGCGGCACCCGCATTCTCTGGTGTTGGTGGGTGGGATCTATTTCCTTCTGCGAGAAAGCTGAGGGTTGATTATCCTGGTTGTCTTTTTGCGCGTGCTTGTGACCACACCCCTTTTCATTCGCTGATCCTTTCTTTGGTACACTCTTGTGCCCTGCTGCTGCCATGCGGTTTGTCTGCCGCCCACGGGGGTGGGGGGTTAGCCACCCTCCCTCTAGGGTCGGTAAGATTCCAAGTCCCGGAATTCTACGAATAAAACAGGATTTGGCTAATTAGTTAACCATAGGCTTGGGAAACTTGTCACCTATGTTTGTGTCAAATGAAATCACAGCCTCTGGCATCAGGCATGCCCCCATTCTAGACTGAAATTGGCACATGGCTCTATGTTACCAAGGTGCCTTGTTTCCAATCTTGAGTTTTTTCTGGGAAAAAGTGCATTCTGTGAATTCTAGTCTTCGTTTGTTTCTTTTGAACCAATTGTACCAGTACACAGACTTGACAACTTCTAAAGACTTTCCACCATTTGAGAGGATGGAGTGGAATCTTGCAGGGTTCAAAACCTGCAGTGGACATGGCCTGTGCACAGCCTTCAAACACGAGCTGGAAACTAGGCCTGGGCGGTAAATTCCGTTCCGCTCACGGAATTTGTGGAATTTGGGTGATTTCGCATTCCGGAGAATGCAAAATTGCCCAAAATTCCGAGATCCGCAGCTTTGCTCAATTTTTTACTTGTTCGCGCTTTCAAAATGCGTGTTTCGGAGATATTTCTCCCCGAGCACGCGAACAGGAAAAAAGCATTGCGAACAAGCGGAAAAAGCTATTCCGCGTGTTTGCGGAACCTTTGCGTGCTCGCAGAGATTTTTTACCAATATGCGGAGCTTTGCGTATCGCGACTACGCAAATTCCGACCACCCCTACTGGAAACCCCGCTCTGTGCAGAGGTTCACAAACCGCTGGACGTTCCACCATTTGATATCAGCTCTTCACCAGTAGAAAGTGTGATGTGAGCCTTTATTGTGTGACAGTCAACAGCCCTGCCACGTTTCCCAGGTCCATGCAAGACATCTGGGACTTGTAGTCATTAGTAATGCAATTACAAAACCAAGACTACAAGTCCCAGAAAGCAAAAGAAAAATTCTGGACTGGAGCAGCTCCTAATGTATGGATGTGGGAAACAGGTGGCTAAGAGACAGTGGCACCATGTGAGTTCTGAACACACACAAGAGAATACTGTCCGAAAGGAAAGCCCAGGTCCGGATAACATGGAAAAACCTGGCAGCCAAAATGGGAGCTCTGACGTGGGGCATCCATCCGTGTCCCAGGTCAGCCTGCAAGATTTTGAGAGGGTACATTGAGCGGCCATCCGCTATAATCACAATTGCCTGATACATTTCACCCAGTCCACACTCCACGCTGGCAGCTAACAAGCTACACTGTCCATGTGTGACTATCTGCCGCGATCCAGGTATTGTATTTGCATGCTGGGCCTTGTAGTCCTTGTGTGAGGGGATTGAAAATACTGCAAGCCCAGAATACAAACAAAAAATACTTGCCCTGGTCTGTAAGCCAGGCATGTGCCTGGGGCACTGGGCAATGCTGCCCTTACGTGTACACAAAGGGGCAGATTTACAATAACTGGCGCATCCCTGCATATCAGCAGGGATGCGCCGGTTATTGTGCGTCACGACTCCGCCACCATGGATGCAACGCATTTACAATGTGGCGCACCATGGGTCAAAAATGGACAGATGCGTGACGCATCTGCTGCTGTAAAGGCGGCGCATTGCTGCAGTTGCGTCGCAAGCGCAATGCAGCTGCAGTAAGGCTTGGGGGTGCCCTATCTTGTTAAGGCTGCATCAATCCTTACACCTGCTTCAAGCACGCGCAGGGCTTTGACGCAGCATGGGCCTAAAAGTGACTGAGTGAAATCTTGTAGATTTCACTCAGCCACTTTTAGGAGGCGTTCCTGTGCCGGAACGCCCCCACCTCCCCCCCCCCCCCCCACACCCCCCCGACCCCCGCGCAGGAACGCCTACAGGTGGTGCAGGGCTTTACAACGTGACACATCTCCCAGATCCGTCACGTTGTAAAGTACACCGCACCATGGCGCAGGATTTGCGCCGCCGCTGCATCACAAAAGTGACGCAACGGCGGCGTAAATGAGGCGCAAGGGGCTTGTAACTCTGCCCCAAAGGGTTTATGGTCATCCTTCCGTCCCCTCCCTCCTTAGACAGGGCACGCCTCCCAGAAACTCCCAGGCCTTGACTATTGACACAAGCAACATGAAAACAAGGTAGAAAACATCGGCCATCATCTTGCTAATTGCCATAAAAGGGAGAGGTGTGGCGCCGCGGCCAGGGCGACTGACGTTGGAATCTGGGGACCACGGTTCGATCCCCGGCTCCGGCGGCAGGTTAGCCCAGCACCATGTGACTCTGGGCAATAGCTCGCTTAATCTTCCCGACGGCCCCCAGCGCCTAGAGACCCTTACGGGTGATTGTGCGCTTTACAAATGTGGACTTTACTTTATAAAAACAAACACAGCTGGAATCTGCAAAAGGCCCCTCCCGCAGTCCAGATGCCCACATCATGCATGGTCCCCCAACACATGTTGCAGTCTCCCCCACCATGCGGTGGGTCTCGCGCCTGCACAGGTTTGACAGCTGACCCCAACGCCCCTCTCTGTCCATCCCCATGGTTACTCGAGCACTGTTTACCTTTCTTCATTAGCATCCATCTGTTCCTTGCAGCAACTATTCCGGATTCCAATTAGCACCTTGTGTTTTTTTATTCCGTCTTCGCTTTCCATCACACGTGTGTGTACAGGGTGGCCATTAGAATGGGTTCCTCAGCCCTACATGTTTCATGATGCGCCTGAAAAAAGCTATTTTGGGAATATGGGTCTTTCATAACATCTTTGACAGAGACTCGAAGGCGCAGCCCCGTGGGTGTTTCTAAACTTCCAGCACATCCCTAACTCCACACCCACCAAAGGGCTGAACTCGGCCTTCACAACAGCACAACCTTCCTTCGTTTTCTAGGAACTAACATGACACGAAACACTGAGCACAGGGAAGCTACCTCAGTCTTTGCAGAAGGCATCACAATCAGCAAAATAACGTAGTGCCCATTCAGGATTTGGCCTCTCTGCTGAGATGCCAACGAGGTTACAATCCTGACTTGTCCAACAATTACCCTAATAGTGTGATGTCTGCAGGGTGCCAACCCCATAGATAGTATATCCAAACCAACCAGGCGGTACTTATATAGCGCAGCTTATCATCCAAAAGGGTATCCAGGAGCTGTGCTGCAATGTCATTCAAAGAACCAGGTCTTGACTCTCTTCCTGAGATGGGTCAGCAGCGGTGAAGTACGGAGGTGGAAGGGAAGGGTGTTCCAGGACTTGGCGGTGAGGTGGGAGAAGGAGCGTCCTCCGGTGCTGCAGTGACGTATGTATGCGAGGGCCAGGTGGGCGGAGGTTCCTGGGAGGTAGGTGGAAATTCAGGCGGTGGTTCATGTAGGCGGGTCCTTGGTTGCGGATGGCTTTGTATGCATGGGTCAAGAGCTTGAATTGGGTACTTATATGTAGGCTTTCCTGTTTTTAGTTTCTATTTTTGGTAAATTCTGGTGGGGTTTTTTCAGTGCTTTCAATATCTTAAAAAACAGTTGTTATCAGTGGTTACACATTTTCGCGCCACTAAAAACAACAGAAAAAGTGTTTTTCCGGTGTTTATGGAACGTTTTGCTTTTAATATTGCTTGCTTTCTGCACTGAAAGAACATGGTATATAAACAGTGTACTTATATTGTATATGAGGTCCAAATAGATTTTTGCAAATTAATCTTATTGTAGTACACCATACAATACTTCTTCAGTGAGTCTTTGGGTCATGTGCGCTCGCTCTTTCCTTCTCCTGTAAACTTCTGTGAAAAGGCCCTCTCAGCATTCTTAGCCCATTGGGCTGAGAACCATCAGCTAAGGGACACAGTTGGGATGACTCTTTCTTTGATGTCACATAAAGCACGAAATGATAAATATTTGCGTTTTAGTTCCTATGCATTAGAAATCAGTGCACCAGAATGGAAAAAAAAAAAATAGCATCCCTCATTAACTCTTAAGATTGTAAAGATGCTTTCAGCATACCATCTAACAAGTGGCAAGGATTTACTACAGGGAATCACTTCAGCTCGGGTATCAATTTTGACAGGTCATCACACAACTTTTTTATATACCTAGCTGAATCACTGCAAATACAAACAATATCACTTCAATCTTTGTTGAACTTGGAAAGAACCTTTTTTGCAGAGCATTACAAGTGACACTGCGTTCCATGTTTTCCAAAAGTCTGGTGTCATGTTTTCACCACTATCCCAGATGCTTGGTGATATATATACTTGTCACTATACCTTGTATTGAATGTTTAAAGCCTGAGGTGTTGGCAATTCACCTACTATCAATACTGACCCACTAGAAACTATAGTCTGATGTATTAAGAGTTTTTACCCATTCTCTGTGGGTAAATGTGATGACACATATTAGGAAAGATTTTTTATGAAACCAGCCACTTTACCTATCGGTGAAAGAATCAAATGCAGCCAAAATATCAAATATGAGTTTGATATTTCCTTATTCTCTATAGTTTATAAAATAATTAAACTAGACCTAAAACATGAAACTAAACCCTACATCTTTAGACCAAAAGCCACAAAACTGAAAAAGTAAAAAGAAGAAACTATATTTTAGTGGCATCCCTAAAAAACAAAACTCGAGCAGAATAATGTTAGCCAGTCTTTCTTACTGCTACTTGTATAACAAAGTTACATTGTATTGACCCCTTCAGGAAGAAAAAAAATGACTCTTTCACTCTCTTTTTCCTTTCTTTGAATGGCATTTAGTTTGTGGTTGTCCAGGTGTTTTTTCAGTGTTTATATGTTGTCACCGGTGAGGGCGATTTTTCTTTTAGTGGGGTTTTATCAGTTATTATAGGTTTAAACCTAAAACCCCACAGCCTACTTATATGTAAGGTTGTAGACTGGGCTTCGTTGGGCAGGTGTTGTCCTTGCTCACTTGCAGGGTTGGCCTCTGACCTTTACTAGATGTAGGCTAATTGCAGAGAGAATAAGCTGCAATGCAGCTGTGGCTGCTGGACCAGGAGTGCATGCATAAAATAAAGCATTGATGCATGGCTGTCGGCAACACAACTGTGATCTGTCTTCCGGAATCCGTGACCCACCAGGACGGAGGCAGCTCAGATGCGCAGCGACTTGACATGAGTAAAGGGAAAATCTGCAATCATTGATGTGGTGTGTGCAAAGTTGTGAGCACCTAGGCATCACAATTTCACTGCAACATTTGAAAGGTATTCAGCAATGCATGCTAGACGCTACTGAACAATGAAAAGAAATTGCTTAAACAAGCATTAGAAATGCCAATAGGACTGGTTTATGAATGCAGATGTGTTTTTGTGTCATTGATGGATTTAGGCACTCAATAAGTCATCATACATGCACTCTGTCCCTCATATTTGCCCTTGTGCATCTATTCATCCATCCACCAACTCAATCTTGCATACACACTCTCACACAACCGCATTAAAACACAAACAAACTCAACAACATATGAAAGCTAAAACACAGCGGAAATGCGCTTGCAATAATACAACTAAACAAAGCAGCTGGTACCGTGTTTCAGTGTTATTGTACATATCCTATAGCTACTTTAAAGGTCCAGCTTACCTGCCAGATTTTGAACTAATGTGTTGGTCATCTCAGAGTGGTAAAAAAGTGCTCTAAGATGGGCAGCTTTCCATAATGGTTGCCTGGTTTAGAGGAAGAGGTCACACGGGATGCAGCACACTGCAGATGAAATGAGCAGCAAGCAAGCAGCCCATTAGTGCTGCCTGGGGACCTGTGGTATCCTTTGAAGTAAAATTAAAAGAAAAAGAAAAAAATGAAAGGGGAACTATGGAATGAAAAAATTGAAAACGAAAGAGCTGACAAACCATGCACGACACTGGAGAACATTAATTGTCATGTCCAAGCGTACATGACCTGCAAATGCTCTCATACACAAGGAGGGTAAGCCAAAGACTTGTGTTAACAGAACCCTTACCCTATGGCGTAAGCTGTCATGGATGGGAGCAGAGTATAGACAGCACTCAGATAAAATAACATTACTTTAACCTTTGTTTATTTCAGCAAATCTAACTATCTATCTATCTATCTATCTATCTATCTATCTATCTATCTATCTATCTATCTATCTATCTATCTATTTCTTTCAAGAGTTTTATATAGCACTGGCTAGACCCGGAGGTATCTAAGCGCTTTATATGAGAACAGATTGTATATAGTTACATCAGTTCACTGGCGTAATGAAAAGTGAGGGGGCATCCCTGCACGGTACTTAGGGGGGCCTCCTCTGGGCTCAATCAGGAGCTCTCCCGGCCAGAGTTCAGTGCCAAGGGGGCCCCTTGGAGCTAGGGGCCCCCCCGCACAGCGTGGGCTGCGGGGGCCTATGTTACGCCCCTGCATCAGTTACAATAGCATACAATAGAAACAGATACGAGTCAATAGGAGCATAAGGATGGGTGGGGGGAGGAAGGAGACAAGGGTGTAGGGATAAAAAAGCAAAACAGACAAAGTCAGGCAGGGCTGGAAGGGGGAGGAGGCAGCCGCAGGATCATGGAGGGTGGAGGTAGGGGAGGGAAAGGAGACACAGCATGAAAGACGAGGAAAAACAATGTCCAATGTCCGGCTGGGTAGGTGACGGCCAAGGGGGTAAAACCAAAGTCAATCTCCTCAATAGCTGACGAAACGGCTCCACCGGGCCTCAGCCATGTTGCTATCTATCTATCTATCTATCTATCTATCTATCTATCTATCTATCTATCTATCTATCTATCTATCTATCTATCAATATATCTAAATATGTTAATATTTATAAATATATACACAGTTTTTGGTCCCCATCAGTTTGGTAATCAATGCACAATACTGAGAAGGTACAAATATCAAACACAAGTCATTCTTGCGACGGTTCTTTAATTCTTTATTCATTCACTTCTTTAAAGAGCTTATAGAGCCTGTAGGTTGATGACATCAGTGATGTCATTTGAGATGTCATCCGTGAGGTCATCAGGGATGTCACTGACCATGTCATGAATGATGTTATATGTGAGTTCATAAGCAGTGCATTGCTGTGGCTTTGTTAGCTCAGGTCACTATAACTGCTGAATTTCACTGGTTTTGTTTGAGTGAAAACTGAGCCTAAATATAGTGCCCATATAACATTAGCTTTTTTCAGTGAATATCGAAGGATTTTTAAATTCTATTTCCTAACATGCCTGTAACCTTTATTATTTTTCAGTAAAACTCTAGTTTTTTTAACATCAAGTAAGATGCCCATCACAATGCACGGTGGGGGCTTGAATACAGACCTGACTTTGGCATTGTGCTGCCCAACCCAAGCTTGCTGCTTTTCCCCCCTTCCTCCTTGCCATCCATTGTCCAAGTCCATGCCCCTGCTCTCTCATTACAACCCTGTGTGGCCGTTCTTCTGGCACTGCTCTTCCCTCATGTCCTGAACAGTTAGCTTGCTGCCTACATCCACATCTTGCATATTCTCTGTAGTCTGAGTCCATGCAACAGCCCCCTCTCTCCTGCCCTGCATGGTCCAATTTGCTGCCACTGCCCTCTATTTATCTTGATGTCCCTGCCCATGCCGCGTGCCCTCCATTGCCCATTTCTATGCCCCACCATTGCCCTCTCACTTAGCCTCTGTGCATAGCTTGCTCCCCCTACTCTCCTTCCCACTGCCCTCCGATGTCTGTATGCACACCCCTGCTCCCTCCTTGTTTCCCACCATGTTTCATGGACCTGCCACTGCCCCTCTATCTACTCTTGAGTGTTCTCTTGATATGCCACTTCCCCTCTTACTGGTCTAGCATGGGGGAAACATCCTTTACAACGCAACTGTTACAACGCACTACCATTACGACGCAACCATTACAATGCAAGTCATTACAACGACTTGCGCTGAGGGGCACTCCAGGATAGGGAATAGGTTAATTTACTATCCAACACATTCCCACCTATCCACGTGGACTGGAGTTGTAATAGTAAATTAAACTATTCACTATCCAGCTCCCCCCAACGCAAGTCGTTGTAACAACTTGCGTTGTAAAATTTGCGTCGTAAAGGCATGCGTTGTAATAGCATGCGTTGTAACGTCATACATCCCTAGCATGGTCAGATGGCTGCTGCCTATCCCTTACACCTCCACCCTGCCTGTTCAAATTCCATGTCACTTTCCCCGCTCTCCATTTTGCTGCTAGTCCCTTCTGCTATCAATGCTCGGTTGTGCTACAGCTGCTCGCTACTCCTGCCTTTGCTGCATGTTCTGTTGTCAAGCCCCTTACCCTGCCCTCTTCTGTCTGTGTCCAGCCCCTACCCCACCCTTCAGTCCTCCATGGTCCTTGTGCATTTCCCTGCCCCTTCCCTCTTGCCCACCATGACCGTTGTACTGCCACTGACCATCCTGCTTGCCATGCATGGTCTTCTGTGCTGCCACAGCCCCCTCCCACCTGCCCTGTGTGATCAGCTTGTTGCCCCAGACCTCCTCCCACCTACCCTCTGTTGTATGTGTATATGCCATTAAAGTCTCACTGTTGCCCTCCATGGTGTGTTGGGCTTCCAGTGCCCATTCTGCCTGTCATGCATGGGCAGCTTGCTGCTCCTGCCCTCCCCATTTCTCTCTGTGTTGCATATGCAGACCCCTGTCCCCTCCTTCCTGCCTTGTCTGGTCAGTTGTCGAGCCTCTGCCCCCTCCCTCCTGCCCTTCATGGTCCGTTATGCTGCAACTGTCTCTTCTGTCTGTCCAGTATGGTAAGCTTGCTGCCCTTTCCTCTTTCCCCTCTGTTGTCCATGTGCATGGCCCTGTACCCTCCCTATCGCTTTCCATGGTCCATGCTGCTCCACTGCTGGCCCCCTGTGTGGTGTTTTGTGCTGCTGCAACCCCTGATGCCTGCCCAGTAAGGTGAGTTTGGTGCCCCTGCAAATCACCCTCTTGTCCTCTGTTTTCCAAGTCCATGCCCATACCCCACTCCTCCTGCCCTGTGTGATCCAAAGTCCCATACTTGCCAACATTTTAAACTTGGTAAGAGGGAGATTTTGAAAAAAAACTGGGGAATTGATTTTCCCCATTGATTTACATTGCAAAAGAGCAGGTTTTAGGCAGGAGACACATAAAATAAATCCCTTTGGGTTTAAAAACATCGGGAGTCTCCTGCCTGGGTCTGTTGGCATGTATGGTTGTACTGCCACTGCCTTGTACTTCTGCCCTCAATGGTTTTTTATATTGCCACATCCTCTCTTGACTGTCCTGCACAGTTGATTTGCTGCCCCTTCCCCCCTTTCCCCTACCCTCCATGGTCAGGCTGCAGGCGTGTCTAAAGAGTCTATTGGAATTAACATGGGAAAAACACTTTTTTTTTACACTCCCTTTTTCTCAGCTCCCGCTTGACGTATTGTCCTGAAATTTCCAATGCACAAGATTCACCAGGATACTTTTTTGAAAAATGTCATGAAGATTTGTCAAATGAAGCCAAAGGAAATATTTTTTTGACTTGCTTACAACTTTGGCTCCATTTGACAAATCTTCACAAAAGTTTCCCAAAAAGTGCCCTCCTGTTTCCACTTGTGCATGGAAAGTTTTGGGGAGATCCATCAAGTAGCGGCAGAGAAAAAAGGGATGTTAAAAAAGTGTATTTCCCATGTTAATTCCTGTAGAGATTATAGACACTCCCTCAGAGACCCACTCAGACACTCACATACCCACTCACCCACCCTTTGATTAATACCATCCGTTCCCATAATGTGAAGGTAGTAAACTACGCTGATGATACTCAGATCATCCTATCTCTGGATGGAATCCATTCTAACGCCCTAGAGGATTTTCATGCATGTATGCAGAACACTGCGCAGTGGTTACGTGACAACTCCTTACAATTCAATTCAAGACCGAAATTTTACACTGCGCAGTTGGGAAGGTTGCCCGGCCTCTTCCTTGTAACTTCTGGCCTTTGGATACTTCCACCCCTCTGACGCCATCTACGGCGGTGCGCAACTTGGGTGTCATGTTTAACACCAACTTGTCACGGGAGACTCAAGTGAACAAGACAGTGGGGTGCTGCTGAGGCCTCATGAGGGCCCTAAGGAAGATTCTTCCATTGCTCCCAGCGATGGCTAGAGCCTTGATTATTCAAGGCGTTATTTTGAGTAGACTTGACTACTGTAGCGCCTTACTATTAGAATCTCCTAAATATTTAATCCAGAGACTGCAGCGTGTTCAGAACACAGCAGCGAAATTGGCCTTGTCCAGACCAAGGGGCTCCTCTGCCTCACTGTGCTTAGCTGATCTACACGGGCTTCCGGTGCAGCAAAGAATACTCTTCAAATCACTGCGTATTGGATTCAGGGCACTGCATGGATTTGGCCCTAGGCCACTGCAGAAGAAAATGGTCTGGTACACACCCACCCGGAGTCTTCGCTCCTCTTCTGCCTACCTGGCAAGTGGACCCAGGTTTCACAAGGCCAGACTGGGTGGAAGATCCTTCAGTTTCGCTGCTGCGAAACTTTGGAATGAGCTTCCGCTGGAAATTCGACAATGCAGTACTCTGTCCCTGTTTAGGAAAAAGATTAAAACATTGCTGTTCCCTAGAAATTAATTCTGTTGGGCCGTAACAATGCTCATGTTGGCTGTATTCCTTCCTCAGCCATTTCTCTTGCTCCTGCTGGTCTGCATCTCAAGTTTCTTCTAGCGCCAGGGTACCCGTAGGGTGTTTGTTGCGCTTTGTAAATGCCATATACAATACAATCAATACAGACCAATTCAGACACTCATGCACCCGATTCAGACACGTGTGTCCACTCACACACCCACTCAGACGCTCACGTGCCCAGTCACAGACCCACTCAATCACTCATGTACCTACTCACAGACCCACTCAGACACTCACACACCCACTCACACACCTAACCACACACTGATGCACCCACTCTCATGTCCACTCAGACACTCTCACACCTGCTGACAGACCCACTCAGACACTCACAGACCCACTCAGACAGCCATGCACCCACTTACATACCTCTTCAGATGCTCGCATGCTCACACACCCACTCAGACATTCTCACACCCCCTTCCAGACTCACCCAGACACTCGCACACCCACTCACAGACCCACTGATGCACCCAGTCACACACCTACTTAGCCATTGATGCACCCACTCTCAAACCCACTCAGACACCCTCACACCCACTGACATACCACAGAGACACTCACACAACCACTCAAAGACCCACTCAGATGCTCATGTACCCACTCACAGATCCACTGAGAGACTCATGCACCTACTCACACACCCACTCACACAACCAATCTCAAACCCACTTAGACACTTACACACCCACTGACAGATCCATATACACACTTGCGCATCTACTCACGGACCCACTCAGACACTCATGCACCCAGTCCCAAACCCACTCAGACACTCTTACACCTACTTACAGACCCACTCAGACACTCATGCACTAACTTAAAACCCATTCAATCACTCATACAGACATTCACAGGCCCCTTCAGACACTCTCACTCTCACTCAGCAACCCACTCAGACTCTCATACACCCCCTCACATATCCACCCAGACACTCATGCACCCACTCACAGAATCACTCATCCACTTTTATACCCAGTCACAGATCTACTCACATACCCAGTCAGACACACTCACACCTGTTCACAGACTCAGTGAGACACTCATGCACCCACTCATAGACCCAATTGCACACTCACATACCAACTGAGAGATGTACTCATGCACTCGGAAACAAAGTCACACAGCCATTGACACACACACAGAGTCACTCACACAGTTGCAAATCCTAAATGTGCTGCTGTGTATTGAATGTGTGCTTTTGATTTGTGGATTCGAGACGGATTCCCAAATTCGAATAAGAAATTTTAAAAAGGTTTAAAATTAAAATGAACTAGTGTTGGGAAAAAGGGGTGGGTCTGAGAAGAGCCTTTGTGTTTATTGTGTATAGATTATAACTACACATAAAACAGGATGCAGTCTTTTAAGTTGTTGAGCAACACTCAATTGATGTTCTCTGTAAATTGACTACATCACTTCTATAGATATGGTCCAAGTCAAAGCGTAAATTGTTGTGGTGTATGGATCGAATGGTATGGTCTCTGAAGAATGCAAAAACAGTTGTATTGACATGTATCCTGGCTTTGTCTATCTGTGAACAGAATTTGTTTGACCACTTCCATTTCTTCCCTTTGCCAATTTTGGGGAACACTAAGGTTGTGTGAGGGATAAGTGCCATTAATTGACCAAAGGTATCCTTTATTAGGATGTCCAGTCATACAACAGCAAGTGTGCATAGGTCATTGCCACCACTGCCACAATCATAGGCAATCTGCAATGCTTTCAACCAAAGGTAGCAAATGATGCTATTTTAACACACACTCTGTGACCAACCCAAGTAATGGCCACATTAGGCAGACTCACATCCCTCTCAATGCCACTCTTTCTAGGACACTCTCTGGCCCAAAACACAAAACTATGACCCACAATCCACTCCCTAACCATTTCGAAGGCAAGGAGGAGTAGCACTCAGGAGAAAGCTGAAGCTGAATGAGATAGTTTTCGATCTAAAAAGGCAGTTAAAATAGAAGACAGCACCTAATTTAATAAAGAACACTTTACATTAGATGCTGTTAATGTACAGATAACTAAATTAGGTAGTGATTTTGAGCAAAAAGTAATTAGCTCTATGATTGGCTCTAGAATTTTTTTTTTAAAGTAATGTTATTTTGGATATGCTTATTTTTCAAAATTGTCAACTGACCTGCTACAGTTGAATTTGAAGCTAGTATACTTCTTACATAAAATGTTGTGAACTTTTGACCTACTGTAACAAGAGAGTGTTCCAAAGACGGTTGCTATGGAAACTGAGCTAACAGAGTGTTGGGGAAGGGTTTCAAAAGAGTGTAATTTAAAAGTTAAAAGGAGAGGGGTTTATACACATTGCTTATTATTGAGTAATTCTTTTATTATTCAGTACTATCTTATAAAGTAAAATGTAGCTGCAAAGTAATGGCAGTACAATGTTAAATGCTTTAACAAACTCCGATAGAAATTTGGGAATTCATCATGAAGTTACATAGGGTGCCACCTAGAGCTTCGTGGAAGATTTGCAAATCCGCCCACAAACACCTTCAGATTGGGCCTCTTAACAAGACACTAAGAAAGCTAAAGAAAATTGAACATTGAGAAGTGGAATGAAACAAAAACGAAAGGAAGGTTATGATTTGATAAGTACATCAGTATCACGGACAAAAAGAGTGGGAAATATTGCTGTTATTGATTATATTGTACTGAGAGTGATACATTATTCTTGTACTTTAGATTTTACATTTTGCCTCTGATAAGATTTCAATTGTTAGTGACTTAAAATTGGGGAACAGCAAAGAGAGTTCACAGGTATGGCAATAATGGTGTACTTTTAAAAAGTGAAGGTTACTTAAATATCCAGACACATATCCAAGGAGGCACTGATATACTCAGTTACATATGTAGTGAAGTACTGACACAAGTAGTCACCCATTAGAACAAAAACTGATATATGCATGTATACAGTCCATTATATATCCATTTGGACAATGAAACAGGTACTAACAAACCAAGTTACATACCGAGACAGTCAGTTACAACTAGAAGATTGAAAGTTTTGTTAGCAGTTGAAAGTGGTAAAGTGAATGTTCTTGTCCCCTAAATATGGTTCCAATGACTTATCCCCAAATGTTATATTACCTTTTTTTGTAAGTCAGTAGTTCAATCTTCTACCTATGTCCAGGGTCTGTTAATTAAATAAAAGTAATGGGATGTCTCGGGCCTACTACTGGGGAGCCTGTGTGTGCAGTTTTACTGCCAGGCCAACTTGCATTTAAAACTCCATACCAAACTTTAAACTTCCCTTTTTCTACTTATAAGTCACCCCCAAGGTAGGCTGTAGGTAGGCCAAAGTTCAAGGTGCTATGTGAATAAAAGGTAAGACGTTTCATTGAGGTACTTGCACACTTAGTGACCCATACGCCCAGTTATACATCCAGTCTCTCACCCATACTGCAACTCACATACTTATGTACAAAAGAATGGAGCCACTAACACACCCAGTCAGACAGCAACTGAGGCACTTACACATTTGTGACTTTATTCTTGGTAGTGTAAAGGGTCTGGGAATCCATAGAAACAAAAAAAAATAAAGCTTGTCAAAATACATTTACAAAAATGTTAAACATTTAGAGTTAAAAAATAAACAAAATTAAATATGAATATAATATTGAATTCCAATTTGCACTAAAAAAACTCTAAAACTCTAAAAGTTCACTGAAACAAAAATAATTACAGGGACATTACAGTTTCAAAATAGAATTTAAACAACCTATGAAAATGACAGTAAAAAACAAAGTTTAAAGTGAAATTAAAGTTAGGAAATAAATTCAAAGAAACCTTAGAAATTGAATGAAAAACCTAAAGTTACATGGACGTTATAGTCAGAAAAGTTCATTTAAAGACCATAGAAATTCACTCAAAAATCCATAGGTTACATGGACATTATAGTTAGGCTCAGATTGGACGCATACAATTCCATAGAAATTCAGCAGTTATGGTACCTGAGCTAACTATATTACATCAATCATGACATGGTCAGCGACATCACTGATGACATCTCAAATTACATCACTGATGACATCATCTAGTGAGTGTTAGGTCTGGAAGGAGAAGGCAGTCCTTCCACACACACTGCTATGCACCCCGTTATCCGAGACAGAGATCTGAAAGTAGAGACCAGTCTATCCATACAGCCTACTATAGTCATCCATCATCTGAGAAAGAGGCCTGGAAGCAGAGGCATGTCATTCCCAACACCTTATTACGCACACCTGTCATCTGCAAGAGAGGTCGGACAGGAAAGAAAGATTATTCCCACCTCATACACTACCACACACATTCATCATCTGAGATGTCCCAAAGGAGAGGCCAGTCCATACACACACCTTACTACGCTAACCCGTCATCTGAGAGAGATGTCTGACAGGAGAGGCCAGTCCATGTACACACCATAATATGCACACCCATCATCTGAGAGAGAGGTCAGTCCATGTACAATCGTACTACACAGACCCATTATCTGAAAGAGATGTCTGACAGGAGAGGCTAGTCCCCACACCTTACTACTGTAATCCATCAACTGAGAGATTTGTCTGATAGAATACGCCAGTCTATGCATACCAGTTGTCTGAGAAGGAGGTCTGAAAGGTTAGGCCAAATCCTCCCCACACACTACTTCACACACTCGATATCTGAAACAGAGTTCTGAAAGTAGAAGCCAGTCTATTCATATGGTATACTGTGCACACTCATCATCTGAGAGAAGGGTCTGACAAGAGAGGGCAGTACCTCCCCACACACTATGCATACTTGTATTTCAAGAGAGAGCTTTCAAAGGAGAAGGTAGTCCTTTCTCTCTCCTTACTATGCACAACTATTACCCAAGAGAGGATTCTCTGTGGAAAGGTTAGTCCCTCACACATACTACTATTGTCCTAAAATTGTGTGCGATCCTGCTAGAGACTAGCAAGAGTAGCGTTCAAGCTTCAGGGATTGAAACGTGCCGCATGAGGTTCATGCGATCTCGTGAGCATCTCGCAAGACTCACATGGAAAATTACTGGGTCTGCCGCAGGGTGTTTTACGATCCCTCAAGATTCTCATGAGATCATATGGGGAGAAGAAAAAAAAGGGTCAAGGTTCAACCAATAGTTACTATTCTTATTACATGGTTGAAGAAATGATGTGATGTTGTTAAGTGCATACCTAGTGATAGTTCAGTTTGTTCTTGGTGCTTTAGAGGAGAAGGAAGTCTGTTTGAGTTGTGCTCAGCAGAAGTGAATTTATTTGGAGCTGAAGGAGACTAGTGTCTTCATCCACATTGAAGAAAGAACTCAAAGTTAAAGGGGCCGATTCACAGAACTTACTTAAGACAAAATCCTAAACTTACTACTTTTGGTATTCACAGAAGTTAGGATTTTGTCTTAAGTTTGTCTTAAGACAGACTTAAGACAAAATCCTAACTTAAGTCTGTCTTAAGTCTGTCTTAAGACAAACTTAAGACAAAATCCTAACTTCTGTGAATACCAAAAGTAGTAAGTTTAGATTTTGTCTTAAGTTAGTTCTGTGAATCAGGCCCAAAGTCTTTAATAATATGTTTATAAACTGTGTTGTGAAGTTACAGTAAGTGTACTAACATTGGTAAACTTATTCTACATCGTGTTTATAGAGTGAAAAGTTGTTTTTGGTGGTGTAGATCTCTTAATATAGCGTTTGAGAGGTAGACATTAGAATGTGGAGAGATATCAGCCAGTATTGCAGGTTGTGTTGACAAATTAAGTGTTCCAACTGTATGTGCTTTTAAGTAAAGGAAGCAGTTTTTCACAAACTATAAAACAAAGAATGTGGAACATGTCAATACAAGCCCTAGTATTTTTATGGACCTCACTGTACATATACTTTAGCCCTATGAGATGTTAGAGTTGTGATATTGCTATTTTTAGAGAGAGACACTGTTATAAGTGATAGCAAAGGTGTCTCAAGAGAAATGTGTTACTTTATAAACGGATGAAATCAGGTTTGATGGCATGTTATTATTTATTTGTGAAAGAAATACACTGGGTGAGGATGTGTAATTTTCTGGCAAAAGGAATAACACGTTAGTGGTTTGCTAGATATAAACATGTGATTGTGGGTGGAAGATGTAGAAAACCTTACAGAATATTGTAAAGAATGACTGTTAGGATTTATTGTCTCATATGTATATTTACGTTTTTTTGGGTTATTTTCTCTTTTTGTTGGAAGAAAATGGAAAACAGACGTTGTGAACAAGAAAACTACCATGTGAAAATATATAGTGGAGAAAAATAAATGTTGTTTACTTTTGAAAAAAAAACTGGAAATAATTACTCTATAGATAATGAGGAAATAACTATTGGAGAAGTGATAATGTTTGTATTGCATAGGGGGACAATTGTGTTCTTGCATACGCTTTTGCTGTGTAGGTCTACTTGTCTTTGAGGAAATAATTATCTGCTTACAAAAGCAGCAACAATGAGCTTTGTTAAGGTATTCAGATGTATTGTCTTGTTCAGCTGTGAGTACCTGAGCAGGCACAGTGTATCCAAGTTGAAAAGATGTGGAAGCACATGAAGAGAGCTGCAGTTCATCAGCACGATCTAACTCTGCCCGCTCTACCCTTTATGAACTCCTTTTAAAAAACTGAATGCATGAGAAACTTTGCTAAGACTTTTTTTGCTAGCTGGCCTAAAACAAAAAACGCCCATACCAAAGACTCTTTGCCAGGCTGAGGTGGCTGTGATGGTGCAGCTATACCAGGCTGCTCATCATGTTGTGATAAAGACATTATATATTAGTATAATTGGTTGCTTTGTTTGTTTTATCATTGTTGATTTAGTTTGTTAATGTAGTTGTTCTTGTTGTATTTTTGCAATGTTGTTAAATAGTTCTTATAAACAAAAGTTTAAAGTTAGTACTGATTTGTTTGCGTAATAGTTAATAATGACGAAATTATTATTACGGTGTTGTAATGTTGATTAAAACAGGCAGTTCCATCTTCAGGGAGCGGAGAAGTGCTCCTGCATGTATGTACATCTATACAGTAATATGCACATCTTTTATGCTACAGAGAATTGTTAATGGAGAAGCCCATTATTTGAGTACCCAAGCATGGTGACTTCTCATGCGACAAAGAAGTCTTACTAGAGAGATCAGTCCTTGTGATCACTGTAGTATACAAACCTCTCATACAAGAGATAGGTTTTTTGCACAGAGGCCTGTGCATCCTCATATTCTATTATGCCCTGCTAACAACTGGTGGAGATGTGATAGTGGAGAGGGCAGTTTTTGTAACATTACTATATATGCTTGTCACTCTGGAGGGAAGTTTCAGTGGAGAAGTGTATGTCCCTGTGCACACCCTACTATGCTTCATTGTTCCCATGGGGTGAGGTCTGAGGGAGAGGTGAGTGTGTCCCTCACATTCAACTATAGACACCAATCATCCAAGGCACTGTTCTAGAATACTCAATGTGTATACCCTACTACCCACAGCCTACTTTGCACAAATATAACTTTTGGGAGATTTTGCAGCTGGTAGGGCAGTGTGTTTACACATTATAATCTCAATAGTTGCTATGCAAGACAGGCTTCTGAACATAGAGGTAATTTCATCCTCACACCTTACCTGTACATCTGTCATCCTTGTGAGAGATGTGACAGCTGTGACTAAGTGGCATGGGTATGCCCAGACATGGGTCCTGTGCTCACTGTGTCACTAGAACCAAGCTGTACCCAGCGGATGAGCCCATAACTAGGGCTAAACCGGTCCTGGGTTGCTTGTATTCTGGTTCAGGGAGGACCTGGCTTGGCAGTTTGGGCTGGACTTTTCCTATGAGGAACAGGGTCAAGACTCATGTGCATTGGCTGGGTCCACACTGAGGTGACATTGTGAGCAAAAGAACAATTTGTTGGAGGACTACACTGAGCTCTTGCCAGTGGTTAGATTTTTTGCAAGCAGCCTCCCATCACCTTTTGTGTGTTTGAAGTAAACGACTTGACAGAGGTCACTGCATATAGTTTACCAAAGACTTAAGCCATTCAGTTGAAGAGAGACATCTTCTGTCCCACCCGTGTACAGGCTGAAGCCTGTATCTTCAGCTGCCCTGTACCTTACAGCTGTGTATGCTGTAAGGCATAAGGGCGAGGTACAGTGTATGAGTTTAGGTTTCAGTGTATATATATACATAGCAGAAATAACAGTATAATAGCAGAAATGCAAGCAGGTTGAACCAGAGAGCCCGACTCTGATTGCAACCCGCAAGAACACAAGAAAGAGACCCAAGACGGCCCTTCTCTGGCAGCCCTTGCAGTCCATAGATGCAAGCTTTTCACACACATGCATCCTTCAGATACAGTTAATATACAACATACAACACTCTACTGTAACAGAGTCACTGGTGGTGTACCACTGTCCAGCCCTGCTCACGGTTTATCATTTCTGACATACAAAGAATTAGCATAGGACAGTGCCACAAGCCTTTTGACACACTGCCCAATGCCAAGTCGAAGATGCACATTTTACAGCTGAGTGCCAATGCAAGCACCCTTGCAAAATGGTGCCAGGATGTCTGCATTGTTGGCATGATTGTTTTTTGTGTAGGAAAGAACATTTTCCTACACAAAAACGATTCATGGAGGTGTTGTCCTTGTTCTATGTCTGCTGCAGAATACAGCACACATGAAAAGAGGAAAAAACAAGGAGAAATTAAAACATTTCTCCTTGTTACACCTGCTCTGAGAAGGCATAAGGTTTTGACACTGACCCAGGTTTACGTGAATTTGTTAATCTGGGTCAGTGTCAAAAACCATGGGTGTTGCATGGGAAAACCCACTGCAAAGCCCATGGACCAGCTCCTTGATGCACAGTAAAGCAAGGAAGCGCTTTGCACCGCCTTGCTTTACTCCATATCTATGAGATCATGCAAAACCATGCAGAGTGGCTTTGCGTCGCCTCATAGATATGACTGAGATGCTTATGCCACCAGAGCGTCATTAAAAGTGATGCTCCGGTGTCTAGGCCTCTTGTAAATGAGGCCTCTAGTGTATTTGCTGCACAGGAGACCCCTATACCAGGTCAGCAGCTGCTGCAACACATTAGTTTGCTAAATGAGAGCTGTGTAACACATTTGTAATTTTGCTGGAGTTAGGGTTCACATAAAGCGGTACTCCTTTTAACAGGGGTGCCTGACATGACAAGGCTAATGGGTGTCGGCAGGAGTTTGTACGGTCATGCAATAGTGGTATTTTTGCTAAAAGTGGGGATGATGTCTACTGTTTGTTGGCACCCTCGGGTAAACATATGCAATCCTCTGTGATGGAAGCTGTCGCTTCTTTCCCCAAAATGTGAAATGTGTACATTTGCACCATGAATGGTGGATTGGGGTATCCCAGGTTGGGTGTCCTCAAGTGTATGTGGAGCTCCAAGAAGATGGGTGGCCATGTTGGATAGCATGGGCATTGAGCCCTCTGTCACCACTGAACCCCCTCGGTCCCTCGCTATCCATGTATGGTGAGGGTACTGTGTGTCTGCAGACCCTTTCACAAACACCTCAATGTGTGCTGGGGACCGCTGCCCAATGGAGTGAATGTGTGTAGGAAGCATTGCATATAGACTGCAGGAACCCAGCTGATGATGTAGACATTGCTGCATCTGTCAGACCAGACCCCACCCACCTGACTGCTTTGTTTTGTCATTTGCCGAGTTTCAGGACGTAAGATCATCTATTTACTATTTTTGAACCCTCTTCAGCTCACTGGGCCCTGTGCAAATGTCACTTCTTAGCCTCTGGTTCTCATGGTTACCTCACTTCCTTATCACGGATGTATCATGTAACACCGCACAGCTAGGTTCCCTAGGCAACTTCCTGCTGAACACTTGCCATTGTTTCCCAGGACTACCTCCCTATGTTGCCCAAGAACTGCACTTGTCTCCAGTGTGTGCACTGTGCATCAGTCTTCTCTGCAACATCTCAGCATTTAGCTTCTTGTGTTAGTCCGGCCCCACCTTGCTTCTGTGCTAATCACTAGGCCTGGCCAGTAAATTCTGTTCTGCTTGCGGAATTTGGGTAATTTTGCGTTCGGCGGAGAACGCGAAATTGCCCAAAATTCTGCGTTCTGCGGCTTCGCGAAATTTTTTGCTTTTTCATATTTTCAAATGCGTGTTCGTGAGATATTTAGCCTCGAGCACGCCAACAGCAATTGCGAACAGTAAAAAAGCATCGAGAACAAGCAATGGCGCATATTGGCGGAATTTCTGCGTGTTCGCAGAGATTTTTTACCGTTTTGCAGAGATTTGCGTAACGCGATTACGCAAATTCTGTCCACCCCTACTATTCACCAAGCATGCAAGTTATGCAAACTGGGGCTGCTTCATCCCTGTTCCCTCACTGTGGAGGTTTACCACCCCTCCTTCCATTTTCCATCATTAAACGGCTTATTTAGCAATGTTTCACATTGTTCCTGAGGGACAGAGTGCCCGGCTTAGCAGAGAGAGTATTAATCACTGCAGAGCACAGCATGTCCACCAGAGCCTTTTCCATGGCCCAGATTCTATGTCCTTGACAACCGGCGACCTCTCTCCCATCCTGCTTAGTTTGACTCAGTCTGCTCTGTCTTATACTGCACTTATATGGCATGCACCTCCATTGTTTGTGAGCCCGTAGATGGTGTCTTGTCTGTAGTTATGCACAATCTAAAACTAGCTGTTACTACATCACACCTCTGACTCACTCACTTTTTGTGTCACCCCCATGATTTCCAAACTAATGTAGATCCGCCAACTTCCACAGTGCCCTCACATCAAAGTGATGTTTCCCACTGTAGCCAGTCTTGCATCCTTCTCAGATGGTACTAACTTGCACAGGATACAATGGGTGTAGTGCTCATTTCTGTCTCTCACCACCCCCCAGTGGCTACAGACACAATATATGAGGGCTGCTGGTAGGTGCGGGTAAAGGGGGATGGGACAAGAGAGAAATCAGTGACACAGGGGTCTGCACCTCTGTTGGCCAAGGATGTCTGCAGGATGCAGTGGACACATTTAGATACAGAGGGGCAGATTCAAAGAACTAATCTGAGACAAAATCCTAAACCTACTACTTTTGTTATTCAAAGAAGACATTTAGCAGTAGTAAACTAAGGATTTTGTCTTAAGTTAGGATTTTGTCCTAAATTAGGTATTTGTCTTAAATTAAGATCTTGTCTTAAGTTAAACTTAAGTTTGTCTTCAGTTTGGTATAAGACAAAATCCTGACTTAAGACAAAATCCAAATTTAAGACAAAATCATAACTTTACTACTGCTAAATGCCTTCTGTAAATATCAAAAGTAGTACATTTAGGATTTTGTCTCAGATTAGTTCTGTGAATTGGCCCCAGAGTGCTCTGCTCAAGTGTAATAGTGAACGGCTATACCTGAGCATTATCTATGAGTAACCAACTCCTACACTTTGACGTGAAACTGGTAATTCCCGAAAGCCAAACTTTCTGTCAAATTGAACCAGGCTGAATAAATATGCTGTAAGTCACCTCTTCTGGCTCAAAGAAGTTATTACTTTGGATCCCTGGAATTGGTGCCAATGTAAACACTGTCGGAGATAACACTGCCAGTGGAGGCGCGCGCACACACACACACACGCACACACGCACACACACGCACACACACGCACGCACACACACACACACACACACACACACACCCACACACACCCCCCACACACACACACACACGCACGCACGCACACACACACACACACACACAGACACACACACGCACACACACACACCCCCCCCACACACACACACACACACACACGCACGCACGCACACACACACACACAGACACACACACACACACACACACACACATTATAGTTTTTACTGGGTGACTTCTGTGGAACTGTAAGATAATCAAAAGTAATACCATCCTGCCATTTTGCATTGTTAGCAATCCATAGGTGTGCACTAGAACTATAAATCTTTGTGTGTGACATGCACACACATATATGCAACAGAGTCCAATCTAGGATTCCTGTCTGTTCTGTCCTAGGAGCATTTATTGTGAAGCATCAAGCCCAGTCTTAGAGGAATTCAGATCAATGTTCAATCAAACAATTCAAGTCCATGTTCAAGAACACCACCACTTTTCAGAATGCCTATCTGTATTGATAATTCCCATCAACACAGATCAGTAGGAAGCAGTAGGTCTTGGCAAGGGAAATCAGAGACCTATGTAACATGGTCCCAGCTGCAGCAACATTGTTTAATAAAGGATGTTGGGACCACAAAGGAAGTTGTACCCAATAATCCAAGATGGCTGCCATCTCTTTAGAACATGAGAGAGTTTGTGACCGGCTGGCAATAGTAATTCCTTGTCGTGGTGCACATTTACCGAGTGCAAACAGCCTTAGCAGAGGCGGTTTCTTTATCAGGGCGTGGGGCGCTGCCCCCGTTTATTTTGTTGCACCAGACCCAATTTTAAATGTTCCAGGGCAGATTTACAACCGCCGTGCGCCACATTTGTGCCGCCATTGTGTCACTTCTGAGAGGCAGCCGCAGCGTAAACCATGCCCCACATTGGGCCCTATTTACAATGTGACACATCTAGGGAGATGCATCATATTGTAAAGCCCTACGCCACATGAAACCTGCGTCAGGTTTCATGTGGGCGTTCCGGCACAGGGGGGGGAGTTCCATCACAGCAACGCCTAGGAAAAGTGCCTGAATGAAATCTACAAGATTTCACTTAGTCACTTTTCCGACTCTGCTGCGTCACAACCTTGTGCCTGCTTGAGGCAGGCGTAAGGCGTGACACACCATGTTGAGGATAGGCCAGGTTGGAACAGTGCTGGAGTTACGTCTTGCCCGCGAAACAACTCCAGCACTGCGCCAACCTTACGCTGGCAGATGCGACATGCATCTGTTTATCCTTGCGCCATGATGCGCCGCATTGTCAATGCGGCAAATCTGTGGTGGCGCAAGGGTAAACTTGCGTCACACATCTTTCCTGGTGCATCCCTGCTGATTTGCAGGGATGCGCTAGGAAATGTAAATCTGCCCCTTAGATTGAGTGATTGTGCACTACTTTTACTTCGACATGGCTTTTCCCAAGGGTGAGGGCGGGTGGAGGTGGGTGGGGGTGGGGTGGGGGTGGAGCTTAGTTAATTATTGACACAGCCGGGTTCAGCTGTGCCTTTGGGTGAAGTGCGTGTCGGGTTGAACGAGTGCCTGGCAGACCCCACCCCGGCCTGCTCACTTGAACTCTCGCCTATCTGCACAATGTGAGGAGCTTGGGGATGAAAACAAAAGCCCCCAAGTCTCTTAAGGAGTGATGGGTTCGGCTGACCAAGCCAATCCTTATGCTGCTTACTAAAATATACAGTATGAGTGCCGCATCTAGATTGGCTCAGTACATGCATTACGCAGGGACTGGAGGGCCGACTCCAAGCTGATCACAACTTGCTACTTCCATGCATGTCGGAAATGATGTGATGTCATTTGAGATGTCATGAGTGATGTCACTGACCATGTCATGAGTGATGTAATATGTGATGTCATCAGCATAACTATAACTGTCGAATTTCTCTGGTTCTGAATGAGTGAAATGTCCAACTAACTATAACGTCCCTGAAACTTGTGTTTTTTTCAGTGAATTTCAAAGGTTTTTTAAATGCTAATTTCTAACTTTAACGTCTCTGAAACCTATGGTTTTTTCAGTTAATGTATATATGTATGCATACATACACACACATATGCTCAACTTCCTGGGCCATTGCACAAGATCTTATGCTGAAACTCTTGCAGACATAATGTGAACCTCTTTTATAGCATTTTTTGGGCTGGTGCGTGCCCACTCCAACCACGCTGATGTGGGTAATATTTGCAAAACGCGCACAAATACCCTTTGCGTGCCTAGCTCCCATTTATTTAAGGAGAAGTTTTGTAAAGCGCTGATATCCCCTTTCAGTGAATTCCGAATGCTGTAGGGTACTCGAAGTCCTATCAGACAGAGCGAGTAAGCATCCCCAATATTTTTTAGCTATGCCCTCTCTTCAGCCCCACTGTCTAAGGCTCCGCTTCCGGGTTCAACAATTACCAACCCCTATCTATTGTGCCATTGCATGGTTAGGAGTCTATGGGGGGGAGACACACACCACTCAATCAGGATTACACACAATCCAGCATGGCAAGCAGGCTGTGCAGCTGTTGCCCCAGAACCAGCATGCAAATATTAAAAAATAAAATATTTAAAAAAAAAATATTGGACCAACCTACTGAAATATTTTGACATTCCTAGTGAAATATACACATTGGAGAGTACAAATAGAAATGAATGTTTCTCAAATTGATTTCAAAAGTAAGATTACACTGTATGACTCTGGATGTGTGTATGTTCAACAATCCAGAACGTTCACAAAAGAAACTAATTAAAACAATTAAAGTCTGCTCGTTGTGTAGTAGAAGTGTAAACACCAGAGAATTTATGAAAAGAGACGAGTTGGGGCTGTGGAGGCCTCTAAGAACCAAAACACAAGCCAGACCTGCTGCAAAGATGATCACGCTGTGGCGGGGGCTAGGAGGGGCAGAGGACATGGGTGCACTGACCCATCATTTGGCAAAGATGTACTGTGACAGAGGCCCCTGGCAGACTGCATAGCTGCCACGTTTCCCGTTTCTGTGTAACTAGTTAGGCCAGCCCTGGATTGTTCATGGAAGTTTGGGACTTGTCTTCTTTAACCGGCTGTAAAACTAGGACTACAAGTACCAAAATTATATATATATATATATATATATATATATATATATATATATATATATATATATATATATATATGTGTGTGTGTATATATATATATATATGTATATATGTATATATATATATATATGTGTATATATATATATATATATATATATATATATATATATTATATATATAATGCGCTAATTAACTTGCGGATCACATACCGATACTACAGGAAAAATGGAGCAGGTGCTTTCTTGGCCTCTCCTAAAGGCTGCAAGGTTTTAATGTGCCTCGAAAACATGACACTGGGATGAAACAAGGCGCTTTTACATTTATTTTAGAACATAGGTGCGCGTTGTTAATGCTCCCAATAAACTGATATGTGTTACACTGTGAATTCTACAAATTAATAAAATCATATTGTCGGAGCGCATGTCTTACTGCTGCCTTACTTCGTGGCACTATTCGTATAGACTACCAAGGCATGAAAAGATGAATCGGCCCCGAGGTTCCCCCTTGTAACCTCCAGGCATAACCCAACGCCAGTAACAGGCACAATAACCCAATGAGCTGCTGTATCATTCACATTTTTCAGAAACAGGCCTCTGGGTCAGTGCTGCTAAGCTGCTTGATGACAGCTATACTTACCCAGCTTGATGGTACTCATTTTATCCACATAAAGCCACTTGTTAAGAAACATTGGGGCATATTAACAATGGCCAGCGATAATCATTGCTGGCCGTGCTTAGCCCACAGGGTCGTATCAGCATAATCCACCCCCTGTGTTAAGGATGACTAAATCAGGATTTTAGCAGATGCTAGATTTTGTCGAAAACTTACGTTTTCACCAAAATCTAACGTGTGCTAAAATCATGTGGGCTGCCTTGTAAATATCGCTATGTGAACATCAGCGATATTTGCAAGATAGTCCGTCTGGGGTACGCCCTGTAACGCCCACTTTGCATCTCATTGGAGATGCAAAGGAAGGCGTTGCGAAAAAGGGTGCTAACATGCAATTATGTATGTTAGCACCCTCTTGTAAATAGGGCGCAGGTTTTACAAAGCCAAAAAGCAGAGATAAAGCCCTTGTAAATATGCCCCGTTTTTGGGAAGCTTTTGCGGAATTTAGCAGAGAGCTCCCCAGCTGCCTAGATCTGCTGCTGTGGTTTCAGCTCACTAATTAGCTTTTCCCCCAAATTGTTATTTGCGTTTTGAGAACATAACGTTTCTTATCCGTCTGCATGAAATGAGCCTTTTAATCACATAGTTTATGGCCCTACCTTAATTTCATCATTTTATTTTTCTGTGGCTAATATCTGCTTTGCAGCCTGTGGCTCTGAGGCTCTTCCTATCTGGGCAAGATTTGCTCTTCGGGCTGTAATTGGGTGTTTGAGATTCCCTTATCTCTCTATGCTCCATCGCATAGCCCATTCCTACTCGTGCACTCAGGTTATATTGAGCTGTTATGTTTGTACTAGTTGATTCAATGCCCATTAGATTACCCATGTTAGACTAATGTTCTGATTTGTTACCTTTGCCTCAAATTGTAAAGCGCTTTGATATCCTTCGGGATCAAGTTTGCGCTATATAAAAATGTATAAATAAAAAATAAAAGCTTCTCTGATGGGACCAGAGATGGCTGCCTGGTTGAGGGGATGGTACAGAGTTCAGAAAGCACACTTCTCTGCACCACACTCGGCCACATCTGGGGAGGAAAGAATACAAGGGCCTGCTCTCACCTCTCTTCACCCCACTGTGGAATGCAGATTAAATAGAACCGCGAGTCAGCATGGAGGGGTTCACATGCATTTCCAGAATGACTTTAAACCCCCTTTTAAGAATGAGTTGCTGGCTCAAGCCTGTCACTTGTACGCGTCAGTAGCAAGCAGAGCCACTGGAATTATATGGTTTTGCGGGCGCAGCGTTTTCTTCATAATTATGGATTTGCCGCATTTGCACAGTAATCCAGCTTCAGCGGCATAATCTACAGATTAACAAAAAAAACTAGCTTCTGGCTCGAACCGATCAAAAGTAACTAAAAATGTCAGCGATTTAGTTTCTGCTTATATCTCACATGTTTTACTTATTCTTGCATTCCTTAAGAGTGCTCGCTATTTCCAGGATGTTGTATTTCTGTATTTGTGTGTGTAGCACAGTTCTCTTGTACAGTGCATACTTTGAACTTCAGGCATTTTTAACTGGCTACCCATGAGAGCTCCAGAACGGGGGCTAAAGACAGTGCAAATTTCCCGCAGTGTCAGTCAGTGGGTCAAAATGGTGTTCAGAATATGTGGTCATCCAATTCTTGGCCTCTCTGCTGAACAAACAGAGCAATGGCCACTTATTAGAGTTGGAACTGTGATTCTGTGCAACTGTGTGTCACGGAGGAACACAGTTGGCAAAATATTGAGTCAAAAGTAAATGAAAATACAGTGCTTACGGGTAAGTGGGTGGGTTGCTGGGCCGGACAGGCCATAGCGGGCACCGGGCAATTCCCCGGTGGGCTGCCAAGGTGGGGGCCTGTTTTGGGCCTCTGGGGGGCCATTTTTGTTACCGGGGGTCGGCAATATCGGCCCCCTCTAACAAAATCCGCCAAAACCGGCCCTAGCAAACAGCATGGCCACCCCACCCGAACTCGGCTCAGGTGGGGTGGCTGAGCAGTTTGCCAAGGCCAGGGTCCTTTTTAGTTCCGAGTCCGGCCCTGGTGGGTTGTGTGTTTGGGGGTTGTGAATTGAAGAAGATGCAAGGAAGTGCAGTCAGGAATCAGCAAATGGAGGCTGCTGAAGATGATAAGATATGCAGGTGGACAAGATGTGGAGAGAAAAGAGTGCACATGTTTTAACACAGAATGAGCAAAACAGGCATGATTGAGACTCTCTGAGGACCAAGATTCCTTCTACAGGCCTCGGTAATGTTTAATTCACAGACTCACTGCATTGTAATCTCAAAGTCTGTAATGTAGAGCTGTGGATATAATGAACAAGCAGCTACCTACATAATTTTATTAGGAAATATTTTTATTAATGTCATAACTACACTTTTGCACCGCGATCTGTGGGCACCGCACTCCGCACCACTTCGCTTCACGACAATGCTTTGGTATCCCCGAAAATGCCGCTCCCCGCCAAAATCTAAGCCGCTGCTTGCACCGTGGTTCGACGGCATCGCTCGTAAAGTTACATGACACACCGCCCTCATCCTGCACCGATTCTTGGACTACCGATGCCAGCGCCATCGACTCCAGTTCGTCAGCCTAACACAGCGCTTCAGCCACGACAATGCCGCTGCTTGCACCGTGACCTGCCAGCACCACGACGAACACTGCCTTCACCGCGACCTTGGTCTCACCAACAACACCATCTGACACCGCCACCGAGCTGCTGCTCGCACCGCGACCTGAGGGCATCACATGCCTTACCGCTGTACTGCGCACCACGGCACCAGACGCCTGCCGATGCCAGCACTCCTGACTCCAACAGAGAGGAGATTGATCGGCAAAGCATGTGACTTTGAGGGCCCTGAGGACTCCTGCACCGACTTCCGGAATCAAAGCCTGCGGATGCCGTGCTTTCGGACGTTCAACAAAAGGTTGCCGACGCCCTGCATTTCTAAAAGGTACTGTTTGCAGGTCTTTCCGTCACTGTAGCTGGTCTGCACAACCCCTCGGTCAGCCAGAACTGTTTAGATTTATTTGCTCACGACGCCGTGATAACCCCGGACGGAGCTATTGACATCAAGAAACTGTTTTTCCATCACATTATGATAACCAAAGATATTTAAGTACTGTATTGTGGATTTTTATTGTTTTTGGTCTTGTCTTAAGTATATAAAAATATTGAATACTTTTCTAAACTGGTGTGGTGTCCTTTTGTAGTGCTTACACTGTATTACTGTTGGTTATGAGCAAATGCTTCACACACTGCCTCTAAGAAAAGCCTTACTGCTCGTGCCAAGCTACCAAAGGGGTTAGCAGGGGTTATTTTGGGAGTGTAACTCTCTTATCCTGACTAGAGTGGTAGTATTTGCCTGGCTTTGGCACATGTCCTAGCCTACCAGAAATCCCATTTCTAACAGTATGCTTCAAACATTGTGTATGGGGAGCGCCTGCAAACCATTAAAGGGTTTAACTGCCCCTTCCTCTATAATGTCCCGTATTGCAGTAATCCAGAGGGAGTCCCATCTGGCAAAACCCTGAAGGCGGGGTACCTCCTTGAGTGTCACCCCCACCCAGAGCAGTGGGCGGTGTGTAGAATCACATGATAGGACAGAACTTCCCTGACTGCAGCCCCAGCACCTGCAGAGAAAAGGGACAACTCCAGAAGTGTGTCCCAGGAGCAGAAGTTTTTGGCAATAGACTTTGAAAAGCCTCTTTTTTCAGAACCAGCAATTTTCAGATTATGTGGACAACAAAGCCAAGGAACAAATCTAAGATGGGAAACTGTCTGAGGCACAAAGACCAGCGATGCTGGAAGCCCAGCAATGACACTAAGGGGCTTATTTATGAGAGGCTTGTGCGGTGCAAACCTCTCAACCATATCTATGAGGCTTGTGTGGCTGTGAATGGCATCATATATATGAACAAAGGCAAGGCATTGCCTTTATCTACGCTCGGGAGGTGTTCCATGGGCTTTGCGGTGGGTATTCCCATGCAACACCCGTGGGTTTTGATGCTGCCCCAGATATATTTAATAGCTTAAACCTGGGGGAGCCTTATGCCTCCTCAGAGCAGGTGTAACGAGGATAAATATGTGCATTTGTCCTTGTTTATTGCTCTTTCCATGTGCGTTACATTCTGCAGTATACATTAAAAGAGGAAAATGTGTCTCAAGATTATTTTTGTGCAGCACTATCCCCCAGATGCATCAAGCATACATTTTGCGATCCCTTATTTGCGAAATATAAGGAATCGCAAAATGCAATGTATCAAGAAATTGCTAAAAAAATTGCGATTTCTTTAAATTCCTTAATTGCGACTCGCAAATTGCGAGTCGCAATTAAGGAATAACCCCCCATTCATTCCTATGGGCCTCGAGGTCCATAGGAATGAATGGGAAGACAATCTCAATTTGCGAATCGCAAATAGGGATTCGCAAATTGAGATTGCGATTTCAAGGATGCAGGGGTGTCCAAAGGACACCCTGTTGCACCCCTGAAATTGATCTGTGCACATATGTTGCGCACACAAGTGCCCTTAGGGCATGTGTCTGTGCAACATGAAACTTTGAAAAATGCACTTTAGTGGATTTTTCAAAGTTATTGCAAATTACCATGAGGTTGTACTTCATGGTAATTTGCGTGCCCTATTAGCGAAATCGCTATTTTTTAAACTTTAATGCATTGCATTTCAGGAATCTCAATTTGTGATTCCTTAAATGCAAGTAATTGCAATTTAGCGAATTCTAATTTTGCGATTTTTGCACTTGGGATGATGCATCTCAAATGCAAAAATACCGGTCGCAAAGGGGCAGATTCTGAGAATCTGCCCCTTTGCGAGCGGATTTTTGTTTGATGCATCTGGGCCTATGCCCCTTCCCATCCTGCC